>NW_027397079.1:26413945-26471780 GCF_003265705.2 Callorhinus ursinus
ATATATAGGGTCCCCATCTTGCAGACAGCATGAGAATTCCCATGCTGTCTGCAAGATGGGGGCCCTGGAAAGTCAGCGGTGCAGTTCAAAGGCCTGAGAACCCAGAGCCAATGGTGTAGATTCTAGTCCACGTCTGAAGGCCTGAGAATGAGGAGTACCCAGGGCAGGAGAAGACTGATGTCCCAGACAGAGAGCCAACTGCCCCTTCCTCCACCTCTTTGTCTTATTTTCGAGGTAAAATGAAAGGATTATATGCCCATCCACATTAGGGAGGGCCATTTGCTTTACCCATTCACCAATTCAAATGCTAATCTCTTTAAGAAACACCCTCATGAATACACCAAGAAGTTATGTTGAGTCTGGTTATCTGGGCATCCCCTGGCCTGGTCAAGTGGACACATAAAATTAACCATCACACATGGTATCAGAGAGAACACTGAACTAAAAATTAGATATCCTAGGTCTGGTCCCAACTCTACAGATTATGAGCTAAGTGACCTTGGGCAAATAACTACTTGCCTTTAGCCACAGTTTTCTTATGCAGACCCAATCTATACACTCCTCATGTAACAAGATTGCTCTGCAAACCTGATGACTACATATGAACAAACTCTTAAGACCATCAAGACTCTCAATCAAAGGCAATATTATTTATTCTTATCAATTTGGTTCAGACAATTTAACACATTTTTTTAAAGATTTTATTTATTTATTTGTCAGAGAGAGAGTACAAGCAGGGGGAGTGGTAGCTGAAGGAAAAGTAAGCTCCCCACTGAGCAAGGAGGCTGAGGTGGGGCTCGAGCCCAGGACCCTAGGATCATGACCTGAGCCGAAGGCAGACGCCTAACAACTGAGCCACCCAGGCATCCCAATTTAACACATTATTGATTACACATATCAATGGAATATTCTCATGATACACTTGGAACATGAGCCCAAGGAATAACAATCACCTGGTTGAATCCAACTGTTTCAAGAAATAAAAATCATCTAAATTCATTTAAAATGATGGTAGAAGATCCAGTATCCTCAATGTCTGGACCTGATCTGTCCCAGATGAGTATTTCCAGAGTTTTGATATCAGCTCAAAATGAGCACAATAATTGAAGGGAAAAGCCCCATTAGTGTCTGGATGCATTCTAGTATAGGATTAGTTCTAGTATACAGAAAAAAGAACTTGCATATTTGCAAGTATTTGCACTGTATCTGAATGTTTTTAAAGGACTGTTACTCATCAAAACATATATCTAAGCCCCAACTGTCCCCAGTCCCCTGTTATCAGGGAGGCTCCAAGGATGTAACAAGATGGCTCATTACCATCTGCACTGCCCTGCCCAAATCTCAAGGGATGGGCAGCCATGAAATCACTAGTCACAAGACCACCACCGAACATACCATACTACACATGAGAGCAAAGTGTCCTCCACGTGTTTTAAGGCACAATCTTTTTGAATGGATGATCATTTCTTAAACTTTCCTGTAGGGACGATTCCATTATAGTTGGATGCTACGGACACTTAGAATCCCTGCTCCCCAAATCCCACATCACTGCACGTCTACTGTAATTCTATCTGTCTGGAAGTCTAATTTAGTGATTTGCTTTGCTTTGTGTTATAAGTGTGCTCCCAAAATGATGGTATGGAAGGGAACACTTAAAAAATTCTTAAAGGAACTTACCAATAATACATATTGTATCTATTATAAATCCTTTTGTAAACCAATCCACTTCTTATACAAAAGTATATTCTACCATTGGGTTGGTTTTAAGCAAGGTAACATTGTGTGTAAACCTAGGCATTAAAAGCTTAGTTGTATGTAATATTTTAAATATCTTCCTTTAACCCTAAATAACCAAAGAAAATAATAAAATGAAGAACAATTACAAAGCAAAGCTCCCTAATAAAAATCATCAACCTACCTATGCAACATCTCCTTAAGGATACTTGCAAAGGGGCACCTGGGTGGCTCAGTCAGTTAAGCGTCCGACTCTTGATTTCAGCTCAGGTCACAATTTCAGGGTTGTGGGATCGAATACCACGGCGGGCTCCATGCTCAGAGCAGAGTCTGCTTAAGATTCTCTTTTGCTCTGCCTCTTCCCTCCCCCCAGTTGTGTGCACATGCACGCACACACACACACACACACACACACCCTCTCCCTCTCTCAATAAATAAAATCTTTTTTTTAAAAAAAAGGATACTTGCTAAAAATACTGATGGCAGACTATACAAAGATACTTTTTTGTTGTCTAATGGGAATGAAACCAGCACACACAAAACACTAGCTAGCTCCCTGTAAGCAAGCACACTTAATGCAAGAGGCAATATGAGTTCGCCAAGACCTTTTCAATAGTCAAGTAGAGGATCCTTATTTTAGAAATGACAACACTAAGGCCCATAGAGTCTTACAGAGCTCACTCTAGGTTACAGAGACGGATCAGGAATAAGAAGCCCACTATCCCACTGCTCCACAAAGTCTCCCCCACCCCAGGGACACTACACCACCCTGTATTTGTTATGTGTTGATCATACAAAAGCCTTGATCAACTACTCCAATCCCAGAATATGTCACCCCTTATGTTGCTGCATAATTTTGGGAAATATGCCATCCTATTTTGGCAACTCGATGTAAGATTTTCTGAATTTAAAGAAAGAGGGGTATGTGTTCTGTCTTGATACTAGAAATAAAAATGCCTCCTCAGTCTCAGCAAGGCATGCTGTCAAAAAATAATCAGGGTCTGATTCCACAGTGAAAGAAAGCAATGTGAGAGGTGGAGAGTAAACAGGCTTTTCCTTTTTAATAACCTGATCTAAGTCATCGACTTCCTGATGTAGATTTTAAAGGGAAGCCCAGGAAGAAGCACGTCCACTCCTCCACATGTTTTTTGAGAGACTGTAATTTCAGATGGCTAATTTAGACACTAACACTACCTCAGTACACAGTCTATCACTCAACTTTTAAATGATTTGCATGGAACGTATAAACCCTGCTAAGAAGTCCATCCCTGACAGCATGCTGACAAGTGTGGTCTGGCCCAGCAGCACCAGCAACATCTGGGGGCTGGTTAGGAATGCAGAACCTTCAGCCTTGCCCCAGACCTTCTGGATCACTATCATCCATTTGAAAGAGATGCCCAGGTGACTTGTGTGCATGTTCAAGTTTGAGAAGCACTGCCTTAATCCTGGCAACCACCTGCACTGTCCCAAGGAAATCCCAGGATGCTACCTCGAGTTTCTTCCCAACAGGCACTTTAAGACCTAAGGATGCTCGTGGCATTCCATATTATCTCTTTGTTTTCTATCTTACGTTCGGGCAATTTTGATTTGCAAACTGGTCTGGCTTTAGTGAATATGAAAACAAGAAAGTAGGCCACCTGGTTTGCATGCAAGAAAATGAGAAAGAGAGGGATCTGTGTGAGAGAGAAAGAAAGAGAGCGAAAGGCAGATAGGTTCAGGGTGGATGCCGAGGCCAGGAACAGAAGAGGAGAGAAGGGAGGGCACACGTGTGATTATTTCTGCCCTGCACTTCAACTTGGGCCCCCTCCCCACAAGCACTAGGAAATTCAACCACATCTTACAGGCTAAAAACAAAAGACTGGCATTAATCTTAAATTTAGCTTTTACCCTAATGTCAGTGATAATGAATCAAAAATGGAAAGATAGAAACTGAGAATTATCTCTCTTTTTATCATTATCTGGGGTAGAATTACCTGCCTAAAAGGACAAATTATAAATAGCAGAAAACTATTTTATGTATGATCGTAGGATCAATTTAATAGAATTAAAAATCTGCTCTTCTCTGGGACTCTGATTGTATGGGTGTCATGCTGAAAGACATGGAGACACAAATTCTAATCACTTTGAAGCATGTGACAGATGGAGAGGAGGACAGCCCTGCCTGCAGTCTAGCCCTTTCACTCACGAGGGGGAGAGCCTCGGGCAGAGGGTCCATCTGCCATCAGCTTAGTCATTCCAAGAAATGGGAGAAATCAAACTAGACAGTCCCCAAAAGTTCTTCCCTTTCAGCCCTAATACTGTTAAGATTCTAAGTCATATAATCGTGGTCCCAACATTACTACGTCTCATAAAAATGGGGAAAACAACCCACAGATGTTCTCACCAGACACAGGCTTCAAATGTGTTATTTGTTCACTTTGGAAAACAGTAAAGCCTTCTTCAAAATATGACTCTATTCACACTTATGCAGGTTTCTTTACAAAAATACAAATAAAATATGCATGGGCACATACATCAATCCTGTCATTGTTTAAAATTAGCATGACTCTTGCACTAATTTCTTATCTGAGAAGATCTCAAACTACACAGTTAAGATGCTTGACGTTCTTGTTTTTTTTAAAGATTTTATTTCTTTATTTGACAGAGAGCGAACACCAGCAGGGGGAAGGGCAGAGGGAGAGGGAGAAGCAGGCTCCCCCGAGCAGGGAGCCTGACACGGGGCTCGATCCCAGGATCCTGGGATCATGACCTGAGCTGAAGGTAGATGTTTAACTGACTGAGCCACCTGGGTGCCCCAAGACGCTTGAGTTTTGAAGAGGCAAGCTGGCTTCCATCCCCCAGCTGACCATTAAGCCAGGAGGCCATGCAAGGTTAGATCTTGATTTCAGATGCTCCCTTCTCAGATCATCCCATGCACTGCCATCACTCTCTATGCCCTGGCTCTCTGTATATATACTCCAAAGTCACATATTTGCATACTGGACTACTGCTCCCCCACCCCCAATTAGATTGCAACTCCTGGTTGCAGGGGTACTGGCTGTCACTGCTGCATCCCTGGGCATCAAACAGTGCCTAGCACATAGGGGTGATGCATGAACACTGCTAAGTCAGCACATTAAGGTTCTCATACTGGGCACTTAGTCTGTTGCTTTATTTTTTAAAGAAGGTCCAAATATTGTCAGCATCACAAAGCAACTCTTGAACGAAGTTACGAACAACAACAAAAGATGAAAAAGGAAGAAAATGAAAACTCATTTCAGTTGCAATAAGAGGAGGAATAAGAGGACATTCAAAAGGGACTAAGCTGGGATGCCTGGGTGGCTTAGTTGGTTGAGCGACTGCCTTCAGCTCAGGTCATGATCCCAGGGTCCTGGGATCGAGCCCTGCATCGGGCTGCCTGCTCGGCAAGAAGCCTGCTTCTCCCTCTCCCACTCCGCCTGCTTGTGTTCTCTCTCTTTCTCTCTTTGTCAAATAAATAAATAAAATCTTTAAAAAAAATAAATAAGTAAATGCAGTTATGTTCTTTTTCCCTTAAAGCTAGGGACAGAGATTTAAACTGGCCTGCTTTCATCCATGTACAAAGACAATAAAGTAGATTTTTTTTTTTACACTCTACTCAAAATTGTGATTCTTTGTCAGGTATAATCAGCTAAACAAATAATGGAGTTTTCTAGGTCAGTTTGCATAAAAATCAGAAATAGTACTGAAAGGAAGGAAGGGAGGGAGGGAGGAAGTGAGGGGAAGAGAGGAAAGAGCAGAGCTATTTTATTTTATTTTTATTCTTTTTTTTAAAGATTTTATTTATTTATTTGACAGAGAGAGATAATGAAAGCAGGAACAGAAGCAGGGGTAGTGGGAGAGGGAGAAGCAGGCTTCCCGCCGAGCAGGGAGCCCGATGCGGGGCTCGATCCCAGGACCCTCGGATCACGACCTGAGCCAAAGGCAGACGCTTAACCGACTGAGCCACCCAGGCGCCCCAGAGCAGAGCTATTTTAACAGTGAAAACCAATACTGGCAAGATTGCAATTGATCCATCTATGATGTATAAGAAAATCCATATTCCTTTTTAGTAGTATTAGCCGCATCACACAGCACATTGGGTAGCGAAGTCCAAACCTGGTGCACACCCAGTTAGAGCCAGACATAGGAACACTTTTCCTTCTGGAAAAAGGTTCTCAATTAGAAGCCTACAGTTTAATTAAATTGCTTTTTATAAGACTCTCTTGCTGGGTCTCGTATCATGCTCCTGGGGGTGCTTTCTCCTAACTGGCCTTTTCTGATCTTTATCCTAAATTTTTCTCTCCCTGATCCAGCGTTTACATAGCTTAAGCTTAGCGCTGCCCTGAGATTTATTAATAAAAGCACACTTATGCCTATGGAAAAGCATTGGGAAGCTTAAATGAGCCAATAGTAGCTTTTAATAACTATCATAATAAAAAAACTAAATAGGTTCCACACTCAACTTTTTATTTTTTCCCCTCAGAAATTCCTCTTCTCCCTGTCTTTCCCACTTGATAAACAGCAACTCCATCATTCTGGTTTCTCAGGCCAAAAACTTTTGTCTCTCTTGACTGCTTTCTCTCATAAGCCAAAGCCAAACCATCAACAAACCCTTTCGCTCTACCTTCCAAACAGAGCTGAATATGACCACATTTTACCAGCTCCTCAGCTGGTATATAGACCAAGGCACCACATTTCTTGCCTGGACTACTACAAGAGTCCTACCTCACCTCCCTCATTTACCCTTGCCTATCCCCATAAAACCTCTGGGGTTTTTAAAAAACATTTAATTTAAAATTTTCTTAGCTCAAAACCCACCATTGGCCTCTCACCTCTCATGGAGTTGGTGAGACTGCAAGCATCTTTTATTTTCTCCTTCCTGCTTTAATGCATGGACAATAAACATATTTTATTGTCCCTAGAAGGTACAGCCACAAGATTTTTAGTTTCTGCTTCCAATAAACTAGTTAGAAAAGTCTTGAGAGATGAAGATTCTCAGAAGTAGAAAGGATTTACTTAAAATGTAGAAATATGAAATAGAATATAAATTCATTGTTGATAAGAAAGCAAGCAGTTATATACTAAGAAATAAAAACAACCCATATTTAAAATCGTCATGTATTAACTACCTAAATGAAGACAATTTTGCAGTAAATTCCCTGCACATCCCAGACCTTCAGAAAACATGAATTTTTTGTTTCAGATAAAATTCTGCCTTTATCATAGTGGTGAAAGGAATATTTCCATTCTCAACCACTTCAAATAGCAGTCATGTAAAGTCAGATCGTTCTGCTTAGTATAACCGATACTTGGTACAGCCCATATGGCTGAACAACCTCCATTTCCCACCACATTCATGCTTAAGAAAAAAAAAATCTGCAGACAATGTAAGGGGGAGCATATTTGGTATCTCATAAGCAGGCACAAACAGGTACACAAATACCCCCTCCGATTTTGGCCTGTCTTCCTCCCTGCTGGGATAAGAGGTGAGAAAAGACAAAGCACCAGCTAGACACCAAGGGAACTGCACTGCTTGGAAACTCACCCAGGTCTGCTGTGCCCCACACGGGCTGCCCGGGTGGCAATGGCTAATCCATTCGCTTCTCAGTCTTTGCACGGGACGCAGAGGGTGTCCTGCCTGACAGCAAATGGCTTGGGATGGCCACTTGCGTCCCACTGTACTCCTCATCTTTAATGATTTCCAGCACATTTATCATAATAGCATTCCTCCTAGTCTTCAAAGAGGATTATAATCCCAATTTACACACAGCTGAACATGTTAGCCATTTTGAGGGAGTGACTCTCCTGTCATTTTCTGAAGAGCCAGTCAAGCTTAAAAATAAGAGTCATCCAATTTCACTTCCTTCTCCATCTCGAGCAAAGGATAAAAGGGAACACTGTTAATATAAAGAGACACAAATATATCAGCAAACAGAACTCATGGGGAACTCAAAATCCCCTCATCATTAAACTTGAAACTGAAATATTAAAATACTTCATGAGGTCAAGGCCAGCCATCTACTAGCAGCAGAGCTGGGTAATCATTTTTAAACAGTAAGTAAAACATTCAGAAGAAAACTGAAAAGGCTTTCTGTCCTTACATTAGGACTTTTTTTTTTTTAGGTTAAAAAAAAAAAACAACCCACCACCACCACCAACGAAACCCCAAACAACTGAAAAACACAGACTACTATAGCAAGCCACTAGCCCACAGGCTACTTAACACAAAGAATTAAAAGTCCACACAGCTCCTTTTAGCAAACACAGTATGATGTCACCTTCCACACACAAGACTGGTTTGGAAAAAAGTGGTTAAATCAAACAACTTTTTTTTTTTCCCTGAAGTTGGGAAGGAGGTTTACCTCTGATTCCAAACATCCATTAAACCTACTTTCCTCTTAAATTGCTTATTACACTTACCATTTCGCCCCACACATCATGGGTAAAAGTACATAGTAAAGTAGAAACACTCTGAAGCAATTCTGAAAGTGCACAGGTCACAGACTTTCATTCCCTCACCTACCCAGCCATGTATGTATGTGCATAGGTATGTATCTATTCATACAGATATGTAGATATGTTCTATGTTGGTAATATATCCTACTATAATGACAAAGTAATAGAGGGGCACCCGGGTGGCTCAGATGGTAAAGCATCTGCCTTCGGCTCAGGTCATGATCTCCAGGTCCTGGATGGAGTCCCACGTCTGGCTCCCTCTGCCTCTGCCTCTCCCTCTCAAATAGCGCCTGGGTGGCTCAGTTGGTTGGGCGACTGCCTTCAGCTCAGGTCATGATCCTGGAGTCCCGGGATCGAGTCCCACATGGGGCTCCCTGCTCAGCAGGGGTCTGCTTCTCCCTCTGACCCTCTTCCCTCTCGTGCTCTCTGTCTCTCATTCTCTCTCTCTCAAATAAATAAATAAGGGGTGCCTGGGTGGCTCAGTCATTAAGCGTCTGCCTTCGGCTCAGGTCATGGTCCCAGGGTCCTGGGATCGAGTCCCGCATCGGGCTCCTTGCTCAGTGGGAAGCCTGCTTCTCCCTCTCCCACTGCTTCTGCTTGTGTTCTCTCTCTCGCTGTGTCTCTCTCTGTCAAATAAATAAATAAAATCTTTAAAAAAAATTAAATAAATAAATAAATAAAATCTTTTAAAAAAATCTTAAAAAATAAATGACAAAGTAATATAAAAATAGTAAGATACATTACTAAATAGCAATATAATATATAGTAACACATATAACTACATATTAACATCAGATACATTGTATATATTATTGTATATTAGCAATATACATACTGTGTATATGTGTGTTAATATGTATATTATGTGTACATATATATGTACATGTTATACACACACACACACACACACATACACACACTCACAAATACTATGTCAGCGAGAAGAACATGGGGCTCCATAAAGGTATTTACTCAGTTGCACATTTGTACCTTCCCTCAGAACTCAGCCCGGAGTCTGGCACCAAAAGAGCCTCCTGGGGCCTGAAAATACATTGTGTCTCCTGGACGCGAAATGAGCAGCCTAAGTAGCTGCTTTACTGTGGTCAAGGGACCTACGCTTTTGTATAAATATACACTCGTCCTTTCTTTAAACTGCAAATAGGTAGAGATAGATAAGCTTCACTTTCTAGCAAGAGCAAAAGTTATCTCCTTTCCCTTTCTCTCAAAGGGAACCAAACCCTGGGAGATAATTTATGGCTCAGAGCCCTAGTTGCCTGGTATGACCCAGGGAAAATTCCATTTTGAGAAAATGTACTTTCCTTAAATACTCTGAGACAGAAAGCAGTCAGGTCTCTGTCGAAGCAACTAGACTTTCTCAGGATTAGGTAGAAACTTTTAGAAAATCAAGGAAAATTAAAATACGTAAAGCTATCACTCTGAAATCTTTACCCTGAGCAACAATGAAGCCTAATACTATGCCTGTTCTAATAAGATAATTTTATATGAATCATCCACTTCTGACCAGGTTTGAGGCTATAAAAATGAAAAATCAAATTGTAAACTTTTCAATCCAGTGGCAACTGCTTTCCATTAAACTAGTTTGCCCTTATAAACTATCAACTCTCAGCTACACCCCTTGGTAAATGTTAATAGTCACTTAAAGTTCTCTTTCATTAACTGAAACACAAACAACTTTAACATGGGTTTGACAACACACACTAATAATTTCCCAATTTTATAAAATGTTATAGCAAAAGTAACTTTTATAAAATGTTAATAGCAAAAGTAACTCTCACTGAGACCGAACCTGAAAATGCTTGCCATATTAGAGACTTTGGCACTGATATTTTCCTGACAGTGTATTTCCAAATGATAGCAGAATTTTAAACCGGAAGAGACTTCAGGGGTTACTTAATCCAGCACCTCATATTAAAGATTAGCCGGTAGGACCAGAGCATTGAAATGTCCAAAGTCACAGAGTTAATAAGTAGAAATAATATCTGAGGACCCTGAATTCCCAGACCACCACACTATCCATCAACCCACCTAACCCTTTACCACTAGTGTAATCTCAACAGAAATTTTCTTTTTTATTATTATTTTTTAAAGATTTATTCATTCATTTGAGAGCGAGAGAGAGCAAGCATGAGCGGGAAGGGCAGAGGGAGACAGAATTGCAAGCAGACTCCCCACTGAGTGCGGAGCCCAACACAGCTCAGGGCTCAATCTCATGACCCTGAGATCATGACCTGAGCTGAAATCAAAGTCAGGTGATTAACCGACTGCACCACCCAGGCACCCCTCAGCAGAACTTTTCTTTGCCCCCATCTCCCACACAGCCACTCCCTCTTCTAGCAAGTCCCAGATACACTCCAACAGCTCCGGTTTTACTGCTCTGGGAACTCATCGCCTACAGCCCATTGGCTTCTCCTTAAAGTAAACCTCCTCTGCTTCATAATCCAGAATGTTACCCAAGGCTATGAATGGAAATTTGCCTCAAGGGCTTAGAAGAAAATTCCAGAGCCAGGTGAATTACAAAAATTAACAGTCCAAAGTTTGTTTTCCCTTCTTATTAAGCTTTGCTTGTTTTCAGGATTCCCCACTCTCTCAAAAAGAAGCTGCCCTTTGCATTTGTGCTATGATTTAGATTTGGGTGTCTGATTCCTAGGAACTGGATTTACTGTCGGATCCCAAATACTGATGCTTAGTATCCTTAATATTTCTGGTCCTTAATATTTGCAAAGTTTCTGTCATTTGAATGAGAAGTACACTGGCAAGTGAGGAGGACACTGGGCCTCAGAGACACACGATGAATAGTTAGCAAAACTGCTGCTCCATGAATTCACAGATCAGCGCAGACCGCTCTTAGAAGTAAGGTCTGGAGGGGCGCCTGGGTGGCTCAGTCCGTTGAGCAGCTGCCTTCAGCTCAGGTCATGGTCCCAGAGTCCTGGGATCGAGCCCCACATCCGGCTCCCTGCTCAGTGGATGGCCTGCTTCTCCCTCTCCCTCTGCCCGCCTCTCTGCCTACTTGTGCTCTCTCTCTCTCTCTGTCAAATAAATAAATAAAATCTTTAAAAAAAAAAAAAAGAAGTAAGGTCTGGATGCCACAAAACAGGCTCTCAAACTCTGCTTGTGGAGTTGCAGTCTAGACAAGGTGATGGATTTGCTTGGCCGTTTAACCAAATTCAATACACGATGTAGTACTATAAAATGGAGTTTCAGTGTCCTGTTCAACAACCAGGGAATAACAATTTTAAAGTACTTATCTACTGTTGCAAAACGGGACTAGAAACAAAACTCTATTCTTCCATATTATACCCCTTCCCCTTGCTTTATTTTTCTCCTTCCATTCACCAAGTAACACTTCAACTAAAGAATGGACTTAAAATAAAAACAAACACGGGAAGTTAATCTGAGCAAAACATTAGCAATAATGTTAAACTAAGGTACATGGAAAATAGGAAGTTTCGATGCCTCCCGTGAACAAGGTTTTCTGGCACTGGCAACTTCAAGAACAATCACCGTGTCCTCCATTCTCAGTAAGACCACGGAGACAGAGAACAAATATTTTCTCTGGGCACAGTTGAAGCTGGAATGTAAATTCCCGGCCACCAAGTGCATCCTTACAAAGGACTGAATGCTCCTCAGAAACCCTCCTGAGGGGCACAGAAAGTGGGGGTGGGATGCCAGCTTCCTCTCAAGGGAGTCAGCTCCAGCACCATGCAAGCCACCCCCCTACCAGAGATTCTCTTCCAGAGAGCTGAGGTGGCCGGAGTGCCTGGCACGTACACATGTGATTAGCATGACTACCGAAAACATACTACGCGAGGGTTTCTATCTAGTGTCTGCTGCTTTCAGTGGCTTCAGAACCAACGGGAGCATTTTGTTTCTTTGCGAATTCTGTGTTTTCAGAACACCAGCACACCCTCATTAAGGCTGAGATTCCAACTTCCGTGGCCATTTGCCACTGATGCTCTTAATGACCATACATTGATTTGGTTCTCAAGTCTAGAGAAAAAAGCTTTCTATTTTTGCTTTCCCTAATCTAGTACAGACGACAGAACACACCCCACCACGCAAAGCTCTAATTTGGCTGATGTCCGAACAAAGTCTGCTAAACGGTTTCTTATATTAGGCTATAATTGTTTTTAGCCCTACTGAGTCAAATTTATATTCTGGGAGAAGGGCATGAGTCCTCACTTCCAAATACTTAAGGTCAGGACTGTTTATGTTTCCACAAAAACATTTATACCCAGACCTATTTCAGAGTCTTACTTTGTGGATGGGAAGATGGCCTAAAAAACCAATATTACCCAAAGGAGGCAGGAGCTCCTGATTCTATTCTCAGCAGCAACCACTGCCTTGAATCAGCCTGTGTCTCTGCTCTGAAGCCCCTAATTTCATCCCTACATGCTCTACTTTCTCCTACCAGGAAGACGGGGCGATCACTCATGCTTATGCAGTTATACTCTGTATATACACTGACCCACACATACATACTCACACACCCCGCAAAAATCTGGAGATTTAAAATACCTAGAATTGTCATACCCTGCTCTGATCTCCTCTAGCTCAACAGATGACGATCTCCATTCCTGCCTGTCCCTGCTCACCTCTCAGGAAGGAAGCAGGGTGCTGGAGAGCAGCAATGAGAGGAACAGAAAAGGAGAAAGGGTGAAGGGGGCCAGTACCTGACTCAACCACAGTTCCATAATCCCAGACAACTATTTCATTTGGCAATATGCATGATTTCCCAAGATGGAGGCTCAGGAACATAAAAACACTTGGATTAGAAGTGCCTGGCTCACGGAAGGCAAGGAACACTAGCAAATCCATTAATTCAGGTCCTCGATACATTATTTCTATAATCAAGGCTGTCTAGTTGTTGCAGGTGAAATGGTCCATCTTCACTAATACTACTTGTGAAGGAGGGTAATTACTCTTATTTGCAATTTCCATCCTACAGTTCATGGACGAGAGCAAGCCCCCTAAACACTTTGATTTGCCTTAGTTGTGGTCGTTGTAGAATTATACCATTTTGGTTCAAAAAAATAGTTTCTAAGTAATGGACATTAGAGAGGACTGCCAGATGTAGCAAATACAAATACAGGATTACCAATTAAATCTGAATATGGCATGGGACATACTTATCTGAAAAAATTATTTGTTGTTTATATAAAACTCAAGTTTATCAATATATATATATATTGGACATACTTAGAAGAAAACTAGTTGTTGTTTATCTGAAATTCAAATTTAACTGAGCATCTGTATTCTATCTGGCAGCCCTAACATTGCACTAGGCCCTGGAGAACAAAGATGAGTAAGATATGGTCTCTGTCCCCCAGGAGCTCACTGGTGAGAACCAGACCTGAACAAGAACAATACAGGTGACAATGGAGGATTACAGGCACTTACCAGGTGCTTTGAAAAACACAGGCAAAGGAGCCACTAAATCCTAATTTTGCATACCAATAAATCTCTACCTTTTGTAACAAAAAGAAATATTATGGAATTTTTTATTCTAGAATTCTCTATATTCTGCAGATTCTATAATCCTGATTCATGAACTTGCTTAAGTGTTCCAAGTGTTCTTCCCCACCAGTGGGACGTCACCCATCATTCCTCCTTCAGGAGTATTGTCTACAGTGTTAAGAAGTAATCCCCAAGCTGGCTGAAGTTTCAGAAATTTCCAGGGATTGCTTAACTCAGCTGTTGTTGATAACTTCAAAGGAACCCACATGAAAGCACAGGGCAATGTGGCTTGCATACAGTAGGTGCTCAGTAAAGGTCAACTGGATAATGAAATTGAACTCTACCAATGCCACACCATCTTCATGTGTAAACCAAAAACCTCAACCGTTGTGAAGAACATTCATTATGCTTTCTGCCATTCCTTGCCTCTGAAGCAGGTTAGTGTTGAGCTAATCTAAAAGGAGTTCGAGAATACTGGCCATAAAACAGATTTTAAAAAGACAGATGAGCAAATAAACCGAGTTATTTACAATGCCAAATAATCTTCATGACTTGTGTGCTTTGAGAGTTAGCATGGTTTGAGAGTTTGCCTCTTTCAGATACAACTTAGAGGACAGTCTTCACCATCTCTGTTGAAATGAGGGATTCCCCACATACTACTCATGTACACAGCTCTGAAAGTAAGATTTTGGGCCCACATTTGGAAAACTAACTCTCTCTTTTGTATCCTGAGGTCTTTTTTTGTGTGTGTGCCAGCAGCCAAGGGAATTGGGCAAGGCACAGAGTGGACGGGTCAGGTAGGGGTCAAGCAAGGACAGTGCTGGAGCGATCTGCCCCAGTCCCACGTGATTCTCTCTTGATGGCGCTAGGCTCTCTGGCAGGTATCATCTGCCCAGCCTGGCACAGATATACCTCCAGCCTACAAGTCACCTGAACCTTCTTATGAAGGGCTACTTCATTTCCCCCTTGATATCCAGATCACAGGAGAAAAAGCAAAAGGAAGGTAAAAAGAAAAAGCAAAAAAGCTAAGAAATAGGTGGTTATGTACCTATTTCCTGCTGGAATTGCCTTAGACTATGGTAAAGAGCACATGAGGGCTGTCAGGTGCATTAGGTAAGGCTTTGGGGTCCACTGGTGGAAAACCCAGAACATATCAAAGACAACAGTTCAAAGACTTAAAATTGGGAAATTAGCTTAACATTATTTTACTTACAAGGTCTCATGTCTTGGTGTTTTATTTTTTTTTTAAGATTTTATTTATTTATTTGAGAGAGAGAGAATGAGAGATAGAGAGCACGAGAGGGAAGAGGGTCGGAGGGAGAAGCAGACTCCCTGCTGAGCAGGGAGCCCGATGTGGGACTCGATCCCGGGACACCAGGATCATGACCTGAGCCGAAGGCAGTCGCCTAACCAACTGAGCCACCCAGGTGCCCCTCATGTCTCGGTGTTTTAAAAATAAAATTCCCTTTTATTCCCAGCCCATTCATCTGTGCATCCCCAGCACTTAGCAGTGTCATGGCACATAGCACATATGCCATGATGTCTGATAAACTGATGAGTTCATGGATGGTACCCGTGAGGTTTCAACCCTAGCAGCCAGGGTCCCTATCATGGGCACTCACTGGGTACTGCACACAGGAAATGCTGCAGCTCCATGGTTCTGCTGATACGCTTTCCTAACAGCCAACATCATTCTCTAGGTGACGAAGAGAAATAAGTATATTCAAGTTCTCATCTTTCAAGGCCCGAAATTAGAACTTACTCAAAACCAGACACATTTACAAGTCAGAAAAGTAAAAACACGATTTCATAATGCATCAAAAAAAAAAGAAAGTCAACCTGTTTGTAATTTTGTTTTGGAGGCAGTACAGAAGGAAACATTTTGGAAAGCACTGCCAAAATCTTAAAAAAAAAAAAATTGTAAAAAGCCAAAAACAAATTCAGGCCATTAAACAAAAAGGAGGGGGGGGGACTGCATTAATTCAAGGCAATAAAGATTTAAACAGAAAGTTTGTGAAAGATTTAATTCCAGATGTGGCCCCACTAGTTAACTATTAAACAGGCAACTTAACTTTTATTGGTTAGGATAGGTTGGCTTCTAATTTAATATCCCTTTCAGATGTCTGACTCCATAATGAGATTCCGTGCAAGCCAAAATATGCCAACTTTTTCTGACTTGAAATAAACACATGAACTTTCTGGGCTTAGGTACTTTCTTCTTCCTTTTATTTAGCTACAAATAATCTAGTCATCTCAGCCACATTCAATAAGCAATGTACAAATAAAAACATACACATATTTGTATATAATATATACACATAAGTAGTATATATATAACATAATATACATATAAATTAAAAACAAAAGTGAGTACAAATAACTGACAAGTAAAATTAATTAAAATAATGAAATTAATTTTAAGGATAATTTTAATTAAAAATGAGCTCAGGGGGCGCTTGGGTGCTCAGTCATTAAGCGTCTGTCTGCCTTTGGCTCAGGTCATGATCCCAGGGTCCTGGGATCAGCCCCACATTGGGCTCCCTGCTCAGCAGGAAGCCTGCTTCTCCCTCTCCCACTCCCCCTGCTTGTGTTCCCTCTCTCACTCACTGTTTCTGTCAAATAAATAAATAAAACTTTAAAAAAACATGAGTTCAGGGGCACCTGGGTGGCTCAGTTGGTGGAGCATGTGACTCTGGATCTCGGGGTTGTAGGTTCGAGTCCCAAATGAGGTGCAGAGATTATTTAAAAATAAAATCTTTAAAAAAAATGAATTCAAAATTAATCAGTCTTCTGTTTTGTGAACTCGATCAATATATATGACTTTTAACTCTCTGTTAACCTAACAAAAGGTGACATTTATTGGGCGCCTGGGTGGCTCAGTTGGTTAAGCGACTGCCTTCGGCTCAGGTCATGATCCTGAAGTCCCGGGATCGTCCTTCATCGGGCTCCCTGCTCGGCAGGGAGTCTGCTTCTCCTTCTGACCCTCCCCCTCTCATGTGCTCTCTTTCTTTCTTTCAAATAAATAAATAAATAAATCTTTAAAAAAAAAAAAGGTGACATTTATAAACTAATTTTAAAAGTTGCCTAAAACCTAAAGCAACTTTTACTCTCAAGTTAGCCAGTACCATCTGCTCATCTGCCCCACTTATTGACATGTACCCAAAGTTACCAATAATCTATCAACACCAACTTTTGGTAAAACATTCTTTAAACAGATTGAGAAAAACTAAGATGATTCAAATACCTGAGCTGCACCAAGCAAAATGCTCTAATACTATGACCAGTGTATACTACTCTGGGTCAATCCCTCCCTCCAAGTCCGACAACCTTTGATCCGACCCACAGTGATAGCCATCTGTCTAATACCTGGACACAAACTGGAAGGGGGTCAGGGGGTGACTAAGGAACCAGGAAGGAAAAGAAGGAAATGGTTTGGTAAGTGCCTACAATGTGCCAGGCATTGTTATGCACTTTTACACACATTCTCTTACTTACTCTTTACAACAGCTCTATGAAAGAGATGTAGCTTGTGTATACTGAAGGAAACAGACTCAGATGTCTCCACGTCATTAAAACATAAATAAATCAAAGTGCTTTTGTTCACCCTCTTTTTATTACCTTTTGATAGGTAAGAAAATTCTAAATGGCCCATCCATTTAGAAAGATTCAATACTGAACTGTTTATTGGGACCTAGAGCTACAAACTAGGTCTATACTACTTAAAATGATTATGGGGGCGCCTGGGTGGCTTAGTCTGTCTTCGGCTCAGGTCATGATCCCAGGGTGCTGGGATCGAGCCCCTCATCGGGCTCCCTGCTCAGCAGAGAGCCTGCTTCTCCCTCTCCCACTCCCCCTGCTTGTGTTCCCTCTCTCGCTGTGTTTCTCTGTCAAATAAATAAATAAATAAATAAATAAATAAATAAATAAAATCTTTAAAAAAAGAGATTATGTGATACCACAATTACTATATTAAAATGATTACGCCTTTTGGGGTGATAAATATGTTCATTATCTTGATTGTGGTTGGGTGCCTGGGTGGCTCAGTTGGTTAAGCGACTGCCTTCGGCTCAGGTCATGATCCTGGAGTCCGGGGATCGAGTCCCGCATCAGGCTCCCTGCTCAGCAGGGAGTCTGCTTCTCCCTCTGACCCTCTTCCCTCTCGTGCTCTCTATCTCTCATTCTCTCTCTTTCTCAAATAAATAAAATCTTATCTTGATTATGGTGATGGTTTCATGGGTATATACATACATCAAAACTTATCATATTGGGGCTCTTGGCTGGCTCAGTTGGTAGAGCATGCAACTGTTGATCTTGGCAATGTTAAGTTCGAGCCCCACGTTGAGTATAGAGATTACTTAAAAAAAACTTATCAAATTGTACACTTGAAATATGTGCAGTTTATCTAGGTCAATTGCACTTCAATTAAACTATAAAAAGAAAGTTTATGCCAAGGATCAGAGGTAAATAGATGTATGGAAAGTGAAAATATCCATAAGTGATAAGGTATTTTGAGTCAAAAAAGCTATACAATGAATACAAGCAAGATTTCTCTATCAGCATTTCTCAAAGTATATCCTATATAACACCAACTCCAAGGGATGTTAACAAGTATTACACACATGTGCATTTGCACACGTGCGCATGCACACACACACACACACACACACACAGGTTCTGGGGTCACCTGAGTTTGAGAAATGCTTGGCTAAACAAGGCTCACCATGTTTCTTAACTGTGGAACTTCTCAGAGGCTTTCTCCTATGCTGAGATACTTATTGCTTTTCAAAAACAGCTCTATAAAAATGTAGCTTTTCTGAAACTAATTTGACCAGAAACCTTTTTTTTTTTTTTTTTTCCAGAAGATCTCCTGGGATTGCTAATCCACACAATGCACTTTGGGAAATGCTGCTCGAATTCACAGGCTCATGGGATCTGGACTGGCTGAGAGTTTCGAGAGCAGTGAGGCTGCGCTTCTCCAATCTCAGCCCCAAGTGTAACTGCAGCCGTCGCTCGCTCACGAGTCCCCTCCTCCTTCACAACAACGGGGGACAGTGAGCACAACTCAGGCAATAGAGAACAAGGAGGGTGTGAGCAGAGATCCCTAAGTCAGGTCCTGCTGCAGAAGTCCTCCTGATCCCTTCTAAATTCGTGTACTAGGGCTGCTATAACAAAGTGCCACACATTTAAACAGGAATGTACCGTCTGACCATTCTGGAAGCCAGAAGCCCCAAATCCAAGTGTGTGCAAGGCTGGTTCCTTCTGAGGGCTGTCAGGGCAAACCTTGTCCCAAGCCTCTCTCTCTCTCCTTGGCTCGTAGATGGCTGTGTTCTCCCTGTGTGCTTGTCTGTCTCCAGGTTCCCACTCTTTATGAGGACACCAGCCATGGTGGACTGAGCCCCTCTAATGAATTCATTTGAACTGGATTACCTCTTTTCAAGATTGTCTCCAAATAAGGTCATATTCTGAGGTACCAGGATTTAGGACTTCAACATAGGAATCTAAGGGGACACAATGCAAGCCATACCACCCTTCATTATAGTGCTCAACTGGCAAGACATTCGTGAGACTTCCAGTTTACAGATATACCCTACCTATGGAAGTTGTAACCTGCCAGATTTTGTTATCTACCTGAATATCCTTCTGTACTCTCTGACGCTTTCATTGATACTCTGGTTTGGTAAGCTATCTTTATTGTTATAGAAATAGACTATAAAAAATGTTTCCTTCCTCTGATATCTACATATGGGTAGCTTTTACCCTGGTTTCTGTTAATGATCTACTGAGCCCACCCTATGTCGGGCACATTATTCATCAACCTCACGTCCCATTAAAGTCAGTATTTAAAGAGAAGGGGGTGGTTGGGTAACTTTCCTGAAGTCATGCCACTAGTAAGAAGCCAAATGTTGGGATGTGTATCCAAGTCTGGCTCCGGAGTACCCCCCCTTCCTCCCCACCACACTCCAGTCCTAAATCCGGGATGGCTGCATTACCCCCACATTTTTACTGAGGTTTAATTCACTCAGCAGGGAAAGACGTAGTCTTGAGTGGGGGGGGGGGAATCAAGAGCTCTATTTTAGACATGAGATGCCTATTAGATATTCAAATGGAGGTATAAAATAGGAAGCTAAACATGCTAGCCTGAAATTCAAGGGGTAGTTGGAGCTGGAGATCCAAGCTTCTCGTTCATCTGCTTCTGTATGGTATATGAAGACCAAGGAGTGGATGACATCACTTCCTGATACTGGGCACTTGTCCGCAAACTATGTGCAAACAAGCCGCCTCTTCTTTTGTATGATCTGTGAGCTCAGAGACGTTTGGACATTTTTGAAATGGTTCGAAAAATGAAAAATGTTTCAACACATAAAAACTGTCTGAAATTAAAATATCAGAGTCCATAATAGTCTCCCCGGAACACAGCTACACCCCCTCAAATTTATGGAACACCAACAGCTGCTTTTGTGCTACAGCGTCCGAGTTGAGTCGCTGCAACCACACAAGATGGTCCGCAAAGCCCAAAAGATTTATTATGGGGCCCTTCACAGCAAAGTTTGATTTCCCCAGAGAGAGAAGAGAAGCCTAAGGTGAGACATATCCCTGGTGGCCTGCAACACGAGGAAGCACGCCCAGCAAAGGCGACTGGGCAAAGCAGGTAGTGAGGCGGAAGACCACCGCGCCAGGATGATCCCCAAAGCAGCAAAGAAACAGGAAGCCAGGGCAAGGGAGTGTCTCCAGAAGCATGGAGGGGACGACAGTGGGGTCCAGTGCGAGGAGGACGAAGCCACTACCACACGGGCATCACTGAAGACCAAGACAAGAGCAGCTCTGGAGAAATGGTGGGGACAAAGTCTGACTGAAAGAGCTTCAGAGGGGGGACGCCTGGGTGGCTCAGTCGTTAGGCGTCTGCCTTCGGCTCAGGTCATCAACCAAGGGTCCTGGGATGGAGCCCCGCATCGGGCTCCCTGCTCCGCGAGGAGCCTGCTTCTCCCTCTGCCTCTGCCGCTTCCCTTGCTTGTGCGCTATCACTTGCGTGTGCACTCTCCCTCTCAAATAAATAAATAAAATCCTTTTTTTGTTTCAAAAAAGGGGGAGGGCTTCAGAGAAAGAATGGGAAGCGAGGAAGTAAATACGGAGGATGAACAATGTTTCTGAGGAACTTTACTATAAACAGGGTGGAGACAGCAAGAGAGGACCATCAGGTAAAAAACATGCTTTGGTTGTTCAAGAAAGGAGATATTACAGGCGCACAGGAATGATCAGGTCGAGGGGAAAGGGAAGCGCAGGAGAGCGGGGAGCACTCACCGTAAGGACTGAACGCTTCAGAGGAGACAAGCCTAGAGGGCGGCCCTGAGTAGGTGGCTGGGACACGGGTGGCTTGTCTATGGGACGGGCAAGCCCGAGACGGGATATGGGGACAGATAC
This sequence comes from Callorhinus ursinus, assembly GCF_003265705.2. NCBI lineage: Eukaryota > Metazoa > Chordata > Mammalia > Carnivora > Otariidae > Callorhinus > Callorhinus ursinus. The sequence goes on from NW_027397079.1 coordinate 26,435,030, forward strand.
ACTAAGCTGGCAGCCGTAGTGTCAGGAGGATGAGGAAGTGCTCATCCTCCTCCTTTTTTCCTGGTAAAATAAGAAACAAAGACATCAGCGGACAGGGGGACAAAGGCTGCTGGACACTCACGGAGAAGAGAAATAAGAAACTGTCACCCCAGAGAGGGAGAAGGCAAACCGACGAGGGTGGGGTAGCAGGGCTGTCTCACATTCTCAGGGGACGCCTGAGAGAGGTGATGTCGCACATTCACGCGGAAACCGTGCGGCGGGGTTGCCGACCTTCAGCTATGTTCCAATACTGAACAGCAAAAAGATCGTGTGACAAGGAAGCAGGGCGGAGGGAACTGAGGCGAACAGGTGGGGTGAGGAAGTGGAAGACGGCGTCAAGGCGGTCAGGTCCACACACGCTGCAAGTCCCGGGCGGGGGCGGGATCAAAGAATGTTTAAGTAGATTATGCAAATAATTAACTCAATATGCCCTATACATGTAGGTCTTCAAATATTACGCTTTTTTTTTTAAAACCCCAAAGCAGAGTCTTGCCTAGAACTCAAGCTGGGATCTGGTGGCAGTTTTCTCGAACAAAAATATGATATCTTAAGAAGCAGTCACCCCTGAGCACCTACCAATCAATCATTTTCTCCGGTCAGGGGAGAGGACTCTACGAAGGTCCAATATCATTCACTCCACATCTTCCCTGTCAGGCCATGAGTGATGACATACGTGTGAGCAAAGCAAAGTGGGAGGAAGGCAGCAGGCTCTGGGGAGGAAGCAGATGCGGCCCACATGGGAGAGAAAGGAGAATCCGGAGGAGAAAGGGAGGGAGGGAGATGAGGTGAGAAAGAAGGAAGGGAGGAGATGGTGACAGTAATGATTAAAACCACTTAAAAAAGGGGGGGTAGGAATAAAAGAAGTGATGAGTTCTACACACGGTGGTATCAGCAGCGAGAACCATCCACAGGTCATAGACAGGGAAGTCATCGGCACCGGGGCTCCAGACTCATCAAACACCAGCTGCCCCTTCTTCCAACACACGGTCATTTTTAAACATCATTTTTATTAAAGACGGTGTGTTAGTTTCCCAAGGCGGCCATACAAAATACCACAAACTGGGTGGCTTACACAACACAACACAAATGTATCGTCTCATTTCCGGCGGCTGGAAGGCTGACACCTAGCTGCTGGCAGCGTGGTCCCAACTCTGAGGGCTGACCCAGGTCCCCTCAAGCTTCTGGTGGTTGCTGGCAATCCCAGGTGTGCCCTGGCTTCTGCTGCCCCACCCTGACTGATACCCACCTTCGTATCCACTCAGCGTTCTCCCTGTGCGCGTGTCCGAGTCTACATCGCCCCCGTTTCTAAGGACGCGAGTCACAGTGATTAGGACCGACCATAACGTTCTCATTTTGACTGATTTCCCTCTGTAATGACCCTATCTCCAGTACCTCCACATTCTGAGGTACTGGGGGTTAACGCCAACATATCTTGGCGGGGGGGGGGTGTCACAATTTAAGCCATAACAGACAGCAAGCTTAGTTAGAATGCAGATAACCTAAGGGCAGATATCCGTTTCCAAAGCATTACCTCCAAAGATGGAGGGATTTTATACACAAAGTACATATTTTACAAATTCGGTAGGGACTGATGTGAAATGTGGAACAAAACACAGTTTTGTTAAATTTCATGTCAATGTATGATTACATTAGAAAGAATCTCTCAAAGCAAAGGAAGTAGTTTTAGACTTTCTGCATTCTGGGGCCTCCAACGCGCAAGAATATGTAAGTGATACTATCCTGAGAAAGGAGGAAAGGGAGAAGAAAAAAAAAGAAAAAATTCCGTATCGCACCCCCCCACGCTCCTGCCACAGCCTAGAAAAGTAATTCCTAACATATAGATGTCTTTTTTTTATCATAAGCTAAAGATTTTCCTAAATTTGGGGTGATATAAAATATAAATTAAGCATAATTTGTACCCCAAGGTCCTTTTCAAGAAGAAGCCTTTGGGACAGAGGGAGGGCATGATTATAAAAGGGTAGCAGGAGAAGTTTTCTGGGGAGTAATGGAATTTTTCTGTATCTTGCCAGGGGTGGTGATTTTATGAATCTATACGTGAGTTACAATGCATAGAACTGTATACCCAGAAGAGTTAATTTTACCGTATGATCATTTTAAAAAGAATATTTAATGAGGTACTTGGGTGGTACAGGTGGTTGTGTAGACAACTCTTGGTTTCAGCTCAGGTCATGATCTCAGGGTTTTGAGATTGAGCCCAGGGTGCAGCTCCGTGCTCAGCATGGAGTCTGCTTAGGACTCTCTCTCTCCCTCTCCCTCCGTCCATCCCCCTGCTCAAGCACTCTCTCTCCCCCTCTCTCTCTCAGATAAATAAATCTTAAAAAAAATAAAGAATATTAGCACTTGGTGTCTATTTTTCAATAATTTTAAGTGACATCTGATATTAATCCCATTTTTTCAGATAAGGAAAATGGCAGCTTAAAATTAAATAACTTGCTCAGAATTAAAACACCTTACATGGAGGATGCAGGATTTGAAACCATATTTGGCTGGCTCCAAAGCCTGTACTCTCTTCTCCTGTTCCACAATACCACCAAAAAAACCACTGAAGTACTTCATTTGGATATGCCTGCCCCTTCTCGTAGCTGCAAATCCTTGATCAAAAGGCTATTGTCAGAGGGAACACACACACACACCACACACAGACCTGAGATTCCATAAAGAGAGCACAGAACAAAACATGGAAACCCATCCCACTTCCATAACATCGTTTCTTGGGTACACTCTCTTCTGTGGCAGATGTCCAAAAACAACAGCCTATGTGCTAGGTGTCAACAATCTCATCTCAGTTGCTAGGATAACTCCATTCCACATAAGAAGAAGAACCACCTGCTCTCCCCGTCCTCTGCACTCAATTATTAGAAAGACGAGAAAACATACCATAGTTAGGAAACATAAAGCATACATTCCGCTCTTCTCTTCCATTTTGCTTGAATGGCTCTCCACTTAGAAACCTAAGAAAACAGGGCATCGAGGTGACCAGACACTGGTCACTGTTGTATCGAGTTCTCTAGAATATGTCTTTTGGAGTTTCCCAGGGTTCTTCATGGATGCTGAGTGTGGCCCCTGTCACCATCCTAGCAAACAATGAAGTTTAGTCATAGAATGAAGTGACAGCCACTTGTCCAACATCTTCTGCACTCCAAATGAAAGACTACGAAGACACCCAGAAGCAAATCTCCTTAAGCACTCATCATCTCACTTAAGACAATGGCTCAATACATTCAACCAATAACTAATGAGTCAGTAGGAGGTCATCCACTAAGGAAGGGCAAACTATACCGATTCCTCTTGAAAACGGTTAAGGGAAGCTTGCTCGTGAAAGAATGCTCTAGTTTTCAAGCAAACCGAACTGCTGGTCTTGTTTCCATTTTTTTCTTCATGTTCATATGTATATATGTTTACGTATACAAGTTCACAACCCCTTATTTCTTCAGTAAGAAAACCCAAATACCTTTTTATAATTGCTACAGCGGAGACAATGACAACCAAGAGCTGTATTTTAGTCTCTTGTCTGTGACTATAACAAAGTCCACACCTGACTTTTAATTTCTTCACCTAAATTCCTTTGGGCAGGAGCAACAAATTCATCTGTATATCCACCCACTGTAATTCCGAGGTCAAAGCCCTCAAAGTGGCAGAGATATATAAAGTATCTACTGAACTGAATTAAAGCACAATGAGGTAAAATAAAAATGCATAACTTAGAATGAAAAACTGAGGCTTGTCTTACAAAACCCTTGGAATTTAACCACTGCAACATAGTCTTAAGCTGTAGCCATTGCCAAAAGTCTTTCTAATGAATCAGAAAGGAAACAAAATGTTTCCTATTAGTTGAACCATAAGAAATTGCTGCTTTTTTGTAGGTCAAAAACACTAGATATCAAAAATTTCTTGTGGTTCAACCCAATAAAGTATAATCAACCACACAAGTTAAGGTAGAAAATCTGGATATATCTTCAGTAACATGTTTCACTTACCAAAATATTCACATATAAAGGATATGATCACAAGGCATATAACTGCATTCATGTGAAAAAAGAGTGTTGTTTCTGGAGATCTAAGGAAATCATTTTAATCAGAACTTACTTTTTTAAGTTAAAGCTTTAATGAGGTCTAATTTCCATAAAATAAAATTCATTGATTTTTAAGTGTAGAATTTGATGTGTTTTGACAAATGTATCCACTCTTGTGATTACCACAATCATGGTGTGGAATATTTCTATCACCCAACAAAGGTTCCCTTGTAGCACATCCCCTCCCCACACCACTAGCTTCCTGTCAGTGTAGCATTCTGCCTTTTCTACAATTTCCTATAAATGGACTCATACAATATATGCTTTTCTTTTTAAAGATTTTATTTATTTGACAGAGAGTGCACACATGACGGGGAGGGGGGTGTTGCAGAGGGAGAGAGAGAATCTCAAGCAAACTCCCTGCTGAGCATGGAGCCCTACCCCATGACCCTGAGATCATGACCCCAGCTGAAACCAAGCGTTAGACGCATAACTGACTGAACCAGCCACGCACCCCCAGTATGTGATCTTTTGTGTTTGGCTCCCTTCACTTAGCACAAAGCTTTTGAGATTCATCTACATTGTTTTACTAGTAGTTCCATTTCCTTTTATTGCTAAGTAATACCCCACAATTTGTTTATTCACTCACCAAACAAGCTGTTTCCAGTATTGGGCCCTAATGAAAAAAGCTGTTGTGAACATTTGCATATAAATCTTTTTTAAATTTTTTTAATTTTTTTTAAAGATTTTATTTATTTATTTGACGGAGAGAGACACAGCGAGAGAGTGAACACAAGCAGGGGGAGTGGAAGAGGGAGAAGCAGGCTTCCCGTTGAGCAGGGAGCCTGATGCAGGGCTCGATCCCAGGATCCCGGGATCATGACCTGAGCCAAAGGCAGATGCTTAAGGACTGAGCCACCCAGGCGCCCCTAAATCTTTTTTTAAACATAGATTTTCATTTCCCTTAGAGTGAATACACAGGTATGTAACTGCTGTATTGTATGGGTAAATAGTTTTTTAAGAAACAACCACAGTTTCACAAAGTGATTATACCATTTTGCCTTCCCAACAGCAGTACAGGAGAGCCTGACCTATTACACATCCTCACCAACACTTGGTATAGTCCGTCTTTTTAATCTCAGCCATTCTAGGGGGGTATATAGCGGTATCTCCTAGTGGTTTTAATTTTATTTCCCTAATGACTAATAATATTGCTATCTTTTAATCTGCTTATTTGCCATTCATATATCCTATTTTGGAGAGTGTCTATTCAAATCCTTTGCCCAGTTTTCTACTGGATTTTATTACTGTTATTGAGTTGTAAGAGTTTTGTTTTGAATCAGATATATGTTTTGCAAATATTTTCTCCTGAACTATGGATTGCCTCTTCATTTTCTTAACAGTTCTTCTGAAGACCAAAAGTCTTTCATTTTAAGTCTGATACATCAAAATTTTTCTTATATAGTTTTTGTGCTAAAAAAAAAAATTTTAGCCTATCCAAAAGTTACAAAGAGTTTCTCCTATGTTTTCCTTGTAAGATTTTATAGTTTTGGCCCTTACATTTAGATCCATGATTTATTTCAAGTTAATTTGCGTATATGGTGTGAGGTATGGGTCAAGGTTTATTTTTATGAATATAAATGTCTAATTGTTTCAGCACCATTTGTCGAAAATATTACCCTTCCCTCTCTTTGTACTTTTGCCAATCAAAAATCAATTAACCATATACGTCGGTCTACTGTGTTGCATAGATTTGTCTATCCTTATACGAATACCACACTGACTTGATTACTAGCTTCAAAGGAAGTATTTAAATCAGGTAGTATAAGTCCTTCAACTTAAAACACCTATTTTTAAATAATTTAATAACTTGTGACTGATTTCCCCTAGGACAGTTCACTCCCGATGGACATATCCTAAGACCTCTAACTGATGCTACTGCTCTTCCCATTACCACCACCACCCCTGTTTCTTTAAATTAACAGTGGCTCCTTCCATTCATATCAGTGGGACTTCAAAGCCCTTCATCTACTTCCTACTTAGATGGGGCATAATGAATTCCTACCCAGTTGACCTTACCAAGAATGGGCTTCACCTATACTGTTATTGCTGAAGCTCTGTCCTTGCTCCACCAACCATGAGCTCCTGGACTCTTGGTTTCTACTCCTTAGATTTTGACAGACCACATTACCAAAAAGTTCCTAACCTCTATCTTGATCATCTGATTCCTACACCTTTGGCCTGTCTCAGAGACTCATTTCCCTGGGTGCTGGTCCTAAATGTGGACTGTGACCTGGTTCAGTGTGAATTTAGACTTTACTTTTAACCAGCCATAACTACAGATGAGTAAATCAATGAACAGTCCTTCCATTTGTATTCCCAATGAGCCTGCTGCTAATGGCCCTGAGGAGTGTTCACTGCCCAACTCCAGGTGCACGGTTTCCACTGATGCAATGGAATTGTGCAACAAAATGGCCCTGACCCCACTCCGCCACCTCTACTCCCCTCCCCCACTGGTAGATACAATGTCTTCATATTAAAAACTGCAAAGTGAAAATATATTTAATGTTCCTTGGGCCAAATTCATACCCTAAATACTCTCATGTTAACTTTGATGCGTTTTGGGCAGGTCAAAATGCAGAACCATTCAAATAACTGGTCTGGTAAATCACTTTCAAATCTCTTCTTCCTAAAATACTCAAATATATATTTACATTATCTCATAAGAACCACAATAAGCATGAAATTAGCTATTCCTTTCCTGTGATTTATACCAGCTCTCTACCAGATGGTTTCAAAATTTATTTTCTTTATCATGTAAAATGAATTTTCCCAGCTGCATCCCAGGATAAAACCCATAGGATCTGGAGTCACTTGGCAGTCATTTTACCTTTAAATTCACCTATGTGCTCTAGGTACTGCTTAAAAGAAGAAAGACGGGCAGGAAGACAGACACAATGAAGGAAAGGAGGAAAAGAAAGAGAAAAGTAGGAAGTGAGATATAAAGTTACATAACATAGCACTGAAGTTTTCTCATCCTAAAGATTACTTGAGATTTCTTTTGGCTTATGTATCAATCACAGATTAGCTACTAAAAAAGGATATCTAGTTTCCAAACTCATCAATGAGGGTTCCACCTAAGGTTAAAAAAAAAAAAAAAGTTTCACCCTCAAAATTAGAAGATTAGAGGCTGTTTCCTCATAAAGACCTAACATCATTTGTTTAACAAAACTCAAAAGGCAAATGCTGGAAAGCTCCTGGGTATATTGGTTAATGACGGGCAGGGAGACAGAGAGGGAGATTATGAGTTACCCAAACTCAGGCTCAGGCGGCATACTAACTCACCAGAGCCAGCCCAGGAAAACCCTGTGCGGTTGGCGGGGGTGGGGGGGTCACACTGAAAAACAGCACAAGACACGACATTCATTCCTCTCTGAATGACTTCTCTTCATTTCAGAACGTGGCTGATGAGTACAATTTTGTAGCATTCAACTGTCAAATCTTAGGCTACTCGGAGTAAGCAGCCTAGAACTTCTCTGGAATTGCTAGTAATTGTTATAAAAATCGATCTGCCAATATTAAACCATACAGCCCCTTAGCCCCACTACTTTTTGGTCCCAAATTGGACATTCAGTATCTCAGAAGCATGTAATTTCCAGAGTCCAGAAAGGTCAGAAGCCTGGCGTGTATAAAGCAGTTGGGTGTCCTATTACTTCACTTGGGAAGACAGAACAACTAAGACAGGAGTGCTTCCTACGACAGACTAGAGGTCCTCCGTCTACACCGTTCCTCGCTCACTTTGCTCAGGATGCTCTCCTGATAATGCAGGCGCACAAAAGCACCAAACCAATCTCAAAAGGAGGTGATGACAAAGAGGCTCCAAGGCTGGTTCTCTTGGGACTTGGCTGGACAATTTTGGGAAAGCTTACCCACTGAGTACCAGCCTCTTTACCTGCACTTACCTGCGCTTACCTAGCCACTTTACCTGCCCCAAGTGCTCTCCCTAACTGAACACTGTTTTTGCAGAAGATAAAACTCCGATGTTTAAATGGGTATTTGGAAAGGAATCTATGTATGGTTATCTAGTAGAGATCACTCTCAGAGCTGGTAAGAAGGATCGGTGATACAAAGGGGCCACTGATTCTCTTCTCCAATCTCCTACATGGTCTCACACATAATAACTGCTTCATTTGTTTTCTGCAGAAAACAGAACTGCCTGAACGTGATGGAAAATGTTCATGTTACTACTTGGATCTCTCTGGTCTTGTGAACCACCCTACTTAAGCAACTACCTCGGGGAAGCCTAAAATAAAATCACGATATGAAATTTGATAATAATTTACTTGCGTAATTAGCCTTCTGTAGAGAATGGGGAGGTATTTATCTGACACCAGACAATTTTAAAACTATAATCCCATCATTTGCAAATAACTAAAAATTTAGAAGGTGACACCAAGCCAAAGGGGAGAGAGGACTCTTCTTAGCATACAGTTAAGCTACACATCATATAGTCACACTATGTTCTATATTGCTAAGATACATTAGTATAACAGAGAAGGGGAAACAAAACAGGACTTCAGATTGAAGGAAACAAGATAATAAAGCAGATGGATGGAACTCTAAAAGCCAGTACTAGCAGCAAATGCAATTAAACAAAGGCTATGGTTTTATTAAAATCACAATGGTTAATAATGTAGATAGACCCCCTGAATTCTTCACCATATAAACTTTGTTACATTTTTAAGGCACAAATTAAAAATTAATCTCACACTACTGAAAGTATGCCTTTAGCTGTTCCTAAGATAGCAAAAAACAAACAAAACCCCAGAGATTCCTAAAATGTCATAAAAATAAAAGGAGGTACATACGTACCTTACATGTATCACATAGAAAAAAATGTTTAGAAAACCAATGTTTCAGGAATTCAGCTGAATAGGGATCAAACCATTCTTAACACCTACGAACTCAACAGGAAATCGAACAGGAGAGTAGCAACAACTCTCTGAACAGAGAAGCGACCACTTACTGGAAGGGAGATAGAGAGAGTGCACATGCATGCACGCGAGCAGGTGCAGAGGGGCAGAGGGAGAGGGAGAGAGAGAACGACAGTCTACACTGATGTGCTTATTGTGTCTTCCAAAAGAGGTAAAACAGTCTTGGAGGCAAATATCAGAAGTTCCGGTTATTAAGAGAAGTCTCCCAAGAACGAGAATAAAAGTCATTTCTTTAATCATAAAAAAAAAAAAAGAAAACCAATGTTTCTCCTCTTTTATTATTAGTTTAACCCCAGGATTTTAAAAGCAATGCCAACTATGATTACATGAGAATGAGCTAACAGTCATTCAAAAATTATGAAGTGAAGCCCAGGGATCTGATGTTCTCTCTAGAAGAAAAAAAGACCACTGACAACTTCCTTATTCACAGCATACCTTTCTCTCCCCTAAGTGGAATTCTAGTTTCTCCATGACCCACTCAGCTGGAAGGAGTCTCTTTCTCCTCTGGATTCCCATGGCACTTTGTCTAGATTCACTCCCTGATCTGCTGCAGTTAGTTGTACACAAGCCTCATCTCCCTTTCCAGACCAAGGTCCTGAGGACGTCTCTTATTGGGATTCCTGCCAGATCTTCCCGGTGCCCCTACGTTGCTGGAAGGCCACAGTGAATCTCTGCTGAGTGAATGTGGGGTGAAGTGAACAAATATCCTGACAAATGCCTACCTATATGTTAACTCTAGATGTTATGTCATTTCTCTATATTGCATGAGCACGGTGTTGTAGCTTTTGGTTAATAATGTGGACGAAGAGGTTAAATGATTTTTCTTGGAGGGGCGCCTGGGTGGCTCAGTCGGTTAAGTGTCTGCCTTCAGCTTGGGTCATGATCCTGGGTTCCTGGGATCAAGCCCCACATTGGGCTCCCTGCTCAGAGGGGAGCATGCTTCTTCTTCTCCCTCTCCCTCTGCCTGCTGCCCCTCCCCCCACCACTCATGTGTGTGTGTGTGTGTGTGTGTGTGTGTGTGTACACACACACTCTCTCTCTCTCTCTCTGTCAAACAAATAAATAAAATCTTTTTTAAAAAATGATTTTTCTTGGAAAGATTTTCTTTTAATTTAGTATGAGCTAAAACCATAATTAACCATGGAGATGACCAGCCTCAACCTTTTTCAACTGACAGTAAATTGGAACTGACTAATACATCGGAACCAGCCCTCAGTAGACGTGAACTTCACAAGGTGACCACAGGCCTCAGGCTTGCTTTGATGTGGAGCCACTCCCAATGATTCAGACCTTTGCCTCGGATCATCCCCACGAGTGATCATCTTAGGGAAGAGGAGACAGCTCACCAGCCCACAGTGAAATACAAGGGTAGGTAGGCCCTTTCTAATTCCAGGTGAGCCAGGTGTGACACCTGTGTCCGAGAGGTTCCACCCTCATAAAGTAGAGAGCCGCTTTCCCTACAGAAAGAAGTTATGAACGACTAAAACAAGCAATGTTACAACGGGCTTCTGCTTTTAGTCATCAGCACTTCATGTGTGAGATTTAAACAGTACCTTTGATATCTTTCTCCGATCCTGAAGAAATCTTTGCTAGGGGAGGGGGAGGGGGGAGAAAAGGCACAATCTAATTCTCTGCTGTGTTTCATGGTGTTTAATCCTCTCTAATCACAAGAGTCTGCAGAAAATTAGTGGGAGAACAGATCCTGGGCGTGTTCTTAATAATTTATTCCATTTTATTTTATTTATTATTAGGTTCAAAAGTAGTTAGGGCCCAACCTGCTCTTACACAGAGCATCAAGATCCTGGTGGAACTCACTGCCCTGGTGAATTTAAAGGGGACACAGCGAGGAGGAAGAAGAGGGGCAAGAAGGCAACCACTTGAGAAGCGCAGGGAGAGGTGTGCCTGCGCCGTGCTCTGAGGCCTTTAGCCCGACCTACAGCTGTCAGCAGCGGGGCTTCTCCTCCCACTCTCCCCACATCCCACCCTACTGCAGACCCGGCCGAGGAAGAATAAACAAAGCACAAACAAAAGCAACTAAGAGAAGAGGATAGCAAAAGGCAATCAGCCTGCACCAAACAGATCTCCGTAATGCGCTTGCTTTGACCTCTTCTTTTGCAAGCACCACCACTGAAAATAAGCTAGAACAAAAGATGATTCGTTATGCGCGGCCATAAGGAACTCCAGGGCATGCTGCATACATAATTCATGATGCAAAGCAAGCTGCCATTAGCATCATTTGTCCTCTCAATATTTTAAAGTGGTGAAAGGTTACTAGCTATTTATAAAGTCTCTTATTTCTACAAGACCCTTCCAAATTCATGAACAAATGGGGAACTTTATTTTTTCTGCAAATGCCATTACTTAAGAACCAAAGACTATAAATTCTTCTAGGATTCACTTGGTATCCAACACAGGAGGGTGGGTAAATAACCCTAATAAACCAATTAAGTCAGCAAGCAACATGTATCAGTCCTGTTGAAATTCATCTTCTCAAATCACTTCAGCTCTCTGTTTCACAAACACATCAGCGTGGTTCCAGTTCATCCCAACCCATTCACCCAAATCAAAGGTAAATGCTATATACCTCACAGATAGGAAACACAAGCCCAGGAAGGTTACCTGACATACCTGAGCCCTCAGGGCCAGGCAGAGAGGCCTAGGACTCAACCTCATTAACATCCTGGACAGTTCCCGAGGCTCCCCAAGACCTGCCTCACTTACTGTGGGATTTACCTCAGAGCACCCCCTCCCACTGACTGCGTTCTTACTCCATTCAAGCCCATTTCCATGCTACCCGGAGCGGTCTTACAAAAGGGGGCTGTGACCCTTCCCCATTTGGCCCTTCAATATTTCCCTCTCACCCTGGGGGGAGGAGAGGGGAATAATCAAATAAATCAAAATATTTTAGCTTTAGGGGCGCCTGGGTGGCTCAGTCGGTTAAGCGTCTGCCTTCGGCTCAGGTCATGATCTCAGGGTCTTGAAATCGAGCCCCGCATCGGGCTCCCAGCTCCGCAGGAAGCCTGCTTCTCCCTCTCCCACTCCCCCTGCTTGTGTTCTCTCTCTCCCTGTCAAATAAATAAAATATTAAAAAATATATTTTAGCTTTATATTGAGCTGCCAAGAATTCTGCCAAGAATCTTAGCTAATCAGGTAGACAGGCATGTGCACTACGCAGTGAAAGAACTGACCCCCAATAATCTGTCCCACCTTCTTCCCCCCACCCCGACTCTAGGACACCTCCGTGGACCTGGTGGTTGGCAGAAAGTGCCCTCGCACCACCTCTGCTCAGCTGGAGACCAGTCCTCAGGCATCCAACCCCACCCACCTGGCTCCTGACGGGTCCCCTCCTCAGCCCCCTCCTGGCCCCAGGAGATGTGTTCATCTCGGCCCTTACCACACAGAACCTACATTGTACGTTCACAGCTTGCTTTGCCCGCCTGGACTGCAGCTTCCTGGGATCAGGGCCTTCTTCACCTCGGACTCCCCATCACCTGCCCGATGCCTCACCATTGCAGATGGCCAGCTCATGTTTCTGGGCCAGCACCATAGGGTTGAACGCTCATGCTTTTCCCACACATTATTCCATGTTCCATTCAACCAACCACCCACGTTTGACAGGTGGAAAGCTAGCATCTTCCTGAAAGGCAGTTCAGGGTGGTGACAGAGGGCATATGCTCTGGAGGAGGGGAGCCTGGGCCCTGGCACCTACTGCGTACACCTGGCTAAGTTACTCAGCCAACCTACACCTCAGTGTTCCTCACCCAGAAACAGGGATCATGAGCCAACATGTATTAAGCACTTACTGTATGGTAAAAAAACTTCTCTGGATAGTTGGCATCCATTAATTCATTTAATCCTCATGACATCTAAGGAGGCTGTGAGCGCAGGAACAAGTGCTCAGGAAAGGTTAGAATGATTTCTCCTCATGTACCCATGAAGAAACTGAAGCTCAGGGCAGCTCCCCAGAGGTGCAGGCTTCTTTACTCCTTAATCCACTGGCTTTGAAAGATAAAAGATATGAGGTCTCTCTCTCTCTCTCTGATGTTGCCTTAGCATAATGCAAGAAAGCTTCATGGCAGTATTCATCTCTAGCTAGAGTTAATGGGACACTTGTCCTATGTCACCCTCCAGAGGACACTACGTAGACTCCTTGGGGTAAAGACCTGTCCCACTAGGGAAACAAGCTGCGTTGCGGGGGGAGGGGGGAAGAGGTGAGGAGCTATTCATACTTTAAGTAGCAAGCACCGAGATTCCAAGCATTATAATATCATCTGCGTGATGCATGTGCCTGACTCCTTGCAAGGCCAGAGAGCATGTGTTTTCTGGATGTGAACAAAGCCATCGGCGCACCACCAGATTCTTCAAAAGCAAATATTTGTCTACAATCGCAGAACCAGGATTCTTTTCTAACAAAGAACAATGTGCGCCATTCTAATTCCTGATTCTTGCCCCTAGTTTACAGTGGGCTCTGATTTCAATGGAAATCCCCCCATGAATAAACGTGGCTCAAATCACAAAGGGCACAATAAATCAGAAGATTTACAGACCGTGAATAGGGATAGCCTGAGTATTCCAATCTGCACGTGGACTACCTGGGGCCAGGTATCCAGCAGTGCATCTAGATTAGCAACAGTCACCTGGTTGTTTTATTTGTTTGTTCATTTGGCTCGGTGAGAGAATTTTAATAGCTCTGGTCATCAACAAGCTACAGTCCTCCCTGCTATTTGGGTAAGCTTGTAATGCTGCACCAAGTCACACAGACAAGGCTCAGAGGCATGAACAGTTTTCAAGAAGTAGCTGAGAGGTTAACAGATGTGATAAGCTCTGTCCGCCTGCAGTAAAGCCTGGCCCCACAGCCTCCAAGGCAAATTCCTGAAATGACCAAGCAGAAAACAAGTGAATTTTCCTTTTCTCTATGCCAAGGAAAAAGAGATGGAAACAATGTAGTAATCAGAGAGAATGCACCATTATGTTACATAGTAACCAGAGGGCATGCCTATGTTTTTCTTGAGGAAAGGAAAAATCATACATAGTCCAAGAAGCTTAATAAAAGAAATAAACTCAAAAGAACACCTGCCCTAATCTGGAGAGGGTTGGGCCACTCACCAGCCAGCTGGGGGTGAGCAATATCAGCAACAGGGACAGATGCATCCTACAAGGGCTTTGCATCCCATTTGTTGTTACTGTGGCCTGGGCACAAAATAGCCCAGCTCTCAGCGGACCAGTGAGCTGTTTAAGCATTGGAGTGATCTTCTGGAAAATTCGTATCTCTCTTTTCAGTTCTTCCCTATGCAATTCATGAGCAACAAGCCCCGCTAATGAAAAGTACCACAGCAATGCCAGGCCAATGTGCAGCCAAGGTAAATCAGGAGCATCCCAATGAATATATATATTTAATAACATGTTCAGAAAATGTGGCATACTCTTTCCCTCATACTGCCTGCATTGATCTGGACCCTTAATGTGGGATGGAAAATTTTAAAGACCAAACCTTTCAAGGAGCCCTGTTAAAAAATCTTTCTCTAAGAAAATGGAGATTCTGTTAGCATTAAACAAAATATACAATTAAGTACCTCTTAAACACACCAGGTGCCTGGATGGCTCAGTCGGTTAAGCCTCTGACTCTTGACTTCAGCTCAGGTCATGATCTCAGGGTCCTGAGATTAAGCCCCTCATCCAGTTCTGTGCTCAGTGGGGAACCTGCTGGAGATTCTTTCTCCCTCTGCCCCTCCCCCCTAACATAAATAAATAAATCTTTAAAAAATAATAATAAACACAAAAGCAACTCTAACAGGATTGAATTCTTTACTGTTTTTACAGGTCAAACATTTAAGTATGCTGGGCTGGACCCATTCTTTATTCATTACACACACTGAAGAGCAAACAGTTCAGATTATCTCTTAAATTCTGAACCCCTACTGGTAACCAGGATAAAACATCCAGGAAAATCTCCTGTGCATAACAACCAAGCTGAGGTCTAGAAAATACGTTACAGAACTCTAGGATGAGGTGACAGGACAGAAATGAAAATTGTCCCACTGGCACAGGTAGACTTTTCTTTAGGTGACAATTGGGGTAAAAGGAGAAGCAATGTTTTGGATTAATGAGATACAGTTCATAATCCATTTTTTTTAAATTCCTCACATGGACACAGCATTATTCTTGTTGCCAATACCTTACTTTGATCCGTGGCATATTTATTTGTGGACATGGAAGGTTTTTCAGTATTGCTGTCTCAACATGACATCACATTAAAATGGATGAATTAGGGGCACCTGGCTGGCCCAGTTGGTAGAGCACGTGACTCTTGATCTTGCAGTTGTAAGTTCGAGCCCCGTGTTACATGGAGAGATTACTTAAAAAATAAAATCTTAAAAAAATAATGAAACGGATGAATTAGGCTGTGAAATGCATAATCCTGCTGACTGCCTATTCCAGTAGGCATCACAAAGCCAATTTAAAAGATTATCCTTATTTTAAATCACAAAGTTAAATTTTTATAACTCCCAGGCCCCTTTTCAAGTCCCACCATTTTGACTCAGATATTTGTCTTTTTCTAATTGCATCTCAACAGTGTTCTAAGCACAAACCTGGATTACTAACCCTGAAGGAAATAAAATTGAGTATCTCTCGGGGCATCTGAGGGGCTCGGTCAGTTGAGCGTTGGACTCATGGTTTCAGCTCAGGTCATGATCTCAAAGTCCTGGGATCGAGCCCTGCATTGGGCTCTGAGCTCAGTGGGGAGTCTGCTTGAGGATTCTCTTTCTCCTTCTCCCTCTGCCCCTCCCCTGCTCTCTCTCAAATAAATAAATCTTTTTTAAAAAATTGAGTATTTCTCAAAATTCTGGAAACTGGGAGAATTTACTTAGTGTAAAATTTATAAAACAACCTTGAGAGAATCAAAGGTTTTTCAGTATATGACCAACCAAACAGGGCAGCCACTGGTAGAATAGAATTGATATACAGACATACATCTGTAACGACTCATATGAGAGCATCTCCAAAGTATATTTTTTTAAGTGGCCAAATGCAAGGTGCAAAACAATGAGTGTAGCATTATCTCTTTCAGTTTAAAATATATGCAAATATATGCTTTCTTTTCCTTGGAAGAAATCACAAGAAACATTTTATAGAGGAGAAAGAAACCCAGGGTGAGGGGTTATGAGAGATGGGATTTTGCTTTTGAACATACCATCCACATACAGATACTAGTTTTTTGTTATCGGTAGAGGTTGTATGGGTGGAGAGATTATGGTTCCCTGTGAGTCCTTCGGTTACTTCTCTGTATTTAGAAGAATAATAATGGTATTTCATTTGATCATGAGGAAATGATCAACATATTGTCTTGGATAAAATTTAAAACATCAAAACATCAAACGTCTTTTAACCCTGAAAGGGGAAGTACACTAGAAAATAAACACCTTATGTGCAAGAGACAAAAGGTTATTATCTTGAGCACTGGCAGAGAGTTAGTATAAATTGAAGTCTGTGGTTGCAAGAAATAAGAAATCACTGTGATTAAAAACAGAAAAAGAAAAGTACCACAAAGATGATGCCAAAAGATATTATTAAGCAATTCACAAAAGAAACAACAAAATTAGGCAACATTCATAGAGGAAAACACGTTTCATTAATTGAAAGTTTTAACCATCAGTGAGATATTGTTTTCCATCAAATGTTAGTGCATTTTTTGAGATGATACCCAATAGTGAGGAAGTACAGTGAAATCAATCCGGTGTCCTCAGCAGGTACGAATATGAATTGTGACCCGTCATGGAAAGCGGTGGAGACATGTAGTGGACCTTAGACATTCCTTGCCTTTGACTCAATGATTCCACTTTGGGGATTACTGCCCAAATAAGAAAGAGCTTTTGTGAAGAAATACCACCGTCAGAGAATTATACATAACAACAAAAAACTCAAAACAACTTAAGAGTCCAATGGTTAAATAAAGGTAAAAATCCCCTTGATGTATTGTTATGCAAGCATTTATAATTGCTGTGTAGATAACAATAACATGAAACCATATTCATGATAGCTTACTTAGGTTAAAAAAAAAACTATTTAGGGACGCCTGGGTGGCTCAGTCAGTTAAGCGGCTGCCTTCAGCTCAGGTCATGATCCCAGAGCCCTGGGATCGAACCCTGCATCGGGCTCCCTGCTCCATGGGGAGCCTGCTTCTCCCTCACCCCTCTGCCTGCCACTTCCCTACTTGCATTCTCTTTCTCTGTCAAATAAATAAATCTTAAAAAAAAAACTATTTAAATTATTTATTCAATGGGATTGTCCCTACCTACTTGTTTTAATAAATTTAAGATTAAGGGGGAAAAAAACTGAAAAAAAAAAGAGTAACTTGTGTTAAGTAATAACATTAGACATCAGTCATGAGTAATTTTTTTCCTTTTACCCTTTAAATTTGTGTGTGTTTTAATAAAGGGGAAAAAAGCACTTTCAAAAGAGCATCGGGTATTTATGACTAGGAATCACACTGTACTTACACTCCGTCCACAAAAATAAGAGGGGTTTTATCCATAAGCTTATCAGATTTTCAAATATACGTTTAGACTTGTGCTTTCTGGAATAACTATAGTTAAGAGCTGCGGCAGCTAACATCTACTGAGCTCCTGCAATACCTCAAGCATTGTTCTAAGCAGTTTACACGTATGAACCCGAGCCTCGGGACCACCCTATGACATGGAAACTATTATGATGCCCCATCACACCGCTAACCAAGCAGGGGAATGGGGAATCCAACCCAGCCCTCCACTCAAGAGTCCCTGCATCTAACCACCCTATTATAATGCTTTTAAAATGCCACACGAGGGGCGCCTGGGTGGCTCAGTTGTTAAGCAGCTGCCTTCACCTCAGGTCATGATCCCAGGGTCCTGGGATCGAGTCCCGCATCGGGCTCCTTGCTCAGCAGGGAGCCTGCTTCTCCCTCTGCCTGCCGCTCCCCCTGCTTGTGCTCTCACTCACTCTCCCTCGCCTATGCTCTCTCTCTCTAGCAAATAAATAAATAAAATCTTTAAAAAAAAATAAAATAAAATGCCACACAAAATTCCAAGTGTTTCAACTCAAAATAGAAAGTAAATACAAACAAAATACAAAGTAAACATTTAAAATATCTTGCGCTTCCTAGGATTTCAAGGAAAATGTAACAGTATATTTTTTTTAAGTTTTTTATTTATTTATTGAGAGAGATAGAGAATGGTAGAGAGAGAGCATGAGAGGGAGGAAGGTCAGAGGGAGAAGCAGACTCCCTGCTGAGCAGGGAGCCCGATGTGGGACTCGATCCCGGGACTCCAGGATCATGACCTGAGCCGAAGGCAGTCACTTAACCAACTGAGCCACCCAGGCACCCGTAACAGTATATTTTGATCAAGTAAGAGGCAAGGAAAGACAAAGTAGAATGCTACAACTAACAACCTGAGAAACTCTGTCAGAGTGTGGGAAGTGATGTCCAAACAAATGAGATGCATGAAATATGATATTCCATTACTGCAAAATTAAAAAACAAAAAACAAAAAACATAGTATTTTCAGTCAGTGGTGTCACAAAAAAGCACAAAGATAAGACGCTGAAATTTAGTCCACAATCAAATGCTAATTGTGTCAGGGCCAAACTGGCCTCTATTGCAAGATCTGTTATGGTAAGATTTAGAGGAAGGAAAATCGATGTTCTCGGATACATTCCCAGGGATTACGGAGGCATGCAGCCATCTGGCTGTTAGAATAACCAACTCTTCTTTTCTCCCCATTCTCAGAACTGGAGAAAGTGGCCAGCCGCAGGCTCAGACCAGGATCTACAGGTCAGGTGTTCTGTCGGCCCGGCAACAACTTGATTATAAGTCTGAGCAAAACACTGGAAACTGCCCTCCCATTCTCCCAGCCATAAATCTCTTCCATGGTCTCAACACAGCACTGTCTGATGGAACAGGAACGGGCTAGGATGATGCTTCCAACTCTAGGGTATGGGCCGGCAGCAGTCCCTGGCAAACTTGTATCAGTTCCTAAGTGTAACTTGAATGAAGAAGCCTCTTCCTTCATACGATTGCTAAATGCTTCCATGCACACGCCCACCCCCAGGCATGGAACACTGAACCATCTGTATCAGCCTCCAACCCCTGACTTTTTAAATTCCATTCTAATTTGAAATACCCGCCCCACCTCCTTCATGCGGTTAACTGGAAATCACCCTTTAATGCTCAGCTGCATTGTGGTCCTTCCAGGAACCTCTCTGAGACTCCATTTCTCCCCAGCACCTGACTGGGACCCCGCTGATCTCCACGTGGGCGGGTCCCATGCATTAGCAGACCCCACAGGCCTAGCACTCAGTGCCGCAGAATGGACGTGGAGCAAAGAGGAGCGAAGAGGAGAGGTGGTACGTGCAGGAAGCAGTGGGCAGCCTAGCCCTGAGGGGCAGAGCAGGACAGTGGGTAGAAGCAGAGGGGCAGGGCTGATATCCCAGGGCACTGTCACTCTGGGGGCAGTCCCGTAACTTTCTAAAGCTCAATTTCTCCACCTGCACATGAGGACAATGATAATACCTACCCCCCAAGCTGCTGGCAGGATTAAACGAGATCCTCCATAAGAAGCACTTAGCACTGTCTCTCCCCCATGGTGGGAACGCAACAGTGTCCCTGACTCCCACAGTCTTCCCAAGCTGACACCCTCAGAAAGCCTGGCGTGATGATTAGTACAATAACAGCCTTTATGGCATGAAAAATAAAAATCTTACTGAAACAACAAAAAAGTTGCTAAGTCAAACAACAGTCCCTGGGAAAATATCATTTTTTTCTGATTTTATTATTTTCTCCCTCCAATACTTTTTTTTAAAAAACCTTCTTTTCAAAAAAAGGAAGGAAAAAAAAAAGAAAGTAAGTAAAAAAAAAGAGGCTTGTTTCATGACTACTGTAACGCAGTACTAATACAAACACTTCATTTTCAGGGTGGGAGGATCTAAGAAAATTAACTCTTCAATTCTCTCAACATTTAACATGCTGAGAACAGAAAGCCACCTCCACAAAGCTGCCTTCAACAAAGAAACCTGTAAGTAGCCGCCATATATTTTTATTATAACAGTATCCTATTTAATTTGTACCGTCTTTGGAGGCAGTGTTCATAAAAATCTTTGGTGTCAGAAATGACTGATCACTTCAATCCCTCTCAAAAGGAAGCAAATCCATAAATGGTTCTGAGAAACGTGAAGGCTCCTGAACAGAACGCACTCAGAAAAGCAGATTTGTTTTCAAAGTGTTTAGAAAGCCTCACCTACAATGCATTTTCTTCAAGATCTCTCTCCAAGATCTGCCTGAGATTTCTTGCAAATGATCCAAACTGAAAATCAACAGAAGAGAATGGCTTGGGCATCACTTTCCACCTACTTCTCTATGTCAAGCAAATTCAAAGCGGTAGCTGACTTTTCTCAGTACAATCACATTTTTTTTTTCAGGAAAAATCAAAAGCCAGGTTTTCTTTTTCAGTAATTAGTCAAACCTGCAAATGAATTTCTCCATATGTAGTCAAATTCCATATATACAAGAATCAAAAATTAAATCAACCAAAATCCCAACTCAGCTCCCTAGGCCATATATTTATTTTATTTTATTCTCCTCCAACTCCTAGTTCAGTACAGACTTCTGTATACAGCAGGCATTCAAGTGATTAATGACAGAATCCGGCTAATAAACTTATGGTACACTTGTCTGTCTAATCTGGTAATAACCTAATTTTGCTTCAATGCAAGTCCATCCCCTTGACTCTCCTGCCTATGGTCTTGCCAATCATTTCAGAGCTCTACCCAAAATTTCTGTAGAAAAACAGCACTGTGGGGCGCGCCTGGGTGGCTCAGTTGGTTAAGCACCTGCCTTCAGCTCAGTCATGTTCCCAGGATCTGGGATAGAGCCCCGCATCAGGCTTCCTGCTCAGCAGCGAGTCGGCTTCCCCCTCGCCCTCGGCCCTTCCCCCCCACTCATGCTCTCTCTCAAACAAATAAAATCTTAAGAAAAAAAAACAGCACTGCACGGAAGACGACAAGTGATTACACAATACTTATATGTGCTTCTCTTCTATGTATTCTTTACTGTCAGCCCTCCATTAAATCACAAATGCCACAGAAAAGACCAGAGGCCCATGAGTTACTTTCTATCCTCTCATCAACACCAAGTAAAAGGATTCTCTCTGCAGCCATATTAAAAAATGTTCATCGGGGTGACTGGGTGGCTCAGTCATTAGGCGTCTGCCTTCGGCTCGGGTCATGATCTCAGGGTCCTGGGATCGAGCCCCGCACTGGGCTCCCTGCTTAGCAGGAAGCCTGCTTCTCCCTCTCCCACTCCCCCTGCTTCTGTTCCCTCTCTCGGTGTGCCTCTGTTAATAAATAAATAAAATCTTTAAAATAAATAAAAAAATAAAAGATGTTCATCAACAAGGCATCTCAAGGCCCAGCGTAAAAAAAAAGCCCTACTCTTCTCAAGTCTCGCCTCAGAAGGAAAGTTGCTACAAAGAGCCTGGTGAGAGAATTTTCCAGTCCATTTGCCCCAGAAAGGAAGCCACCAGCCTCCCCTGCTCCTTGCCTCCAGAAGCACTTGACTTAAGGTGTGAGGGCCACGACAATGTGAATGCACTAAATTCCATGGAATTGTTTACTTAGGGGCGCTGGGTGGCTCAGTCAGTTAAGCATCTGCCTTCAGCTCAGGTCATGATCCCAGGGTCCTGGGATCGAGTCCCACATCGGGCTCCCCGCTCAGCGGGGAGTCTGCTTCTCCCTCTCCCTCTGCTGTTCCCCTGCTTATCCTGGGTCTACCTCTCTCTCTCTCTGGCAAATAAATAAATAAATAAAAATTTTTAAAAATAATAATAAATAAATAGATGATAAAAAGGTTAATTTCATGTTATATGGATTTTGATTAAGGAAAAAAAAAGGAGGCGGCGGTAGAGGAGGAGAAAGAAGGGGCGCGAAGCCACTCCACTCTGTCACAAGACAGAAAGACCCACACGAAACAGGAACCTCCGAAGAGCAGTCTGAACAACCCCAGCTTTCTCCTCCTTGCGCTTCTCCCAAGCGCCCTTGTGCACAGAGCTGCAAGAGTTACGGAAAGAGGCGGAACAGCCCGGGTGCCCGGGGCTGCTGTCTAGAGCAAGAAGTTCCTTCCTGAAGGGAGTGAAACAGCCTCCGGGCTCCCAGTGCCCTCTGGAAGCCACGGCCAGTGCCCCGCAGCGCCCCACGACCTCCGTCCTGCTCGTTGCCCCCCCCACTCCCACTTTCCTTCTCCGTTCGTGTTCTTTGCCTTCTGCAAATTACAAGGCTAAAGAGGAAAAAAGGTCTGCTGCCAGTTTTTCACTAATTTACTCTTTAAGAAACCAAGCACCAGAATTGTCAGCTAAGAGATTATGTTGAGAAAGGAAAAGGGAGAAAATGTTTTCAAGCTTCCAGTGCCAAAAATAAAAATAACTACGAAGCGTTCCTCCTCCCTCTCTACAAATAAGTCAGGCCTGCTGGCCCTGGTGCTTGCGAGCTGTCATCCCTCCGTTGCCCAGCGCGCACACGGGAACACGTCTGCATTCGGGACAGCCCGCGACTCTTCCAGGCTCCCGGGAACTCCAACCCGCAACCCCAACTCCGTGCAGAGCTTCCGGGAAGCAACAGCACGCGGGAGAAGGCGAACAGCTGGTACAAACCATGGAAAACCTCTTCCCTGGACCCCCACCACCACACCTGCACTCTCCCCACCTACACTCTGCCCGTCTAGGGGACAAAGTCAAGGGAGGGTTGGGGATAAGTTAGAAGGAGCAGGCTATGGAACAGTAGGGGGGGCCCAGGGGGCGGTGGCAGAGCTCACTGACTGACTCGAGGAGAGCAAATGTGAGATGGGGTGGGGAGGGCTTTCTGAACCCAGCTCCTGCACTTCATTCATCTCGACTTCCCAGGGAGCGCCTCCTTTGCCCACCCTTCCGCCATTTCTGTCCGAGCTCCAAGATGTCTGTATATAGGAAGCGGGAATAAAGGCACCAGAAAAATCACACGGGGAAATCATATACGTTTACGCTTGAAGGTAAAGAACATCATAAACAACCCAAACAAAGCACTTTGCCAAGGAATCAATTAAGAAACACTAGAATTTCTTGAGTTCTTTAAAAATAACCAATCTCTACGGAACCCCCCCGCCCCCACTTCAATCTTCTCAGCCCTGCGCCAGGCACTGTCCAGGAGTGCTGGGCCATCACAGGGAACATCGGAACTCGGAGGAAAGGATGTAACCACAGAGTCATATGGCCATACCTTACATGGGAAAGAGTCTGCGGAAAATGTCATCATACGTGTTCTGGGGCTGTCTGGCACGCCTGCCGATCACTCTGGGTTCTACGGGCTGTGCAGACCTGAGAAGCCAATCGGGGATCAGAGGGCAGCTTCTTTAATGCTAGAGCAGAACTGGGGAATGCAGGCCAAAATGGGGCCTCGTCCTCCCAAGCTACTAAAGTGAAGGTAGCCAGCCCCCAGAGGAATGTCAGCCTGACAGCCACCCAGCCACTGGTTTTGCCATCCGAGGGGCTGAACCAGGGACAGCGGAAAGCCGGCTGGGCCAGCCACCAGCAGACCCTACCCGGGGTCTAGAACCACAAAGCAACTCTCCACCCCAGGGCACAGGAGTGTAAAGATGCAGGAGCCAAGGGAGGGCAAGAGAGGAGGTCAGCACCTACCCCGGCTTTTTTTTTTTTTTTTTTTTGTAAAAAGCACCCTAATGGTTGGATGACCAGGTCCTTAATCAAAACAGGCTCCCATGGAGAGAAGCAAGTTAATGGGTGAATGGAGAAAGCAACCAGAAATGTTCACAACAATACCAGCCTGCACCCCCTCTCCTGTATTATAGAGCAGAAGCCCCACCCCCCTCTCTTCTTCAGAGACGCAGAAAACAACTTTTCCTCAACACATCTTCTCACCTAATCCCTCAAACAACATTTTAGGTGGTAAAATGAAGTAAATGATTAAGAACAGAAACAAGTGAGGTTTACTGGGGAGTAGATGAGCAGGCAGCAGAGCATGACATAAAACATCTGCTAACAAATAAGAAATACTTTCTCTGAGGATAATGCTAAACTACTTGTACAGAGATGGGCTTGAGATTCTATTCTAGAGTTTAAAGAAGAGGCACCTAATACTTAAAATAATTTAAATACTCCAAAGGCCTTTCAAGTCTTTGAATTCTATTATGCATGGTATTTCTTTCTCCCACTGCATGATTAAGGTTTTGATTTTTATATGAAACAAAGCCCGCGAGAGTTCAAAGAGGGCTGTTCACAAAATAAAAGCCAAGAGGCATCAATGTTAATAAAGCTAAACTAAAAAAGATATTTAATAACCTTTGTGAAATTAAAAACAATGACTAATTCAATCCAAACAACTAGGTCATGCTCAAATTCCAGTAACTCTAAAACTGAGCTATAATAAGGCAAGAATTCTCCTTTGCTTCAGTGGTCAAAATGAAGGGCCCATTCAAGGGAAAGACCAGTAATACAAACACAATGGAAACACCAGAGGGACATTTGCGGGGTGGAAGAGGGAAGCTGGGACACAGGACAAAGCAAGATGATCACTACTGGGCCACCTGGGAATTTGACAGAGTATGTGCATAACAAAGGAAAAAAAAGGTATGTCTCACAAAAAACCAAACAATCATTCAGCAAACATCTGAGCTCTTACAAAAGCCACAAAGCCTCAGGCGGGTCTCCTGCTCAGACGAAGCGAGTGAACAACCTAATCAAAGAGATAGTATGACATCCAGAAACACCAACAGAGCGAGGCAGAATATGCTGAATGCCTCAGAGGTACACAGTGTACAAGAAATGGAACAAGGGCAAAAGGCACTCAGGAGACAGAGAAAGGCATCGAGTCACCGAGTGAACGAAAGAGACCAAATATAACGGCGACCATATGCTAATTCTCTGTCTACTGCTTTGGGTTGCTTCCTAATTATTCCTAAAAAAACAACCTTTAATGATTTGGAGAGTAGGATATTTAATGAAAAATCACATGCAAGCCAAGTTCAACTCACTAAGACCCACTTTTTCAATTTAAAAACACACCTCCCTCATTCCATCCCTTGAATGTAATTATTGAAGGACTGGCGTCTTGCTCGGACCTATATCCAAGCTTCCACATCTGACTCAATATGCCACAACATTATCCAACCTCAGGAGTGTTCAGCTCTTCTGGTCTAGATGCCCTATTGGTAGAAAAGAACAAAAGCATAAATAAATATTCCACCAGAAGAAAGTTACTCTAGGACAAGAACATCCCAAATAAGGAGGATGCTGCCTGGCTGGCAGAAACTGGCAGGAGGTCAGTACCTGGAGAAAGCAGGCAAACACACACCTGATACTCAGGCTCTGTCTAACCTCTTCTGAGTTTCCAAAAGCATCTCTTTGTCACACAACCTTTTCAGCTTAAATCTGATAAATAGATAATCTAACAACATGAGGAGATCTTTTTTAACTAGAATTTTTTTTAAAGATTTTTATTTATTTAACTGAGAGAGAGAGAACAGGAGCAGGGGGGAGGGGCAGAGGGAGAGAGAGAAGCAGACGCCCCGCTGAGCAGGTAGCCCAAGGTGGGGCTCTCGATCCCAGGGTCCTGGGATCATGATGTGAGCCGAAGGCAGATGCTTAACCGACTGAGCCACCCAGGCACCCTCACTAGAACTGTTAAAACCAAGTGGTCACACTCCTTTGGGAAACCAAAATCAAAAAAGAGAAATCCAGCATTATATCTCTCTAGGCCAACTGCATGAGTGCAACTCAGGCCAGAAAACGCAGTGTCCTTTTTACATTGAACAGGACCAATCAGGCTCCTCACCCCCCTACCCCCCAAAACATCTTTAAAGATAGTAATGCAACTTTACATTTCTTCTGTATAAAATCAAGGGACATAGTAATTTGATAATTATTCTTATTTTAATGTCCTAAAGTTGAAAAAATTAAAAACCCACTTTTTCACCACTGAAAAAAATAAATGAATATTTTCCCCCCAGTAAACTTTATTTTAATGGGTCTCAAATTTCTCTGACAGCTTTTTGCTCAAGTCATTTTTATTAAAAAGTACCAATTTGGGGGCACCTGGGTGGCTCAGTCAGCTAAGCATCTGCCTTCAGCTCAGGTCATAATCTCAGGATCCTGGGATCAAGCCCCACATCAGATCCCTGCTCAGCAGGGAATATGCCTCTCCCTCTGCCCCTCCCCCACTGGTGCACACTCTCTCCCTCAAATAAATAAAATCTTTAAAAAAAATAGTTTGCGGGGCGCCTGGGTGGCTCAGTTGGTTAAGCAACTGCCTTCGGCTCAGGTCATGATCCTGGAGTCCCGGGATCGAGTCCCACATCGGGCTCCCTGCTTGGCAGGGAGTCTGCTTCTCCCTCTGACCCTCCCCTCTCTCATGTGCTCTCTCTCTCATTCTCTCAAATAAATAAAATCTTTAAAAAAATAAAATAAAATAAAAAAATAGTTTGTGAGGGAACTTGATGCTTTACTTTTTTTTTAAGATTTTATTTATTTTTTTGTCAGAGAGAGAGAGCACAAGCAGGGGGAGCGGCAGGCAGAGCAGGTAAAGGGCGAAGCAGGCTCTCCGCCAAGCAAGGAGCCCGATGTGGGACTCGATCCCAGGATTCTGGGATCATGACCTGAGCCGAAGGCAGACGCTTAACCTTACCGGACTGAGCCACCCAGGTGTCCCGGGAACTTGATACTTTAATTGAATGTAAAACTAAGTAACGAATTGTTTCAATGTCTCTAAAATACAAAATGACCTCTTAAAAAGGCTACCAAAAGATTCAAAGGCTTCTGCTGGCTGAAAATACATTTTAATAACCTAGGGACTCAGGGGCACCTGGGTGGCTCAGTCAGTTAAGTGTCTGCCTTTGGCTCAGGTCATGGTCCCAGGGTCCTGGGATCGAGCCCCACATCGGGCTCCCTGCTCAGCACAGGGCCTGCTTCTCCCTCTCCCTCTGCTGTTCCCCTTGCTTGTGCTCTCTCTCTCTCTCTCTGTCAAATAAATAAATATTAAAAAAATAATCACCTAGGGACTCAAACATATTTTTAAATGTATGCCCTAACTAACGGAACATTCAACATTGTAATTCTGTTCCTAAACTGCCTTCTAGTTATTTACTATTTTAGTTCTTCCAAATCTTTCAGAATTGTGATAAATACTATCAAATGATGGCTGTTACAGAAACATCTGAAAGAGGAAAATGTGTTTTTTCCCATTTTCTGTTACTTACTTTTTTTACTGCGATGTATTAACATATATCAGTTTCAGATAAATAACATAAGGATTCAATATCTGTGTACACTGCAAAATGATTGTGATGCTAAATTTAGTTAACATCTGTCACCATCCAGTTACTTCCCTGTCTTCTTAATGTCACGAATGTACCTCAATCATCTTTTTTCCACTACTCTGTGCCCTTTGCTACTTTTCAAAGAAATATAATCCTAAATGAAGCAAAAAAGATAAATTAGTTCTCTGACCATAAATAAGACAAAAATGCACAATCTCTGTTACAAAAACAACTAATGACTCATTCCTACTCGATATATAAGATAATTTGACAATTTTCAACCATTTATCTGTTTTTTACACTGAGAAAATCATCTTTTCCTTACAGCCTAGATTGCAAACCAGGTGTGCCTCCTTTGAAAGACAAACAGGCAAAACAATAGCAAGAGAATGGGCTCTCAGTGTCTATAGCATGGCACATGCTTGTTGGTGGAATTCACGACTGTTAAAAATAAAAAGTAAAGAGCTGAGGTTAGAAAAAAAAATTCCGGCCTTGTGGTTTACTCCTCAAAGTTTTTGGAATTCCCCTACACAGATCTCTACTTGTCCAATAATCTGGGTCTTTCCCTTTGTCGATAATAACAGATGTATTAATGCTCCATCTTTAGATTATGAATCAGCTGTAGGTAGCTCCTTCACTAAGTGACTCTGTGACTATGTAACTCTTAACCACTTTATTCAATCTAGTAACATAATAAAGAAGTATTTGCTTTCATGAATAAGGTACAAAGGCAAATATAAAACAAACTAGAGTCTACCAAGTCACAGACAATGACAAGACACCAGATAATCACTCACAATGGACAGCTCAATTGACTGGTAACTGAATATGGCGGCTTTTTTCAAGCTGGAGAATTAAACTCAGTCTAGATCTAGGGCAACAGGAAGATGTTACCCGTGGAAATACTGGTGTCCAGTTGCTTCCTGATACTATTATGAGCTGCATTCAGACTAGGACAAAGATCAGAGTGGCCTGCAGTCTTTCATTTCAGCACCGCTCAATGCACCCTGGGGGTGGGGACCGAGGGGAAAAACTGGCCATGATGCTATCACTGGGCCTTGTCCTCAGGTCACTTGGAATATTGTTAACCATGCCTGCACCCCCAAAATCAGAGTTCTTTAAAGAATGCTCCAGGGTGAGAAATGGACACATTCCCAACTAAAGACTTAGGATATCAATTAACCTAGCTCAGAAAATCCCAGACTACTAGTCCTGGAATTCACCCACTCAACTATAATGGTTTAAAAAAGTGAAAAAGAAAAAAGTCTGTTGCAAAACATTCCCCAAAAGAGAAAAAAGAAAAAACACACACAAAACTCTCGTCAGCTTTTTGTCCCTTCTATCTCCTACAAAATATTACCAAAAAGCTCCACTCTCTAACACTTAGCAAAAAGCAAACCTTTAGACCTCTATAAAGCATGAAATTGGCAAGAAATACCCAGGAAACTCCCCTGAGAGATTTCAGTAAACCATTCCTCCCTGCCTTCCAGTGTGCTGGGTAACTGTGATCCCAGCACTTAGTCATGCATTTCAGATTGAAATTTTTGTCCTTACTAATCCATCATTCACCCTGATTACAAAACATTCTTCTCTAGAATTTCCTAAGAAAATTGAGCAATAATGTTTACATTATGATTACACTGAATTCAAACAAAAGATGGTGACAATGACATCCCAAGCTGAGAGCACCCCTTGGAGATGTGTCTAAGATGCGCCAATAACCCAGTGCTCAGCGCGAGGCTCATGTCAGATGCGACCCATCTTCTGTTCAACCGGCTGAAATTCCTTCCATGAAAGGTAGGCTCAGCTGGAAAAGGGAAAGGAGATCCAAAATCCAAAAGTGGGACTGGAAACCACGTTTGAAGTCTAGGTCTTTTTATTAGGAGACTATGATACTGGGGACCATTTCATTTTGCTCATGTATTTACTGTCTTTTTTGCTTATCCCCCCACCTGCCTTGTATTTACCCTGGAAAACTTTCCTGGGGAACCTGTGAGGTTAAGCAAATAATCAAATAAATGAAAAACAAGTATCTTCAAAAAATGCATCTTAAACCATTGCCACAGAAGAGCCACATCCCTCTCCCCACTTACCTGGGAAAGCGTGTGGATTGGGCGACCCTCTCTTAAGGCACTTAGAACAGAGAATGTGCACGGTGTAGTGCAGTCCAGGCCATTCCTGAAGTAGGACATTCAGTTCCTCTACTAAGGGGGTTATGGCTTGCCATGCCGTCCATATATTTGGTAAGGATGCGTGGCTGGCAATGGACAGAGTGTCTGGCTGCAGGACGCCCTTGGCAGGTCTGTAACTGACCACCACGGGAACCTTCCCTCGATATGCAAAGATCTGAAGTTTCCCATCCGACCTGTGCACCACGTGGCTGTTGATCTGGACGCTGTAGCGTGCAAACAGACCAGGTGGAAAGGTAAAGGGGAAACTATATTCAATCTGCAACTGCTCAGCCACAAAAGACTGCCCGGCCAGGTTGGTCCCATTAATCCAGGCCTCTGCATGGGGCACCTCGTTCTGCACGTAGCATGGGAACTTGTACCAAGCCGTGGACCCATTCAAGGGCTTGCCCTTCGGTTTATTGAGGCAGTAACAGAGTCCCATCTTCTCCAGCAGCTCCAGCAACAGCTGCAAGTCCTGCGGGGCCTGGACGTGAGGCTTCAGCAGCAACCGAATGACATGGGCTGGCAAGAGCCCGTGAAGCAGAAAGCCCTCCACGTAATGATGGAGCTGGGTGGCCCGGAGCAGTTCCTGGCCCGGGGTGGGCGTCACCATCGCTGGGGCGCTTTCACCCTCGCCCTCGCCCTCACCGCTGGTCCCCAGGAGCAACTTGTGCAGCAGCAAGGAAGGATCCCTCTGGAAAAAGACATTGAGGATGTCGATGAGGCGGGTGAGGTTGTGGAAGACGTGCTCCTTGAGGGCGGGGCTGTCCTCAAAGTAGAGCAGCTTGCCGCTTTCATGCAGGTAAGAAAGGGCACTCTGCAGCCGGTCCTCGGTCAGACCCGCCTGCAGGCCCAGGCGGGCCGAGTCCCACCAGCTGAGCCACAGTCGCTGTGCCTGAGGCGGCTGGAAGTGCAGTTCCTCCAGCACCTGCCAGGACCGAGGCAGTACTCTGTGTAAATTGGGGAAGATCTCCCTGTGCTCTGCTACTGAGAGCAGTTTGTCCCGAAGCCGCTGTAACTGGCGAGGGTCCCTACAGCTAACAGGCAACACCGGGGAGAGGATCTGCAGCCGGTGGTTGAGCAGGTACTGAAAATGGGCCTTGCGCCGCCGAAGGTTCTTGTCTGAAACCCCATAGTAGGCTGCATGGGGGCTGGCGGAGCGCAGCTCAAAGTCCCGGGCCAGTGCCTCATCCACCACCTGGGCCAACCGGCTCAGCCCCTCTGCATCATGCTTCTCCTGCAGGGCGATCTGGCGGTGAATGTCCAGGCACTTCTCCTCCAGCTCCCGCTCCCCACACAGGTCTGCGTGCGTGCCCACGATGCACACCACGGCATGCGGCACGCGAGCCCCCACCCGATGCAAGAAGGAGCCCACGGTGGTGGGAAAGCGGGGTGGCTCATAGGTGGCCAGGTTCACCACCAGCATGTAGAGGGCTCCTGGGGAGAGGAAGAAGGGCTGGATCACCTCGTAACTCTCATCACCAGCTAAATCATACACGATGAACCGCAGTCCCCGGGAAGCATCAGCCGTCCAGCTGGTCACCTCGATGCCTTTGCTCACAGGAGGAGCGGAAGGGGGGTAGCTCTCTTCCTTGTCCCCTCCTCCTTGGTGTCCCTCCACTCTCTCCTCAGTGAGGCAGTGACGGAGCAAGGTCTTCCCCGCAGCCTTGTGGCCCATCAGGAGCAGCTTGAGGCGGGGCTGCACCGCGGGCTGGGAATGGGCCAACTCCTTCTGGTAGGCGGCAATGTAGGGGATCCCCTTCATGCAGACCTCGTAGGGGGGCTGGATCAGCGGATTGTCCTTGATCTTCCACAGGCCCACCCTGGAGAGCTGGCCAAAGTTGTCGGGCAGCACGGCGATCTGGTTCCCTTGCAGCACCAGCTCCTCCAGGCCGGTCAGCTCCACGATGGAGTCGGGCAGATAGCGGATCCGGTTGTTATCCAGCCAGAGGGTGAGCAGCCGGCCCAGGCCCGAGATAAGGGATGGCACCGATGTGAGCTGGTTGCGACTAAGGTAGAGCTCCTCCAGACCAGCCAGGGGCAGCAGCGCGGCAGGGAACTCCTCAAACAGGTTGGAGGAGAGGTTGAGCATTTTCAGTCGCTGCAGGCGGCTGAACTGGGCGGGCAGCGCCTGCAGCCCGTTGTTGTCTAGCATGAGGCTCTCGAGGCTGGCCAGCTCGCAGAAGCCACTGGGCAGGGTGCCAAGCTCGGCGCCACTCAGCCAGAGGATCTTGAGGGCGCGCAGGGCACTGATATCCTCAGGCAGGCCCCGCAGCCGGTTGCCGGACACGTCCAACTCCTCCAGGGCCGCCAGCTGCAGCAGCTGCCGGGGGAAAGCAGTGAGCCGGTTGTGGTCCACGTCGAGCGTGCGCAGGCGGAAGAGGCAGGAGAGGGAGTCGGGCAGGTGTGCCAGCCGGTTAAAGCTGACATCCAGCTCCTCCAGGTGGGCCAGGGCACCCAGCTGGGCGGGCAGGGCGGGCAGCTGGTTGTGGCTGAGGTTGAGCTTGCGCAGCTCCCGCAGGGCACTCACCACCTCCGCGCCCAGGGCGGTCAGCCGGTTGTGGCTCACGTCCAGCTCGGTGAGGTGGTGGCCCAACTCGGCCACGGCCGGGGGCAGCCGGGCGAAGCGGTTCCTGCGCAGGACCAGGACGCGCAGGCTGCCCAGCGCCGAGCCCAGCCCGTCGGGCACCTCCTCCAGGCCGTTGTTCCCCAGGTTCAGCACCTCAATGTCGCCGATGTTGGCCGGCAGCACGAGCTGGGGGGCGTCGGGGCAGTCGAGCTGCTCGGCGCCCGCCCCCGGGCAGCCCCCGGCAGCGCTGAGCGTGAGCTGGCGCAGGTTGCTCCGCAGCTTCCTGGCGCGCAGGGCGGCGTCCCGCCACAGCCTCACCGTCTTCAGGTGCCCACTGTCCTTCCCAGCCATGGCGGGGCCCCGGGCCGACACCCACACGCGGGCGCCCGCAGCTACATGCCGCGCTGCGCCCGCGCGGGCGCCAGTCTCCCGGGCCCTCTCGCTCCTGCCTTCCCACCAGCCCTCGGCGACCGGCGGCCGAGGCTCCTAGCGCAGCCAGCGGCCGGGCGCCCGCAGCTGGGGGGCGGCGGCGACGCGAGCAGCTCCGGGGGGCGCCGAGAGCGCGGCGCGGGGGGAGGCGGCGGCGGCGGCAGCCGGCGGGCAGTGCAGCTCGCATTCTCCTTGCTCCCGGGCCATGGGCGCGCCGGGGCAGCAGGGCCGCCGCCCGCCGCGCCGCGGAGGATGCCTGCTGCTCCTCCTCCCGCTCTGCCCGCCTCGCGGCGGCGCCTCGGTGCCCACTCCGGCCCCGCTACCCCCGCCGCCGCGGCCGAGCGGCCGGCAGCGTCGTCGCCTCCGTGAGCCCCTGGAGGAGGGCGGCGCGCGGCTCGGCCGCCGGCATGTTGCGGGCGCAGGGCCGGGGGCGCAGCCGGGAGGAGTGGGGGTGGGGGGCGGGCGGCGGCGGCGGCGGCGCCTCCTTGTCTCCGCTTCCCCGGGCTCGGGCGGGAGCGCGAGCGCCGCGTCCCCGGCACTGGGAGGGCGCGATCGGGAAGCGGCAGCGCCGCCCGGCGGAGCAGCCCCCACGTGACCGGCGGAGGCGCCGCGTGTTCCCGGCACCGCCCCGGGGGCGGGAGCCGCTGGCGAGCGCCGGCTGCGGGGCTGAGGGCGCCCGGGGCGGGTGCGTGCCCGGACCGTGCCCTGCGCTTGGCAGGACGCGCGCGGGGAGCCCGGCGCCGGCTAGGCAGCGGAGCTTCGGCGTTGTCCCGCTGGGGTGCGCCTGCTTCTGGCTCTTTGTTGGCCCTCCGCCTCTAAGGATTTCTTTCTCTTCCCTCTTGTGTCGGATCCGCTGGCTTCCCTTACTCATTCTTTACAGCCCTTCTCGTTCCACTGACCCTACGTCCACGCCGGAATGGAACGGGCAGAATTCAGGGGCCTGGGTTTCATTGCAGGAGCTTAGAACGAGAGTGTGACTAAACAAAAGAAGGACTAGAGCAGGCAACCATTCATTCATTTGGTAAATATTTACTGAGGCTCTATTTTGTGCCAAACCGACTGAGACAGACGTCCTCAGCTCCCCTGGGAAAGGCTTTGAGCAGGCTTCTTGCCGGCTTCGCTGTGGGGGTTGGGGCTGGGGGGCACGCAATGCCAGGGCTTTTGATGTGGGGTAGCCCATTTATCCTCACAACAACGCCCTGAAACAAATCCCATATCCCCATTGTACAGTTCTTTTGCTGTTAGTTCAAGAAAATGATGCTCAACTTTAAGCTTTATTTTTCCTCTGTGAGGACGTTTCCTTCAGATCACATCTACACTAAATAAATAATTTCTTAAGAATTTACCAGAACCTGGAAACCTATTAGGTGTCTGGATGTCGCCTCCATCACTGCTTCTAAACTGGTTAATGCTGAAGCAAATAGTTTTCAGAGACGCAAGACTAAATGTGATTGGTTAACTGCACCACCGAGCGCACTGTTGCTTTCCCTTCACGTGAGCTTGTTGTCATTCGGGGACCCATATTTGGTGCGGTTATTTCAGTAGTAATAGTTTGTCTCTTCAGAGAGAGCTGCCGGACATCTCCGTCTGGAAATCTGCCCCAGGGATGGTTATCCAGCCTTGGTCCCACACCTTGTAACTGGAGGATGCTCCTGGGGCCAGGCTGGTCCCAGAAGCTCCCACGCCACAGGTGAAATGTGGGTAGTGAACAAGGAGAGCTGAGCTGGGTCCTGAAGGAAATTCTTGGGAGATCAAATTGCTCAAGGATTCCTCCAGCCTCCCACACCCATTCACACCAGGCCCTGCAAAAGGTAGGGATGGCCCCACACGCTAGGGTTTTCCTAAAAGCAAAGGGCAAATCATCTCAGTCTGGAGTAGAGGGATTCTGATCATTCAAAATTTTCTTGCCTTCGATGTTTAATGTCATGGACCTAATCTATAAACTTTCCAAATCTTTTCATTGACCTATTTTTCTTACTCTGAAGTTGTTTTCATTTTGGGGGCTGCCATGATTATAATAACATTCCATGCAGATGGGCTTCCTCCCAGAGCGCAGACTCTGCTTGGGCACCAGTCCTTTCAGTCATTTTGGGGAATGGGAGAGCACACTTGAGGAGGCTGGGTCTTAAGCAAGGCCTTAAAGAGGTGGCTTGCTAGAGGAGAGGATTCTGGGCACTCAGGCAAGAGTCTTCTACTTAAATGTCTGTCAGTAATCCTCTAAATGGCCCTGGGGGCAGTGGTACCCCTCGCTTCCCCCCTGCTAAGCCTAGCAACTAGCTAAGCTCCAAGTAAGCTCTGGTTTCTTTCACTGTGTTTTCAACAAACTCAACTTTCCTCCTTTTTTTTTTTAAGATTTTATTTATTTATTTGACAGAGAGAGACACAGCGAGAGAGGGAACACAAGCAGGGGGAGTGGGAGAGGGAGAAGCAGGCTTCCCGCTGAGCAAGGAGCCCGATGCCGGGGCTCAATCCCAGGACCCTGGGACCATGACCTGAGCCAAAGGCAGACGCTTAAAGACTGAGCCACCCAGGCGCCCCTCCTCCAGCTTGACGGATTTTTCTCTTGACCTTGCTAACCCCCTAGCTATTGTCTCACTGCTTTACTTCTTTGCCCTGTCAAGTATCTTACATAAGTGGTCTGAAGCCAGTGGTCAGGCTCCTCTCCACTGGTTCCCTCCTTGGGCCCCATAATCTGGCTTGCATCCCCACCGCACCAACAGCATTGCTTCCTAAAGGTGAACTTACCCTTTCTCCTTCCTGACCTCCCATTGTGAAAAAAACGGTAAGCAACTCCCTTAGGAAAGTTTCTGCCTTCTTGGCCCATAGGATATTTGGTGTCACGTTAAGTTTGGGGTTTTCAAAAAGAGCCTTATAAAGGCTAATTATTTCCTAGTAGGAATCAAGTTTGCAATTAGAGTTAAGTGCTATAAAATGACCCACTATGACAAGTACTTGGACAAACCTGCTAGGACTTGCTAGGATATACGGATATCTATAAGCTATACGGATAGCTTCTTATGAAAATATTTAGTCATTATGCTCTTCCTGTTTGTATTTATATGATTCTATTTATATTAAAAATGCTTAATTTGGAAAATCATCTAAGTACCCTTTTGCACTGAATTTTAGTTTTATCAACCACAGCTTAATCAAATATTTTGGGGTAACCAAATGTCCCAGTGTGCCCAAGCCTGAGGGGTTTTCCCAGGGTAGGAGACATTCTACACCTAAATCCAGGGCAATCCTAAGAAGCCAGCACAATTACTTAATCTACTTGGTCTTTCAAAAGAGCCCTTTTTCTTGCTTTCTTTTTACCTTTCAGGAGTTCAAAAAGCACAGCTTCCCAGAAATGCAGCATTTTCCTTGCTTCAGCTGCTTTAGATTCTCAAAATAGTTCTGATTTACTTAGTAAATAAATGCTTATTGACTTATCAGAGAGGACAGTCATGAGCTTGAGGTTCTAACTAACTTTGGAAACTACCCGTCTAGTCTTAATAGGTAATTTGGCTATCCCTTAAGCCTTCAGCGCAAATGAGACCTAGAGAAGTGGGTTACACCATTTCTCAGTTCTCTCCCTGAAGTCTGGAGAGGCCAGTATATGCTGCCTTTATCATGAAAAGAGGGAAGGGCTTCCCACATTCTCCTTTCTTATAATTTTAGATCCAGCTAATGTTTGACTTTAAAAAACCAGTAACAGCAAAAATGCTCCTTTGTGCCTGGATAAAGGTAAGTAAGAGAAAAATCTCACCTCCACGATTTTAATCAAGCCATATTCTTCTTTGCTTGATTTTGTTGGAGATAGAAGTGGAGGAAATCAAGGGAAGAACAGAAAGAGGCAAAGTAGGTAATAGCCTTGTCCTGAAGAAGAGGATTAGAAATAAACCTTGAGGGGCGCCTGGGTGGCTCAGTTGGTTAAGCCTCTGCCTTCGGCTCAGGTCACGATCCCAGGATCCTGGGATAGAGCCCCTCATCGGGCTCCCTGCTCAGCGGGGAGCCTGCTTCTCCCCCTCCCTCTGCTTCTCCCCTTGCTCATGTTCTCTCTCTCTCTGTATCTCTGTATCTCTGTGTCTTGAATGAATAAATAAAAAAAGAAAGAAAGAAAGCAAGCAAGAAAGCAAGCAAGCAAGCAAGCAAGCAAGCAAGCAAGAAAGCAAGAAAGCAAGAAAGCAAGAAAGCAAGAAAGCAAG
>NW_027397079.1:26471790-26509843 GCF_003265705.2 Callorhinus ursinus
AAGCAAGAAAGCAAGAAAGCAAGAAAGCAAGAAAGCAAGAAAGCAAGAAAGAAAGAAAGAAAAACCTTGAGAATTGACATAGGAGAGTTTAGCCACAAAGGATCTTGGAAGTCATGTCATCTCTTTGCTATGGGGCATGACTACCAAGATATCAAAGAATAATCACCCGTATCAGTAGCTAATGTGTATTAAAGGTTGTCTATGTGCTCAGGCACTGTGCCATAAGCTTTTCATGCAGGCTTTCATTTGATCTTCACAATAGCCTTGAACTGTGGGTTCCATTTTTCTCCTCGTTTTACAGATGGAGAAAAATGAAGACAGAACTATTGAGTGGTGCAATCCAGACTCCAAGGAAGGCAGAGTCCAAAGCTCATGTTTTAATCACTGTGCTATTTCTTGGGAGGGGAATGGGTCTTGCTCACTGTCAGCAGACTGTGTGTTTTAAGCTATAGAGAAGTGGTACCAGCTGGAGAAATTGAACTTTGCTCTTACAATATTGAAGAATGTCATATTGGACAACTGAACGCTTGAAACAAACAGTATCTCCAAACTACAAGAAATGGGTTTAACATCTGTTGTTAAACGTTATAGCAGGAAACAGAATTTCTCTGCCATTTGTAGATAAGTTGTGTTTGATTTGTTTGTCTGTTTGGAGAGAAAGGATTTAATACAAGTGTCCATAAAAACCTATACTTCAAACAGAAGGCATTTCAGAGTCTGTCTTTTGGGAAGAGCATTAAGCAAAAAAAAAAAAAGGTAAAAATCTAAATTGTCAAGCTAAGATTAGGTACAAAGAATCTGACATCCTTTGTCTTTTGTTTAGGGGGGAAAAAAACCCCAAAAATTGAAGTTTTCCTTATCCACTTTAGACTCACCATCTGATTTGAATGCAAGCCAGTTTATATCAGCATTGGCTAAGAAGGCTGAGTGGTCACTTAACTACCAACAGAGCATAAAAAATGTGTTCAAGACCCTGACTCCCCCAGAGAGCAAAGGCAAAATTGTACCAATATGTCTGTTGTTTTTTCTTTCCCCTGTGCTACAGAAAACAAATTTATCTTGGAATGGGCAGCATTCAATTTAACATTGGCTCTCTTTGTGTTTCCAGGTCAAGCGGGAACACATATGCTCCCTACTGAGGAAAATAAACTGCAATGTATTTTTAGCATCCGTTGGAAGTACTTTCAGCTGAAGAGATTCTGCAGGATCCAGACAATTTCACTGAAGGCCAAAGGATTGGCCACAGTGTCACCTAGAATTCTAGAACTTGCCCTGGGGGTCTATAAGTAGCAGTACCCCTGAACCCCCTCACCCCACCCCCCATCATTCTCGATGCCAATTCTGTTGCAAACATCCTCTTTCAGAGAAAAAGGAGGAAAATCATTCTAGAAAAAGATAAATGGAAAACATCTGTGAAATAGTCATGACAAATGGTGCTGACTGTAGCACACTTGGCCCTTTGAGATGAAGCATGTCCAGGAGGAGGGAATAGGGAGCTTGCAGAGCAGAGAGGATGTCTCCCACCCCTTTTGTGCCTAACGCTGAAGGTTAGCTATGAACGGAGAGCTGCTATATGGTGCATCTTTGTGAAAGGTGCCTCTGGGTGCCTCTGTGAATGGTAGAACAAGGCACCACTCCCACAGACCTAGCAGCTCCCTGGCGTGCTGAGTGACAGATGGTTTCAGCTTCTGGGCCCTCCCTCCCAGGGTGGTGCATGCAGCCTTGGCAGCGGAGTTTCAGTTACTAGGCTGAAATGCAAGAAGTTTCTTCATGGGATTTGGCGACAGTGAGACAAATGGTTTGAGACTTTGCCTCTGTCTGCATAGTTTTGAAAAATATTTTTCATATTTAAAAGCAAATTTAATTGGGGTGCCTGGGTGGCTCAGTCGGTTAAGCGTCTGCCTTCGGCTCAGGTCATAATCCCAGGGTCCTGGGATCGAGCCCCTGCTTGACAGGAGCCTGCTTCTCCCTCTCTCCCCATTCATGCTCTCTTCTTGCTATCTCTGTCACTATCTCTGTCTCTCTCTCTCAAATAAATAAATAAATAAAATTTTAAAATAAAAAAATTTAATTAACTCCTAGCTTTTCAACAGATGACACGGGAATATTGCATCCTCCTTGTGAAACATTCTATTTCTAAAATAAATACAGTCCATGGTGACATCTACAATGACACAGTAGAAGACGTATCATAAAGTACAGCATACCATCAAAAATGGGAAGTCTTTCCAAAGAACTATAGTTCTGATTATTATTATTATAAAGCCATGTGTTTATTAAAAAACAGGGAAGCCGAAGTTACCATTTATGTTCTTCCTGAAATTTTATTACTCCTGTAGCAAAAAGGAGTTTCTGTTTCCTCTTCCAAAATACAGAACAATAAAACCCGATTCCCTACCTACCCTACCTCATCCTATGAAATGGTGAAATGTCTTGGAATAATGCCATGTAAATATAAGGAACTACGGTGTGTTGAAATATAAGCAGTTGGTTGTGGCTTCGTTATTCACCCAACAAATATTTCTGTAAGGCTCTGTGCAGGGTGCCTGAATACCAGATAACCTAAAAAGACTTCCGTCTCTCTTGTCTTCATCAGGATGGACAAATAAAGTATTGTCTACTGTTGATTAAGACAGTCTTCAAAAGTGTGGTCTTCTGAGAAGTGAAAAAGCTAGTGTCCTTTTCAAAACTCTCAGAGCATATTTGAGGGAAGTCTAGAGGACTCCTAAGTTTTGTTCCTTTGTTCCCAAACTGCAGTGGCTCTTCAGATGTTAAAGAACAATTTGAGGAAGCTTTTCCCTTCCTCTGTAAGATAATACTGTTCCATGGTCATTGTGGTTCTTGAGTACAATTATATTGACATTTAATTTACGTTTTCAAAACTAAGAGTATGAAGTTCATGTGTCAGGAGTTTGGGCTTTGTTCTAGTACAGAATATTAAATTTATTATTTTTTTTACATTGGCTTTCTAAAATAAACCTTTTAAAAACAAGTTTAACGTGATGTACAAATTAAATAAAAATATGCCTCAAGATTAACTAGAAAAATTAGAGGAGCTTTATCATAGGAGTTTAAGTTTGTAAGGGAGGAAGAATAATTTTACCTGTAACTTTTTGAGTTTTTGGCTGAGGTCTCTGTAATAAAAGACAGATTGACAAGAGAAAAACTAACAGAAGTTTATTAACATGTATATATAAATGGGAGCTACCCAGGGGAAAACAAGTAACTCAAAGGGGTGGCTTAGAACTATGGCTTATATAGCATCTTCAGCTGAAGACAAAGAAAGAGGTGGGGGAAGGCCAGTGAGGGGAAGCTGGATTGATAATGCACATTTAAATCAGCGCCTTCTCTATTGATGAGGGTCTAAAGTTGTCCTCAGGGATTAACTTTATCCTGTCTGGTAGAGAGGGATACCTTTGTAAATATATGTCTTGCTTTTTAGGCAAATGGGGGAAGATACAAGCTTTTCTTGTATCTCCTTCTCAGTTGCCTTCAGCTCAAAATAATTCTTGTGCTGAAGTGGCATATTCTGCTCCCCTTCAGGACTGAGAGTAAGAAAGTCAGTCTTTTTATGGGCCCAGATGTTAAACTGGAAACCATGAGCAGCTATCCCTAGACTATCAGAGGGACTTGGGAGGAGAAGAAAGCCAGTCCACCAAGAAAGAAAAAGGCTGATGTGAAATGATAGCAGATATAAGACAGAACATAAAATTTCTTGAATTTCCAACATTTTGGTTTCTTGCCTGGTATTCATGAGTCTTAGCTACATTCCCTGCCCTAAAGGCTTATAATAAATCCCCTGCTTTTGCTAGAGCCCCTTGAATTGGTTTCTCTTTGAAACCAACAGAATCTTAGCCTAGAAATTTGTATCTGGAAGTGAGTTGACAAGTTACAGACCACTGAAGGAAATAGTCTTGTCAAAGCAGAAGGGGTGAGAAGTGAATGGTCCTGGAAACAAAGGAGACTATGTTAAAGTGTGTTCAGTTCTTGCAGCCTTTCAAGGAAGTGCAATGAGAGCAAGAAGGAGATAGGCTTTGGGCCAGGGCTGCCTGGAGAAAAGCAGAGGAAGAATACAATTGTGAACCAGAAGGCCTTCTGACTGTAGCCAGCCACCTCAGACTGCTCAGTCAGTCTGAACAGCATTTACAAAGACAACGTATGGATCAGTACAACTGGATTCTGCGCTAGGACTGCTTTTGAAACTTTAAAATTGGGGAGCGCCTGGGTGGCTCAGTCGTTAAGCGTCTGCCTTCGGCTTACACTGAAGGGTCCTGGGATGGAGCCCTGGATCGGGCTCCCTGCTCAGCGGGGAGCCTGCTTCTCCCTCTCCCACTCCCCCTGCTTGTGTTGCCTCTCTCTCTGTGTCTCTCTCTGTCAAATAAATAAATAAAATCTTTAAAAAAATAAACTAAAATTGGTGGGTTGATCGAGAAAATGTATAATCTCAGCAATTAGAATGGAAATATCCATGAGAAACCAGAGGTGCTGAAGACTTCCAAAACTTTAGCTGTAACTCCCCCAAACACTCCATGTGTCCCCTCCATTCATTCTCTCAGATAAATACAATGAGGGCTCTCCCCACTGTAAAGTAGTTCAGCTCAAATAAATCTGCAGATATGAGTGCCATTTCATGACACATTAGAGGAAAAAAGTGCCATC
Organism: Callorhinus ursinus; assembly: GCF_003265705.2. Classification (NCBI taxonomy): domain Eukaryota; kingdom Metazoa; phylum Chordata; class Mammalia; order Carnivora; family Otariidae; genus Callorhinus; species Callorhinus ursinus. The sequence goes on from NW_027397079.1 coordinate 26,476,450, forward strand.
ATAAGCTAAAGAAAATGAAATACGGGAAATATTTTCAATACATATAACAGGGTTTATAATCAAGATATATAGGGAATTCCTATAAATCTACAAATCCATTTGCAAATGATGAATATCATAATAAAAAGTACAAAGAAAACAGCTTATAATAGAAGAAACACAAATAGATATCAAATATATGGAAAATGGTTTAATTTTGATTATAATCAAAATTACAGCATGACCTGTATCTTCATATAAAGCATGACCTGACTTTGATGTAAACAGATAGATACATACCTGTATGTATATGTACATTATGTACATGTGTGTGTAAATACACATTAATAGAAAAAGGCCTGAAAATATATGCCTCAAATTGTCAGTAACTGTTATCTCTGCCTGCTGGAATTACAACAATTTTATTTTCTTCCTTTTTCTGTTTTCCAAATTTTCTCTAATAGGTATTATCTGTAGCATTAGATTAAGTTATATTTTATTTTATTTTTTTTAAATAAAAAAATAGCCCCAATTAAGTTATATTTTAAAAGAAAGTCATGCAGGGGCGCCTGGGTGGCTCAGTCAGTTAGGCATCTGACTTTGGCTCAGGTCATGATCTCAGGGTCCTGGGATCAGCGTGGTGGACTCCTGGTTCAGACTCTGCTCCTCCCTACCCCCCACCCCATGCTCTCTCTCAAATAAATAAATAAAGTCTTTGAAAAAAAATAAAATAAAAAATAAAAATGAAAGAAATCACGCAAAAAAAGTACATATATTTTGTTCAAGCGATCAGAAAAGGCACTTGTTGGATTTATGTTATATTTCCACATTTCAATTTATGATTTGTTTGAGAGCAAAGATGTTCCTAAGGAAATCCCTCTCTGATCCGGAATATCAATCCAAGCTTCCTTCTTGGCCTTAACACAACCATGATCCAACATGTGCAGTTTCTCCAAGTTAATTGTATGAGACTCTTAGAACTGGGCATTTTTACATACTTTTCAACAGTATCAGGAATATGGTTGCCTAGTATTATAATACAGTACATGTCCAGAACTCTCACTTCCAGCTACAAAAAAATATCTGAAGCACATGAAGCTCTGAAAATGCTGCCTTTGCTTAGCTTTAATCCTGGTAAAGAGAGTTTTCTGCCTCACCCCCCTCTTCTGACACCACATTCTCTAGCCCCTCCCCCTTGTTCTACAGACAAGTGGGCAAATAAGTAACGGTGCAAGGTCAACAGCAGGTAAGGAAGTCAAGAGTCTCAAAGCATGAATTCAGCATGAGAGAAAGAGAGTCTGGGCTAGTGACCCGTATCAGATTTGCCTTCAGCCCGCATTTGAACAGAGGACAGTCCCTAATGTCCAAGGTAATGCAAATATGCTACCTGAAGACCCCACATGTGAGAATTTGAGGCACTGTCAGAGGCTAGGTCGGGACATTTAGGCCAATGGGGCCTCTCCTATCAATTGCATAAGTTTAGATGAACTCTTGCTTAGACATTTCATAACCAAGTAATAGCAAAAATCGCTTTGTAACTAGAGTGAACTCTCTACCCTACCTCAATCTGTAGCTGTGGGTAGGCCACATAGCCACAGTTACTCTCAACTCCATTAACCGTAAAAGGAAGGAGTTGAATTACTAAGATGCTTAATAAGGCATCAGACAGTCTAGGAACATATGAAATTATAAGCAAAATTATATGCATTTTTTTGAGAGAGAAGATGCATATTTTTTTCAGATTCTCAATTCATGAATCCAAAGCGATTACATAACCTTTAAATTCCATTTAACATTAATATTCTATGATACTCTATTTATGCATATTTTGGATAGCACTTTTACTTAGTGGTATTAGAGAACTAACTAGTGATTAGAGAACTGTATTTTATAATATGTTCAGTTTACTTGCATTTCAAGTTGGTGAATATTATTATGTCTTCCAACTATCATATTGGAATGTGAAGTAAATACTATTATTTCCTCTCTCATGTACATGGAGTTTTGCTACAGGAGAGGTTTGTTTATGTACACAGAGCTACAAAATGCTAAAAACTTATTAAAATAGTTAACCAATTATATTTCATATCAATGATGGAAACTTTACAATTATGTGAAATTGGACACAATTTGCTAATTTAGTTTGACCAATTAAAATATTTTAAAATTAATATATATTAAGAGCAATTTTCCATCATATTATCTCTATATAATCCTGATGCTAACCTTAATGTATTTTTAAACAATAGGATGGAAAAAAGTTGCGAGAAGTCATAGAACTGTATTTCTAAGATCCTAAGCCCACCAATCTATAGTTAACTTTAATGAGTTCAGATCTTTAGATTTGCATTTCCTGCTTGACATCAATAATGCAAAATACCTATGCACATCGGTCTCCCTGACGTTCCCTATTCTTTCAAGAGCCCACACTGGAAGTGACTTGATGATGATGCAGGTACATGGCGTCTTGTTGCTCTGCAAGCCGACTTGCAGATGTATTGGGAAATTCTGTCTGGGATTGAACACGGGCCGTGTCTTTGCCAGGGGTGCTGAATCAACATGCCAGGGCACAGTTCTCTTTCCTGAGCCGCCAAGCTGGGCAGACAGAGCCAGCCTTGCTGGTTCTGTACTCTCTGCAATGATGTTTCAGCATGTGACAGATATCATACCCACCAAACAAAAAAGCAGCTGGCTTCATAAACTGTGGAGAGTGGTTTGTTTTTATTTTCAAAGTAGTTAACTTTGGATTGTCTGAACTCCTATGAAAGTCTTTAAAAAAAAAGATTTTATTTATTTATTTGACAAAGGGAGAAAGAGAGCACAAGCAGGGGGAGTGGCAGGCAGAGGCAGAGGGAGAAGCAGGCTTCCCCCCAAGCAGAGAGCCCAATGTGGGGCTCAATCCCAGGACCCCGAGACCATGACCTGAGCCAAAGGCAGACGCCCAACCCACTGAGCCACCCAGGTGCCCCTCCTATGAAGGTCTTATAAAGGTTTAAATTCTGTCATTTAATTCTTAGATTCCTTGTCTCTTTGGGTTTCGAAAAATATCACTACCACATGTTTTTTGTGCAGTGCTGTCCCTAGAGAATTTAGTGATTTTGCAAATAAAGACCGGAATAAAACAGTTAAGAAGAATTATGAGACAACTGAATACACAAAATGTGGCATATACATACAATGAAATATTGTTCAGCCTTTAAAAAGGAAGGAGATTCTTACACATGCTACAACATGGATGAAGCTTGAAGACATGCTAAGTGAAACAAGCCGATCACAAAAGACAGATATTGCCAGGTTCTACTTCTAGGAGGTGTCTAGAGTAGTTAATTCATAGAGACAGGAAGTAGAATGGGGGTTGTCATACTCCTGGGGAAGAACAGGGGGAGGAATTGGGAGTTATTGTTTAATGACTGAAATTTTCTTTTGGGAAAATGAGAAAGTTCTGGAGATGGTTGCACTACAATGTGAATGTGCCACTGAGCTGTCCACTTGAAAATAATTAACATGGTAAATTTTATGTTTTGTATATTTGAACCCTGACTGCATAAAGGAAGTATTGTTCTTTTTTTTAAAAGACAACCTTTTATTTTTTTAAAGATTTTATTTATTTATTTGACAGAGAGAGACAAAATGAGAGAAAGAACACAACCAGGGGGAGTGGGAGAGGGAGAAGCAGGCTTCCCACCAAGCAGGGAGCCTGATATGGGGCTTGATCCCAGGACCCTGGGACCATGACCTGAGCCAAAGGCAGACGCTTAAAGACTGAGCCACCCAGGCACCCCTAAAGACAACCTTTTAAAGATGTATAATAAAATATTTATAGATAAAATGGTATGACACCTGTCCTTTGGGCATAGATGAAACAATTTTGGCCATGCATTGATTAAATTTAAAAAGAGAGAGAGAAAAGAGCAAAACTATAAGCAGGTATTGCTGTTAACCTGCTAAATGAAATAAAAATATAGATTATATTTTTTACCAAAGTGTATTATCCACTATATTATTTTCTTTACTTTTTGGTTTGCTGTCCATATTTACTATTTTTAAAAACTTTCCTTCCTATTTTGATTGTGAATATCTTTTTTTTTAAAGATTTTATTTATTTATTTGAGAGAGAGAGAATGAGAGATAGAAAGCACGAGAGGGAAGAGGGTCAGAGGGAGAAGCAGACTCCCTGCCGAGCAGGGAGCCCGATGTGGGACTCGGTCCTGGGACTCCAGGATCATGACCTGAGCCGAAGGCAGTCGCTTAACCAACTGAGCCACCCAGGCGCCCTGATTGTGAATATCTTAATACGTTTTCCTTTTCCAATACTACAGTCTGTAAGATATAAACTTCTAGAAAGAATTCACTGTGTTATTTTGAATGATCTTTCAGCTTAATCAATAAATCTAGTGATGTGTTTGAGAGCATAGAGAAAATACAAATTATTCCTTTGGAGTCTCATTCCAGTGTCATTACTTTTTAGGAGTCACTTTTTTATTTGCAACTTTACTAGGCTAAAAATAATTGATGTAGCGTCACCATAGAATCTGCCTAAAATCTAATGCAAACTTAGTATTAATGTAGTTGAGTTTGCTCATCCAAACTGAGAGTGAACCTACGTATATATTCTCAAAAATATATACTCCCAGAGAACAACATTTGCATGTTTTTAAAATCTAGAATATAATGGGTACTAATAAATATTTGACTAAGAATGCCCAAGGCTCCCTCCTTGGAATTCCTATGCTGACCTATAAGCCATCACCATCTACTTGGAACAGTAGTCACTTTGAGCTTATCTAGGTACTTTGGTCTTATGATGCATGGGTTAATATTAATATATTAATTTAAAATAACCCTCCTCACTCACTCTGACCTAGATACAATAGCCTTTGTATTATTCTTGAAGATCCTGAGCACATTCCATTTATGGTTCCCTCTGTTTAGAAATCTCTCTCCAAGAAAGAAAGAAAGAAAGAAAGAAAGAAAGAAAGAAAGAAAGAGAGAGAGAGAGAGAGAGAAAGAAAGAAAGAAAGAGAGAGAGAGAGAGAGAGAAAAGAAAAATCTCTCTCTTAAGATGTTTGCATGAACAACTTCTCCCCTTTTTCTTGTAGTCTTTCCTAGAGACCATCTATAACCACCCCCATTAAATTGGATCCCCTCTACCACTCTGCTTAACTCTCTATCCCTCTACATATCCCTCTTATCTGTTCCCTAAGCACTTATCACTACCTGGTATATGTTTGTTTGTGTGTGTTTGTTGTCTCTTTCCCATGCAAGAATATAATTTCGTGAGGACAGGGAATTGTTTTTTACCACCTAGGTGGTGACACATAGTAAGTCACAATTGACTATTTGTTGAATCAATGAATGGACAAAGGGTTGAAAATGAACATATGGTTAAGGAGACTAACTTCTAGGTAGAACAATGAACTTCAGTCATATCTTCAGCAACCTCCATAGGGACTCTCATGGAATTTAATTACATGTATTTTTCACCTTCCACGTGCCTTATAAAGGATTAATTCTTTTAATTTCTCCATGAAATAGATGAGAATATACTCCATTTTACAGATGGGAAGACTAAAGCATGGAAAAACTAAATCCCTAAAGATCAATGCATGAGTCAATCTTAGAGCTAGATTTAGAGAATTTTGGATATTTCATCTTGAACAACTGACTCCCAACATCATTTAATTATAGCTTGTGCTTATTATAATTCATTTAAAAGCATTTACTATTCCTGAATTTGAAAGTCTCTCAGGTAAGAAACTGATTTGTTGTGACAGCAGATGACTCAGTTACTGTAAATGTTCTTTCAAGAACTTGTTCTTTAATCCATATCCAGTAATTCACAAAGTAAGTTGCTGTCTTAGCAGAAATATATGGTTTATAAGTAATTTACCAATTAGTTTCATTATGCTTGTCTCCCATTTAATTTAAAGTGAATTCTACCACCCCTGATCTATTGCAAACATGAGGGAAATACTTTGTGTTATCAATAAAAGGTTTTCTCAAGTCTAATTTTACTTTTGATTCCTCAAACATTACCACAGATGATTTGACCCCAAAATTCAGTATGCCAGGAGGATCACACACTTTGTTTTTTATTGAGAAGTCCCTTTTTAAATAGGGACAGTGGTTCCCAAATTTGACTGCATTTTGAAATCACCTGAAAAATTTACAAATACTGATACCTGAATCCCACCCCCAGAGATACTGATTTGTTCGATCTGGGGTGTGGTCTGGGCATTACAATTCTTAAAAGCTTCTGAAGTGTAGCCAAGATGGAAACTTTTGTGGATTTCCTGACATGACCCAAGAATGAAATCCAGGAAAGAAGCAAAGCTAGAGGACCGTGGATATAATGGTTTCTAGATTTCTTGTAATGCCAGATATTTTAAACTATTTCAGTATCTTTAGTATTTTATTGTGTTCTTCACTCTGGGGATATTTCTTGGAAGGATCTGGTTTTACTATCTAAGATATATATTTTTTAAGATTTATGTATTTTAGAGAGAGAGAGAGAGAGAGCACGAGTGGGAGGGGCTGAGGGAGGAGAGAGAATTTCAAGCAGACTCCACGCTGAGCACAGAGACGCACATGGGCCTCAGTCACACAACCCTGCGATCATGACCTGAGCCGAAATCAAGAGTCGGTCGCTTAACTGACTGCACCACCCTGGCGCCCCCACTATCTAAGACTTAAGTTAAATTGGGCTAAGATGAAAAGGATGTCAAGATGACAACAACTGGGACAAAGTGTATCAAGAACACTCCTTAAAATGTAGCAAGCTATACAAATGTAGGAAACAATTAATGTTCTTCTAAATGCTGACACACTACATGAGCCATATAGAACCCAAAGGCCATTTGTATATTATAAATGTGTATATTACGAAGTGCCTTCAAAATAATTCTTAGTGATAAACAAAATTCACTCAAAATATGTCCACATTTATTTGGAAGACTTTGTACATTCATCATCAATTACTCTCACTTGCAAGACAGTGAATTTAGTTTCTCGTGCCTGCCTGAAAGTTCTACCAATTCTAATACCTACAGCTTAAAGGAATATAGAACCCTATTGTAACCCACTAGTTTATAGTAACCAATTCAGATGCCTCTACAACAAAACCATTATAAAAAGTCAGACCTATATATGGTTTTTATTTGTTTTCTATCAAGTTCTCACACTTGGAACTTCTTTGGTTTGCTCGCTTGCTTAATTGTGAATGGTAATAAAGGTGACATAGAAAAATAGCAACAAATGCAAGAATTACTGAAAAAGGAATGCTTTTTTTAAAAAAAAAATCAGCAAGAGGGGTGCCTGGGCAGGTCAGCGGGTTAAGCATCTGACTCTTGGTCTCAGCTCAGGTCTTGATCTTAGGGTTGTGAGTTCAAGCTCCACCTTAGGCTCCAATGCTGGGTGTGGAGCCCACTTAAAAAAAAAAAAAGAAAAAAGGGCAAAAAATTCAGCAGGAAAAAGCTCATGAACTCAGCTATGTAAGAGCAAGAAGTAGACACCCTGCCTTGATCAGTGGCTCATCTTGTTGGGTGCTCCTAGAACCCAGTCCTCCTGAGTACCCTCCTCCCTTCACAGGCTGTGGGGCTTGGTTTTCTGTCACTTGATTACTTAAGCTCTTTGAAAGAGTTGTTTTTCCCTACTTTGCTCCAGGCTGTTGGGCTTGCATTTGGTGTAGGTTCTCTGAAGCAATGAAGCTGGTGTTATCATTCAGCACTCTGATTTATACACTCTCTTAATTCCTCCTGTTTAGTCTGGCTCATTGGGTGTTGCCCATAAAAAGTTTGGCTTCTGTAATCACAATTAGAGAAGAGTAATGTGACTAATCAGTCTGTTCACTGCATCTCTATCTTCTGTGAAGTGAGTCAGTTTCAACATTAGCTTTGTGCTCACATGGCACTCCCTACTCTCTAATGTTCAAGTCTATATTTGTTCCAGACTCTAGATGTTTAAAAGAAAAAAAAGTCTGTTTGTTTTCATTCTTAAAACATGTTCTATACTCCCTCTCGGGAGTGGAACTAACCCCACAGGAATTTGGAGAAATTCCCAGAGTGCTAGCTCACGATAGAGAATTTCCAGGGCAGGGAATCTGTTTGTTCCCTCATTTGGGGAAATTGTACTGATAATACAACTAGTGCAGGTCAACATACACGTAATGAATGTTTACCATGTGCAGAGCACTTTTCACATATCGTTGTTTTAAAATAAGGTTTCTCTTAGAGCAGTTCTAGAAAAACTGCAGTTTGCAGAAAAATTATGGACAGTAAATTTCCATATATCCCATACCTAGTCTTCCCTATTGTTAGCATCTTACATAGGTATGATCTATTTGTTACAACTGATATAATAATATATTGATGATAGTGTATTAATGATTCATAAACTGATACATTATTATTAACTAATATTCATGCTTTATCCATATTTCCTTAGTTTTTACCTATTGCCCTTTTCCTGTTCCAAGATCCCAACCCAAAGGCAACATTACATTTAATGATCGTATCTTCTCAGGCTCTTCTCGACTATGAGAGATTCTCACGCTTTGAGGAGTACTGGCCAGGTATTTTGCTGAACATCCCTTAATTGTGATTTGTCTCATCTTTTTCTCAACAGAATGGGGTTAAATGTTTTTGAGAGGAAGACCACAGAGGTAGAATGACATTTGCAAAACATAATGTCAAGGGTGTATACTATCAACGTGACTTCTATTGTTGATGCTAACTTTGATCAACTGGCCGAGGTAATATTGGTCAGATCTCTCTACCATACCTTTCAGGTAATTTTGTCCTCTTTTCCCGCTTTTTATTCTATATTCTTTGGAAGGAAGTCACTATGCACAGCTTATACTTAAAGAGTAGAAAGTTATGGTCCACCTCTTTGAGGGCAGAGTATCTGCATAAATTATTTGAACTTCCTATTAATTCAGTCATTTATTTATATCAGAATGGACTCAAGGATTTTTAAAATAATACTTTGAGTTATCATCCCCCAAATCCTTCTTTATTTATTTTCTTGCTCAAAATTTTCTGGCTTTGGCCATGGACAGCTCTTTTATTTGGCTCCTTGTCCCTTTAACATGTTCCTTCATTTGTGTGTGTGTGTGTGTGTGTGTCTTTTGAAACACTGCCTTAATTTCTCGGTCTACCAGATGTTCCAGGTTCATCTTGTATTTCATGTTCCAGTCCTAGAACCCCCTATTGATCTAAGGAACCTGGTTTCCTTTTATTGGAGAATGGTATTAGGAATCAGGATCTGGATGATAGATATGATCATTGTTACTGGAGTGTCTTTGCTTCTCAGCTGAAAGGGAAAGGGGACTATATGTGCATATACTAAACCAGATATTTGCACATATGCATGAATATTTCTATATGTAACTATCTGTATCTATATTAAGCCAAACATGAGCTCATACAGATGTCTCCAGCTTCGGTCCATTACCACATGGATCATTCTAGTCTCCTCCCCTTGCTCCAACAGTGAGATACTGGGCTCCTACCATCCCCCATCCATGTATTTAATTGTTCAATTTCAGTATACATGTATAACGGTACCCAAATTGTTGTTAACATGTACCCCTGTGGGAGGCAACTGTATCAACTACTTTTCCAGAGAGTCTGGAAGACATTTTTCTGGATGGCCATGGACCTGGTATCATACAACAATTCTGTTACCATGGAAGAACGGGAGAATCAATAAGGGAACACAGTTAATGGTCTCCACCACAGAATGCATTAAAGTGACAGGTCACAAAAGAGAAAAATCCAGTGGCCTTATTTTGAATTTTAGCTGAGTTTCTATGAGAAAGTTAGCTGTTTTCTTCCTCAGACTACAACCTTTTGACACAATGCTCATTTCCTCCCTTAGCCACAACACCAGTTCCATCTTCTTTCTTGGCTTCCACAGCCATCAGCCATCACTAACAGCAGTAAGGGGAGCAACCCTATTGAGCACATCATAAACTGAGACATGAGAGGGCACAGCAGAGCAATGAGATGGCGAGGGATGGATAAATGGAAGTATCTACTGGTTGTTGGGCAGCGAAGGTAGCAGAGATTGCACCTGGGCGCTGACTGACCTAAGATATTAATATGACAAGGAGAAAGAAACATAGATGATGGGATGGCTTTTCCAAATGACCGTTAGTGAGGCTCCTTCCACAACTTCAACTAATCTGTGCCCCTTCAGTGATCTATTAGCAAATCAGTTGTCACCGTGCTATTTTCATCCAGTGGCAGTTGGCAATTCTAAAAACAAACCTTTCCATACCCACTCTCCAAACCTGACCTGATACCTAGGGACTGTTGTGCCAGTGTATGGGAAAGAACAAGCAACTCTGCACAGGGAAATCTAAAGTTTTCCCTACCACATGAGAAGATTCGAGACTAAGATTCTTGAAAAAAGAAAATGACATGGTAGGAAAGGGGACTTTGGAGATTCACTCATCTGGGTTTGAATCCTAGCTCTGCCACTGAGTAACTGTGCAACCCTAAATAAATCATTTGCTGCCATATATATTAAATTGATAATAAAATATTAAATGTAATTCCTTAAAATAATATCAAAATGGTATATTTTATTAATATGTAAAATTATACCTGACAAAACCTGTAGAATCTTATGGCACGAAGAGAGAACCTTAATGCATGCAATTTACAAATCCTTTAGGAAGTCAAGGGATCCCAGGATGGAATGCAGAATGTGACAAAACTGTCTGAATCACACTTGTATGAAACAACCTCATGCCCCGGGTGGGAGGTGAGGGGAAAAGGTGTCAACAGAAGTTACTTTGGAAATGTGTGGAGTGTAGCAGACTACAGGCAAAACAAAGTGTACGTTCACACTGTACTCTAGTTGGAAGTGAAGCTTCCTGTAACCGTCCTAAAAATGAGAGGGGCTGCCCTTCTCCTCACTTTTTTTCTTTCCTCGTTGCCCAGAGGGAACATCCATCTTGGACATGAGGTGGAAGACTAGGGTTGAGGAGGCTGGGGGCAAGAAGATAGAAGAAGCCTATCTTTTCTTCACGATTATGGAGTCACCAAGCCAGCTGAATTTACATAGAATGACAAAGAAACTTCTGCCTTGTTTAACTCACTCTTAATTTGAATTTCCTGTCACAGATGAATCTAATTTCCAACTAATACAGATTTTACTTGTACCTTTTCCTCCCTGCCTTTTAACCCTTCAATTCCTGGATCCCTCAAACAAAATGAGGGTGCACAACTTTTCATGATATAACTCCCTCATAAGTCATTCTGTGGTATCCTTAAGCACCTATTCCAGCCAGTGAAAGGGATGCGTAAAGTGGACTCTTGCTCACAAAAACATTGTGCCCTTGCATGGGATAATAACAATTGTCAGGAGCATAATTTGTATTAACTCATTATCCTCACAAAAGAGTTACTTAAATGGCCAAACGGCATACCTTTAGCTCTTGTCTCCTTTATATCAAAAGTACATACTTACTGAATTTGGGGAGAAATGCCAAGAAGTGTAGCCTTTAAAAATGTGAAGGTTAGGTTGTAAGAGTTGAAGATCTCTCTCTCCCCTCCCTCCTGGACTTTGATGTTCCACTGGATTTGAGAATTATAAGTCTGTTCAAAAAATGATGGAGCAGAAAAGGAAGACGGCTGTTAAGAGTTGCTAGGTGTCCATTTCAAAATAGTTACCTAGCAACCGCTGGAGTCCCTGGCTACAAGGAGCAGTGCCAGTGGCTTAGGGTGGAAAAGCTCACCTGAGCTACAAACTGACTCCATTAAACACCTTGTCTGCATGGTTTTTTTTTTTCTTTCTTTCTTTCTTTCTTTCTTTTTTTAAAGATTTTATTTATTTGACAGAGAGAGAGAGAGAGAGCAAGAACACAAGCAGGGGGCATTGGGAGAGGGAGAAGCAGGCTCCCTGCTCTGCAGGGAGCCCGATGTGGGGCTCAATCCCAGGACCCTGAGATCACCTGAGCCGAAGACAGGTGCTTAACGACTGAGCCACCCAGGCGCCCCTGCGTGGTTTTCAAAATAAGAATCAGCTTTTGGAGTTATGTGGGCTGAATCACAACTGACCATCTGTTTTGTTCATCCTATCTCACCTTCTAACAAGGTCTGCGTGCTTGCTGTGTTTATAGAAAACCCACTCATGGTGTGAATAACATCTGACAGCATTTGAAGCCAAAACAAAATCTCTTTTAAAGTTCCTAGATGCCAGGGATGGCAGCTCTGTGAAGACACAAATTTAAAAAAAAAAAAAGTCCACTTTTAACAAAATTAATTTTCCTTAAACTCACAGAATAAGGTTGAAGAGTTTAAAACAGTATTAAATTAAAAATTTTTTAAGTATTCTAAGAATACTCTAACCTAGCCTCTCAAGTTTTCATCTATTTATGTTCACTTCCAGGAAACTAAGACAAAAACCTATAAAGGGAGAAATGCAGGCTGTATTGCAGGAGTTGTGGTATTTGATATTTAGATTCTATCATTAAGCTGCACCTCTCTTTCCTTTGTGTTAGGCCTCTCTCCTTGTTTATACCTATTTTCTATCTATATTTCAAAATCGTAAAAATATTTCATCTGTATGATTACTTGGTGAGGTCTTTGGGGCCTAACCTCTCAAAGAGAAAGCGTCTCAATAGAGTTTAAACACACGTCACGCATGCTATATGGGCTAGAAATGAAATTTCTATGAAAAATAAAATTGGGGGCACCTGGGTGGCTCAGTCGGTTGAGCCTCTGACTCTTGGTTTCGGCTCAGGTCATGATCTCAGGGTCGTGGGATCGAGCCCCCCTAGTCAGTCTCCCTGCTCAGTGAGGAAGTCTGTCTAAGATTCTTTCCCCTCCCTCTCCCTCCACTACTCCCCCTGCTCATATGTGCTCACTCCCCGCAAATACATACATACATACATACATACATACATACATACATACATACATAAATAAATAAATAAAATCTGTTTTAAAAAATTAAAATAATTCACAGGGATTCAAATAGTTATTTGTATACCAATGTTCATAGCAGCATTATTCACAATAACCAACAGGTGGGACAACCCAAGTGTCCATTAGCAGATGATGGATAAACAAATGTAGCGTATGTAAAAAATAGAATAGTATTCAGCCTTAAAAAGGAATGAAATTCTGATACATGCTCCAACAGGGATAAACCTTGAAGACATTATACTAAGTGAAATAAGCCACAAACACAAAAGGACAAATGTTGGATGATTTCACTTATATGAAATACCTAGTGTAGTCAAATTTGTAGAAACAGAAAGTAGAATGGAGGTTCCCAGGGGCCAGGGGGCTGGGGAATGAGGAATTATTATCCAATGGGTACACACAGTTCCAGTTTTGGAAGATGAAAAAGTTCTGGAGATGGATCATGGTGATGGTTGCACAGCACTGTAAATGTACTTAATGCTGATCAACTGTAGAGCTAAAAAGGGTTAAAGAGTCGGTTTCAGTTATGTATATTTTACCACAATAAAAAAATCAAGTACATTCGGGCCAGATATTAACAATGTTCTGATTTTTCCTTCTGCTCCAGTGTCCTAATGGGACATAATGATAGGGGGGAAAAATCTGCTCTGGGTACTGTGTAATGTGCATCCATGTACAAAAGAATAAACAATGTTATCAAAAGAGCAAAATCTTGTCCTGATTATTGCTAGAAATTCTAACATCAGTTGAACCAAATTCTTTTTTTTTTTTAAGTTAAAGAATGACTGTTCTGGGAAGAAGGGGCTGGCAATATATATTCTAACAAATATCCATGGTGTTGTTTCTAGTTGGTCTTTTTCCTTCTATGGCCAGCCATTTCTTAAATTTGTCTATCCTGAAGAACTAAATAAAATACATTTAAAAGCCATTAAGACTCGAAATTATATTTCATTATTGCTTCCCCTAAGCATAACTTTTGTAAACCATACACAGCTTTTATAAGTAAGCCTGTTCAGCAGTATAAAATCTAACACTGGATTTTGCTTGTTTTCTCATCTGTGCCCTAAACTGAGACCAGTGGTCACTGTTATATAGAGATACTGCTATTTTAATTATAGTGTCATGTATTAGTCATAACTGACCCCAAATGAAGACCAAATTAGACTTTTAGGCTCTTCTGAGTCACGAAATTACAATGTGTATTTTTTATAAAGAAGACTCATTTCATTTAAAAGCATGATTTTTATTTCTTGTTATACATTTTCTTAAGTTTTCCTTGTTGCAAAAGCAAAGTGTATCTGTTATAGAAAATCAGGAAATACACGTGGACCTAATAAATCCTAGGGGGCCATATAGTCCAGTGGCCACATGGGATTCTATCAAAGAAGGATGGCCGACTAGCACGTCACCTCTGACAGTGCCGTGCTGATTCTGTTCCGTTTGCTATACCCCATTTCTGACAGATGCATCCCCCAACCTTCTCTGTACTCCTGTAATCTCGTAGAGGCCACCCCTGTACTGTGTCATGCAGGTTTCCTGCCTCCTGGGAGCGTTCAGCCAACGGAAGGACTAGCAGCCCCGCATCTCTAGAGTCCCAAAGAAGTAACTACTTCCCAGAAGAAATCCAGTGTCTTTTGGGGGTTTCTTCCAAAAGCAGATCTTGAAATAAGGACTTGAAGGCAAGTAGTTTATTTTGGAGGGGATCCCAAGAAATAGTGGCATGGAAGTGAGAGGGAGAAACATGGAAGAGAAGAAAACAAAAGGGCATATCATCAAGCAAGTCACCCTTACGGACATTGAGGTTTAATCTGTTGGGAGAAATCTTAGCAACAGTGAAGCATATGCACCTGAGAGCTGTCTCACTTGAGGGGTGGGGAGTTAGTCTTTATCACCAATTCCCATCTGTCACTGACAGGAAATCGGTCCAGGGATGGTGTACATGGTGATGCAAGGGCTGTGGGGTGTTAGGAGGAGCACTATCTATTGGGTCATGAAGACTAGAGAAGAGCAAGGAAAGGTCAAAAGAGTCAAAAAACTGCACAGTGTTGCTGTAGGTTTTGAACCCTGCCCGCTGATTTCTCCAAAGAAGTTGCTGGAAGGACGGTCGGTCTTAGTGGAGTGGCAGGGGTTGAAGTCAGAATGCTTCAGAGGAAGAAGGGGAGATAATATGTGTGGACAATTCTTTCAAAAAGCTTGATTCTGAAGGGGAGAAGAAAAAGAAGGCTCTAGCCAAAAAGTTATGGGGTTAGAGCAATGCTTTTCAAACTGGGATTGCTGGAAGTATTCTTGGTTCATAAGACCTGGGAGTGTTAACACATGCACACTGTATCTGCTGGGTGCCCACTTATAAATGAACACTATTTCAGGAGTTCAGTTCCTCTGGCAATATTTGCGTTTACAATCAAGTTGCAGCCAGGCAGGAACCCTTTAAAAGTATGTTTTGAACAGAAATTGTTCGCGCTGGATGAGAAAAAGATGATGTCCATGAAAATGAACATCCGCTTCTGTGTTGACAAAGAGGATCATGATCTTTTCTTATGCTGTTTGTTCAAGCTTTGGAGATATTTGAATCAGAATGAATATTCCAATGGAGAATGCTTACGTTCTAGAAAAGACATTGAGAACAAAGAGAACAAAGAGAAACAGAGGGAACAAAATATTGGGGATGTGATATTTGTCATATTAAAGAAGCAGCACAAACTGAAAGCTTAGCACATACATCTATCAAATCACTCTGGCTGCTATAGGGCACCTCTCTTCTTTTTTTTTTTTTTAAGATTTTATTTATTCATCTGACAGAGAGAGATAGTGAGAGACGGAACACAAGCAGGGGGAGTGGGAGAGGGAGAAGCAGGCTCCCAAGGAGCAGGGAGCCCGATGCGGGACCCGATCCCAGGATCCCGGGATCGTGACCCGAGCCGAAGGCAGACACTCAACGACTGAGCCACCCAGGCGTAGGGCACCTCTCTTCAAAGCAGCTCTGAAAACTTCCAAACATGAAGGACTTGTGGTCTTATTTTCAGAGAGGTTATACAAGTAAATGCTTCAAGCAAGACTGAGTGGGGAAAGGCACCCATGTGGCCACAGCAGTGTTGAAATAGGGGGAATATGGGGTGCCTGGGTGGCCCTGTTGGCTAAGTGTCTGACTCCTGATCTCAGCCCAGGTCTTGATTTCAGTGTTGTGAGTTCAAGCCCCATGTGGGGCTCCATGCTGGGTGGGGAGCCTACTTAAAAAGAAAGAAAGAAAGAAATAGGAGGAATAGTAGGCAAGTAGATGTGAATGGCACTTGTTTGGCCACCCCAGAGAATCTTCCTGTCTGTATGGGAATGCAGGACATAAATATGGTTTGTGTATATTTGCAAAAAGCAGAGACCCTATGTCTAGGTAATCTCAAGATTTTGATGTTTAATAAGGAAGCTGAAGAACATAGCTTCAATGATTAGGATAAATAATCCTAGAAGTATTCAGTGTTTAAAGGAGTTTTACACACACACACACACACACACACACACACACACACATCCATGGAGAACAACACTTTGAAGAGAGCAACTATTTGCAGCTTGTTACGGTCTTTCCAATCTTGCTCTATGTATGTACAGTTTTTAAACCTTTGTGGTCAATGTGTTGAATATTTCCTGAGTGACCTCAGACAAACCACTTCAGTTTCACTCATCTGTTTTCTTATCAGCAAATGGAGAGAATTGTTTCTATTTCACAAGGTTGTTGTGAAGAATAAATGAGGTAATGTAACATAAACACAATTTGTAAACTCTGAAGTATAAAATTATGAGGTATAATACTCACGTGTGATTGTTTCTTATATGCTTTCCTATATATCAGTTTTAATGGTCACATATTATTCTAACTGAATTACTGTCATAGTTTATTTAACCATTGTCCAGTTGTTACTCATTCTTGCTTCTTGGCCATCACAAATAAAGTTGATTATAAACATCTCTGCATGATTAGCATTTTTCCCTACTGAAATAGTTGCTTAGGATGAATTCCTAGAAGTGGAATAAGTGGGTCCAAGTAGTTGAAACATTCTTCTTTAAATGATGTACATCTTCTTAGTCCAGAAAAAAAAAAAACAACACTTCAAAACCAAAAAAAAACAAATTAATTATGATGCACTGCAACTCAGATGAATTAAAAAACTAAATCTAATCCTGGCGATGCTAACAACTCAGCACATATAAAACAACATCAGCATAATTTTCAAATAATTACATTTCCTTCGATCCTGGAACATGTCTTCCAATGGCTAAAAATCCTTTTTGGAATGTGGCAGGATAGAGCATGAAATGCCAAGACCGTGACCTGGTAACCTTCTTGTCCAGTTTTAGCAGCCTCTGTTTACAAGAGACCTCGTTTTTAGAGGATAAATTTCTTCCCATCAAGCTTCAGGCACCTTTTTTTTTTTTCAGTTGATTTAGATTCAGAGCAAAGTAATTTTGGTAAAGGATGATTTGCTACATAGATTTTAGGTTAAAGTTGGGGAGATGAATTCTGTCCTGCACATATATAAAATATGAAAATATATTCTTCGTGTTCTGTTCCAATTTTCTGGAAATACTATCTTAATATTTATAAAGTATATGCAGATTCCTAGACTCCTGAATATAAATGCTTTTACTCTCTATTACCTAATACCATTTTTGGAGGCTTAAATGTTCAGATTGGCAAGAGTTCTCTCTGCCTAAAAGATTCTTTTTTGAATTGAAATTCTGCTTTCCTCTGGACCATTTCTTTAGGGATGGCTGCAAGAATCAAAGGAGAAATATCCGAGAAACTAATATGGTTCAGTAAAAACGTTCCCTATGAGATGTTGCAGGGGAATACTTACATCGTTAATTAAGGGGCCAATGTGATTGATCATTAAATGATTAGCTCTCTGAGGTTTATTTTGTTTCTCTAGATACTTCTTTTTTTAAATGACTTGAGAGGGAGTTAAGAAAAAGTATAGTAGACAAGTACTGGCTGAGAGTTTGAATTGATTTATGGTTTCAGCTTTGCCACCAACTAGCTCTATGACCAGATCTAAGTTACTTACCCTGTTTGAACTTTAGTTTCTTCAACTACAAAGTTGAATCTAACAAACTTTCTGTGGCTCTGTATGGAAAAAAGTCCCGCCCCCCCCACCTCCCGATGAAGTCATCTTTTGGGGGCCAAATAACCAAGAAAATTCTTCTAAATGTTGTGTTACTGCTAGGGCATTGCATTTGTGCAGGTGTGGTGGCAGGGTGGGTGAGAAGAGAGATTTCCACTTCTCTACGTATCAGCAGTTGAAAAACAGATTGAAAAAAACATTGCGCTCTCCTGTATTTGGGCAAACAGGAATCAGGTCACCCTGACCTCATGGTCCCACAGAGAGTGCCAGGAAGCCTGCAAAGTCCATCCAGTGCTGCTGAGACAGCAGGTTTGGCAGGGCCAAGAGGAAGCTGGAAAGAGCAGGGCAGCAAGGTAATGCTGTAAAAGGGCAAGTGTGGGGCGCGGACTAAGTACCGAAATAACACCTGCCTTACTGATCATTATTAGCACTTTCAGAAATCCCTTGATGACACAATTCACGGTGCTCGAAACAAATAATACATTATATGCTTAAAAAAAAGAAAAGAAGATAGCAGAAAGGGAAAAATGAAGGGGGGGAAATCAGAGGGGGAGATGAACCATGAGAGACTATGGACTCTGAGAAACAAACTGAGGGTTCTAGAGGGGAGGGGGGTGGGGGGATGGGTTAGCCTGGTGATGGGTATTAAAGAGGGCACGTACTGCATGGAACACTGGGTGTTATATGCAAACAATGAATCATGGAACACTACATCAAAAACTGATGATGTAATGTATGGTGATTAACATAACATAATAAAATTAATAAAAAGAAATCCCTGGAGGACCCAATAGACTTACCTAGGGAGGGGAAAAATCCCTTTAACTTAAGTGAACTTCACTTCAGTTTCATTCATACTTGAAAAAAAGTTAACTGCAATACTTCTACTTGTTGTTAAGGCATTAAGATTCCTTTCAGATTCAAATTCTGGCAGTGGCTTCTTTAGGTCTTCCTTCCATGTTTCTCTGGCCTTGCTGTTGAATCTCAGACCCAGGCTGGTTGGATCAACTCCTACAAAGCACTGTTGTGAGAGCTGAGTGAAAGCAAGCGCCAGGTCTCCTTCCCTTCCAGTCCTACTTGCTCTGCGGCCCCGCCATACCAGCCCCGGGGCGGTGGTGCCTGGCCCTCCTAGCAGCTTGACTAGCTTGGCCAGCCCACCTCTGCTGAAGGCCCTCACTCTTTCATCCATGCCTAAAACCTCTCTGACCCTGACTTCTGCTCTTGTTGCTCCTTCTCCCCACAAGCCCTTAGCTCCTGGAAGATGATTTGCCATGGGCTGCCAGTTGACCTTCCCTGGCTCTCTCTGCCTAGAAGGTTCTTGCCCTGTTTGTTGGCTTAGTAAACACATACACCTGCCATCCTTCAAGACTCAGCTACAACGTCTCTTCCAGGCACTGTACTGCTTCCTCCTTCTGCGCAGAGCTGCCGCAGCACCCAAGAAAATAATATACACACAGGACACTGAGTTCTTGGGGTCATGCATTTTATTTTGGGTTTTATATTTTGAGCGCAGAATCAGGGAAAGGGGTGCTCAATAAAATGCTGAATACATATTCAGACCTGTGTTTCAATAACCTCATCTTCAATTCCTATTTAGAACTAGGTGGGGGGGGGAGGGGTTTCAATGACAAAAAAAAAGTTGGGGGGAATTTATAGTAAACCATGTTTGTAAAATGGGACCAGATGACCCAGAAGCCCTTTCAGTTTCAAAAATCTTATCTAGGAGAAAATTCCCTCAACACCTCACCCGACACCCTGTCCCACGAATTTCTCTTTCTATCAGCCATGGATCCATTTAGATGAACAAGTTACTCTTTAAAATCTTTATTACTTGCTAGGAAGGCTAAGTGCAATTTACTGTAAATAAGAATCCTCCTAGAGAGAGCTATGAAGTGTGGAGGGTGAGCGGTGGTGAAGCACACTGAGTGGGAACGTTCTTTCCTGGCATCCGAGTCACGGCTCCAATGCTAATTAGTGCTCCTGAACTGCAAACCACTCTTGGCCCAAATTCCTGGCCCAGGCAAAGCCAGTCTCCATAGTGTAAAGAGCCGGGGCATCCTTGCCAGACAAAGCTAGTTTTAAACCCTGGCTCTGTCACATCCTGGCTCTATGATTTTGGGTAAGTTTTTTAACTCCCCGAGCTTCTATTTTCTCATCCATAAAACGGTGGTAACAGCGGTAGAGTCCTCATAAATTGGTAAGAGAATTAAATGAAATGATGGGGCGAAGGTTGTCATATAGCAGGTGAACAGAAGTAGTAACTATTATGTGTGTGCCTGCCTCCGGGGTCCTTAGACTTCCTGGGAGTGGGTGTAGATTGGTGGGTTACTGGGTCTGGCTTTGAACTGGAGATGGTGTGGACTGGGGGGTGGTTCTGGGCATGGGACAGGAGGTCTGGGGAGGACACTCTGTCAGGTACGGCCCAACATGGAATCCTGAGCTGTGATCTGCTAGGGCTGCCATTTTCCAAGAGCTCCAAGACAACCATGACCCACAGTCGGCCAAAGGGGGTGCTGGCTGATTAGATTCGGGCGGCTCTACTCCTTCTTCCAGTGGAAGAGGAAAATCTTTTCCATTCCCAGCTCTCTGAACTAGGGAAGGACACTGCATTTTAAAGAGCTGTAAAACACACAGAAACTTTTATTTCAGACATGAAATAAAATACCAGAATCAGTTTTGTACCTGCGAATAATCTTTCTCCCTTTTGGAAGTGAAGCCCATGGAGGGTTATCTCTCACATTATCTCTTAACGTGGGGAATTCTGAGCAGCTACCCCTGAGCCCCATCACAGACAGGTTGAATCAAAATCTCTGAAGTGGGCGTGGAGAACCAACCTTAAATCAAGTCCTCCAGGTAACCCTGATGCACCTTGAACCCTTGCTTCTTCTGGTGAGGCCCCTGGGCAGCGATATCCGCATTACTCGGGAGCGTATAAGAAATGCAGAACTTCAGGGCGCCTGGGTGGCTCAGTTGGTTAAGCGACTGCTTTTGGCTCAGGTCATGATCCTGGAGTCCCGGGATCGAGTCCCGCATGGGGCTCCCTGCTCCGCAGGGAGTCTGCTTCTCCCTCTGACCCAACCCCCTCTCATGCTCTCTCTATGTCATTCTCTCTCTCAAATAAATAAATAAAATAAAATAAAAAGAGAGAGAGAGATGCAGAACTTCAGGCCTTGTCCCAGATCTACTGAATCTGCATTTTTAAAAAAGGGTGCTAAAATATTCACAGCATAAAATTTACCGTCTTCACTATTTTTTTTTTTTTTTTACTGTCTTCACTATTTTTAAGTGTGCCTTCCAGTAGTGTTAAGTGCCTTCAGGCTGTTAGGCAACCCATCTCCAGAACTCTTTTCCTCTTGCAAAACTAAAACTCTACACCTATTAAAACAACATCTCCCTATTTCCCTTTGGCAGTCACCCCGAATCTGCATTTTCACAGGATCCTCACGTGATTCATATGCCCATTAAATTTCGAGCAGCGCGGCTCTACAAATGAGAAACAGAGGCAATAAAATCAGGAGCCACCATGAGTTTACTGAAGCAACCCCAGGCCCCCTACTTGGGTGAGGCAGTGGGAAGCAGCCAGCGGAGCAATGATCAATTCCTCTAGATAATTCTGGGGCAAGCTCACGTTTGAGACCCACTGCTCTAGAGCAGTGAGATGCAGCCCTGCCCACATAGTGGAATCATCTGAGAACTTTAAAAAACCATGACTGAGACCCAGCCCAAATCAACTCACTCTAGTCCTTAGAGGCAGGAGCCAGGCATTCATATTCTTAAACTCTGCCGGTGATTCTGGTAACATCGGTTTCAGAGCCACCAATCTGGAGGAATGAAAGAGGCGAATAGGATAAAGTGGACTCCACAACAGTGTGTGGCCATAAGAGGGGAATAATGGTATCAGGGAAGGCATCATGCCTGCTTTTCCATTTTATAGTTGCCCAGCTACCCTGATAGGAGTGATTACTCTGGGGAGCTTAAAAAAAAAAAAAAAAAAAAAAGCTGTGTTTGTGAAAAAAAAAATAACTATCTTATCAGAAGCTCTAACACTTTAATGCAAAAATCCCTGCCACCTCCTCTCCCATTACTTGTTATTATTTTGCTCTGTTTATTTTCTTAATAGCATTTGCTACAATTAGCAATTATCATGCTTATCGTTTGCCTCCTTTCACTAAAGCGATAGCTTCATCTCCTTAGGAGTCAGGTTCATGAGCTCCTGCTCACCTACCTCTCCCTCTTACAGAGGCCCTCGATGAATACGTGAGCTAATGAAACACATATACCAATCAACCCTGCCATGCCACCAAATCACTTCCCAAATCTGTGGCCCTAGACCAAGGGAGCGTGATATAGAAAGAGGGGAGCAGTCTTCGGACAGTGAAAGAGACTGCTGACCTGTCAGGACTGAGAGAATCATGGTGGGGGGGAGGGGGGTCTGCATAGAGCCGTTCAGGTCAGTGATGGTGAGTTTTCCCAGGTGGAAGAGGCCAGCGAAGGTAGCAGTACAGACTGATTCACTGGGTAGAATTCTTAGATGGGCAGTGGAGACTTAGAGCTAGTGAAACCGGAATATATCAATGTGCCCCCATCCAGAACCTCCCAGCTGGTGAGGCTTGGATTACGATACAGTGATGCCACCCTTCATGGAGAATTCTGTACTGAAATGGGCATAGATTTTGGAACAGCCCTGCATTCAAATTCTTCTCCCTCTCATGGCTGCCTCTTCAACCATGGAAAAGTACTTACCTGAACTTTAGCTTCCTCATCTGAAAATGGGATAGCAATATTTATCCTATAGTTTATGTGAAGCACTTGGGAAAGTGCCTGACACATAGCAGCACTCAGTAAATGTTAACTCCCCAATCTGTGATCTGGATTTCCTTACGCATTCTTTTTTAAACCCTTTCTTCCTTTAGTTACACTCTTCCTGCCCATCACTACAACCACAGGCAATCACTTATGGCACTTCTGTTCTATGCCAGTGGTTGGGGGGGAAAAAATCACACACTTGACTTGTAGATGGTCTTCTATCATTATGTTGAGAGTTTTTGTATATAGTGAATACATGAAAAGGTGAAGGATCTATTTAACTTATTTCTAAGGCCAAATGGAAATGACTTTTGGGACGAGAACCTTCTGTTCTTTCTGTCCTCCAGCACTGAATTCTGCAGTCAGACACAGAGCTGATACGCACTTTTCAGTTCTCAGTAAACAAAATGGTTCAGACAGGGAACAGTGGTTGCTCCTTGAAGCTTCTGCATCCTTCCAACCAACCTCTCCACAAATATGGCCCATTTGTGCACTGCTGACACTGCAAGTCCATTTAAGCTTTTATGATATATCGTACTGATTGAAACAGGTTTTACTCTTTTTTTCATCAGATATTTATTTATGTGCTCCAACTTTTAATAGAATTCAAAGTATTATGAAAAGAGATAGAGCATCTTTACACCATCATGATGTTATTTATATTAACAAATGGCAGAGAATATAACCCCCCCCCCGCCCCGTTGAATCTCCCCTTTTCTTTTACTAACAGATCCCAAGTTTTCAGTTGGTGCATTGAAGTCCAGTTAAAAAATGAGATTTTCTAGTCTCATTTGCAGTTGACTGGGTCAGAAGACTAGGTAGTTGCCATAGAGATGCAAGAAAGAGGACTATGTAGTACTTCTGAGGGAATCTCCTTACAAATAAAGTGTTATGTGTTTATTTGTCCTCATCTGTTGGCTAGCCTGGAACGTGGATGAGAAGGCTGGAGCAGCAGTTACTTTCTTAGACCATTAGTACAGGCGCCACACCTTAGAGAGAGTAGACCTGACGGCCAGAAGGAGACTGAGTCCTTCATGAATTTGGAGCACTTTGCCACACCAACCCCAAACTGCCTACTTGTAAGATCCCTTTGCGAGAGAAAGTGGCCAACTGTTATATGCTAAATATAAACTGTTATATTAGCTGAACCTAATTTTTTTAAAAACATTTTTAGGGGGAGGGGCAGAGGAGAGGGAGGGAGAGAGAGAGAATCTTAAGCAGGCTCCACGCTCAGCACATGAGTCCAATGTGGGGCTTGATCTCACAAACCTGAGGTCATGACCTGAGCCAAAATCAAGAGCCAGATGCTTAACCAGCTATACTACCCAGGCACCCCCTAGCTGAACCTAATTTGAACTGATACAAGATATAGTTAAATTATGCTTCCTTCTTTTTTTTTAATTTATTTATATTAAAGAGAGAGAGAGAGTGTGAGCATGAGCGGGTGGGGCAGAGGGAGAGGGAGAGAGAATCTCAAGCAGACTCCACGCTGAGCACGGAGGCCAATGCAGGCTCCATCTCAGGACACTGAAACCAAGAGTTGGATGCTTAACTGACTATGCCACTCAGGCGCCCCAAATTATGCTTCTTTCATATTCAGTTCACACGCATGAGAGTTAATCACAGATAATTAATGCACTGATTCCATTATGATCAAATAATTGATTGTCTACTAATTGTACTGAACTGCTGACTGAGTGTTGTCTTTTGATTTATAGTGAAAAATAAAAGAAAGGTTAAGATGCTTAAGAAAGAGTAGCTGAGGTTACCTGGGTGGCTCAGATGGTTAAGTGTCTGCCTTTGGCTCAGGTCATGATCCCAGGGTCCTGGGATTGAGTCCCGCATCAGGCTCCCTGCTTCTTGAAGAACCTGCTTCTCCCTCTGCCTCTCTCTCTCTTTCTCTCTCTCTCTGTCTCTCATGAATAAATAAATAAAATCTTAAAAAAAAAAAAAGAAAGAGTAGCTGATCCAAAGTCAATTTTAGATAGCAGTTAATAGCCCTAAGCTTCTCTGGGCACCAAAGATTACTCCTTAAGGAAAAGATAGGCAAAAAAGCACCATAATCTATTTAAGATAAAAGCATCACTATTGGTTTTGTAGATTTTAAGAGCTATTTTTATTTGTCTTAAGTTTTAAACAGATTTTAGACACATTTATTGTGCTAGACAATTTTCATCACTAGTAAGAAATAAAGTCTTGTCCTAGAAATACACATTTTTTTGTCTTCGCTTGTTGTTGGAAAATGAGCAGAGTAGGAGAGAAACAGAGCATGGAGACTAAGGGAATATAACCTAAGAGAAAGAAGTGGAAGATCATGATGCCAGTCAGTAGGAAAAGTGGGAAAAGTAGCGTTTGGAGGAAGATAATGCTAGAGTGTGTCCTATTGGCTGGCCGGCATAAAATCTCTACTTGAATAATAGATTTCTGTTTACCAAGGCCACGAATGATCTCAGTCAGAGAATAGGTGTAGAAACACAGGGAGGGTTGCCCTGGATATGGGTGAGGGAGGGGATGACTATAAAGGAATAGTAGGAGGCAGTTCTTTTGGGTAATAGAAAAATATAAAGTCTCCACACTCCAACAGTCCAAGATAATCATGACTGGCCATAATGTTTGTCACACGTAAATATCAGGGAATGATTCAGGTTTTGTACCTCACACCTAATGCCGTTTTGGAGAACCTCTTTACAAAAAATACAAAATTAATTTCAAGGTCTTGAAAGAGATTCATGTAAGCAAGAGCTCCTGAGCCATAAACTTGGTTAGCTTCACTGTAAATACAACTCTGGTCATTATTTATATTTTTCAAGACAATAAAAACAGGGACCATAATATACATACTCTTCTGTAAACTTGTTTCCACTCAACTATGTATCTTGGGTAGCCTTCCTTATCAATACATACGATTCTAGTTCATCTTGTAATTTTGTGGTTGTCCCAATATTCCTTATATACTCATTGAATAATATTTAAATTATTTCCACACTTTGCTCCTTCACTGGGGGGTTGCTTTTTAGAGCAGAGCCTAGAGTATGATAATCCCTAAAGAAATGTTTGTCAAACTGGTGCACTGTCCTGAGCTATGTAGTCTCCGGGTGTGACAGAGTTAAAAAGATGGCGATCTCTACTTTGAAGCTGCCCCTGGCTGGAGTTGTGACAGAGAAAACAAAGCCCCACTCTTCAGTTCCTCCCCTGTCCTTCTTCCGTGTAGCCTTTCTTCCTCCCACTTCCCCTGGCTGTCAACACCAAGCCTAGCTCTTAGTGAACGATGGCAAACCTCACTGAACAGGTTTGGCCAGAATGCAAGTTGGTCTTTCAGGAATATGCTCTATGTTTCAAAGCACTTTTAACTTTATAGGGGGAAGTTTCCTGGACATTCATTCTCTGAATCAAGGACAGCAAAGTCCCAAACCTAAAACCTGAAAGACAGTGGCAATCTGAGGGTCTTGAGTACATGAAGGCTGTTGTGAATTTGAAAAACAATATTAAAAGTGAATAAAAATTTCACAAGATCAAGGAGCATGGGACTCTAGAAATAAGGTTCTGTTTCTATTCTTATGTGATAGAATGGATAATGAATATGTTGCCTTTAGCTGGGTCAAAGGGCATAATCAGTTCATTTATTTTTAGAGGCATTCTCTAGAAATAATAAGCAGACTGAAAGTACCAGCAGAAGAAACAATGGGTTTAAAATCTATCATCCCCAAATAATGCATAGAGTTTTGATGTTGTTAATACAAAAAAAAAAAAATTATATGCCCATTTCCTTGAATAAATCCCTATGTGATTTATGGAAGATAGTGGAATATTTTCCACTATTAATTTCTCTTATATCCAGCCACGTGGTCTTCTAATATAAACTGGGATCACTCTTCTCTATGGATTCAGTCATATCCCCAGGCTCCGGAGGCTCCCTGAGCAGGGAGCCCAATGCAGGACTTATTCTCATTTCCTAATAGTACTTACATTGTTTTTCTGGTATTTACCTCTTTCCTATGAAGTCCTGACATATCAGGAAAGCAGACCCCACCTGCAGCTCAAGAGGTGGGCTGAAGGCCACCAGCCCAAGGCAATCCTCTGGTCAGTTCATCTGTTCAGGGATGTGCCTGTGACTCAGCAATCCAATCACGGTGAATCTCAGTCTCATGCTTGTAAGGCAGAGGCTGAGGTGCTCTGCTTCTCGCTGGATCCAAGCTAGAGAACATTTAGCTCCCACTGCAGCTGGCAAAAACTAGTTAAACATTCACCACTTTTTCTGGACATACAGCTCAGCTCAATGACATTTCCTGGCTCCCTTATGGTCACGTGTGGCCATGTGACTGAGTTCTAGCCAATAGGATGCGGCAGATTGACATCTCACCTTTCAAGCCTGACTCCTCATGAGTGATCTTCCATTTTCTTTTTTTTTTTTAAAGATTTTTATTATTTATTTATTTGAGAGAGAGAGAATGAGAGATAGAGAGCACGAGAGGGAGAAGGGTCGGAGGGAGAAGCAGACTCCCTGCTGAGCAGGGAGCCCGATGTGGGACTCGATCCCGGGACTCCAGGATCATGACCTGAGCCGAAGGCAGTCGCTTAACCAACTGAGCCACCCAGGCGCCCTCTTCCATTTTCTTTTCCAGTGTTCTCACTGAATGGAGAACTACAATGGAAGGAGCCTGAGTAAGCGCTTGGAGGATAGCTTCCCAGGACGATTGCTTGCTGAGGAACACTGGACTGAACACTTGCATGGAGAAACATATTTATACTGTGTTAAGTCACCAGAATTTTGAAGTTATCCAAAGACAGTGTTGACCTTCCCCGACTGGTTCTCTTCCTTACCTATGCATCTTCCATTTTATTATCCCATGAATCGTTGTTGTTGATTAAACATGTTTAGGTTGGGTTTTTCTATTACTGCTTAGAACACGGTAGTTGATACAGATCCTGCCTTGCACCCCATCTTATGATGGCACCGTGGCTTTTTTTTTTTTTTAATGTTTTACTTATTTATTCATAAGAGTCAGAGAGAGACAGAGAGAGAGGCAGAGGCAGAGGGAGAAGCAGGCTCCCTGCCTAGAAGGGAGCCCGATGTGGGACTCGATCCCAGGACTCTGGGATCATGACCTGAGCCGAAGGCAGACACTTAACCATCTCAGCCACCCAGGCGCCCGGCACCGTGGTTTTTTTGTTGTGCTGTTGTTGCTTATTTGTTCCTGGTGTTCAGTGTTACCCAGCCTAAGGAGAGTGGATCTTGTTTGGTTAATAGCTTAACTAGCAATTATGGTTAGGTGCTCTGCCTATTTTCTTCGTTCATTTGTGACTAAAATAGGTCTTTTTATTTTTTTTACTGCAATTTTCTCTCCATTTAGGGATTGGGGATAATCACCACTGGTTCTCTGCTGTTCCTAGTTAATTACTTAATGCTTCCTGATTATTTACTAAAGAACCTAGCAGCCAGATAGTTTAAAGAATAGCACAAGGTAAGAAAAGAATGTAAATTTGGACAGGAGCACCTCATCCATGCTTGCATAGGGCTTATATTTCTCTGTGACGAGATCAAAGCATCCACATTCCCTGTTCCCACAATTTTCACAGGGACCAAGAGTGTGTGATGTATGATATACTGTATTCTTACAATAAAGTAAGCTATGGAAAAAAAAAAGTGAGCGACACAAAAGGAAATGTTATTAAGAAAATCATAAAGAAGAGAAAATACATTTATAGTATATACTGTATTTATTGGAAAAAAATCTGATGTAAGCAGACACACAGTTCAAACCTATGATGTTTAAAGGTCAGCCATATACAAGTAGGATGGTGGAAGGTATGGGCAATCAGGGCCTAGAAGGGGCATCCAAGCATGTCTTTGATTTATTTACTCTTACTACGTTATAAGTTCCTAGAGTGTAGGAACCTAATCTGTCTTTTTCACTGATATATCTTCAGTACCTAATATAGTGTCTGGTACCTAAGCGATGCTAAATAAATATTTGTGGAACAGAAGGCATGCTTGGCAATAATGCCATCAGAAATGGATGTCATATAAATCACTTTGGCAGCTGTGTGGGACCTGGTAGGGGAAACCAGTCAGGAGGCTCATGCAACATTCCAGGTAGGGAAAGAGACCTCAATATGGCAAAGGAGAGCAGCGTAAGGCAGAGGGGACATATTTGAGAAATGTTTATAAGGTAAAATCAGCAGGCCTTGGTAATTGGATGGAGGAGATGAAAGACTAGGGTTACTCTTAGTGATAAAGAATACAGAGCAGAAGCAGATTTAATGGAGAGGATAAAACAGAAGACACCCACGTGGCTAGGAATTGGCTTTTAATAAAATCTTTCTCCCACTGCCATCTCATTAATCACGCTTGACCCTCTTTGGGACCACGCAGACAAGTAATATTCAAGTCACATCCATACTGTCATATTCATTCAAGGCACATTTGCATAATTTTGAAATTATATAATGTATAGAATTCTGTTAGAATACATATATATATTTTAAGTAATATATGTTATTTAAAAATGTATGTTAGACCTTCTCACTGTATCTTCCAGGTTTTTTCTCTCTGCTTTATATTTTTCATATTTTTGGCTCCCTGAAATTCTTGATAAATATATGTATGTATATATGTGTGTTTGTGTATGTATAATTGCAATAATATTGAAATTATAATCTACGAAAGTGGTTTTATTTCAGAGAAGATACTATTTCCCTAACCACTAAAGGAGATAAACTTTTTCTTTTTTTTTTTTAAAGATTTTATTTATTTATTTGAGAGAGAGAATGAGAGATAGAGAGCACAAGAGGGAAGAGGGTCAGAGGTAGAGGCAGACTCCCTGCCAAGCAGGGAGCCCGATGTAGGACTCGATCCCGGGACTCCTGGATCATGACCTGAG
This sequence comes from Callorhinus ursinus, assembly GCF_003265705.2. NCBI lineage: Eukaryota > Metazoa > Chordata > Mammalia > Carnivora > Otariidae > Callorhinus > Callorhinus ursinus. Next base: position 26,506,165 of record NW_027397079.1, read on the forward strand.
CCAAAGGCAGTCGCTTAAACCGACTGAGCCACCCAGGCGCCCAAACTTTTTCTTTTATTAAGTCTATTGTTTATCATTAGAATGTAGCACGAGATTATTTTTATTTAAATAGAATGTATTCTTAATCTGACATATAAATGAATTTTTATTTATTAAATTAATACTTAATTTACAAATGACACATTTCTTTCTCCTCCATTTTACTTTCTTTAGTTTTTGGTATTAATGAGTTATAGCCTCTGTGAATGATCAAAATAAGGGATGCAGCTTCTTTTGATTCTTTTTTTTAAGATTTTATTTATTTATTTGAGAGAGAGGGAGAGCGTGTGCAAGACAATGCGAAACATGACGGGGGGGGGCGGAGGAGGGAGGAGGAAGGGGAGGGAGAAGCAGACTCCCTGCTGAGCAGGGAACACGACACAAGGGGCTTGATTCCAGGACCCCAGGATCATGACCCGAGCTGAAGGCAGCCACTTAACTGACTGAGCCACCCAGGTGCCTCGCATCTTTTGATTCTTGACTTCTAAGTAGCATTATATATGGTTAAAACCTAGCTCTACTAGTCATCTATTTATATTTTTGTTAATTGTTATATCACATAAATATGATAGACAAATGTAGGAATAAAAATAAATGATAAAATGACCATCTGATTCTCCCCATCCAACTTAAGAAATGCCAATTCGATTCAAAAGTAATTTTTGAATATCATATAATACATATTTGTGGCAGATATTTCAGAAAGTACAGGAAAGAATGAGGAAGAGGAAGAAAAATCACCTATGATATTGTTACCCTACAGCAACCAATATAGCATTTTTATATGCTTCCATCAAATATTTTTTATGCAGAAAATCATATTATAGAAACAACTTTGTATCTTGCCTTTTCTTTTTCTTTTTTTCTTTTTTTTCTAGTTAGACAATGATTTTATTGCTTGAGTACATAGTCAAATTTATGCGACCAGGGCAGAGGCTGTGGATGACTCGTATTTCCAATTGGGGGGAAGGGCTCGTTTAGTCTTATAATATTTTTTTTTTTAAAGATTTTATTTATTTGAGAGAGCGAGAATGAGAGATAGAGAGCACGAGAGGAAAGAGGGTCAGAGGGAGAAGCAGACTCCTCGCTGAGCAGGGAGCCCGATGTGGGACTCGATCCCGGGACTCCTGGATCATGACCTGAGCCGAAGGCAGTCGCTTAAACCGACTGAGCCACCCAGGCGCCCTAGTCTTATAATATTGAGCCAACCGGTGAATATGGCTTTCGATCAGAATCAGTCAGAATTTAGCAACCTTGTCCTTTCTGTTCCTCTCAAGTTGCTTTCCGACAGCAACAGCGTTCTTAATCAAATGGAAGATCAGGAGCAAGTCCTTTGGACTTAACAATTCTCAAGATTTTATTGCCTGTCACAAAACGTACTTGTGCAACACCTCTCAAGATCACACCTGCTTGTAAGGGAGTCAGGCCCTTCTTGGCCGGTTTGTGGATGTGCTCCTTCACGTCATCAGACGTCAATTTCAGCCAGGTGGGGACGCTGCAGCGCTAAGGCAGAGCCGACTGGGACAGGCCCTTCCCGGGAGCAGAGCGTGCATGCGACCCATGATGGCGGCGGTCAGGCAGAGAAAAAGAGAGCGAGGGTAGGAACCTGTATCTTGCTTTTTCTTCTTAATATTGGATCACAGGTATTTTCTTCTATTACTTCTATTGTAGACATCTATTTTAATAGCTGCAAAATATCCCACTGTATGACTGAGTCATGACTTTTATTTTTTTCATGAATTTTCTAGTTTTTTTTAAGATTTTATTTATTTATTTGAGAGAGCAGGAGAGAGAGCGAGAGAGCACAAGCACGGGGGAGGGGCAGACAGGGAGGAAGAAGCAGGCTCCCCACTGAGCAGAGAGCCCAACACAGGGCTCTATCCCAGGACCCCAGGATCATGACCTGAGCTGAAAGCAGACCCTGAATGGACTGAGCTACCCAGGCGCCCCTAAATCATAATTTTTTTTTAAGATTTTATTTATTTATTTGACAGAGAGAGACACAGCGAGAAAGGGAACACAAGCAGGGGCAGTGGGAGAGGGAGAAGCAGGCTCCCCGCTTAGCGGGGAGCCTGATGTGGGGCTCAATCCCAGGACCCTGAGATCATGACCTGAGCCAAAGGCAGACGCTTAAGGACTGAGCCACCCAGGTGCTCCCCTGAATCATAAATTTTAAACTGTCTCCTAAACTATCCCTTAAACTGTTGGACTTGTAAATTACTTCCAATTTTTCATTATTATAGACATATTCTAATGCACATCTTTTGCATCAAGACTTTTTCGTATTGTGCTGCTGTGTACTGTATGTATACCGTGCACTCTATCTTCTTTCAGATATATGCCTCGAAAGTGGAGTCACCAGACCAAAGGAAATGAGCACTTTAAGGTTCTCAATACATAGGCCAATTGCTTTCCCAAAAGGTTCTAGCAATTAAGTAATTTTGAGAGCACCCCTTCACAACACACTTGTAAACACAGATCTAGTTATTTTTTGTTTTTCAAAGCACATAGATGAGAAAGTATGAATGGGACCATTTTAGCCACATGATTCTTTTAACTTGATTCTTAGTCCGGTTCATGGTAATATAAACCAACAGGTCACATGCATCTGTGCATAATTTTGTAGGTGATTTTATAAAATACAAAACTTAAGAATCACAAAATGCACATGCAGACTGCATCTCGGAGGTCATGGATGTAAGATCGTCAGTTGGCAGCTGTTTTTGGTTAGCATATTGGAAAATACCATACCACTGGTTTCTGGCTACCTCTCTGGCTACTCAGAAATCGACTCAAAGTCCAACCGCACTTTCTACAAAGGTAATCTGACTTTTCCTCTGGCTATTCTCTTTTTCTCCAATCACCACTTTGTCTTTAGTTTTCTTCAGTTTCACTCTGCCGTATCTAGGTATGGATTTTTAAATTATCCTTCTTGATATTAACGGGACTAGTGAGTCTGGAAACAGCATCTTTTATTAGCTCTGGAAAAGTCTAAATCATTTAAGTATTGCATCTTCCCTATTCTCTGTTTCTTCTCCTTCTAGGATTTTGACCGAATGTATGGTCGCTAGATGTTTGATAATATTAAGGGATTATATTATACGTTTTTAGGTCTAATAATGATGTTGTGGTTATTTTGTTTTAAGAGTCCTTATGGTTAAAAGACATAATTATGTTTTTGGTGAAAAAATTTATATTTAGATATAGCCAGCTGAACTCAGTTCTGAGGATCCCAATTTTGTTGGCAACATCCAAAGCATCATCGTCAGGAGGCAGTCCAACATATGACTTCTCTCCATGGGGCTTGATCAGGGTGTTGACCTTGGCCACATCAATATCATTGAGCTTCTTCACAGGCTTGTTAGCCTTGACGTCCACAATGAACACAAGTGTGTTGTCTTCTATTTTCTTCATGGCTGACTCAATAGTCAGGGGGAATCTGATGATGGCATAGAAATCAAGCTTGTTTCTCCTGGGGGTGCTCTTTCAAGGATTTTTGGGCTGCCTTTGGAGATAGTGTCTTGGGCTCTTGGAAGGTAGGTGATGTGCTGAACTTTTTCTTTTTCTTATTTTTTTCTTTTTGTGACTATGGACACCGTTCAGCACCCCTTTCTTGTCTTCAAGGCTTTTGCTTTGGTTT
>NW_027397079.1:26509943-26600983 GCF_003265705.2 Callorhinus ursinus
TCTGCTTTGTGTTGTCCATATTTTTGACTCTGTTCTAAATTCTTGATAATATACCCTGAGCTACTTTCAGTTCACTAATTTTCTGTTGTATCCAACCTACTGTCAAAGATGCTCATCTAGACATTTATGAATATGATTTATAATATGTATTTTATAGTGTATATACATTCTGTTTGTTTCCTTAACCAATCCATGTTATTTTTATAGTCTCCTGCAAATATTTTCAATTTTGTCATTTATTTATTTAAACTGGGTAAGTGAAGTAGTTTTATAATGAGTCTGAGAATTCTGATGCCTTAAGTCTTTGCAGCCCTTTTCTACTGCTATTTCTGCCGGTTCTCCTCACGTAGTCTTGCTCTCTTGTACACCTGGTTACCTGTAACTGTGTGTTTGCCATTGCCCTTGACAACTGCTTGTGAGGTGTTCCTAACGCCCAGGCTGAGTGTGTCTCCTCCTGCGAGGCTTTGCATTCGCTGCCATCAGAGTCCCAGAAACACTTCTGCTGTGATGTTGGGGTGACATGAGGTCTGGGTGCGAACCACGAAAAAGAATTCTTGAGATATCTTCGGTGCCAAAAGTGTGGTTTTGTTAAAGCACGGGGCAGGACTCCTGGGCACAAAGAGCTGCACTAGGATTGTGAGGAGTGGCTGACTATATACTTTTTAGCTAGTGGGGGTTAGAGATAGCATAAATCTCTAAGGAATTTGGAAGCAAGCCTTCCAGAACCTTGAGGGGCTAGCTGCTGCTAAGATAAGCTTATTTACCCCTGCCTAGTAAAACGTTAGTCATGAGACCCTTCATACGTATATCAGTGGGCCATATGTTTGAAGGATGATTGCTAACACACATCTTGGGGGGGGGTGAGGTAAAGGATTTCTAAAGGGATTTTCATGTATTAAAGAAGATTTACAGATCCTGGTTGTCAGGCTAATGTTAAGCTAAGGTTGCTCTTTGCCTCTAGCAAAGCATTAACATTAAGGCAGTTGAGTTGAGGAAGGTCACTCTGACTGTTTCAAGTACTTGTCATGGGCTGCAAGTTGTAAGGAAATTTAGTTTTATCTACATTTCTTTTGCCTTTGTTCTCTTCACCAACTACTACTTGGGAACAACCTCAAATCACATTTAAGGTGTGTGGGTCCCTCAGACCATATGAACCCAGAATGAAAATGCATGTGAGGACTGATCTGTGGCCACTTTTCCATGGGATCTGTTTTTTCTTTTCCTTGTTTTCTCCTGTCTGTTCAGCTCCAAGGTAACATTTTTTAGTCTCTTGTGGTTGTGAGGCAGAAGAGGCTGTTTAATTCCTGTTTAACTTTTTTTAAAAAAGATTTTATTTATTTATTTGAGAGAGAGAGAGATTGCGAGAGAGAGCACAGGTGGGGAGGAGAGGGAGAAGCAGGCTCCCTGCTGAGCAGCAAGCCTGACCTGGGGCTGGATCCCAGGACCTCCATCCCAGGACCCTGGGATCATGACCTGAGAGGAAGGTAGATGCTTAACCGAATGAGCCACCCAGGCCCCTCCTTTTTTTTCTTTTTTTTTAAGATTTTTTTAAAGTAATCTCTACACCCAGTGTGGGGCTCGAACTCACAACCCCGAGATTAAGAGTCACATGCTCTTCTGACTGAGCCAGCCAGCTGCCCCTAATTCTGTTTAACTCTTAACACTGAGGGTGTTGTACTTCGTAGTTAAGTGTTACAGGGACAGTCTTCTAGAACTATGCTGGACTTGGACTTCTGTCCCCCTTAACCCACAGGGCAAACCAAATTAGCCGACTGGGTGTTGCCTTCAGTACCCTCAGGGCATATGCAGCTTTGCTAGCCCCTCCTTTCCCTTCCCCTCCCCCATTTTATATATTATTCTGAAAACAGCCTTTTAAAAAAACTAGCCAGTCACCACTTGTCAATGCTTTTCAACTTCCCCAATTGTTTTAAGGTGATCTAAATAATCCAGCCCTCCATTTCTAGGAACATGTCCTCTGCTAGAAGTTTTTAATTTTGTAATTAACAAAAAGTTGAATAACTCAGAGTTTTTTTTGTTTTTTTGTTTTTTTACTTTGAGAATCTGACAGTAAAAATGTAGGTGACTAGCCACTTGATTTTACTAAAGGATAAAATGTTTCCAATTAATAGTCAACAACATAAATAATTTCAATTGGCATCATTAGTCTGTAACACTGAATGCAATTCCAGTTACTGCTGTCTCCCTATCAGACACCCGATACCCAATTGGCAAAGTGTTTTGAATAATCAGAGACACAGATGGTAACATCTACTAGTGTGTACTCATATAACCTTAGGCTTCCATTTTCTCAGGTCTGAAATGAGAAGGTTGAACTCTGAAATGAGAAGGTCATTTCAGTTCAAAAAGTAGCATTTTCTTTCAGAGTTAATAATCTGGGCTAATAATAGCTCTTTTCCCTGGGGAAGGAGGAGAAAGACCGGTTACCCAGTTACTTTTTTTCTCCCCTTCATCCAAAAAATAAAAAAGAGTTTGTACCAGATAAATCAATAACATAACACACACTGAAATTTCAGAATCAGAGGAAGAGAAAAGAGATGAACACACACAAATTTATCCCATAACGTCCTATAGTTGGGTCACGAAGTCTATGCAGAACTTTCTGGTGGCCCAAGCAGAAAGGACAACTTCATTAGTTACTAAACTCACATTGTTCCTAAGACAATAGCAAACCAAAGTAAAGCCTTCTCTACAAACTTGCTCTCCCATGGATCTCATATTCGTTTCCTAGGGCTTCCATAATAAGATTACTACAAACTGGGGGGTTTAGAACAATACAGATGTGTTCTTCCACAATTCAAGAGGATGGAAGTATGAAATCAAGGTCTTGGCCAGGATGGTTCTTTCTGGAGACTCTGAAGAGAATCAGTTGCCTGCTCTCTCCTAGCCTTTGGTAGCTGCCGGCAATCTTTGCTGTTCCTTGCCTTGTAGCTGTTACCACTCCAAATCCTCTGCCTGTCATCACATGGCCTTCTCCTCTGTGTGTGTGTGTCTCTGTATCCAAATTTCCTTCTCCTTTCTTTTATAAAGATACCAGTTACTGGATTGAAGGCCCACCCTGATCCAATATGACCTCATCTTAACTTGATTCCATCTGCAAAGACCCTATTTTCAAATAAGGTCACATTCACAGGTACCAGGGCTTAGATCTTGAGCATATCCTTTTGGAGGACACAACTCAACTCAGTATAGGTCTCTCACACTCTCTCTCTGTGTCTCTGTCTCTCAAACCCTGAGGGATGTAGAGGAAGCATTTGTCCCTCCTTGCAGCTGCTCTGCTTTGAGCACCCGATCCCTCCCACGCCCTACTCCTCTGCAGCCCACCTGCCCATGCTGACTCCCTGACTGCTGGGACATCTCTCACATTCTGACCAATTGTTCTGGACTACTTAGAGGAGTATTTAACCAATAACAGTCATTGGATCGACCAGTTCTTTGTACAAGAGATAGAAAAAAATACGATGAATGCTTAGTGAGAGCCACAGATCCCTGGAAGACTACCTGGTTTTTAGAATTGTGACCAGATCATTCTGGTTGAATCTAAGCAGGATTCGGGTTCCTCACTTTGGGTTACTATTCAAGTAAATGGCCATGTTTGCTTCTCAGTTTTAGCTAAAGTAAGTAGTGAGACAGTGTTTTTGTGCAGAAGCCTGGGGAAGAAGTTAGGACGACAGAGGGGTTGGCCTGGTATGGTTCTCTTCACAGGTCTTGGGCCAATTTTGAGCCCCTGTGGTTAAATGGTTTAGAGACAGAAGCTGTTCTAGAATGAATTGGGGAGCCTCAAGGCACATACATTTTGCTCTGGGGCCCAGGATGTGGCTCGGAGCATCAGGGAGAGGGGTGCTTTCTCCATTTCTCTGTGGAACACAGCTCAGCTGTGTTCAGTCCTCAGGGAGGACTGAAAGGGGAACGTGTGCCACTCAGGGTGTGAGAGGCTATGTAGCATAGACAATTTAACCAGAAGGGAAGTAGCCTCCCCCCCCCTTTTGTGGGAGACACTGGTAGCAGTGGCAGTGAATAAGTGATCCCTTCCTCAAAAACATCTGAGCCGAGGACTTATATAAGAAAACCAAAATGATGAACAAGACCCAGTTTGCTTCTGAGTAAATGTGAGACAATTCTGGGGTGTCTCAGGAACAAGTAACAGAACTATTTTTTTTTTAAGACTTTATTTATTTGACACAGAGAGAGAGTGCATAAGCAGGGGGAGCTGCAGAGGGAGATGGAGAAGCAGGCTCCCTGCTGAGTAGGGAGTCTGACGCAGGGCTCGATCCCAGGCCCTGGGGATCATGACCTGAGCCTCAAAGGCAGACGCTTAACCGACTGAGCCACCAGGCGCCCCCAGAACTATCTATTTTTAAATTTTTTTTTAATGCCAACTGTTTTTTTACTATGTAAAACATATATAATATAAAACCTAACATTTTTTATCATTTTTAAGTATACAGTTCAGTGGCACTAAGTATGTTTACACTGTGGAGGAACCATCACCACCATCTATCTCCAGAGCTTGTTCGTTATCCTAAATTGAAACTCTGTACCCACTAAAACCATTAAACACTAACTCCCCATTCCTCCCACCCCCCAGCCCCTGGTAACCTCAACCTACTTTCTGTCTCTATGGATTTGACTACTTTAGGTACCTCATATAAGTGGAATTACACAGTATTTGTCCTTCTATGTTTGGCTTATATCACTAAGCATATATCTTGAAGGTTCATCCGTGTTGTAGCAAGCATCAGAATTTCCTTCCGTTGTAAAGCTGAATAATATTCCACCTGTATGTATATGCCACATTTTGTTTATCCATTCGTCTGTCGACGACTAGGAGAATTATAATTGTGGAGACTGAGGCTCACAGCCATGTAGGTCGGAACCAACAAGTTAACAGAGTTCAGACACTAATTCCAACAGGAACTTGCTTGCTCCCATAGATAGACCTATCATACCCGTGGACATTCAGGTTACTGAAAGGTATAATTTTTTTCTTCTGGCATATATCTTAATTTACAGTGGAGGCAATGAAAACCAACCTGACTAAAGCCCCCCAGACCAGTAGCAGGTGGTCTGTTCTCTTGCTTTGCCTGTGCCCTGACAACTGGACACAGGCTTGGATTCTGCCAAGAACGAACCATGAACCCTCTTCCTTAAGCCACAGAAGGAAATATAGTACCAGCGGCATGGGGGTAGGGTGGGTGGGGGAGTGTCTTCCTACCCAGTCAGAAGGAAACAGAAATGAATCTCTCCTCTCTACTATCTACAGGGTGGATGGCAAGAAATAAACTCATTTTATCTCAAATAGGAATTCTCCCTTCCTTTTATAAAAATAGGTCCTATTCTAGATAGAACCCTTTCAGATTTGCTTGTTCATATTCTATTAATAGTTATACAGAATTGATAAATATATTACTGCTATTTGGCCCATCTGACAGATGGGATATTGACAAGATGTGATTTATGTGCTCAGAATGGCACAGCTGGAGGGCTCTTTGACTATAATTACTTAGGGTTTTATTACCCTCTCTGCAAATCGAAAGTGTGCAAATGTTAAAGCACCAATTATTCCCAATTACTTGAAATATTTTCTGTAAATATCTAACCCCTTCCTGCATTATTAGTCAAATTGAAAGGAAAATTATCAGATTAGTGTATAGAATCTTAAAGTGAACAAATGGGTCTTTAAAATTGCTCAATAAAACAATTAAGTGGTTGAAATAGGATCATCAGAAATGATACCTGAATTCAATTAGGATGGTATGTGTCACATCTCTGATGCCCAATGGAATGTTAAATACCAAAATAAATAAATAAAGAGGCACATAGAAAATACAAATGACTTTTTATGAATAACAGCTTATTGTCATAACAAGGTATGCACAGTGTACTTGACAGACAGAAATAGCAAAAGAAAAACCTCAAAGCAAAACTTTTTACCAATTTTCTCTCCTGACCAAAAAAAAAAAAAAAAAAGCCTAGGAAAAATAAAATTAAAAAATAAAACAAAATTAGAAATTTTCGGGCACCTGGGTGCCTCAGTTGGTTAAGCAACTGACTTAGACTCAGGTCATGATCCTGGGGTCCTGGGATGGAGCCCCACATCAGGCTCCCCCTGCTCTGTGGGGAACCTGCTTCTCCCTCTCCCTGCCACTCCCCCTGCTTGTGCTCTCTCTCTCTGTGTCAAATAAATAAATAAAAATTAAAAAAAAAAGAAATTTTCTCTACCAACTAGTCTGTGTCCTTCCGATGGACACAAAAAAATTTAACGTGCATTTGGTTGTAGCAGCCCATTGACCTGTTTAACTATGGGGAGGAGTTTGATTTTGTTTCTATGACCTTCTGTGAATGCAGGAGTGCTAGAGTTCTTGAACTTGAAGATACTTCAAAGTAAGAAGTAGCTGCAAATCTTCAGGTCACTCATGCTTGTTAGACTGAGTTGCTGTGATGCTCTGAGCTCACTGTCAGACCAGTTGGCTAGTTGTTCTCCTCAGACAGCCTGTACCAAGTAGGGGGAATCGTGGGAAAACTCAAGAGTATCATTGATTCTCATGGCTGGAGAATGTCTTCTATGCCAGTGAATAGCCTGCATGTACTTATAAATAAGCTGTTCAGTGACCAGGTTGTTTAGTTATTGTTTCAAAGCATAATCTAAGTAGTGATCAAACATTCAGCTAAGTGATTCATTGTACTCAGCAACTTCCCTAAGGAAGACCTCTCCCAGGAAATGGTACCCTCTAACCTACCCAATTTTAGGAATTTAGGACCCCAAGAAGACCATGTGATAATGTATTGGGCTGGCTTTACTCCTCTCTCACCCCACTTCCATACACCCTAATCTTTGTGGCACATGTAGGTTTAGGGATTTTACAGATAGAAGATGAGCCATTTTCTCCCACTCTAGTTTCCTTATATTACACATTTACTGGTCAGAAATAGAACAGATGCGACCACTTGCTAGTAACAGTGCCATGTAACTGCAAAAAATGGATTACCCCAATCTCTCCTATCTACACACATTTATCTGTACAATTTAGATAAATGAAATACTGATATTCCATATGCATCAGATGAAACCCATTATTTGTCTCTTACTATTAAATCCCTGGATAGTTTGTATTTCTTGATGCCCATTGTTTGGCTTCTTTCCACTCATTTCTACTTTTCTATTCGGTTGATACTCAAGAGCCTACTGAAATAGACTAACAAGAACTGAATAAAATTTCTGTTATAGCACTCTCTCACCGACCTATTGTTTTGCTCATATACTGAACTTAAAAAGAGCAAAACCCTCTCTGTGAAAGGGGTCTGTCAATGGAACCAACCCAAGTGCCAATGAGTGTCCTCATTCACTCAGTTACAGCACATATTGAGACGAGATACCTTTCCCAACGTGGTTTAATAATACAGTGATATTCAAACCTAAGTAATCAGACACTTCTTTTTTTTTTTTTAAGATTTTTATTTATTTATTTGAGAGAGAGAATGAGAGAGAGGGCATGGGGGGGGGCAGGGAGCAGAAGGAGAAGGAAAATCAGACTCCCTGCTGAGCAGGAAGCCCAACATGGGGCTTGATCCAGGACCTTGGGATCATGACTTGAGCTGAAGCCATCCACTTAACCGACTGAGACACTTCTAAAGGCACCCCTCGAGACACTTCTAAAAGAAAAAAAAAAAAAATCCTCCTAGAGGTTAAAAGATCCAATGCAAAATCACTAATATTTTATTCTATAAAAAGATTTTCCAATTGCGAAGGCAAGGGCAAGAGGGAGTGGTTTTTGTGAAAAGGACTTTGATATGGAAATGATGAATATTTGGTTAACTTTTGAACCTCTACTGTGGTTATTATTTCCCCTAACAGAGTTTTAGGAACCTGTATTATTTCCTATTTTCACTTTCCAAAGAATTTCTGATGTGCTTGGCAGAACACTGAGGGAAGAGCTTGGCAGATATCTGAGGGGAAGAGTTATGCTTTTTACAAAACACCTTTGTGTTTGAATACTTGGGAAAATTAAAGGGAAACCCTCCCCACCTCAGGAGTTTATTCTGCTAGAACTATATGAGAAATGCTGAGTGGAACTTCGGTTACCAGGGAAGAGACAAGCCATTTCCTGGGGTAGCAGTGTCATCACCAAGAATCTAGTGAGAATAAGAGAATACAAATAATGGCTGATCTAAGAATTTTCATTTGGAGGTTAGACAGAGGAAGGCACTTTCAAAACTCTTGTACTGCTCAGGAGTGATACAATGTCTTGCACATTTGGTGTAGCTCTAGGGACCAGGGAACTGGGTAACATTTTGGAGAAAAGGAACCAAAAGTCTCTCTCTTGTTGAAGATGCCAAAAAGTGGATTTAAAATAAGTGCTCCATTTGACTTCATTTTCAAATGCACTTTGTTAAAGCAAAAGCAGGACACCTTCTTTAGAAATTATTTTCACACATATATTCCAAAAGGCATATTTTGTTACCCCCCCCAAAAAATATAATATACACCTATGCTTATATATGAAGAGTAAATGGCTAGTAGGATACATATAAAAATGTTAAGAGTGGTTGCCTCTTCACTGATATGTGGAATTTGACAAACAAGGCAGAGGATCATAGGGGAAGGGAGGGAAAAATGAAACAAGATGAAACCAGAGAGGGAGACAAACCATAAGGGCCTCTTAATCTCAGGAAACAAACTGAGGGTTGCTGGAGTGGAGGGGGGTGGGAGGGATGGGGTGGCTGGGTGACGGACATTGGGGAGGGTATGTGCTATGGTGAGCGCTGTGAATTGTGTAAGACTGATGAATCACAGACCTGTGCCGCTGAAACAAATAATACGTTATATGTTAGTAAAAAAATTAAAAAAAAAAGTGGTTGCCTCTGAGCAGTGGGAATGGGACTGGGACTGGTGTGAAAGTGGGGTTTTACTTCTCACTTTCTATATTTCATGTTTGGAAAATGTTCACCTGAAGTGGGTGTCATTTTTATAATAATTAAACTTAAAATATATCACTGTGTACCTGATCTGCACAAGGCATTAGACCAATGTGTGAACAACTTCAGAGTGCCCAGATGTGTTTGGATACAGAAAGTCCTTAATAATCATGTTCAGTTAATAAATACTGGTATCAAGATTACTTTTGATTTGTAATCTCTTAATTACAGTTACATTAAAAAAGCCAGTAACTGTCAAAAATTGGAAGCAACCATGATGTCCTTCAATAGATGAATGGATAAATGAACTGCACAATATCCATACAAAAGAATATTATTCATTGATAAATCTATTTATTTATTTATTTACTTATTTACTTATTTATGTGTGAGAGAGAGAGAGAGAGAGAATGAGTGGGGTGGAGGGGCAGAGGGAGAGGGAGAAGCAGATTCCCTGCTGAGCAGGGAGCCTGACACAGGGCTCGATCCCATCCCAGGACCCTGGGATCATGACCTGAGCTGAAGGCAGTGGCTTAACCGACTGAGCCGCCCAGGTGCCCCAAATCTTTTTTTTTTTTTTAAGATTTTATTTATTTATTTGAGAGACAGAGAGAGTGTGGGGATGGGGGAGGGTAGGGGTGGGAGAGGAAAGGCAGAGGGAGAGGGAGAAGCAGACTCTCCCCTGAGCAGGAAGCCCAACTCGGGGGCTCTATCCCAGGACCCTGGGATCATATGACCTGAGCCAAAAGGAGATGCTTAACCAACTGAGACACTCGGGGGCCCCAGTATTATTCGGTGATTAAAAAAACAATCTATTGAACCATGAAAAGGCATGGAGGAGACTTTGCATATTGCTAAATGAAAGAAGCCCATCTGAAAAGGCTATATACTATGTAATTCCAACTATGTGACATTCCAGAAAAGGCAAAACTAGGCCCACAGTAAAAAGATCAATGGTTGCTAGGGGTTGGGGGAGAGCAGAAAGAGGGAGTGATGAATAGGTGGAGCACAGGGGATTTTTAGGGCAGTGGAACTATTCTGTATGATACTATAATCGATACAGGATATGCAGTTGTAAAAACCCATAGAACAGTGCAGTACAAAGAGTGAACCCTAATGTAAACTATGAACTCCAGTTAATAATAATGTATCTATATTGCTTGGTCAATTGTAACAAATGTACTACCCTAATGCAAGATGTTCATAATCGGGAAACTGTTGGGAGGGAAGAGGGAGCACATTGGAATTCTTTGTACTTTCTGCTCATTTTTTCTGTGAAACCATAGCTACAATTTTTAAGAACTTAATTTTAATAATTTAATTCTGTCTTCCAATATGTAATAATAAAAGGCCAGTAATAACGCAATTAAAAAGTAGCATTTCGAAACCAAGGCAGGACTATGCTGCTCTGAGCCACGTTTTACAAGGGAAGGCGCGGGAATGCTTTTCTTCCCCATCTACTTTGCACAGCCTTTTTGGGACGGGTTCACCCTTGCACTGTGCTGGCGCAGGCATATTGCACCCTCCTCTGCCTGCATGGCCTTGGCAAGTGCTCGCCTTGTGCGCCCTAACCACCAGAATCCCTCTGGGTCTCACCAGGGTGCGGGGCATCACGGGTAGCTTCTACCCAGTTGGTGACCTCTGTGGCCACGCTGTCGCACCCACAGCACCGGGTGCACCTGCCCGCCCAGCCCTGTGAGTAGCCTACCAGTCAGGAGCCACGCCCAGGCACCCACGATGGCCAGGACGCTGAGCTAGCCTCTCTGCACAGTGCCTCTCTGCCAAGGGCTGTCGTGACTAACAAGAGAGCAGGCAGCACGGATGCTCTGTGAGCATGGTGGGTTGGAAAGCTGGGAAGGAAGCCCTGTGCAGTGCCGGTTTGTTTTTCCCCTCCTCCCACCCAGCTCGGGGCCATAAACCTGCAGTACAACACACGCACTTACACACCGTTCTGGACGTTCAGTCTGTCATTAGTAAAGCCTGGCTGGTGGTGCTTACAGCCTAAAAATAAACACCCACTTCCCTTGGGGGCATTGGGATTTATTCTATTTAAATTGCACAGATTGTTTTCATTCCTCCGTGTTTGAAGTCTTGAAGGCTGAAATCTGCTTTTCAGCTTTTTGCATGTATTTGTTTTAGTATGGAGTCACCCCTGCAACAGGGCTTGCTCCTATAGCAACTGCAACAAAACAAGATCAGGCTTCCACCAGAATCGGGAAAGGAAACCTCCCAAGAAAGCCAGGCGCTGCAGTCATGGGTGAGGATTTCTCTTTTAAGGCCTGGTGAGCAGGCACTGAAGAAAAGCCAGTATGCCAAGATGTTTTCATGATGAAGTCCTGTACTGTATTAATTCGGCTGAAAATTTTAAAATTATGTCCTATGCTTTTGAGTTAGAACTACTGGAATTCAGAGTTAATGCTTATTTCAAACAGTTACACGAAGGGAAAGTGTTACACCTTAGCTCATATTCATACAATTGCATGGATTATTCTTGATATTTTACATACAAACATATATACACATTATGTGTGTCCAATGCATACTATATATTACATATATGGTTATATTTAACATGCAGTATATGATGTAATTATATTTATTTTGAAACTTTCTGAAACTTGGTACTTCCCAGCAAATAGTGTTTGGAAAACAACTTGCACATTTTATACCTTGAAGTTTATCTTAAGTTCTTATATTAAATACAGAGTTGAGGTTCAAAGTTCCTCTGAATCCAGCCCCTAAAAAGCAAGGCTTCATTGCTTTCTAAAGGAAGAGTTCTCAACCCTATTAGACCCCATACTCACTTTTCATAACAAATATTTTGTAACACCTAAGTATTTTAAAATGCGTTCATAGTTAATATCAACTACCTATCACATATTTTTAAAAAAATGAACACAATACCCTAAAATATAAAGGAGAAATAAAAGGAAAGTAATAATAACATAATACAAAGGCACAAAAGGGGAAGACATAATGAAGTAGACATAAAGTCCCACATGAAAGTGACAGCTATAAATGAAGGCTAATGCAGGGGTTTCATATTGGCAAGGAAAAGATCCCAAGTCAGTGACAGGATTTTCCGAAATGGCAAGCAACTCTTAGTAAAGCAAACAAAGTGAGTATGATCTTCCCTCTTTTTACATTGTAGTTGCATTCATGGAATTCGGTGTGTATTTAAACCACACAAAAGATATGTTGTATTTATATGTAAAATGGAGTTGGGTTCTGGGCTCAGATAATCATAAATATAGGGTGTTGGGTTGTCGGATTCTCTTAGACAAATATCTGATGGGATATTCAAAAGTTGACAGAATTGTCCCATGCCAGCAATGCTACCCAAATAATGTGGTAAGTAATCCTCCCTCCCACATGGATTTCCAAAACATCCCCGAGGGTAACTTCAAAACACTCTTACCTTTTAAACTACTGTTCTAAAAGACAGGCGTCTGACTCCAACAGGAACAGAGTGTATTTTATTCATTGACTTGAGATGTGAGTCAAAGAATGGAAGGCAAAGTTGCTGAAAACCAGACTGTTTTAAAATCACACGTGGTAAATTGATCACAGTGAAAGAAGCTTGCCACTTCTGGTGGGGACTGAAATGAATAGCTTATTCATAAACAAAAAAAGCTAGGTCTCTCCAAAAGCTTTTCTAAGCATTTTATAAATGCAGCTGGCCCCCCCGGCCAGGTGATGCCTTTGAAGCTCAGTCATGGGGAATAACGCTGTAGCAAATACGTGACCAGGGATGAGCTGAATGAAATGGGGGGAATGAGATGCACTATTCTCAGTCCTTCCATCTCCAAACAGCTGCCTTCTGTAGAAACCAGGTCAAGCTGCCTTGAGCGCAGCATCCCTTCTACAGGGCTAAGTCCCTTTTGCTTATCTGGAAATAACATAAATCACAGGCAGGTCCTATATGCCATATACCATATAGCAAGTGAGGATGTGCAGGGTAGGAAGAGTGATTGAGAGGAAGGAGGCAAGGCAATCAGTTCCAATTCTGGCTGCGCACTGGGATCCCCTGGGAAGAGATCTGGGTACTCGTCATTGTGGGTCTCTTTTTCAATAAATGCTAGCAAATGTTATCGGTCTTATGTCTTTATGTTGTATACTGTTTATCCCCAATGAGATTATCTCTGAGAATTACTATTGTTGCAACAGTTTTCTCCCTCTGAATTCATGGCTGAGAATACTTATAACACATTTTGTTATAAAATCAAAAACCAGGGGTGCCTGGCTGGCTCCGTCGGAGGAGCATGCAACTGTTGATCTTGGGGTTGTAAGTTTGAACCCCATGTTGGGTATAGAGATTACTTAATAAAATCTAAATGTAAAAATTAAAAAAAAATTGAAAACCAGAGACTCTACATTTGTTTCCTTATCTGCTACCCCATCCACTTAACCTCTCACTCACTGAAGCTAAAAACTGTGTAGTTCTATCCCCTTCTCTGTCTAGTTTACACTCTTCTTCTTTTTTTTTCTTCAGATTTTATTTATTTGAGAGAGAGAGCACACAGAAGGAGAGTGAGAGGGAGAAGCACACTCCCCGCTGAGCAGGGAGCCCAATACGGGGCTCGATCCCAGGACGCTGGGATCATGACCCCGAGCCGAAGGCAGACGCTCAGCCAACTGAGCCACCCAGGCGTCCCCTCTCTAGTTCACATTCTTCTAACCATGAATTTAAATTTACCATCAGATTTTCAATGCAGTGGTGGTCTCCTTTGTTTTTTCCATCTGAATCCATGTGGTTAGCTTAACTTGTTCTACCGTGAATATTTACCCACAGCGTTCTGACTTCAATGGCTGGAGGTAGGACCACAGCATCAATTTTACAAACTCATCATGTAATTCTAATGGGCAGTCATGGTGGAGAATACAAATCTGGCAACTGGAAACAAAAGCGTGAACATTTGTCTCTTTTGCCAGTCTGGAGTTTTTACCTAGTAATTAAATACATATGGATGCTTCTACAAAGGAGATTTGGGCCATGTAGTATGCATCCTGAAATACTATCTAGTGGTATGACCTTGGGTTGGTTAATTTCTCTAAGACTCAATGTCCTCTGTCACAGAAGGTTATTGGCACCTGCCTGATGCAAGTATGAGGCTTAAATAAGATAATATGTGTGAATAATACAGTACCATAACTGATAGAGTGCTCAATAAATAACTGCTATTTCATCATCTTGTTATTTAATGGAATCAAATATATTAGATTGAAGATTCATATACAACATATTTGCCTCCATGAAGAAGTGGACATTCCAAGATGTAAGCAAAAAAAAATCTTTAAATCATTTCCTTTGAACATAGATGGAGGGGGATTTAATAGATTTTCAGTGTCCATAAATGAATCTGTTCCCCGTCTTCTTTGGCTTTCTCAGCCTTGAACCTCTCATTTCTGTCCATTTATGCTCTATAAATGCCAATCCCAGATGTGCATTGCCAGCACTTTTCTGGCCCTAAGGGCTCTACAACATAGACTAGGACCTTCATGTATAATGCATAGTTTACTGGGTTGGTGTAAGTGGATAAGATGATCTGTGGTATTGAGATGGAAAGAACAGGGTGGGAGAGTCAGGCTCCTAATCACTTCTGTCCTTTCTTACTACCAGGAAGAGAGAGAGAGAGAGAGAGAGAGAGAGAGAGAGAGAGAGAGAGAAGGAGATATATAGTTGGATGATAGACAGACAGATAGAGGGATTTGTGGGCAGCAGAGAAGAAAGGGAAAAGGAGGGAGGGAGAGGGGAGGTGACGGAGAGAGGCTTTTACTCTGTCTCTCAAGCTGTGAGCTGGGCTAAATGATGTGAAGGGTTCCTTTGGCCTGGGCCAGAGACAAGTTCCAGGGGCTGCCCCTAACAGTGGGATGAACAGCCTCTTGGACCCCCTTTCCTCTAAGCCCAGTCCAAGTTGCCGGCTCCTGAGCAGCTTGATGTGACGAGGCAAATCTAAGGGGTAAAAAAGAGGAATGTCTTCCCTCCTGAGAACTAGATCAGAGTGCCTCTAATCCCCTTCATTTCCCTCACTTGCATCAGCAAGGATCTTGTTTGCAAGCAACAGAATGGAACCTCAATAATTTAGGAAGGAGACACCTTACTGGAGGGCTATCTGTGAAAGCCAGTACAATGAGGACACCACTGCTACTGTCGCCCGTCGCCCAGTACTGATGCAGACACAAGACAGTGCACACTGCTGAGGCATTACTACCACCAGGAACTTGATCTTGCTCCCTCAGCAGCCACCATCCACCTATAGGTGTTTTTACCACCACCCTGCTTCTTGAAGGGCCCCCCAGATGGAAGCCTGGGTGGCGCAGTCGATTAGGCGTCTGACTCCTGGTTTTGGTTCAGGTCATGATCTCAGGGTCATGATCTCAGGGTGGTGAGACTGAGCCCCACGTCAGGCTCTGTGCTTAGCTCGGAGTCTGCTTGAAATTCTCTCTCCATCTCTGTTTGCCCTCTGGCTCATGCTCTCTCTCTAATAAATAAATAAATCTTCAAAAGAAAAGGAGGGGTTAATCTTTATAGTCAAATCCCAGCTCCATCCTATATTGCTGTATGGCCTTAGGCAAGTTACTTCTCTGTGCCTTATTTCCACATCTGTAAAATGAGAACAACAGATTTATCTCACTGGGTTGCTGTGAGAACTCAATGTAATGATTCATGTGTGACCAAGATGTTGGAGAATTAAGGGGCGCCTGGGTGGCTCAGTCATTAAGCGTCTGCCTTCTGCTCAGGTCATGATCCCAGGGTCCTGGGATCGAGCCCCATGTCGGGCTCCCTGCTCAGCGGGAAGCCTGCTTCTCCCTCTCCCACTCCCCCTGCTTGTGTTCCCTCTCTCGCTGTGTCTCTCTCTGTCAAATAAATAAATAAAATCTTAAAAAAAAAAAAAAGATGTTGGGTAATTAAGATTCATGTGATGTAATCAGAAATAACCTTTATTTTGTTTCTCAGTGTCCATTTTCAGTGTCCATAAATT
The DNA here is from genome assembly GCF_003265705.2 of Callorhinus ursinus. NCBI lineage: Eukaryota > Metazoa > Chordata > Mammalia > Carnivora > Otariidae > Callorhinus > Callorhinus ursinus. The sequence continues at coordinate 26,525,861 of NW_027397079.1, forward strand.
TATTTAAATTTATTTAAATTTAATGTCCATTAAAATTTATTTGGTGGGAGGTCTTTCTTGAATGAAAAATCAGGCAGTTCCCTAATGTTTCTGACTATCCTTGGATAATAAAAAGTTCTATAACCCCATTAAGTTGCAAAACACAATCCTGTTTTGATGCTTAGGAAGTCATGCTCCATATACTAACATGGTTCCGGTTTCCTCCAAGTTCCCCCTAGCTGGGGTCCTCTACTGAGAAACCAGATACGGGGCACAAGTCTCCTCTACTTCTTCACCTTACCCCTCCAATCCTGCTCTCCCAGTTTGATAACCAGGGGGTGGGCAGAAAAGTTCTTATTTAACTGGTATTTTTGGAAGATGATTTTCCACTTTCTGGGCTTGGGAAATGTTAAAGGTAATTTTTTTTCCTGGTGTTTCAGAGTGCCCCACCATGACAATTCAACTACACTTCCCATGTTGAGGGAAATGTATCTTCTGGTTGCTCCCCGCTCGGCCATGCACGTGTGTGTGTGTGTGTGTGTGTGTGTGTGTCTTTTCAGTTGTTCACTCCACACAGAATCTCTGCTGGAGACCAATTATTCCTGCAAGCACTCCCTTAGCCAGAATTCAGGAAGACTCTAAGCCAGCCTTCCATCCCTCCTGGTCCACTCATGGACTCTTTGTCCTGACATTCTGGGAGGACAAGCTGATTTTAATACAGCAGCAACTCTGTTCTGTTAATCATGCTTCTAATCTACCCTTTTCTCTTACCCTCTAGATGCTCCAGGTACCAGTCAGACAACCATCCACTGTGCCTCCTCATTGTATGGAACACATATGAAGCTTTGGGTGTTCCCAGGGGAAACCCTTCTTGACTTGAGATGAAGAAGGAAGCATCCCCACCATACTCCTTTGGTGCATAAGGGAAAGGATCCAGAAAGTACTTCTCTCCAAATATATTTTCTTCAAAATTTTTCTCTCAATCTCAACTTTTTTATATATTTGACTTGGCTAAAGTAGTCAAGAGTTGTATAACTAGTTTTCAACTGAATCCTGTTTTGAAAGCCTTCTGGGGTGGTCTGCCTTACAACTCACTTTGATATTTAATATCTATGGTCTTCATGCCTTAGCCAAAACCAGGAAAGGAAGAAACCCATTTTTATATCCTTTATGTGTACACAATGAGCATTTATAACCATGCTTAATAAATATTAGCTATTACTACTATCCTGGATGAAAAACAAGACATGTGGGTAGTTTAAAATAAGTAAGTAGAACCAAAATAAAATAATTAATCATATTGTCTTTCTCTAACAAATAGCCTTGCATAATCAATTTGATGTTGTGGAGTATTTTTTCCAGTTTATTTTCAGAGTAGAAGAAAATTTTTTCTATCTGGAATGAATTAACTACAGTTTAACTTAAGCAGAACAATGGACTTGTGACCTTTTACTTCTAGTCAGTGATGCTTTGAAACTGAACCACACTAAGCAAAGGTGTGTGTGGCAGAAACTGTGGCCAGTATGGGCTAAGCAAGTGTATAGGGCTATGGTATGTCATGCAATGAAGGTTGTGGAAAGACTGGCATCTAACTCCTTTGGCAATACAGTGATTATTACTTCAGCAAGTATAGGAAGGAAATTGGATGGTGCTCTCCACACTCTTGGAATGATTCCCTCATGGCTGACTTTTCTAGGGAAAAAGGCCTACTGCTTTTTTTTTTTTTTTTAAGAATTTTATTTATTTATTTGACAGAGAAAGAGACAGCGAGAGAGGGAACACAAGCAGGGGGAGTGGGAAAGAGAGAAGCAGGCTTCCCGCCGAGGAGAGAGCTGGATGTGGGGCTCGATCCCAGGACCCTGAGATCATGAACTGAGCCGAAGGCAGTCGCTTAACCAACTGAGCCACCCAGGCGCCCCAAGGCTTACTGCTTTTTAAAATGGAAATATTTTCATAGATTAGGAAAGACATGATTTTTTTGTGTGTGTTATATAACTGCAGTTTCTTTTTTGTATTTTCTTTTCCAAAGAATAATGAAAAGTTTATTGGATTTGGAGTAGGAAATGTAGTTCTAATTGAACTAGTCAACTCCTAGCTATAAAAGCCTGAATGAATGCTCTCTGAATCTCTTGGCACTTACTTTCCTACTCCATCAAGTGGGACCACAGACCTGCCCTAACTCACAGAGCTGTTTTAAAGGATTTGATTGGCATATGTATAAAAATACCAACAGTACTATTTCATCATTAATGGAAGTATTTCATAAGTACATCAAAGGAACCAGTTTTCCTGTTGTGTTTGGATTGAGATCTGCTAAAGATACATTTTATATTGAATATGCTGAAATAGAAAGCAAAGCCCCAGAGAGCCTGGAGTTTTCTAATTAACAGAAGAACCTACATAAGAATATAATCAGTCAGTTAACATGTGCCTGGTGAGTTCATTTGCCTTAGTAAGCAAATTCCAGTTTCTTCAATCGATATAATCGACAGAACAAAAAATTAATTCAATGTTTTTATAACAGTGTGGTCATCACTTATTTTGTGACTGAAAATCACATTTCCAGGAGATTGAATGAGAACTAAGGTTTTAAAAGTTAAGTATCCCATGGATTATTTTGAGAAGCTTGTTTCTTCTCAGTAAATACACGTGATAGATCCCGCATAGATATAAACTTAAATAAGATAGCTGAGTGAGGAGACAGTGGGTAGGGCTCATGGAAATTGAGACAGCATGGTAGGGATACAGGAATAAGCAAACAACTATACCGAGAATAATGGGAACAGGATTTTTACTGTGGGAGTAAGAGATAACATACATGAGAGGGGGAGGTGAAATCTGAGGTGCTGGGTTGAAACTGGTGGTATTGATGTGAACTCATAGTTTATATAAATAGAGATAGGTAAATACAGAAATAGTTATATAGATTATGTGTATATCTTCTAGCTCTGTTCATGACAGGGCTCATATGCAATGGAATCCCAGTAGAAATGAGTACACGGTTTCCAAATATTATTCTTCATATTATTCTTCATTAAAATGAACCAGGACTGGGGCGCCTCGGTGGCTCAGTCGTTAAGCGTCTGCCTTCGGCTCGGGTCGTGATCCCAGGGTCATGGGATCGAGCCCCGCATCGGGCTCCCTGCTCCGCGGGAAGCCTGCTTCTCCCTCTCCCACTCCCCCTGCTTGTGTTCCCTCTCTCGCTGTGTCTCTCTCTGTCAAATAAATAAAATCTTAAAAAAATAAAAAAAATAAAATAAAATGAACCAGGACTCCTTAGAGAAATGGCTGATTCCAGGGCCAGGGCAGGGAAATACATGGAGCACTTGCAACATTTTGTTGCACAGAAAGTTGGGAAAAACAGTTGGAAACATGCTAAAAAGGACCCAGAACTGGCTTAAAGAGAATCTTTTGGGCAAATGTGGGTCGATTTGGACGTTAAGAAATTGATAGGAATGGGGGCACCTGGGTGGCTCAGTCGTTAAGCGGCTGCCTTCGACTCAGGTCATGATCCCGGGGTCCTGGGATCGAGCCCCGCATCAGGCTCCCTGCTCTGCGGGAAGCCTGCTTCTCCCTCTCCCACTCCCCCTGCTTGTGTTCCCTCTCTCTCTGTCTCTCTCTCTCTGTCAAATAAATGAATGAAATCTTTAAAAAAAAAATTGATAGGAATGGATTACAACTCCTTGAATAAAATAGGAAGCCTGATGTAAACAAACAAATACATTGGTTTGGTACAGTCATGGAAAATAGTAACAGGGTATGGGTATTCCTCAAGAAATTAAAAATAGGATTACCATATCACCAAGCAATCCCATTCCTGGGTATATATCCAAAAGAAAAGAAATCACTATTTTAAGGCGAGATCTGAGCGTATCCTTGTTTGGGTACACATTTATGCATGTAGAAGTGCTGGAGCAGCTCATCTGAAGCTTGTACTCACTGGCTCAAACACAGACTAAAGATTAAAGGGGGTGGTGGGGGTGCCTGGGTGGCTCAGTCGGTTAAGTGTCTGCCTTCAGGTCAGGTCATGATCCAGGGATCCTGGATGGAGCCCCAAGTTGGACTCTCTGCTTAGCAGGGAGTCTGCTTCTCTCTCTCCTGCCCCTCTCCCTGCTTGTGTGCTCATGTGCTCTCTCTCTTATAAATAAATAAATCTTTAAAAAAATAAAGGGGGGAGTGAAGAAAGTGAGAGCATAGGAGGTGAAACTGGGGAATCCAGATGAAGTGGATATGGGAATTCTTTAAACTATTTTTGCAACTTTTCTATACATTTGGAATTATTTAAAAAATAATTTTAGCATCTATCTAATCTCTTAACAGTGTTCTAGAACCACAGTACTCCTCTGATTACAGAGTTTAAATATCATTTAAATTTCTATTCCTTATCTTAATACTAGTTGTTTTGTAACCAAGTCTGTTACAAAACAGAGTAGTTTATCTTGTCTTATTTCCATTACAATGTATGGTCAGTGTTAATACCTACTCAGGATCTTTGAAGTGTTAGGTAAAAATGAAGACTCTGAGGCTGCCCAGATTGATGAAGTAAAAAAATTGAAATAAGGACCAGAAATCTACATTATTCTCAAGCTCCTTGGGTTATCTTATGCACACGAAGATTTAAGAGCTCTGTTACATGATTTCCATGGTGTTGAGTTTAGTAATTTTATTTTATTTTTTAAAGATTTTATTTATTTATTTGAGAGAGAGAGAATGAGAGATAGAGAGCACGAGAGGGAAGAGGGTCAGAGGGAGAAGCAGACTCCCTGCTGAGCTGGGAGCCCGATGTGGGGCTCGATCCCAGGACTCCAGGATCATGACCTGAGCCGAAGGCAGTCGCTTAACCAACTGAGCCACCCAGGCGCCCAAGTTTAGTAATTTTAATGATGACTAAAGAAACGCCTTCAAGACAGACAAAATTATATCATGAAATGCTCATTTTAAATCTAATTATTTTTCATTTGTTTGGAATACTTATTCAAGTATTTTTTTATGGGCCCTCACGTAGCTTGCATCACACATGACAGGACACTTGATTGAATGAAAAATTCTTGGGGCATAAATTTTCCTCTCAAAGTGCTATAGATATTTCAACTGAGTTCTGGAATTTAATATTTCAGAGAAAACTGAGGATGGTCTAATTTTTGTTCTGTTTTTAGAGCTCTAGTATTTTTCTATAATCTTTTCTATATCTTTTATTATTTTATTATATGTTTCTATAATCTTTTATTATTTTAATTTAAAATGATGTGCCATTGGTCTTGCCTGTTGTACTATTAAGAATATATAATGCTAATACACTATAATACTAAGAATTCTTCAGTATAGGATTTCCTCCCACTGCATCTCTGACTCTAAGTCTGGTGCGTACATGCCAGATACCTTCAGTCTTCTTCACCTTTACTCATACTGCTATCCTCGGATCTTCTTCCTCCATCATCCTGGGGATTCCCTTTGCCTAGTCCTGTGTTAGATCTTCGGTTTTCTGAATCCTCTGCCTTCTTTCTTGGCTTATGCTCACATTTTGTGGAGCATATCCTCAGTAGAGAAAGGATGCACAGAAGGTAAGATTTTGAGACCTTGTATGTCTGAATACAGCTATGTCCTACTCTCATGCTCTATAAATAGTTGATTTAGAATTTAGAATTCTAAATTGCAAATAATTTTTTCATATTTTGAGAGATGTTACATTGTTTTCTTGCTTCCACTGTTGGTCTTCGGAAGTCAGAAGCCCTTCTGCTTCTGATGATACTAACTTTTCCTGTCTGGAAATGTGTAATATCTTCTTTTTAATGCCCAGTATTCTAATATTTCACAAGAAAATGCCTCAGAGTATATCTATTGAGCTAAACTTATTGGGCTCTTTTAATCTGGCAATTTATATCATTCAGTCCCAAGAAATTTTCTTGAAAATTTTCTTTGATTATTTTCTTCCCTTGAGTTTCTTTCTTCTTTCCTTCTGGTACTTCTATTATTCAATTTTTTTTTTTGATCTCCTGGATGTCCTGTGATTTTTTTTCATCTTTTCTTTGTCATCTTCTTCCACTTTTTGAAAGAAGTCCTCAAACTTACCTTCTCAAGTGGTATCAACAGAACTTTCTGCCCTGATGGGAAATGTTCTATATCGAAAATGTCCAATATTTAGCAGCTAGCCACATACGGCTTTTGAGCATCTGAAATGCAACTATTACAAATGAGGAGTTGAATTTTTAATTTTATTAAAGTAATTTGAATTTTAATCTAGTGGCTACTAGTTACCACATTGGACAGCATAAGTATTTCTCTTCTGCTGTTGTGTTTTTAATTTCCAAGAGCTCTTTTTAGTTTTTTGTTTTCCTAAATTGTCCATTTCCATAGCCTTGATTCTTGTTCAATGGATGCAATATCCCTTCTTATCTCTCTGAGGATTTGATTATAACTGTTGCTTTTAAGTCTTGAATAATTTGTTTCCTCCAAGATGCTTCTTCTGCTTGAGCTTATTTGTTTTGATCTCTATCTTTTATATAACAGACTTTTGTCAGATGTCTGGTAATCTTTGGTGGTCTAGTCAAAAGTAAGAGTGAGCTTATGAGTTTCACTATAGGGAGATGTTGGTGGGGAGGCTACTGGGGAAATCTTGATGTCAGTATCTTTAAATATTTTCTTTTTGGATGGCCAGATTCCTCTAGGAAAGAGTCTACTAACCCCCCCCTACAGGGTAAAGGTCTAACTGCTGCCTTCTGGAGACCAAGTTGAGAAAAGATCTCTTAATCCCCATCAGTGAAAATAAACATCCAGACTTCAGCCAGGGTGAAGGAGGGTCTAGGGCTCTAATTTCTTCTCAAACAGCTTTCATCTTGGTCCTCCTGATATTAGGTCTTCTCTCCCTTTTACCTCCAGTCCTAGATTTGCCATCATAACTTAAAGGGCCTAGGAATTGTGCCCTTTGCAGATTTCACTGTGTAAATATAGTTGGTTTCTCAGCTTTCCCATTGACAGCTTGGGATTTTGTTTTCTCAGGTCTGTTAAGTCACTTACAGTGATCCGTCAGTTCTTCAGCTTCCAAAATTTGTTGCTATTGTTTCCTCTCCTACTTGCTTAATCCTTGTGGGTTTAGGTCTTAAAACACTTCCTATTTTTAATGTTTGCTCAAGAGGGAAGAAAATTAAATTCACATGTTCAATCCACCACTTTAACCTGGAAATTCAATGTGCCTACTCATTTTCTAAGGTTCAGTTCTTCTGTGAAACATTCTTCTCACTTATTTGCCTTTAGCAGAATTAATCCTGTCCTTCACTGCATTCAAATATTTTGTGTGGTACAAAACAAATTGGATCCTAATCCATTTGTTTATGTATGCCTCTTTCCCCAGAGAAAGTCTAAATTGTAAAATGTTAGGAACCTGTTTTTTTTTTTTTTTAAAGATTTTATTTATTTATTTGACAGAGAGACAGCGAGAGCAGGAACACAAGCAGGGGAAGTGGGAGAGGGAGAAGCAGGCCTCCCGCAGAGCAAGGAGCCCGAGGTGGGACTCGATCCCAGGACCCTGAGATCATGACCTGAGCCGAAGGCAGACGCTTAACGACTGAGCCACCCAGGCGCCCAGGAACCTGTTTTTTTAACTGCTCCCTATCACAACAGTAAGCACTCAATAAATGTTTGCTATATTCAGGAATGTATAATTAGATTCCAGAAAGGGTAGTGATGAAACTCTTTAAAAAAATTAAACACTTATTCAGATACATTTTCTACCAAACACATTCCAATTCCTCTTTTTTGTTGTCTTCCCAAACTAAAACTGAAAACCCATTAGCATCTCCAAAGCATAGAGGCCTGTTTATACAGGATAGAGTAATTTTTGGATTGATCGCCCTCTGGTGGCATTTCAAGAAACTAACTTCTTGTACAGCCTGTGGGTCATGATCAAGAAAGAAAATAAAATTAAAAAAAAAAAAAGAAAGAAAAAGAAAGGAGGATGTTTGGTACTATTGCTATTAACATCTCAAAGGGATGCATGACTCTATATTCTTAATTTTCCCAACTGAACATACATGACTTTTGTAATCAGAGAAAAGCTGTACGTTTCAAAATAATATGATGAGTTTCTGATACAATATAAGGTTATTAGGAAGTTAACAAAAGTACAAATATAAATTATATGTGTTTTTAGAATATAATCTCTTTCTAATGTTTAGTATATTTTTCTTATTTCTCAATCTGACTCTGCTGAATTTTGATAACCCTCAAATGAATTATTTATAATTCAAATGGTAAATAAATATTTGAAGTACTTTGTAATAGAAAGTCTACTTTATTTTATATACCAAACACCCAAATTGATTTCCTTCTGCTCAATTTCAAAATAAATCTGAAATCTTTAATATGTATGTTTAGGCATGTTTATTTATTTATTTAAACAAAGACATATAGGGGCACCTGGGTGACTGAGTCAGTTGAGTGCCCAACTCTTGATTTTGGGTCAGGTTGTTGTCTCAGGGTCTTGAGATCTAGCCCCACGTTGGGCTCTGCACAGAGTCTGCTGGAGACTCCTTCCCCCTCTCCCTTTTCCCCTCTCTCTGCTTTCTCTCCTCAAATAAATAAATAAATAAATAAAATCTTTAAAAAAATAAACAGAGACATACAAAATGTGCATAATAAACTTTCTTGGATGATCTGTTTAACAAAAGTGGCACCAAAATATGTACATACCTCCCCTGTCACTGAGTTGCCATGCAGGTCCGTGCTTGTCAGCAAGGCTACACATCCCCATTCTGTGGGTAGAGCAGAAGACCCTATTTGTTTTGTCCTCAAGATGAGACAGGACATGATTTATACCAGGTCACACAAATATTTCTAAGCAATTACCTGTGACTGTACAAGAAGAAAAAGGAACAAGGAATTAGAACAAGGAATTAAACTATAAATTATAGATATGTGCATTCATATATAAATATAAAATATACGGATGTATAAAATTATATGTTGTTTACATGATATATAAAGTAATTATAATTTGGGGCACCTGGCTGGCTCAGTTGGTAGAGCATGCAACTCTCGATCTAAGGTTTGTGAGTTCAAGCCCCACGTTGGGTGTAGAGATTACTTAAAAATAAAATCTTAAAAAAATAATAATTTGTCTAAGAAATTACATAACTATGCAATTATATATATTACCTATAAATGATTTATAGGTAAAATATAATTTATATATAATATACTATATATATGCATACATATATATTGAAGCTGAATAAAATTATTCAAACTTTTCAGTGTTTTACATAGCACAGGAGTTCTGTCAAGCAAATATAAGGAAAATGGATATTATCAGATGGGAGTTACAGAAGATAAAGATGAGAGAGACAACTCCCCCATCCCCAGTCCCCTAAGAGCAGAAACATTTGCCACGAGTTTAATCAACTTGGATCCAGTTCTTTCGGTTCCTGCTCAGTCAGAATTGGTCATTTTTATGGCCCAGTGACTTTGTATGTTTTCTGTTCCTCTTATTTTTCCAAATAAGCATTCTTATTCCAGCTATCCTGGTCTTGCTCCTACTGTTTTATATTGGGAATGGTCAGGGCAGATAACCCTTCTTTTGGTTTTTAAGTGGTTGAACCAAGAAGTGCCCCATCTGGGCCTGATGGAAAAGACTGCACATCACCCAGAGACTGTAACCTTTGAGCCAGATGCATTAGTTGAGTAGGAGCTGGGGGTTGTCTCCACTGAAAAAAAGATGAGTGTGCTTTATGTGCAAAGAAGGGTGTACATGGGTATGTGTGTTCACCAGGATTGTGGCAGAGACTATCAACTGACCAAATATTTGATCTCTCCCTTTTCAACAATAGACTTTCAACTATTCATACTTAACTGTCCACAGAACCAAGACAATATTTTTGCTAGCCTCTTCTGTGACTAGTGTATGGTTATGTGACTAAGTTTCAACAGATGGGATCGAAGCATAAACAATATGCATGACTTCTGGGTGTGACTTTAAAAGGAAATGCACATTCTCCCTTTCAATTTCTCCTTTTCCACTGGCTGGAATGCACACAGAATGCCAAGCTGCCTGGAACATGAGTATGAGGTCAACATACTATGAATGATGGAGTAACAAGATAGAGGGACTCTGGGCCCTTGACATCTTTGCATTACAGAGCCAAGCTTGAACATCATCTTTTTTTTTTAAGATTTTATTTATTTATTTGAGAGAGCAAGAAAGCGAGAGAGCATGAGTGGGGCGGGGGGGGAGAAGGGCAGTGGCAGAGGAAGAAGCAGACTCCCCGTGAGCAGGGAGCCTGCTGTGGGGCTCAATCCCAGGACCCCAGGATCATGACCTGGGCCAAAGGCAGGCGCTCTTCTGACTGAGCCACCCAGGCGCCCCTTTGAAGTTCTGAGAGAAATGAAATTCTATGTCATTTTAGTTACTGCTATTTAAGGTCTTTTCCTTACACAGTCAAATCTTTATTCTAACAAACATGCCAAGGAAGGAAGCAGAGCTCATCAAGGGTAGAATCTTAACAAAACCTGGGAACTTGTGAGAAACATTCTGGAGAAGTGAAATTTAATCTCTAACCTAAAGCATGAGAGAAATTGGCTGGAAAATCCCTGCGATGGGAACTAGCATAGAATGCTGAGGTACTGAAAGAAGTTAAGTATGCAAGGACAGAGAAAGTATTTCATGCTAAACCTGGAGAGATAACCAGGTAATTCTGAGCTTTGTAGCCATCTTGATTAAGGAAGGTGAAGAAGATGAAAAGTCAAAAGTGAATCCCATATTTCTGGTCTGAACAACTTTGTGGATTATTGAACCATTTATTGAGAAAAGAAATGACAGAGAAATGGCAGGTTTTGGTTGGAAGATGATGAATTCACTTTTTGAAATGCTGAGTTTGAGGTGTTTGTGAGTAGGTAATTAGTTATGTGGATCTGGATCTCAGAAGTAAGAACTTGTGTAGAAGTGTAAGTTTGAGAATCATTGGCAAGTGGATAGTAAATAAAGCTAGAGGAATGCTAAGAACACGTAGGGTGAGAATCTGTACTGAGAAAGGAATGTAAGAGAAAAGAAGAGGGCCTAAGATCCAGCCCTGACAGAATTCCTGCTTTATTTTTTAAAGATTTTACTTATTTGAGACAGAGAGAGAGAAGGAAGAGGGGGAGAGGCAGAGGGAGAGAGAGAAGCAGACTTTCCGTTGAGCAGGGAGCCTTATATGGGGCTTGATCCCAGGACTCTGGGATCAAAACCTGAGCTGAAGGCACTTACCCAACTGAGCCACCCAAGCGCCCCGGGATTTCTGCTTTTAGTTTATTTTATTATTCTTATTTTTAAAGATTATATTTATTTATTTGACAGAGAGACACACAGCGAGAGAGGGAACACCAGCAGGGGGAGTGGGAGAGGGAGAAGTGGGCTTCCCGCAAAGCAGGGAGCCCTATGCGGGGCTCCATCCCAGGACCCTGGGATCAGGACCTGAGCCAAAGGCAGACGCTTAGCGACTGAGCCACCCAGGTGCCTCAGGATTTCTGCTTTAAACAACTGAATACAAGACAGGAGACTGACCAGGGAGATTGAGAAGGAATGGATGGAGAGAAAGGAAGGAAGCCAGGCAAGTGTGTTGTCACAGAAACAAAGTAAGAAAGTGTTTCAGTAAATAAATAGTGGCCAACAATGTTGGATGCTGTTGAAAGCTCATGCAGGATGAGCTCTGAGAAGAGCCTACTGGGTTTAATTTAACCACAGGGAGATGACTGGTGACCTCAATGGAGAAGTAAAGGCCCTGGACTATAGGGTGGAATCCAAACTCTGGAATATTATATAGTGCGTGGATGGTATGGAAAGAGAGACACTTCTTTCAAGAGGTTTCGCTCCAAAGAGGAAAAGAGAGACAGGGCAGCAGCTGTAGGGCTTCTGAGGTTGAGGAAAGTGTTTTGTTTGGTTTGTCTTTTTAAGTTGGAAAATTTTGAGTTGAGCCCATTTAAATACAGAAGGGAAAGGTCCACTTGCCAGGAAAAGATGGCAAATACAGAAGAGAGAATGGATTATACAGAATTCAAACTTCCTAAGAATGTAGGAGAGGAGGGGAACTCAGAGAACATGTAGTGGTATTCACTCAGAAATTGAAGAAGAGAAGAATGGATGGATGGATTGGGGCTGGGGGTAAAGCAAACGAGACACTCACTTGCAAAATTTAAGCACCCAAAACTCAGCAATTAAGATAAACATTATTCCAGTGTAATAAATAAAAATTAATGCAAAAAATGATGAACAAAATATCTAAGTTTTAAATAAAGACAAGATCAGATATGGGTAGGTGAAGATTTGGAGGTGGAAAGCTAAAATAGTTTCTTTCTGCCTTACTTTGTGAAGCAGGAGGTAAGCATAAGCAGGAAGGAGATTGGAGGTTGGAGGTGAGAGCAGAGGTTTACAGTAGGAGTTGGCAAGAGGAAAGGCAAAATGAGGTGAGAAACATGCTAGGGTTGCCAGGGAGTATTAACACCCAGATGATATGGTGACCTGTTGTGTGATCTCTAAGGCATCTCTCAGAACTCAGAGCAAGTATGCAGAAGGTAGACAGATTTGTCATCATGGGTTTTTTTTTTTTTTAGGGAAATGAATTTAAGATGTTGCAAAGAGTTTTAATTATGATAATGGACCATAAAATCTTAGGTGGTAAGGGAGAAAGTCAAAACATGAGAAATGAGCTAAATCAAATGTGAAATTATAGCTCCAAAATAGAATGTGAATGCTATATGGGCTGAATTGTGTATCCCCAAAATTCATATACTGAAGTCCTAACTGTTATATTTCAAAATGTAACTGTTTTAGAAGACAGGGGTCTTTAAAGAGGTAATTAAGTTAAAAGAAGGTCATTAAAGTAGGCCCTAATCCAATATATTTGGTGTGCTTACAAGAAGAGGAAATGTGGACATAGACAGTTACAGAGGAAAGACCATGTGAAAACATAGGGAGAAGAGAAGATGGCATCTACAAGCAAGAAGAGAGGCCTCAGAAGAAACCAAACTTGGCACACACCTTGATCTTGGACTTCTAGCCTTCAGAATAGTAAGAAAATAAATTGCTGTTGTTTAAGACACCCAGTCTGGGATACTCTGCTATGGTAGCCCTAGGAAACTAATACACTGTACATCTTAATATTATAGAAATAAGGAAGTAGTTTCATAACTCATTAGCTTCCTTCCTTTCCCATGAACCCTAGAAAAATTCTAGAATTAAGAAAAATGCGTGGATCTGAGAAATGAACAATCACAACCACAACAAAAGGAGACACTCGTTGGGAGTCCAAAGGTAGTTTTGAAATGGTGTGGGAGGTACGCATGTTTATTGGGGGAGTGGGGTGGACTCAGCCTGGGGTAGCAGGCAACTGGGAGCAGCCATGGAAGGCTTGGAGGACACCAGCAGCAACATCCTAATCCTACCCATGTCTTACATCAGGGTAGAAGCATTAGGGCACCTGGCAGGGGAGAAGACTTGATGAAAATAAAACACACTGTCCAGCTCACTTGAGACATTGACTTCTTCACCCTTGCACCCCAAGTTCCAGAGTTGATGGATTATGAACTGGGGAGTTAGTGTCTCAAAGATATTTCTTCCCAATGGATTAAAGGTAAAACTCTCAAAGAGTAGTTGCCTGGTGGACAGCAATAAGTGGAAGTGATTAGCACTAATTTTATGGTGATTGGAGCTCAGTGACTTCTTAAATTCACCTGGAGGGTCACACATGCCTCTTCCCCAATTTCACATTACCAGAAGTTCCCATGGGCACATGAGCTCACAAGCCAAAATAACTTGGCACCTGTGGAGGAGCAAAGAGACCATAAAATGAAGATAACAAATTGAATCACACATACCAACTGAATCAGAATTATTAGAACAGATGAACCAAAAATTTAAAATATGCATGATGAATATACTTAAGGAGGTGAAGGAAGATATTAGCAATATGAATAAGAATAAGAAATCATTTAAAAGTGGAAATATGAGTTATGAAAAAGGAAACATTCTGAAGAGGGAGATGGTACAGACCTGGCCTTGACAAGCTGGGGGTGCTGCTGCAAAGACACTGGCAGGCATGACAGCTTGGTACACAGGCTCCCAACTAAAATTCTCAAGGTCTTCTAAAAATCCACAAGCCACTAAAATTGTTCTCTTTGATCTCCCTCTATTGTCTTATTCAACCTCCTGGCTAACCATATACCTCGAAATGTGTGTACCAATCACTGTTTCCAGAATGTCTGTGGCCGTTTCCCTTTCTCCAGTCATTTAAGTTCAATTTTTGTCTTTGTTTCTTAATAATAGTCTAATGACTGCCTTCCTCATATAACTAAATTCCTGAAGCAAATTAACTGAAGGTCCCTGCGTTAATCTTTGACTAGAATAGTAGGAGGGAAAAAACAAAAATAGGAAAAATGGCAGGGTGGATGCAGCTGGAAAATAAGTTGGAGATTTGTAAAATCAGATTGAGGAGCTTTCCCAGAAGGCAGAGCAAAAATATAAATATGGAAAATGTAAAAAGAAAGATGAGATATGGAGGGCATGGAAGGTAGAAGCAGAATGCCAATATTCAGATATTATGAGTCCCAGAAAGGAGAAAAAAACTGGATAAAAGATACATTTAAAGAAATAATGGAGGCTAGTTTTTCTGAATTAAAGAAAAATGAAAGGCCTCCAGAAAACGAAACAGACAAAAAAAGAAAATCCTTACCTAGATTCATTGTGGGGATTTTTTTTTTTTTTTTTTTTTTTAGGAGAGCTCCAGTGAGTGGTGGGTGGCAAGGGGTAGGGGAAGCTGGAGAGAGAAAAGGCAGGCTCTATACCCAGCATGGAGCCCAACCCGGGGGTGAGGGGGGTTCGATCTCATGACCTGAGCCAAAATCAAGAATTGGAAGCTTAACCGACTGAGCCACCCAAGGGCCCCCGTTGTGGAGAAATTTAAGAACATCAATGACAAAAATAAAATATGGAAGTTTCCAGAGAGAAAGAACAGATCATTTAAAAAAGAGCAAGAATCATGTTGATAACAGATTTCCAAGGCAACATTAGATACAAGAAGAAAATAAAGTATTATATTTAAAATATTGAAGGAAAAGACCTTGGAACCTGCAGAAAACATTATACTAAATAGAGAAGATTTATTTATATGCAATTCCCATGAGACTAGCACTAGCACAATTACGGTTAACAAATTATCAAGGCTCCTGGCCAATGCCATAAGAAAGAAAAAGATAAAAGTGGTCCAAGTGTAGGACAAGTAAAGCTAAAACATTATTTGCAGAAATAGTCATCCAACTTAGAAAAAACCAACAGAATTTTAAAAAACTATTAAAATTCATAAGAAAGTTTAGGAATTATAAAAAAATCGGTAGTATTTTTTTCACCACAAGTAACCAACCTAAAGTAAAAAGAAAACGCCATTCATAATAGCAACAAAAATCATAATGTATCTAGGAATTAATTTAACCAAGAATGTACAAGACTTTTATGGACATAAAATTTTAAAGACATATAAAATTACCTGAATAAATAGTTACACTCTTGAATAGGGTGACTTAATATGTCAGTTCTCCGCAAATTAGTGTATTCAATTTTAATAAAAATTTTTGATGAATTTTTGAGGAGCAATAAACTTGTCCTAAGATGTATGTGAAACATCAAAACTCCATAAATAGCTAAGTCTGTCTTGAAAAAGAAGAGTAAAAAGGAGGAATTTTTAAAGAAGATATTAAGACACTGCAGAGCCAAGCAATAAAAACAACATGGGAAAGATATAAGAACAGACACCACAGACCAATAGAACAGAAGCGTGCTCAGATATAAAACTAAACATAGAACAAAAAAACACAACTTGTAGCACCAGGCAGCAATGGGTAAATGACTTAGAAACAAATTTAATTCTGCAAAGCTCACATATTTAGTTCAGCCTAGAACAATTTACAAACTCCACTATCTAACAATACCTACACACAGATCTATCACTGACAGTGGGTTAATCCAGGAGCAGGTACATTTTTTACTGGGGTTAATAAGAGAATAACCAACTCTAAACCTCTCTTTCAGGCTTGTGTCATACCTCAAACATTCAGGGAGGCTTTTTTCCTTAGCTAACTAGGGCACATATCTTCTTAGGCAGAAGGCACTAGGATCATTGACATTTCTCCCTCAGTGTTATGTGGAAAGTAACAGCAAAGTCAACATTTAAAAACATCTGTGTGGGGATGCCTGGGTGGCTCAGTTGGTTAAGCGTCTGCCTTTGGCTCAGGTCATGGTCCCAGGGTCCTGGAATCGAGTCCCACATCGGGCTCCCTGCTCCACGGGGAGCCTGCTTCTCCCTCTGCCTCTCTCTCCGTCTCTCATGAATAAATAAAATCTTTAAAAAAAAAAAGTAAACACATCTGTGTCTCCTACATGTGGATATCATACAATCAAAGAAAAGTATGGGACACTGTGATATTTCTTGATCATTCCAGGCACATTCTCAGCTCAGGCCCCTTGTCACTTGTTCTGCCTGAAATTCTCTTACCCGATAACCTCACAGTTCACTCCTTCACTCCTCACCTTCTTCAGGTCTTTGCTCAAATAGTACATCATCAGAGAAACCTCCCATAACCACTCTATTTAAAATTGCAACCACCTCCTGCCCTCCCACCCCAAGGACACCCCCCCATTCCACTTACCTGCTTAATTTTTCTCCATAGTGTAAACATTGCACTCATTTCTTTTGTTTATTGTCTAATTCCACTTCTTGAATGTAAACTCCACTAGGGCAAAGAGTTTTTGTTATTTTGTTCAATGCTCATTCCTGGCACATAAAAGGTGCTCAATAGATAAATGAATGGTTATTGTATCTTATTCCCATACATACAATTTTTTTAAGGTATAAGCACCTAATTTGCAATGTAGATAAATTATTACTCCTTGATGGTGAATCTTCTTTACTTAACAGTTGACATTGATATACCAAAAAGTTCAAGTGGAACAGTTAACTAGTGCTTATTAATGTTAATGTAATGTGGATCCTGACAGTGTTTACTGGGTCATTTTCTTCTCCTTTGAGAGAAAAAGCATTTTCTAGGTGACAGAGAGATGAGATTAGTAATTTTCATCAATTTCTGCAGTTGTGTGTCAGGACTCAAAGTCATAATCTAAAGAGAAAATGACTAAATCTGGCAAAAAGAGAGTATTGGTTCAGTTGTATTTTAGAAATCTTTATAGTTTCTGAGTCTATAAACCTTAGCTTGTAAACACAAAGGTAAATCTGTAGTTATGAGGGAAAACATAGAATCCACTAAGGAGGAAGCCGGTGATATCAGAAGTAAAACATTTGTGGGCGCCTGGGTGGCTCAGTTGGTTAAGCGACTGCCTTCGGCTCAGGTCATGATCCCGAAGTCCCGGGATCGAGTCCCGCATCGGGCTCCCTGCTCAGCAGGGAGTCTGCTTCTCCCTCTGACCCTCTTCCCTCTCATGCTCTCTGTCTCTCATTCTCTCTCTCTCAAATAAATAAAATCTTTAAAAAAAAAAAAAAGAAGTAAAACATTTGTGGTAGACTTCCAATTGTGTCCTTTTCTCTGTTAGGGAATTTTGTCTTCACCCAAGGCCATGTGACTTGAAATGATCCTGTACTTTGACTATTTTTATAATAATGCTGAATAACCAACCACCCCAGTGGCTTACAAAAAGCATTTATTTTTCTTCCTCACAGGTCTGCAAGTCAGCTGGGATGACTCTACTTCAGGATGTGGCTTTCCTGGGCTTGTCAGAAAAAGTTTTTGTTTCACCCTGCTGAGTGTAGAATTCCAAGCTGACAGTTGGTTTTGTTTTTTGCACTTTAAAGTTACCATTTCATTACTTTTGGTTTGCAGTTTCTAATGAGAAGTTTATAAAAATTCTTATTATGCTCTTTGCCTTTTTTCCTTTAGCTGCTTTTAAGATTTTTCTCTTTATTACTGTTTTTACCAGTGTGATTATGATGTGGCCCGGTGTATTCTTTATATTTATCAGCACCTGGGTCTAGGGGGTAGTCCCAAAGAGACCAGGTCAGGCCACTCACCACTGACAAAATCCAAAGGCAGAGAAACTAGTGGTGGTAAAACCAGGAGGAAATTTATTTCAGGGAGGCCAACACTGGGAAGGCAGTGGACTAGCATCTCAAAGATGCTTCAGAGTGCTGAAAATACTTCTAGGTTTATATAGGGAAAATGTGGGACAAAGGTGGGTGAGTACATACAGGTGCCCAATGAAAGTCAAGTCAACCATAGTCTCCGGCCAATCATGGGTGGGGTCTTGCTGGCTCAAGGCAGTCCTTATTGCTTGAGCGGGTAGTTTCAGTTCCCATCAGGGAATAATTTGCCCTCAGGGTTTTCTGCCTAAATTAAGAGATAAGCAGGAAAGAAGAACTTAATTAGAAAGTTTGAGGTCAAAATGGAGGCAGCTGAAGTCCTCTTCCAAAAATTTTTATTTTTTTTTATATTGTCCCATAGGTCACAGAAGCTCCGTTAAATTTTTTCCAACCATTTTCTCTGCGTTATTTCGGATTGCTTCTACTGCTATGTTTCCAAATTCATTACTCTTTTTTTTTTTTTTTTACAGTGCTAAATGTGCTATCCGTCCCCTTTAGAGATTTTTTTTAAAAATTTCAGATATCCTAATTTTCATCTCCAGAAATTCTATTTGTTTTAAAGAAAACATCTCTTTCCTCTCCCATCATTTTCCCCCTTTAAATCATTGAGCATAGGGCGCCCGGGTGGCTCAGTTGGTTAAGCGACTGCCTTCGGCTCAGGTCATGATCCTGGAGTCCCGGGATCGAGTCCCGCATCGGGCTTCCTGCTGGGCAGGGAGTCGGCTTCTCCCTCTGACCCTCTTCCCTCTCATGCTCTCTCTCTCTCTCCCTCATTCTGTCTCTCAAATAAATAAATAAATAAAATCTTAAAAAAAAAATCATTGACCATATTGAGTACATTTATAGTAGATGCTTAAAGTCTTTGCCTGTTAATGCCACCATTTGTGTCATTTCTGAATATATTTCTGTTGCCTCTCTGATCTATTTTGATATTTTTCCTACTTACTTGGCACGTCTATTAATTTTTAACTGGTGGATGCCTGGTATTTTCAACTTAATGTTGTTGAGTTTTGTTGTTGTCTCTTAGAATGAGCCTTTGTTCTGGTAGGCAGTCAGGTGAGTTACTGAACAGTTCGATCCTTTGGGGGCTTTAAGGTCTTGAAGGGTCTACAACAGCTTTTACTCTAGACTCCAGAATCTAAGGCTAGTTTACCTCACAACTAAGGCATCACACTTCTGGGGTCTCTATAGCATATGCCACATGTTCAACAGTTTCTGCACTCTGGCTGTAGGGAACTTGGCTTACTCCTCATAATTGCTCCTTCTGGGCCTTGTGGAATTTCACATGACCTATCCACGGATTTTTATTCAGCTAAAGATTCAAGGGTATTCCCACGTAGATCCTGAAGCTCTTTCTCCATGAACTCCAACGCATAAATTCCAACCAGCCTGGCCTCCCCAAATTCCCTAAACTCCAATCCATGTCTCTTCAACCCCATAAGATCTCTGCCCTCCTGGTGAAACTCCAGGTCTCTTTCGGAGTTCCCCTTCCCTGCACCTCAAACTGGAAAGTGACTTTGGGCAGAAAGCCATATAAGGCTCATCTTGTTTGCTTCTTTTCTTTCAGGCCCCACAGTCCAGAATTGCCTGTCGCCCAATATCTGAGAACAGCTGTCTTCATATATTTTGCTTAGTTTTTAGTAAGTCCAGTCCCATTTTCTTTCCCCCAGAAGCAGACGTTAAACTCCTCACGGAAAATGTAAACTGTTTTACAGATGTTATTTGCCGCGGCTAAAGTTCACCCCTCTCCACGGTACGCCTCGTTTTTCTCCTTAGAAGATACGGTGATGAGATCGTGTGCTCTGGTGGGCTCTTCCAGGGACTAGTCTAGACTCTTGCGTAAGGGCAACAGGACACTCGCGCGCTCACCACGCGGAGACGCCAACACCCGTATTCTCCCGCGCGCGCCTCCCTCACCTCCTTCCTCCCTCCCCGGTCGCCAGATGCCCTAGCGTTCCGCGCGCGCCCGCTCACTGCGCCTGCGCGGCGTGTGGACGCCACACGCTCCCGGAAGTGGGAGGTGTCCGCTCGAGTTTGTGTGGCCGCCGCCGCGGGAACGCGAGCCCGGTAATTTTTCAACGGAGAAAGGCGAGGCTTTCGGTCTTGGCCGAGTGAGAGTGAGCGAGTGTCGGGCTCCAGCAACTCTCTTCTTACGTGACAGCCGGCATGGAGCATGAGCGGAGCAAACAGCCTGGCAGCGAGGCCGTGGCTGCCGCACGGCTGGAGTCTCCCAGGTCCGAGTGTGGGGAGGAGCCGCAGCATCCAACTCCCGAGGTGAGTCAGTCCGCGCCCGGCTGTCGGTGCCCGGCCCTTCCAGACCTGTCTCTCAGGGTGTTCCGCACAAACCTCAGCCTGCGTGCCCTTCGACCCCAGCCCCGGCCGCTTCCCCTGTCCCCAGCTCCGGTGCCTTGATTGTCACAGAGCTGCCTCTCGCCCTAATTACCCTCTGGATGTGAGGAAATAGTCAAGAAGAGAAGTGTGTGAACTGTGGTTTTACAAGTTCTGGTGGGAATTGTGCTCTAAATATTCTGTGCACACTGTTGCTGTAGTCATTCTGTCTAGCCCTTATAGGTAATTGGTAGGTTATGTTTTTAAAAAGCGCACCCTTATGCTCTAGGTATGTCATTTCTTAAGATCTGAAGCCCATTACCTCCCAGCCTTAACAGAAGGTGGTTGTGCCTGTTAGTTGGAGCTTTTTGCCCATTTGCTACTATTTCATACAGACCTATCGTATGACTTATTTTCCGTAATGATTTTGACACCTATTGGTAGATCCGAGTTACACAGCAAAATTAGTGAAGACGGTCTTAAAACTTATTTATTCATCTTATTTGACAGATAGAAATTATTGTTGACTAGCGCTGCAGATTGTAAATAATAGTAAAATTGGTCATTTCATTTCAATAGCGTATTCTGAGCACTTCATAGAATGGGTACTCGCAGGAGGCTTCCTTGCTCTTGTTCTTGCATCTACAGTTAGGTCCCCACTTAGCAGCTAGAATAATCTTAATAACATAAATCAGACTGGGTTTCTCCCCTTCCTAGTCTTCAGTTTGCGGTCCTGCAGGACTTGGCTCCTGCCTCTATTGCTGAATTCACCTCACACTATTCTTCCCTTTTGCTCTCAGAGCCCCTGGCTTCATTATTTTTTTATGGTGGACAGTTTTTCATTTTAAGGATCTTTGTTTGCTCCCTTTGCCCTGCATGCTCTTCTTTTGGGTCTTTGCATAGTTATTGCATTTTCTTTAAGATAGTAAAGAGGCCTTCCGTGCCCCTTTTCTCTAAAGAACCACTTTTCCACCCACCTCCCTCTTTAATCTGAGATCATCATGTAAGTTGGTTTAAAAATAATGGAATATACTTCATTATATTTGAAAGTCTTAAAACTTTGAGATATAGCGACTTGAGACTTAGATCTATGTTCCAAATTGGTTTTAGTGACTCATATTTGTTAAAAACTTATTGTCGATACCATTAATAAATGGTGATACAATTTTTTTTTCAACCTCAAGCAAGGTATTTTGTTGGAACTCAGCTAAATCCATTTTCATTATCTCTAATGTCAGTTGTTTTTGCAAACTAATAGGTGTTGCATTTTTATATTTTTAAGCAAATAGGTTCCAATTTCATCAAAACTTTTCTTTTGGAAGAATTTTAATCGAGCTAAATTATACTTCTAAGGTTTTTATTTTTAGTATGTAGTTGCAAAAGTTTTTTGTTTTGTAGGTAATGCAGTTTTTTGGGCAATAAAATAATGAAAACATTTCCAAAATAACTATGTTTAAAATGTTATTGACACAGAGAAAAGTTTTTGATAAAGTTACCTTTTTATCTTATTGTTAAAACATATTTTCTTTCATGTTGAAATAACAAATTGTGTTTTTTAAAAGAAATCTTCTAAATTTCAAGCTATTAATCCCTTTCTCATCACAGAAAATGACAGCAATTTTGGAGTACGTGTCTTGTAAATGAAAATATGTAACTTGAAGTTCAAAAACATTTTTAAGTACTTAAGGCAAGATAGTAAGCCTCTTTTTGGTATAAAAGATTTTTGTGATCATTTCCCATAAGGTAAACGTATTCTTATTCGGGATAATATAAATTACACAGTCATTTACTTGAACACAGGAAAATTGCAGAATGTCACCAAACTGTGAGAGTTAATATTCTTCCCCATACTATGGAATCTGTCCACCCTTTCCTCATTATATGTCCAGAACTTTATGTGAGGTATGACAGGGGGACATAGACATTGGGGAAGATGCCACTTGTCAATCTATGTATTACTAAGTAAACTATGCGTTTTAGTAGATTAATAGTACATGTGAGGTTTTTAATATTTTCTTACTGCTCCTTAGTGGATTGACTTGAGCAGCCTTCAGAAACCATTGGTGTAGACATTAAATTTGGGAGAAGACACTGATCACTGAGAACTGGACCTTGACTGCCCTGAGCTTCACTGAAAGAGCTAGAGTTGAATCTGGGAGAGGAAGCAGATCTTCCTTTACAAAAATCTGATTTATAGCAGATTTAAAAGAGGCCTTAGTGTCATTTGTGGGTAATTTTTGTAGCTACAGTTTTAGATAAGAATTAAGCAAATGAATCAGAGAGGACTTAGCCAAAGAGTAAATTTGCTTAAATTGACCGTTCTGTTTCGGTAGACAAACTGTTACTCATTGTTGACCTAAATTTTAACCTGACTGAAGATGAAGTTTAAAATTCAATATAAGTTTAAAGACACGAGATAAATTATCCTGATTAAATTCTAGTGATAAAGTAGCTAGGCATATAAATTTAAAGTATTATTGAAAGCTGGTTATTTCCTTAGCTTTAGTCAAAGATCAGCGTAATAAAGTTTTTTAAACATTTGTCAGCAAGGAGCTTTAATACAGTTACTCTTCAGTTTATAGACAATTCACACATTGGGATTGCTGATCTCTTCCTCTGAGGAGATAGGAGTAATTCTTGAGTACTCTAGCACAATACCTAGCATTGCATTTCTCGTAAATGTATGTTGTATTAAATTGAGCTTTGAGTGAGAAACAGTTCCTGAACCATTAAGATTAGTGCTAAGTCAGGGTCTTTGGCCTGTCCATGGTTATCCCTTCTTAATCTGTCATTAAAGTTCACGTGGGACAGTGTGGTAAATTATGACTAAGTTAACAAATTTTAATGTGGATTGATGGTAAGTTCCAAAGTCTTTTTGAAAATTCTAGAATGGGGCGCCTGGGTGGCTCAGTCGTTAAGCGCCTGCACTTTGGCTCAGGTCATGATTGCAGAGTCCTGGGATTGGGCCCCGCATCTGGCTCCCTGCTCAGCAGGAAGCCTGCTTCTCCCTCTCCCACTCCCCATGCTTGTGTTCCCTCTCTTGCTGTGTCTCTCTCTGTCAAATAAATCAATCAATCTTAAAAAAAAGAAAAAATTCTGGAACATAACCTAATGTTTGTGACATGCATTTGAAAAATAATTAACTTATAAATGGAACTCTGATATTTAGCATATTAATAATTTTGGCCTACCTGTGGAGTGATTACAGTTGAGTCATGTTTTTTCTCAACACAGATTTTGATTTAAGAGGAAAGATTTATAATACAGTAAGTGTAGTTCTTCTGAATAATTGGTACAAATGTGAGTTTTAGAAATTATGTGTTTTGAAACTGAATACATTTCCTTTGCTTTGGGTTCTAGGAAGTTTTGAACTAGATTTCTATCTAGTCCATTTTGTTTTTATATTGGGCAATTTCTGTTAACTTTGTGAAATGAAGTCAGGTTAAAAAATTCTCAGGGGACCTATGTGGCTCATTCGGTTAAGTGTCCGACTCTTGATTTTGGCTCAGTTCGTGATCTCATGGTCGTGGGATCAAGCCCCGAGTCAGGCTCTGTGCTCAGCGGGGACTTTGCCTGAGATTCTCTCTCTCCTTCTACCCTTATCCTTCTCACACATGCTTGCGATCTCTCTCTCTCTCAAATAAATAAAATCTTTTAAAAAAAAGTTCTCAGGAAGTCACTTTTACATGCATAATGTTGTAAAAGTTCATTTAAAAGTTAGTTTGTAAATTTTAGAATGTCATTTGTGAAAAGGTCTGTTCTATAGTCTATGATGGTAATAAAGATCCCATTAATTGCCACAGTGGGTATGGTGTTGGGAGCTGATATACATAATCTCATTTAATCCTTAAAATAAACTGTTTATTTAAAAAAACTTTTTAAGATTTTATTTATTAGAGAGAAAGAGAAGCTTGAGTGGGCGGGGGTGGGGCAGAGGGAGAGGGAGAAGCAGACTCCCTGCTGAGCAGGGAGCAGGACACAGGGCTGCATCCCAGGACCCTGAGATCATGACCTGAGCTGAAGCCAGATGCTTAGCCGTCGGAGCCACGCAGGCACCCCTATAATAACCTTGTTTAAATACTATTTACCATTACCAAATACTAAATGCCACTTGGAACAGTTATTATTCTTTATTTTATAGATAAGGAAACTGAAGATCAGAGGCTAATAAGTAACTATCCAAGGTCATGCTGCTAGTAAATGGTCAGCGGGGGCTCTGTTTTGAAGTGCTCCCAACACCAGTACAATTTTTACTTAGCTTCATTTCCTTTAAGAAGTTTCATGACTCAGAACAGCAGGGTAAATTGTATTGGAAACACACCTTTCTTCTTTCTATGTACTTTTCATTGAACATGTAGCATGAGTAGGCCTCAGGAGTTTGAATCTTTAAGATGTTTGTATTAATTATAAGCTATATCTTTTTTTGGTAGAAAAAGCAACGATGTAGATTCGATGGCCAAGAAACAAAAGGATCTAAGTTCATTACTTCCAGTGCAAGTGATTTCAGTGACCCAGTTTACAAAGAGATTGCTATTACAAACGGATGCATTAATAGAATGAGTAAGGAAGAACTCAGAGCTAAACTTTCAGAATTCAAGCTTGAAACCAGGTAAATAAAAATAACTTTTTAAAAATTTAAAAGTAGTACATGTTCATCCCAGAAGGTCTTGAAAACACTGAAAAATTAACAGTCGTCTGTAATCCTACCATCTACTCAGATAAAAGCATAATTTACATTCTTGAAGTGAATATGTGCAACTCTGATATTTCTGAGAGTCTCTTAGATGATAGACTAAGATTGCTGAGTTTAAGTCTGAATATTTTGACAATCTACCAACAATGTATAGGAGCAGCTATCTTATACTAAATATGTTTTAAATTTTTTTAGTTGCTCATTTAGTTGATGCTTAATTATATCTTATATATATATATCCAATCTCATGAATATTATTTTGTCTGTGTTATTTTTATAAAGAGGGTTTCTTTGAAACCAGGTAATTTAAAAAAATCACCTACTAGGAAATATTTTTTCTGTTTTAGTTTCTAAAAGTATGCAGAATGATAGTATGTATTATGTATATTAACTGTATATTGAATGAGAAAACAGTGCAGTTTAGCCAACTCTGTGTGTGTGTGTGTGTGTGTGTGTGTCTGTCTGTCTGTCTGTCTTCGATGAGATGTATACATACTCAGTTTTTAGTAATTTTTTGCAAAACAAATCACTTTATTTCGACTTGGGACATGGGGTAAGAATGACCTTTGGAATCCCGAAAAGCATGCGTATTTTTGATAGACAGTTCAGTTGCCAGGCATTAAGAAAAAAATTGACTGCATGCAATAGATGAAAACTGTTATTGTTTCTGGGTCCCCCTGTATCCTTTTTCTCTTTAGGCAAAATTCCTCCTCTTTGCTTTAAAATAGAGCTTCACTGCTTTCAAAAGAGCACACATGTACTTTTTTCCCTTTTAGATTGTCTGCATGATAACTTGTGACAAAAAATTTTACCTCATTTCCTCCTGACTCTATTATGAAGATACAACCTGTGAAGATTTTCTTTTTTTTTAAAGATTTTATTTTATTTATTTGGCAGAGAGAGACACAGCGAGAGCAGGAACACAAGCAGGGGGAGTGGGAGAGGGAGAAGCAGGTTTCCCGCTGAGCAGGGAGCCTGATGTGGGGCGCGATCCCAATGACCTGAGCTGAAGGCAGACGCTTAACGACTGAGCCACCCAGGTGCCCCCGGTGAAGATTTTCTGAGCAAAATTTTTGTCCTTCCTAGGAGTGAAGATCAGTTGCTTACTTGTGACTTGCATGGCAGTTAGAGATCTAATTATATGTTTGCACATTTATTCAGTAAGCACTTACTGATTTCTAAGCACTACACTGAGCATTAAAGTTATAAAAGTAAGATAGATACGTATATTCCCCACTTTGGAAAGCAGACAGTCTTTTGGGAATATATACAATCACAATGCAGTGTGGCCAGTGCTGTGTTGGAGGTCTGGCTGAGCACAGCATGCAAATAAGAAGAGAGTCTGGCTTAGGGATTCAGGAGTGCTGATTGAATTGACAAGCCAAACAGAAGAGGGACGGAGAGTAATTGAGACAGAAAGAACTCAAAACTAATTTCTGTAGGTATGTTTTCTGTTAAATAATCTTGCTTTCTCATCAGCTGTTGTACAACCAAAGTTACAAAATAAGAAAGCGTATCACATATTAGGCAGTGGCTCATACATGTTTTCCCTGCAGTGTTCGCTGTAGTATGGGGAGTGGGAGCATCTGGAGATGATACTGAAATGATAGGTCCTAGCCAAATTGTGAAAGAACTGTGTGCTGAAATCTGTGTAACGTATAAGCATAAGGGAGTCACTGCAGGTATTTTAGCAGTAAATTGGCATTAGTGCGTAGTTCTCAAGTGTGGTAAAGGATGAAAAGGAGGGTTGTGGCATCAGAGGCATTTGCCAGAGTCCAGGGAGCTCATGGGAGCCATACCAGAGACAGTTCAGGAGAACCAGATTCTGAATCTGTTTCTGAGTTAGAATTGGCAGATGTGATTATTTGGATGTGGATGGCAAAGGATGTTAAAGACAAGTCTCTCTGGAGCACCTGGTTATTGTTCATGTTGCCACTAGGTTTGCAGGGACCCCTTTAAGTAACCGTAGCTTCTCCAAGAAAGAAAGAGACATTAAGACGAAGGAATCAGAGCTGTCCCATGACACAGAGGTCACTCACAGTACCTTAATATGAAGGGGGGTAAGGGATTTCCTTCCTAGATTTTGGTAATTTAGAAAATCTCGAGCAAATAAACGTATTAAAACATTTTGTCTTAAAACCACTGGTTTTAATATTCTCATGAAAGGATTTCTTTTCATTGGTAGTTTAGAAAGGAAAATAAAAGGTTAAAAATTTTTTTTAATAGTCACTGACAAAAATGCCTGAGTTGTTACTACACACTAACTACAATTTAGAATCCTCTTATTTTTACTGTCATTTTGTATTTATAAACTGTTAATAGGATTCAAACAAGTAACACTGAAGGAAGTCAGCACTGGTCATGACTTTTAATTTTTAGAATTTTATGCAGTTTGAGGAATGTGACCACCATTACCAACCATTGTTATCTATTTTAGAACAACCCTTTCTCCACCCACCATTTGTAGAACATATATTTTGAAAATAGCTATAATCTCCTTAATTAAATTCTACCTATGGTAAATGAAGAAACCTACTTCCAATTAATAAAACTTCCAGAACCTACTGAGTATGACAGTGTTCTTCTGGACATGGTTTACACTAGGATATCTTCTAAATGAGTTTTCCTAGTTAAGTAGCTAACAGACATTCAACTTTACATGCTAGCACTTTTGTATTCATATGAATATTTTAGTTGTTTAACCTATAAAAACCAAAAGAAAGGAAAGAGCATAAATGTTCCATTTATCTGAATTTTCTTACTCTGAAATTTGTGTTTGGCCTGTAGAAGAGTTCAACATTAATTTCAGTGTTTGTATTACATATATCATCTTGGTATATAAGGCAGTATGGCTGTAGGCGGTACATGCTAACAAGGCTCACGGTTTGAAATACTAGTATAGGAGAAATGCTCTTATGTACTTGGGAAGGAAAATATTTTTTTTTAAAGATTTTATTTATTTATTTGACAGAGACATAGCGAGAGAGGGAACACAAGCAGGGGGAGTGGGAGAGGGAGAAGCAGGCTTCCCGCCGAGCAGGGAGCCTGACGTGGGGCTCGATCCCAGAACCCTGGGATCATGACCTGAGCCGAAGGCAGACGCTTAACCACTGAGCCACCCAGGCGCCCCATTGGGAAGGAAAATATTGATGCTGTGTTTCATTTGATTTTAATTCTTTGCTAACTTAGCTTTAAGTCTTGCTTTCTTTACATTTATTTTAGCTAATATTTGCTAAATTATACTGCGACTGCCAGTGTTCAACCCAGTGCCAGCAGGTAAGACTTCAGATTTTTGATTGTAAAATTCACCTCAGAGTTTCATTTTCTTCTTCTTTCCTTAGAGGAGTAAAGGATGTGCTAAAGAAAAGGCTGAAAAACTATTACAAGAAGCAGAAGCTCATGTTGAAAGAGGGTGGTTGTGCTGACAGTTACTACGACTACATTTGTATCATTGATTTTGAAGCCACTTGTGAAGAGGGTAACCCACCTGAATTTATACATGAGATAATTGAATTTCCTGTGGTTTTACTGAATACCCATACCTTAGAAATAGTAAGTGAATTGTTGTATTTCAATTTTATTTTTAGCAGCTGCTATTCTGGTGTTCTTAGTAGACCAGGGATCTCATTTGCTGTTTTAAAGCTAGAATGAGAACTCTAAAGTGGGCTGTTTTCTCTTGTGTACTTTGTATCAGCTTGATTAATAGAAAAGCTGTAATGAAATAATTTCAGAGGCTACTTCTCTCCTTTTCCAATAGCTAAAATTATAGGGTTTTGTTTTTTGTTTTTGTTTTTTTTTCTGTTTGCTTGGAACATATATTTGGCTGGACATCAGAATCTCCTAGGGAGGGTAGAAAAATGTCTGGCCCACATCCCAGAGATTCTGATTTAGTTGTTCTGTGGTGGAGCCCCTGACATCAGCATGTTTTTAAAGCTTCTCAGTTGGCATGCAGTTGGGGTTGAGAACCACTGCTGTAGACTACTGTATGTTGTGATCTCTAAAAATGGCAAATTACAGAAATCGCCTTTCAACCTAGAACTGGCCATCTTTCTGGTGAAAAGTTTAGTGTGGAAATGACACTCCTAACCTTGGCTTCGAGAACTATAATGTATATGCTTTAGATAGTTGCTGTCACTGCATTATTAGTTCAGGAACTCAGCAGGAATTCTCCAAATAGTACTGTTTGCCTTGCAAAATCTGAGCAAGGGTCTATCAACATCTCATCTATCCGGAAGTTACTTCTGTGCTATCCTCAGTTGCTGCCAACACATTGGGAGCAAGTATAAAAAGGCTTGTGTATTAAAATGCATAGATTTTTTTCTTAGTGTTGTTCAGAGCCTCTTAGTTATAATCACAATATTTATATAATTTCCTTGTCCAAAGAAGATTAAAGTCAGTAAATTAAAAGGAAAAATGACAGCTATGAAGGTAATAATCTTGCATAACTCACTAGATTCTACTTTCTCTTTCTTACTCAAGGACATTGCTCTAGCAGTTCTTTTCCCTCGTTGAGACAGTAATGATTTATTGGTTTCACTGTATTGTTCCCATCACATACAGACATGTTAACTTTTCACACCACAAAAAGCTTTCGCTCTGTCCCGCTTCCCTGCCAGCTACCCTATTTGTTGTTCTTTGAAAAAGGTACATACTGCTGTCTCTTTCCTCGAATTCTCTGTTAAATTCACACTGTCTACAATCCCATCACTCCACTAAAATCACTCATTAGTGTCATCTTGGACCTTTACCTAAATCCTGGTATAATAGACCACTCTCTTCTTGAAACTTTTTTTTTGCAAGTGACTGTCAGTACACCTCATTCTCTCGATTTGTCTCCATCATCATTGGGTTCCCCTTTATAATTTCCTTTGCTGGTTCCTTTTCTTCACAACTCTTAATACTGGATGCCCCAGGATTCAGTCCTAGGTCCTCCTCTCTATATAGATCTCTTAATCTCATCTACTTCCATAGCTTTTAGAAACTGTATGCTAATGACTTCCAAATCTATATTTCTAACCTGGACCTCTATCCCAAATCCAGTCTGCTTTTTTTTTTTAGATTATTTATTTATTTATTTGAGAGAGCAACAATGAGAGACGGAGAGAGAGCACATGATGGGGGGGGTGGTCAGAGGGAGAAGCAGACTCCCTGCTGAGCAGGGAGCCCGATGTGGGACTCGATCCCTGGACTCTGGGATCATGACCTGAGCCGAAGGCAGTCGCTTAACCAACTGAGCCACCCAGGTGCCCCTCCAGTCTGCTTATTTAACGTCTCTACTTGGATATTTATCCTCAACCCATTGTATGTTCAGTCTTCCCTAGCTTGAGTGATGGCAACTCTGTCTTTCTAATTACTCAGTTTAAAACATTGGAGTCATCCTTGACTCCCAGTTCTCTCCCATCATATATCCAGACCAACAGCAACTCCCATTTGCTCTGCCTTCAGAATACATCCAGAACCCAGCCACTTAGCTGCAGTGCTACGACTCTAGTCTGAGCCCCCATAATTTCTTGTCTGGATTTACTGCATTCACCATCAAACTGGTCTCTGTTTCCTTCCTTGTCTCCTACAGCCAATTCTCAACATAGTGGCCAGAGTGAGCCTTATAAAATATAAGTCAAATTATTTTCCTTCTCTGCTTAAAACCCTTTAGTGGCTCCCCATTTAACTCAGTAAAATTCCTTAACATGAGCTAGCCTCTTATTACCTCTGATTATGCCCTATTGACCTGTTTGCTATTTCTTAGAAATGCCAGGCATGTTCTACCCCTTCACCTTCCAGGGCTTTAGTTCTAATTCCTTTCCTCCAGAGGTCTTGCTGCTAATTCCTCCCTCCCTCTCTTCCTTCCAGGCCTTCCTTAGTTCTCATCTTCTGCATAAAGGTGATGACCTATTTACTATTGTAGCTGAACCCCCCCCCCCCTTTTTTCTGATCCCACTTACCTGGTCTACTTAAATGTTTACTAACCCTTATCACCTGTTAGCTTACTATGTAATTTACTTAAGTGATTCCTAAATATTTGGTCAACAAGTGCACAGTTCTTCTCTATAGCATCATTCTGATAAATGTGTTAAATAGTGAATAAAGTTTTATTAATAGTATGTTTGATATTACCTGCCTGTATTGGTAAGGGAATTTGCAGCTTATTTTTGAAAGATTTTCGGGGCGCCTGGGTGGCTCAGTTGTTAAGCGTCTGCCTTTGGCTCAGGTCATGATCTCAGGGTCCTGGGATTGAGCCCCTCATCGGGCTCCCTTCTTGCCGGGAAACCTGCTTCTCCCTCTCCCACTCCCCCTGCTTCTGTTCCTGCTCTCACTGTCTCTCTCTCTCTGTCAAATAAATAAAATCTTAAAAAAAAAAAAGATTTTCATTGAAAATTATAAAAATATTGATACTTAAAAGGATAAAGCCTTCATTTATCTGTGAAATTCAGTTAAGTGGAATTTTTCCTTCTTCAGTGTGTCTGGTAAGTAAAGAGCATCTAACTTTTGAAGTTCAAACATTCTTTGCTGTTCTTTAATTTTGCTCTTTTACAATAGTAACCTTTATAACTCATTGGCTTCATACACTAGTGTGAAGAAAGAATTTATTCTTAGGAAATGAAACATTTACCTTTCTTAATTTTTGAATCTTCTGTCACAAAAAATATTCTTTGTCTTTTTCTCTGTATCTACCTGGTATTAATGATTGCTGACTTTAGGCTTTGAAATTGTCCTTAAGTTTTAACAAGTGACTTAGCATGTTCTACTTTAGGGAGGCATTATTAGGATAAAGGGAAAAGCACTTTGAGATCTGAGGTTTGATGATAACAGTTGTTGTGATTATGAGAAGGCAAGTGTGAAAGCTTCTTGAAGAGGTTAAAATTGCTACCAAAATATAGTATTATCACCCTTTAAACTACGACATATAGTTCATGTAGTTCAGTTTTGACTATTCAGAATTCAGTTTACTGGAATCAATATAAAAATAAGGACTAGTCAAGAGTAAATGAGAGAGTAGTAATCTAGAGCTAATTTATTAAAACCAAAGATTGGCATTTCTTCAAAGAATTTATTATTATTTAAAAAGCTGTTAGTAACTTGAAGTTGAGGTTGCATTATTAAGCTTTATGGTTTCAAATATTACAAACAAAATTATCAACATTTTGCTCCTCAAGAAAATAACCCTTGGTTTGAAAACTTGCTTTCAGATACTTGCTTTATCTTAAAAAAATTTTTTTGAGATTTATTTACTTATTTTAGAGAGAGAGAGTGCATGGCTGTGTGCACACGCAAGTGGCGGGACGGGGTGGGGGGGGGCGGGCAAAGGGAGAGAATCTCCAACAGGCTCCATGCTCAATGCGGAGCCCGATGGGGGCTCAGTCCCACGACCCATGAGATCATGACCTGAGCCAAGATCACGAGTCAGTCGCTTAACAACTGAGCCACCCAGGCACCCCATCTTAAATTTTTTTTTTTTTGAAGATATATTTATTTAGAGAGCATGAGTCAGGGGAAGCATAGAGGGAGAGAACCTCAAGCCAGCTCCCCACTGAGCGGGGAGCCCACTTGGGGCTGAATCTCATGACCCATAAGATAACAACCTGAGCTGAAACCAAGAGTTGGACGCTTAACTGACTGAGCCAGCCAGGTGCCACTCTTTAAAATTTTTAAACCATGAAACATAATTAAAATTAG
Organism: Callorhinus ursinus; assembly: GCF_003265705.2. Lineage (NCBI taxonomy): Eukaryota > Metazoa > Chordata > Mammalia > Carnivora > Otariidae > Callorhinus > Callorhinus ursinus. The sequence continues at coordinate 26,558,642 of NW_027397079.1, forward strand.
AGTGCTTTGGGAGTGGAGAATTATCTTTAAATTATAAAAATTCTAGAAAGGACTATATCATGAGCACCTGTAAAATTATAGTCTTCTGTGGCTTGATGTTTTATGTATTTTGTGTCCTATATCTGAAGTCACAGAAAATACTTTAACTTGCTCTCCTTCCCTTGTAGGAAGATACGTTCCAGCAGTATGTGAGACCAGAGATTAACACACAACTTTCTGATTTCTGCATCAACCTAACTGGAATTACTCAGGTTCTAAATCTATATTCCTTTTTCTGGAGTTTGAAAGAGGTTCTGAAATTGGGTTTTATTTCATAGTTTAAAAAATTATTATTGTAAACAAATTAATGTACTTTCCTTACTTGGTAAAGATTTTTCATATTATAATATTAAAAAAGTAGCAAAGCAAATTTTATACCTGGTAAGATCTTTCTCAGCCTTTCTCTTAAGGACTTGTAATGATGAAACCAAAGGTTTAATTTGTTTAGATCATTAGTAAAGTAAGTGTTACCATGGTGGACTTGGGGAGGAAGATTGAAATGTATCTGTTTATAACCTGACTTGATACATAGCTTAATGTTTTTTTAGGTCTCTGATTTTTTATTGTATTCTAATTGCTCTTTGTTCATTAATTTGGTTCCTTTATTCATTTACTCATTCATTCAGGGAGTATTTGAGTGCCTGCTATGGTATTTCCCAGGGTACTGGGAATACAGAGATGGTCAAGTCAATCTCCTCAGCTCACTCAATTTATAATCAGGACAGACAGACTAAACCAGTAGTGACAGTATGGTTAGGAAGACGGGCAAGTCAGTGTTTTATCTGGGTATTACGGGCATCTTACGACAGAGAGAATGGAGAGCTGGCCAGGGTCAGACTTCTTCAAGTTAGTGAACTTGGGCTGAATCATGATAGGTCAATAGGAAGGAAAGAATGGGCATTTCAGGTGTGCACAGCAGAACTGTAAGTAGTTTGGGACAGTTCAAGTGTGATGGGCTGGTAAGAAAGTGGTTGAAAATAAAGCTAAAGTGGTAGGTGGAAGGAGGCCATATCATGAAGAGTCTGTGTGTCTTATCCTGAAAGCCTTGGGGAATGTTTGGAGGATTTTAAGTGTGGAAATGTTGTGATGGATCAATTTAGGAAGATCAGTCTGGCAGTGATGTGTCGTATGTTGTGGAAAGATCTGAGCTTTGAGATAGGGAGACCATGTTAGAGGGCCATGGCTTGCAGCTGGGAGGAGAGTTCCCTCTTCTCCCCTCTGGATAAATAGTAAGCCACTGGGTTGAGGTCTTAAAAAAACAAAACACTGGGGATGATCATAAATCTTAATTTTGGGAGGATTATATACTTCAGTTGAAAGCGTCTGTAATGCCTGGTTATGAACAATTTTTAATTATCTTAAAAATGAAATGTTAGGTGGATCTCAGCTAAGGAAATCATGTGGAGTTTAAAATATCATAGATGAGACTTTCTCTTACTGTTCATTTCCTTTCGACTTTTGTGTCTGGGTATTTGCAGGACTACATGTAGCTGCTCTTATTTTTATAAATTTTACTTTTATATCCTCAGGATCAGGTAGACAGAGCTGATACCTTCCCTCAGGTACTAAAAAAAGTAATCGACTGGATGAAATTGAAGGAATTAGGAACAAAGTATAAATATTGCATATTGACAGATGGGTGAGTATTTAGGAAAATTATCTTTTTTATCTACTTTTTTAAGATGAAAGATGTTCATATCCATTTAACTTTTAGAACAACCACAAAAAAATATTTTCTGATAGTTCTGGGGTCTCCTATAAGAGACCATATTTTTCCTTTCACGTTCTTATTTCTACTTGTTTTGTTTTTTTCTACTTAAGCTTTGCATCTTAAGGATCAAAAAATGAGGAGGGAAAGAATGATAATGCTTTAATCTAGAACTAGAGAACTAGGGAAAAATAAATATTAATATGTAAAACTAAAATGACTTTACTAAAGTCAGTTTTTATCGTGATACTTTCTTGCTCAAAGAAATCCAAACTCTTCAGTCTGGCTTTCAAGGTTCTCTTATCTAACCCACCCCACCTGTGTAGCCTGATCCACCTGCCATTCTTGTCCACTCTGTGCGTGCTGGCCATGAATCACATGGTGTGTCCTTTCTCTGTGCACGTAGTCATGCTCTCCTCTCTACTGGAAGGCTCTCTTCCTTTACTACTTCATTATTATTATTCAAAGCCTTCTTTTGTTTTACTCCACATACTACAACTCACACTGATTTTTTTTTTTTTTTTGACATCTTAGGGTCTTTATATATGTACCATTTGTGCTGCCATCTGACTATTCTGATATCTAAACTTTATGTAAGATTTGTTTGCAGGGAGATTAAAAATCCTTTCAAAGTAAGGACTTCTGCTACTTGATCGTCTTCCCTAATGCTTCCTGTAGTCTGAACTCAGAATGTGTCCTCAAAAGCATTTGTTAAATGGAAAGCTTAGAGGGAAGATCAGAAGGATTGAAACAAGGATTATAGGCCTTGTGCCAAGGCAGCTTCTATACCCTAATGCTATTAAGATTGAAGAAGGAAGTCTCCTAATCAACATCTCTTTCAAACTGTGAACAGATTGTACCCTAAAACTGAGATGTCACTTACATAAAGGGGTTAGTGACCCTTAGGAAAAAAGCATTGAGTGTAGTCACATTATAATTGTGTTTAAAAATAGAAATTTGGGAAAATGTTGGTGGACCTCTTTAGAAATCTGTTGATTTTAAACATGAATGAGCAATGTTCCTGCTCAAGTATATAGGTGTTTCTGTCATAACACAGTATGTGTGATTCTGTAAAAACCTCATATTCTGGGACATAGCTCATACCTCCAGAGAGTTTGGACAGCTCAGGCAGGCAGCTCAGAGTTAGTGGACGTTGTCTCAGAGGCAGTAGGATTCTCGGGACAGGCACTCGTTTTTAATTTTTTTAAAAATATACCTGAAAGTACTCCTACTGGCACTACAGCTGAATTGAGAGCTTTTTTTCTTAACTGCTGAAGGTTATAATTTGTATGGCTGTTGTATCACTCCCTTCCCTAGGAAAAACCATGTATGAACCAACATGATTTCCATATTATACAATCAGTATTTTCCTACTTAACTACATAAGTTGATTAGTGTTGTAGAAACATATGCTGTAACAGTACAAATTGTATTTGAATTCACCACTTACTACCAGCGACTTTCGTCTTTCAAATATTTTGTTCATTTGTTTTTTTTGTTTCTAAGCATACCCTCAAAGAACTTCCTAATACAGTAAACCTAGCATTAAAAGTAAGCTTAGCAGAGTTATTTTAGGATTATGAAAAAATAATTAACAAGATAGAGGTCTGCCCAAGTAATCAGAACTATGAAAGTGATCATGATTAGTCTAGTAAGATTTGTTTATGAAAAAAATTCGATATACCTGACTCCTACTTTTCTTTGTTGTTTATTTTTGGATTAGTATTTTGGAAGTAAGTTAATTTTCTAAGCTTGATGATATGTGTGAATATCAGAAAGAAAGGTGACATGTAAATAAACAAATTAGAATGACTTAAAATACTAGTAAGAACAGTAGAGCATTTATTTTATCATTTTTCCACCCCTCTTTTTGATTTTACAAGTTCGTGGGATATGAGTAAGTTCCTGAACATTCAGTGCCGGCTAAGCAGGCTCAAATATCCTTCTTTTGCTAAAAAGTGGATCAATATTCGAAAGTCATATGGAAACTTTTACAAGGTAAAATTTCTCCATTTTATTGATTATACTGCTCTTAATGATAAATTTATTACATTTTGCATGTATGTTGTGATATACTAGGTGCTTTTCATAGGAAAAGACCATATACTTTAGTTGTAAGGTTTTATAATCCAAACATGAGGATGATCATATGAGTGTAGGAAGTTGAGCTATTTTTCTTTCAATCTGTTACCATTATTTGAATAGATTAACTGTAAATACATGATCTTCAGGAGAGGTTTGAAACTGGGGGAGGTATTCAGTATGTGAATTGTTTGTGGAACAAATGTTCCCCGCTGAATTTTATTCATTTTTTTTAAAGATTTTATTTATTTATTTGAGAGAGAGAATGAGATAGAGAGCATGAGAGGGAGGAGGATCAGAGGAAGAAGCAGACGCCCCTCTGAGCAGGGAGCCCGATGCGGGACTCGATCCTGGGACTCCAGGATCATGACCTGAGCCGAAGGCAGTTGCCCAACCAACTGAGCCACCCAGGCACCCCCCACTGAATTTTAATTTTATCAAAGTTAATACATATGTGTAGTGTAAATTTTTGAGTAGTACTACAAGGCTTATGAAAAATGGCATTCATCCACGGTGGCCCTCACCAGTACTGGTTCTTATTCTCCTTACTCTCCTGAGGCAAACACTTTCAACTTTTTGTAGCTGTTTCTTCCAATATTTACCATTATACTTCTAAATGATATGTTTATCCTATTTCTTGAGTTTTCAGTATGAGATATGTATGGAGTTCCTGCAGTGGAAGATGAAGATTTAACTCTATGAGAAAGCCACCATACCTGCATGTCCTTCCCCTCTGCATGTCTTCTTATTTAGTTACATTATCTTTATAATCAAATCATTATTCAGTGCTTCCGTTCTTGTAGCAGTGGAGAGTGTTCACAACTTCTCCCCGGATTTTTACAAGTGCCTTCAGTTGTTTTCTTATTCTGTTACTTTCCCGTTCAAACTGTAAATCATTCTCTGTATTCAAAACACTCAGTGGTCCGTTTTCTTTCTTTCTTTCCATTTCTTTTCCTTTCTTTTCCTTTTTCCTTGGAGGCTACCTTCCTATAGCCTTTAATCCTGTTCTAATCTGAACTATTTGTTTGTCAGGCTTCTTCTAAAATCATCCCAGGAGATTCTTTTCTTGCTTCTCTATCATGTGTTAGACTTTGTGTCGTCATCTTTCTTCCTTTACAACCTCATTTTGGTGAAGCAAATCCTAAAGTAGTTTTGTGAGAAAAGGTGCTTTCCCTTAAAGAACATTTTTGTATTTTTAACATTTTTTAAAGCTGAGAAATGTACATACAGAAAAGTGGAGTTTGACTGTTTTAAATGAAATCCTTTGTAACTTCCACTCACTTAGCTCCTTTCCTTTCTCCCAGAGGGGCCCCCCTCAAAGTTCATACTTTCATGGAAATCATTTTCTTGTTTTTCCTTATAGCTTTAATATTTGTGTGTGTATCCTTATACCATATAGTTTACTTTTGCCTCTTTTTGAACATGGTATAATTAGCATCGTACTGGCTGTATTGTTCATTTTGTTTTTTTCCTTAAGATTATGTTTGAGATTCATTGAGGTTGTGTATTATGTAGCTGTAGTTAGTTTATTTTATTGCTGTGGAGAATTTCATTGTGTGAATGTATAGGAGTGTATCTGTCCTGGCCATTTTGGCTGGCCATTTTGGGGGCTTTTAGGAGCGGTGGTGCTATAAACATTCTTGCACATGTCTTCTGGTGCCTTTTTGCACGCATTGCTCCAGGGTATAAACCTACGAGTACAATTGCTGGTTCACAGGCTACGTGCATCATTGACATTAGGTAATGCAAAAGTAGTTTTCTGAGGGCGGTATACCAATTTGCACTCTCCCCAGAAGAGTGGGTAAATTTATAATTGCTCCCCATCTTTGCCAGCATCTGGTATTGCCAGACATTTTAAATGTTTATAAATCTGGTGGATGTGGGTTGCCATCTCATTAAGATTCTAATTTGCATTTGCCTAATTACTCATGAGGTGGAGTTTGAGCTTGTTTTCCATTTGAATTTATTTTGTGAAGTCCCTGTTTAAATCTTCCCATTTGTAAAAATTGGGTGGTCTGTCCTTTTGTAATTGTAGATTATAATTTGTGATTGTTGATAGATATTTATCTTGGATACGAGTCCTTTGATTATATTTGGTAAATTTTTTTCCTTTTTTGTGAATTTATCTTCTCACTCATTTTGTGATTTTTCAAAAAAATTTCTGTTAATGGAAAATTACAAACATATACAAAAGTTGACAGGTATAATGAACCCTCATGACCCAGTTTTAATAGGTATAAGCTCATGGCCAACCTTGTTTCATCTGTATCTCTAACCCACTTTCCCCTTTCCTTACTCTTTTAAAGCAGATCTCAAATGTTATTTGATCTGTAAACATGTCATTATATGGTTCCAAAAAATAAGGAACTGTTTTAAAAAACATAACTATCATACCATCATCACACTTAGAAAAAAATCAACAGTAATCCCTTAATATCATCAAATGGTCATAGTTTTCTTTTTAAATTTAATTTAATTAGTTAATTTCTAAAATTGAAGTGTAGTTGACATTTACTAGTTTCAGGCATACAACATAGTGATTGGACAGTTCTGTACATTATGCCATGCTCACCACGATATGTGTTAACCATCTGCTAGCATACAGTGTTATTACAGTGTTATTGACTGTATCCCTGTGCTGTACTTTTCATCCCTGTGACTTTTTTTTATAACTGGGAGTTTATACCTCTTTATCCCCTTCACCTCTTTTTTTTTCCTTTTACCTTTTGTGATTTGAATCAGGATCAGAATAAGGTCCACACATTTAAAGTTGGTTGACATGTCTCTTTTAAGTTTTTTAATCTCGAAATTCCTTTTCCACATCCTTTTTTTTCCTCTAGCGATTTATTGTTATTATTTTAAGAAATGAAACCATTTTGGGATGCCTGGGTGGCTCAGTCGGTTAGGCGTCTGCCTTCAGCTTAGGTCATGATCCCAAGGTCCTGGGATCGAGTCCCGCAAAGGGGTCCTTGCTCAGAGGGCGCCTGCTTCTCCCTCTGCCTGCCACACCCTCTGTTTGTGCTCTTTCTCTCTGACAAATAAATAAAATCTTTAAAAAAAAAGGGAAGAAAGAAAGAAATGGAGCCAGTTTTCCATTTTCCCACTGTCTGGATTTTGCTAATTATGTCCTGTGATATTAATTCAAATGTGCCTCTAGCCTCTGTGTTTCATGTAAATTTGTAGGGGCTCAGTCATCTTTAGGTTTGCTTTTTTTTTTTTTGCTATACCTCCCAGGTGACAATGCATTCTTACATTAGGGCATCTTTCTCAAACCTTTAACTCTATTTATTCTAGGGATAATTATTAATAATTAATAAAGCCATAAAATAATTTTCATGTCTGCATCAAAACATCCACAGCTCACAATACATTAGAGTGTTCAGAAAGTTGTAGATATAATAAGGCAATAACATTGCCAGTGCTCTTTTAAGTAGAGAATAGTATTTTTTTGTGGATCTGTTCATGTTGACCAATTTATTAGGCTGCTCTTTTCTTTTTTCTTTTTTCTTTTTTAGAGATTATATTTATTTATTCGCCAGAGAGAGAGCGTGCACACAAGCAGGGGGGAGCGGCAGGCAGAGGGAGAAGCAGGTTCCCTGTTGAGAAAGGATAGGCTGTTCTTTTCTATATGGTTTTCCCCTGCTCCTGATAGTTAATCAACTCTGATGCCAATTAATGGAAGTTGAGGAAATGTAACATTTTTTCTTTTTAAAATATTTCCTTTTGTTTTGTTTTCCTTATTCAAGTAGGCCTAAAAATCTTGACACAAATTTTTACTATATAGGATGCTAACAATGTATAGTCTTTGGCATGTACAAAGTATTCTTTTCTCCTTTTTAAAACTAAAAATGACTTTTTACCCAACCTTTTTTGGGAGTGGAGATAGATCATTAAATTTGAAATTATCTCTTTCCTTTTCATAAGTTTAAGAAACTTATAGGGCAAGCATAATACTTTTCTGTTTAATAGCTGGCTTAAATTTAAAGTGGGTTTGATTTTTCTGTAAGTAGGCTGAAACAATATGAATAAAAATACAGGTTACAGACACAATTTTATACTAGATTTTAGAAAATAAACATGTATGGTATGATCATACTCCAATGTAGGTTCAGCATTTATAAAATTATACAAACATGTTTATTTCTTTAGTAATTCTGTATATGCATTAAAATGTCATTTTTGAAGCAAAAGTAAAGAATGAAATATACTTTGGGAAGGCAAAAGCTATGTTTGTTTTTGTCTTTTTTTTTTTTTCCTGTACAAATACTCAGTTCTGGGTTGGATTTGAGATAAGTTCTCATGGATTTCATTTTCCACTGAAAATAGACAACTTCTGCCCTTGCTCTTCATCTTGTTAAATAAGAAGAGGCTTACTTACGCATATATAAGGTTGAAATCTATGGCAAAATGTTCATTGCTTTTCTATGAATGACTGGACCCTCTTTTGCAGAAATCTGCAGCTATTCTAAAGGCAGATCAGTAAATCTCATCCCTAGAGTGTGATCAGACTGTACATTACAAAGCTCTTTTCAGAGTAAGGTTCTGTGGCTGAGCAAAGATTCTGAGAAAGGGTTTTTTGTTTTTTTTTTTTAACCTGGTCATACTCTGTGTTCAAAGGGAAGAAAAATACTAATTTTCTACATTTTTTTCCAGATGGCTTTCAGTAGGTCTTGAGACTTGCAAATAACTTTTCTCACTGTCAAGCCCAAGCAAAAGTGTGAACATTTAAGATTTTTTTTGCAATATGATTTTTCCAAAGACTCAATTTTCTTCAAAATCCAAGAATCTTGTCCCTGGAAATTAAATGTTTTCTACAGGGTCTTACAGAGATTTCTTCAATCGGTTTATGTAATGAAATGTCTAGGCTAGTTTTTGTAGCTCTTCTTCAAACTACTCAGCAAATTTTGGCCTACTGTTTTCCTACCATTCACTTTTCAAGTCAGTCATCTTGCTGAGAACTTTTCCTTGCCAGGCCAGAGGAAGTGTGAGGTTTATGTGTTCTTTATCCAGGTTTTCACACAGCTATTAAGTTTTAGACATGATTGAGTGAATTGGCCTTTGTTTAACATAGTTAATCATTTTTCTGGCACTATCCAGGACTTTTCATGTTATCTCTGATTCATTTGCAAAATATGCATAACAAATTTTACCATTTTAACCATTAAGTACACAGTTTAGTGTCAGTAAGAACATTCATACTGTCGTGGAACCATCACCACCATTCATTTCCACAGCTTTTTCATCTTTCAAAACTGAAAATATACCTTTTAAAGAGTGACTCTGTATTCCCCGTTCCTTCGGCCCCTGGTAACCACCATTCTGCTTTCTGTCTGTGAATTATACCACTCTAGGTATCTAATATAACTGGAATCATACAGGATTTGTCCTTTTGTTACTGGCATATTTCGCTTAGCATGATGTCTTCAAGATTCATACATGTGGTAGCATGTGTCAGAATTTCCTTCCTTTGTAAAGCTAAATAATCCATTGCTTTAGAAGTTCCTTCCTTTTGAAGGTGGAATAATATTTCATTATATTTATATTAAATTTCATTTATCCATTCATCTGTTGATAGATACTTGGGTTCTTCCACCTTTTGGCTGTTGTAAATACTGCTCCAGTGAATATGGATGTGCAAATAACTGAGTCCCTGCTTTCAGTTCTGTGGGTATATACCCAGAAGTGGAATTGGATCATATGGCAATTCTGTGTTTAATTTTTTGAGAAACTTCATGTCACAGCAGTGGCACCATTTTACATTCTCACCAGCAATGCACAAGGGCTCCAGTTTCTCCGCGTCCCTGCCAACACTTATTTTCCATTTTCTTGCCCTTTTTTTTTTTTTTTTTTTTTAATAATGGCCATCTAATGGGTATGGAGTGGTATCTCATTGTGTTATTGATTTGTACTTCCAGAATGATTAGTAATGTCGAGCACCTTTTTGTGTGCTTATTGGCCAGTTGTATGTGTTTGGAGATATGTCTGTTCAAGTCCTTTGACCATTTTGAAATCAAGTCTTTTTTTTTTTTTTGTAATTACTGTTGAGTTTTAGGAATTCTTTTTTTTTTTTAAGGTTTTATTTATTGGGGCGCCTGGGTGGCTCAGTCGTTAAGCGTAGGCCTTCGGCTCAGGTCATGATCCCAGGGTTCTGGGATCGAGCCCCACATCGGGCTCCCTGCTCTGTGGGAAGCCTGCTTCTCCCTCTTCCACTCCCCCTGCTTGTGTTCCCTCTCTCGCTGTGTCTCTCTCTGTCAAATAAATAAATAGTCTTTAAGAAAAAAGCTTTTATTTATTTGAGAGAGAGAGAGCAAGAGCAGGAGGGAGGTGTAGAGGGAGAGGGAGAAGAAGACTCCCTGCTGAGCCAGGGGATCATGACCTGAGCTGAAGACAGACGCTTAACCGACCAAGCTATTCAGGCGCCCAGGAGTTCTTTATATATTCTGGATATTAATCCTTTTTCAGATCTATGATTTCCAAAATTTTCTTCCATTCTTTGGGCTGCTTTTCTCTGTTGATAGTGTGCCCTTTGATATACAAAAGTTTTAAATTTTTAGGAAGTCCAGTTTATCTAGTTTTTCTTTTGTTGTCTCTTTTGGTGTTGTATCCAAGAAACCATTGCCAAATCCAGTGTCATGAAACTTCTCCCTTAGGTTTTCTTCTAAGAATTTTATAGTTTTGACTGTTAGGTTTAGGTCTTTGATCCATTTTGAGCTAATGTTTTATTAGTGATTGCTTTGAATTTATAGATCATGTTGGATGATTATTTTTAAAAAATTTTTTATTTTTATGTTAGTCACCATACATTACATCATTAGTTTTTAATGTAGTGTTCCATGATTCATTGTTTGTGCATAATACCAGTGCTCCATGCAGAACGTCCCTCTTTAATACCCATCACCAGGCTAACCCATCCCCCCACCCCCCTCCCCTCTAAAGCCCTCAGTTTATTTTTCAGAGTCCATCATCTCTCATGGTTCGTCTCCCCCTCCGATTTCCCCCCCTTCATTCTTCCCCTCCTACTATCTTCTTTTTTTTTTTTCTTAACATATATTGCATTTTTTGTTTCAGAGGTACAGATCTGTGATTCACATGTTGGATGATTATTGATAGCTGAACAATATTAAATCTTTCAGTTTATGAACACAGATATCTTCCCATTTATGTTGTCTTTAATTTCTTTCGGCAACATTTTGTAGTTTTTGATGTTACAAGTCTTTCACCTCTGGTTAATTTTTTTTTTTTTTTTTTTTTTTTGCTACTGAAATGGAATTGTTTTCTTAATTTCCTTTTTGGATTCTTCATTGTTAGTGTATAGAAATGCACCTGATTTTTGTGTGTTGATTTTGTATCCTGTGACTTTGCTGTCTTTGCTTATTAGTTCTGGCAGTTCTTTGGTGGAATCTTCAGGACTTTCTGCATGACACCTGCAAACAAAGATCACTTTACTTCTTCCTTTCCAGTTCAGATCCCTTTTATTTCTTTTTCATGCCTACTTGTTCTGGTTAGAATTTCTGTTATTATTTTGAATGGAAGTGGTGAAAGTGAGTGTCCCTATCTTGTTCCCGATCTTAGAGGAAAAGCTTTCAGCCTTCTCACCATTGAATATGATGTTCACTCTAAATTTTTTTATATGGACTTTATTATTTTGAGGTAGTTTTCTTCTGTTCCTAGTTTGTTCAGTATTTTTATCATGAAAGGGTGTTTATTGTCAAATGCCTTTTTTGCATCATTTGAGGTGATCATGTGTTTTTTTCCCTTCATTCTGTTAATGTGGTTTGTTATATTGATTATTTTTTGTATGTTGAACCATCATTGCTTTCCAAGAATAAATTTCACTTGGTTGTGGCATATAATCCATTTAGTATGCCACTGGATTTGGTTTGCTAGTATTGTTGAGGATTTTTGCATCAGTATTTATAAGGGATAATGGTCTCTAGTTTTCTTATAGTGTCTTTGGCCTTGGTATCAGGATAATGCTAAGCTTATGAAATGATTTAGGAAGTGTTCCTTCCTCTTCAGTTTTTTGCAAGAGTTTGAGAAGAGTTGGTGTTAAGACTTATTTAAGTGTTTTGTAGAATTCACCATTGAAGCCATCCTGTCCCCCCTTCTCTTTGTTGGGAGGTTTTTGATTACCAATTCAGTCCTCTTTACTTATTGTAGGTCTGTTCATATTTTCTGTTTTCTTCATGATTCAGTCTTGGTAGGTTGTGTGTGTCTAGGAATAGTCCATTTCACCTAAGTTGTTCAATGTGTTGGAAAAGTTATTTTTGTAAGCACATTTTTCTAGGTGATACTTAGTGAAAGGACCAGAATGCATTGCAATATTACAATAGGATAATTATTTTTTTTTAAGATTTTATTTATTTATTTGAGAGAGAGAATGAGAGATAGAAAGCATGAGAGGGAAGAGGGTCAGAGGGAGAAGCAGACTCCCTGCTGAGCAGGGAGCCTGATGCAGGACTCGATCCCGGGACTCCAGGACCATGACCTGAGCCGAAGGCAGTCGCTTAACCAACTGAGCCACCCAGGCGCCCTAATAGGATAATTATTGATGTTTATCATGGTGCTTTTATATCATTTGCTTTGTGATTCTCTCGAGAACCCAGTGAGTAAGGAGTATAACTATTAGTCTTATTTTACAGATGAAGGCGGGGCCCCAAGATGTATAGGTGACATAGCTGTACAAACTGCAGAATATAAAACTTAACATACACAGAAGATAGAATAGTGGTTCTCAAAGTGGAGGGGCATATTGGAATCTGGGGAGTGAGATTTTTACATTTATTAAATTGGAGCAGGTATTTAAATAGGTTGAAAAATACCACATGATAATTTCTTTCATGCTGAATCTTAATTATCTTTAGTCGTAGAAAGGCTAGATTTTTTTTTTTTTTTGGTGTATCTGTCTGAGGAGTCTGTCAAATAAAATAATACATTATGTAAGATACCATGGAAAAGAATGTTTGGGCTAAAATGGTAGAGCTTTGGGGTGCCTGGGTGGCTCAGTTGGTTAAGTGTCTGACTTTTTTTTTTTTTTTTTTTAAGATTTTATTATTTGAGAGAGCGAGAATGAGAGAGAGAGAGAGCACATGAGAGGGGGGCGGGTCAGAGGGAGAAGCAGACTCCCCGCCGAGTGGTGAGCCTGATGCGGGACTCGATCCCGGGACTCCAGGATCATGACCTGAGCCGAAGGCAGTCGCTTAACCAACTGAGCCACCCAGGCACCCAAGTGTCCGACTCTTGATCTTGGCTCAGGTCTTGAATTCAGGGTTGTGAGTTCAAGTCCTGTGTTAGGCTCCACGCTGGGCAGGAAGCCTACTTAAAAAAAGAAATAGTAGAGCTTCAACTTAGACATCCAGAGCAATACATTTCCTTTCGTAAATGATTTGTCAAATTACAAAACTGCGGACTCTTTAGATGTCTTGAGGATTCTACCTATTTATATGTATTTTCATCTATAACTTAAGATAATTTTTTTAAAGCTCTGAAGGTTTGAGTTATTTATTTGCTCCATTTGACTAAATATTTGTCTTTTGCCTAACTGTAGCTATTACCGTTAATTTTCATTTTCTTATTTTTCATAGTTCATTCATTTTCTTATAGAATACTAAAGAATTATTTACTACGCTGTTTATTTTCCAGGTTCCTAGAAGCCAAACCAAATTGACAATAATGCTTGAAAAGCTAGGAATGGATTATGATGGGCGGCCTCACAGTGGTCTTGACGACTCTAAGAACATTGCCCGAATAGCAGTTCGAATGCTTCAAGATGGATGTGAACTCCGAATTAATGAGAAAATGCATGCAGGACAGCTGATGAGTGTGTCTTCTTCGTTACCAATAGAGGGCACTCCAGCTCCACAAATGCCACATTCTAGAAAATAACAGCATTTTTGCCCTTTGCCCATGGATCATTCACTCTAACTGGAGTTGCTACAAAGAGGTAGCAGATGAATACTTATTGAATTAGTCCTGTGGTGCAAAATTTAAGCACCTTAAACATTTACAGTCTTACTACAGCTACAGTTGTATATAAATGTGTGTGAACAGATTCTGTGGGGAGGGCATTTTGAATTTTTTATCACCAGCACTTTTGATATGAGCAGTATTTGTTACATAGTAACAGTTCCTGCTTAGAATTGACTTTTATAATTTAAGGTGTCCAAGATATGTCCCTTTTGGTTTTAAAATGCAAAGGCTTATTGGCACTCCCCTTGAATGTCATATCTTATTGATATTAAAATACATAATGTGTTTCTACATTAACATCATTAGATCAAGTCATTTCTTACAGTGCAGGAAAGATTGGAAGGCCTTATCCTTTTGGTTTTTGAATTCTGTATGTGAAGTTCAGCTGTGCATGGTGAATTTCATAAAGTACTTGGTACACATATCTGCCTACATTTCTTTTCAATTTGGAAAGTTGGAAGACTTGTGGTAGATTATAGGGTCTTGTTAAGCATTCAGTTACTGGTGAGGTTAATAGAAAGTCAGAAGAAAATTCCATTTGAAGGAATATAAGGGCTGTAGCTCAAACTTTGTAACACATAAACATATCTGTGGGGTTTTTTGGACTTCATTTTTTGGTTCCCCTCCCTCTTGTGACATAAATCTGTCCTAATTCTTAAATCTAAGAAACCATGCTTTGAAATAGACTAAAAATAAGGGTCACCACTTAATTTTGCATTTGTATTCAACATTATGAGTAGGTAATAAAGTCAAATAATGCTTTTTAACATACCTTATGTTTTTATTACAAGTTGATTTTACATAGTGACCACTCAATGTTGAATAGTTAATTCTTAACTAATTCTAAGAATGTAAGTGAGTTTATGGAGTTGAAAAAGCAAAACTGTTATCTAAAAGGTAAAAATATTGCATTTCCCTCTATAGCTTTCATGAACAATTTGCTCCTTCTCTTACTTTCTGTTAGTAGTTGTGCTGCTACTTTATTTTAATGATTTATATATTAACTAAATGAATTTTATAGAAGCTTCCAGCCCTGGTGCATAGGATAAAAGGAAGCATTTTTCTTGGTCTGAGAATTCTCTCCGCAGTGTAGAAAGAATGAATTTTGCCTTTGAGCGGTAGTTGTAGAATAAGAATAAAGACTAACAAATAGATAACAGAAGGCACAAGGGAATGTGATGCCCTTAGACAAACTGATATGGATTAAAGTAAAACAAGGAAATCTAGATGTTTTACATTTATGCAGTAAACTTTGGGGGTGAAATGGATATATGCTGAGATTTTTGTGAATCCTAAATAGCACCATATAATATACCATAAAGTATTGCTGAAAATTTCAGAGAATTTCCTTCAAATCCTTACTGAGTTGGGCCAGGGCAGAGTAGTAGAGAACAGCACATCACTGTTGAGATATGGATGCCAGGAGGTCCACTGGCACACTTTTTAGGTGATCTTTTTCCACGTAGTCACCTTAACCTTAGAATTCAAATTCATGCCACAGCAAAACCGTAATTATCTGTTGCCAGCTTCTGTAATTGCTCATCAGTAGCTGAAATTGCAGTGGGGAAATCTGATTTTGGCAAGGAAATGTTCCCTCTTGTTTTGTTTGTTTTTAAGTCAGACTTCTAATTTCTGGGCCGATTTTTCCTTTTTGCAAAATAGCCCAAGAACTGCAAACTCCTCTTGTATTTCTTTTTAAGGCTTTCAGCATTACAAGTTGTCAGTATCCTTTTGGCTCAGTCAGATATTTTATTTGGTGATGTTTTACTGTTCTCATTTTTTTAAAAACTATTGAGAAATAATTGACAAATGTTAGTGTATATATTTAAAGTGTAAATGTGATGATTTGGTGTATGTTACAGAATGATTACCAAGATCACGTCACTTCATATAGTTAACTTTTTTTTTTGTGGTGGTGAGAATGCTTAAGGTCTATTCTCAGCAACTTTCAAGTATATGATAACCATAGTGGGCACTGCTGTACATTAGAGCCTCAGAACTTACTCTTCTTATGACTGAAAATTTGTACCTTTTGACCTATATTACCCCGTGTCTTCCATCCCCCCAGCCCTTGGCAACCACCATTCTGTTATGTTTCTATGATATTAGCTTTTTTTTTTCTTTAAGATTCTTCATATAAGTGATACCATGCAGTATTTGTCTTTGTCCATCAGCCTTATTTCACTTAGCTCTCCAGGTTCATTCACACTGCTGCGAATGACAGGATTTCCTTTTTCCTTATGGCTGAATAATGATCCATTGTATATGTACTATTTGTTTCAAGATATTTTTTGAGTTCTCTTGATTTCTTCTTTGATCCATTGGTTCCTCAGAAGTGTTTTATTTCCACATATTTGTGAACTTTTCCAGCTTTCCTCCTATCATTGACTTGTAGTTTCATACCATTGTGGTCAGAAAGATAGTTGATATGATTTCAGTCTTCTTAAATTTTTTGAGACTTATTTTGTGACCTAACATATCTATCCTGGAGAGTGTTACGTGTGTGCTTGAGAAGAACATGTATTCTGCTGCTGTTGGTTGAAATGTACTGTATATGTCTGTTAGGTTCATTTGGTCTATTATTTCCTTACTGATTTTCTGTCTGGATGATCTGTCCATTGTTAAAAGTGGGGTATTGAAATCCTCTACCATTATTGCATTGCTTTCTAGTTTTGCCTTCAGAACTGTTAATAATTGTTTAGTATATTTAGGTGCTCAGTATTGGATACATAAGTAATTGTTATATCCTCTTGATGAAGTGGCCCTCATTGTTGCAGCTTTTGAGGTAAAGTCTGTTTTGTCCAATGTAAGTATAGCTACTCTGTTCTCTCTTGTTTACCATTTGTGTAGAATATCTTTTCCTATCCCTTTACTTTGAGCTTATGAGTGCCCTGAAAGCTTAAGTGAGTCTCTTAATGGCAGCATATAGTTAGGTCTTGTTTTTATATCCATTTAGCCACTCTATTTCTTTTAATTGGAGAATTTAAACCATTTACCTTTAGAGTAATTATTGATAGATATGGACTTAGTATCTCCATTTTGTTAATTGCTTTTGATTGTTTTGTAGTTCCTTTTCTCCTTTCTTCCTTTCTTAGTGCGTTGATGGTTTTTTGTAGTGGTATGCTTTCATTTTATCGTTTGTGTATCTATTATAGGCTTTTGCTTTGTGATTGCCATGAGGCTTTCATAGTATATCTCATAGTTACAACAACAGTCTTGTGTAAGCAAGCTGACAACAACTGAACTCAAAAGTTAAGCATTTCTTTAGCATTTCTCGTAAGGCAGGTCTAGTGGTGACAAATTCCCTCAGTTTTTGTTAGTCTGGGAAAGTGTATCTCTCCTTCATTTCTGAAGGACAACTTTGCTAGGTAAAGTATTCTTGGTTGACAGTTAACAGTTTTTTCTTTGAGCACTTAGAATATATCATCCTATACTCTCCTGGCCTGCAAGGTTTCTGCTGAGAAATCAGACTTTTTTCTTTTGCTGCCTTCAAAATTCTTTTTCTTTGATTTTTGAGATTTTTTTTTTTTATTATATGTGTCTCAGTAAAGATTTCTTTGGGTTGAATCTACTTGGGGATCTTTGAGTTTCATGTACCTGGATGACCATATCTCCCCAGATTTGGGAGATTTTGAGCCATTATTTCTTTAAATCAATTTTCTCTCTCTTTTCTCTTTTTCTCTCTTTGTGGGACTCCCATAAAGCAAATATTGTTTCAGTTGATGTCCCGTAGTTCAAGTAAGCTTTCTTTACTCTTTTTTTTATTAATGTATTTATATGAATGATAGTTTTTAAGGATTTATTTATTTGAGAGAGAGTACGACTGGGGGGAGAAACAGGGGGAGAGAATCTCAAGCAGACTCCCCACTGAGCGTGGAGCCCAGTGCAGGGCCTGATCCTAGGACCCTGGGATCATGACCTGAGCCAAAATGAAGAGTCAGCTGCCTAACCGCCTGAGCCACCCAGGCGCCCCTATGAATGATATTTTTTAAAAGGTGTGGTGGGGGGGCACCATTTAAACCTGGTGAAGCAGGCATTAACAATCCTACTTGCTGAATTGTGAAGCTAAATTCAGTGGCTGAAACCAAAGACATTCTACTGTTTGGTAGGAATAAAATCCAGGTCCCCTTTTCCAGGTCTTAGGGCCTATAAGAACATGAAAGTTCCAGCCCTTCAGGCCGGTGGGCTCAGAGCAGGGGCATCCAGTGGTCGCTGGGTATGGATTGCAAAGAGAAGGGTGACCTGCACACACCAAGACTGAGGGCGGAGAAGAGGGTCCCAGTCCTCCAAAGCCCTTGGTGCCCAGCTCTGGCAAAGGAGGCGGGAGTGGGATAGTGAGACCCCAACGAGAGAACCCCCAGTGAGGCAGCTTTCTGCACACCAAAGGGTTCTGTGCCCCTTCCCCTCCACCCCCGTTCTGCAGCCCAGACCAGCAGGCCCTTGTCCTGAGCTCTGGGGCCTGGAAGGGTGGACATATGGCCAATGGTGGTCTGGGAAGTGGCAGAGCACTGTGCTCTGGGGTGCCCACCTGGGTATAGGGCTGCTGAGATGGCCGGTCCCCCGTGGGCAGGGCCGTCTCCACTGTAGGAGGAGGTGTAGGTTGCCTAAACCATGAACCCCAAGCATCTTCTCTCCCCAGCGGTGGTGGTCCTTGCTACCTTCCTCCCTGTGGTTGAGCCTGCCACCCAGCCCATAGGTTCTGCCACCATCCCTCCACTGGGCTGAGCTGTGCTGTCCTCTCTCCACTCTTTTTTACTCTAATTTTTTTATCCTCTGGGTAATCTGGCTTCAAGTTCTCAGATTTTTTTCTTCTGCCTTATTGAGCCTGCTGTTGAAGTTCTCTGTTGCATTTTTCATTTTATTCATTTGTGTAGTAGTGCCCCCTTTGTCCATTGGGAATACATTCTAAGACCTCCAGTGAATACCTGAAACCACAGGTAGTCCTGAACCCTATAACCCTATATATACTATGTTTTTTCTTATGCACACTTACCTATGATGAAGTTTAATTTGTAAGTTAGGTACAGTAAGAGATTAACAAATCACTTATAATGAAGTAGAATGAGTACAGCAGTGTATTATGATAAAAGTTATGTGAATGTGGTCTCTCTCAAAATACTGTACTGTGCTCATGTTTCTTGTGATGATGTGAGATGATACAGTGCCTAGATGATGAGCTGAAGTGAGGTGAGTGACGTAAGCACTGTGATGTAGTGTTAAGCCACTGTTGGCTTTCCGACAGTACGTCAGAAGGAGGATCGTCTGATTTGGGTGATCCTGAATCATTGAGCCGTGACCGTGTCAGTGGTTGGATGTCAGGAGCAGACAATGTCGATGGTTGGGGATCCTCCATAGTTGAAGGGGTTTTTTTTTGCTGAAATCTTTTAGAAGAACATTATAATCAGAAATGATTGTAACTCGGGCGCCTGGGTGGCTCAGTCGGTTAAGCGACTGCCTTCGGCTCAGGTCATGATCCTGGAGTCCCGGGATCGAGTCCCGCATCGGGCTCCCTGCTTGGCAGGGAGTCTGCTTCTCCCTCTGACCCTCTTCCCTCTCGTGCTCTCTCTCATTCTCTCTCTCTCTCAAATAAATAAATAAAAAATCTTTAAAAAAAAAAAAAGAAATGATTGTAACTCATCAAAGTATTGCTGTAGAGGCTGTAATCCTTTGGTGATCATATGGGTGACTTTAATGTGTGTTCCATCTGAGGATTGTATTCCATAATTTTGTCCTTTGGGTAGTTCAGTATATGTCAGCAAATTTTGGGAATGTCTACATTGCTGATTGTGCTTCAGTTTCTTCTTCATCTTCCTCTTCTATACATGATTCCAGAAGTTCTTCTAATTCCTCATTTGTTAACACTTCTTGATGGCCTTCAATATGTGCTTCACTTCCTCAAGAATGTTGGCAATTCCGCTCCAGTAGCTTATGTTGCTGTGTGAATGATTCTCATAACTTCTCCATCAATCCCTTGGGAAGTCTTTAAAATTATCCATAACTTCACTTGATAAGTTTTAGGAGGCATATACAGTTTCTGGTTTTAATTCATCCATTGCAGCTTTGATGAATGTTACTGCATCAGCAGTGAGATTTCCAGCCCTGCATTATGTCCAGATTAGAGTCTGCACCAATTGATGGTTGAATGCAATCAAATACGAGGCAGGTGTGTGTGGCTTTCACAAAGCAAATGATACCTTGGCCATGGGGCTGAAGCCATGAGGTATTTGGAGGTTAAAATGCAACTTCAACATTTTCATTTTCATTGGAAACAGATTCAGGATGGCCAGGTACTGGCACTGTTATTAATAGTATTATTATTCCTTCCTCTTCCAAGTATTTTTTCTCTTTCAGGATGAAGCACTGGTGGAACCATTCCAGAAAAAAGATGGCTCTCACCCATGCTTTCTGATTATGTTGCCAGAACACGGGCAGATAATTTTTGTTTTCGTTTTGGGAGCGCATGGGTTCTTTGCTCTGTACCCTCTGCCTGGGTGTATCATATACCTTGCATAAGGGTTGCCACATAGTAGAGTTAACCTGTCCTTCTATGTTTTATGCCCTGGTACCCCTCTTGCACTTTTAAGAAGGTACATTCTATAGGGCATCTTCTTCCAGAAAAGCCTGATTTCATTGCAGTTGAAGACTTGATTTGGGCGGCATCCTTTCTCTTTTTTTGGAATGGGGGAAGGGGAGAGGGAGAGAAAATCTTAAGAAGTTTCCACACCCAGTATGGAACACGATGCGGGCTCAATCTCATGACCTAAGTCAAAATCAAGAGTTGGATGCTTAACTGACTGAGCCATCCATGTGCCCCGAGTATCCTTTCTCTTTAATCAACTTACTCAACTCTGCCAAAATTGTAGCAGCAGCTTCTTCATTGGTAGTCACAGCCTCTCCAGTAATTTTTATATTTTTTGGTCCAAACCTTTTCTTGAATCTGTGATAATCATCCGTTATCTGCAGTAAATGGCTTGGTGTCACTTAAGAGATACCCCATCATTGGAGGGGCCAAGCTCCCGCTGTTCTTCCTTGCAGAGGTCCTGCGGGTGGCAGTGGTGGCGAGGGCTGTTGGGATCCTCAAGAGGCGAGGCTGCTGGGATCCCTCAGTTCACCTCCTTTGCCTGTGGGAGAAGTTTCTAGCCGAGGGCTGCCTCCTGGCACTTGGCCTGGCATACTGGCCCTCAGAGCAGTAGTGGGGTGGGTTCCTGGGATCACGTGCGTGTGGAACTACCACAGTGCCTGGGTCCGTGGGCGCGGGTGTCTGGCGTGCAGGTAGGGCTGATCTGTGAAACCAGGGTTTGAGTCTCGGGCTCCTCCCAGTGACTCAGGTGGGGTGGTGGGGAGAGAGCTGCAGCAGCACAGGCCCTGGGATGACAGGGTGCAGGGGTGGCTTGGGCCCAAGGGGTAGTGTTGCAGTTGCGGCACAGCCTGGGGACGGTGGGTCTGGGGGCAGTTTCAGGATAGCGGCAGCAGCCGCACGTTCCTGGGGGGCGCCCGCTAAAGCCACATGTCTGGACCCAGGGGGAAGGTTGCAGAAGAGTGGGAGCTTGGTGACTACAGTGATGACAGAGCCGTGAGCTGGGACTGGCGGGGGCAGGTCTCAGAGTAGTGGTGGCATGGCCTCAGGGATGGCCGTGCAAGCGGGACGTGCAACTTCGGGGGCAGGGCTCGGAGCAGCAACAGGTGTCCCAGTAATGGTGGTAGAAAGTTGCCCCCCCCCGGGGGAGGGGGCACAGAGCAGTAGTAGTTCTGGTCCTGTATATGGCGGGGCGCTGTGGCATCCCGAGCTCGGAGTGGGGCGTAGCCGCAGCTGGGGCCCCTGGGGACTGGGCTCACTGCGGCCACACCACCAGCCCCGAGGAGAGGAGATGCGGCAGCTGGAATCTGCGTTGGTCAAGACTATGGGGTCCTCAGTAGCCAAGGAGGCAAGCGTCCACAGCGGTGAGGCTTGCTGGGGGTCCCCTCGCCTAACCGTGGGGTGAAATCCCCGCGGGAATCCCTCCTGGCACCCAGCCGCTCTGGACTGGGAGCTAAAATGCGTCCTGTGCAGCTTCCCTTGGTTTCTTAGCTCTGCGGGGTTTTTGCTGCTGCTTTGTTGTCCAGAGTTTGCCCTATTTCAGGGAACCGTAGCTCTCCCAATTTTTGTCATTCTGTAGGTGTTTCTTTATCGTTTTGTTGTTTTTGTGGAGGAGATGGAGCCTTGGGCTCCTAGCCCTCCCATCGTACAGACACCACCCTCTTCGTAGTCATTTGTAATTGCTCTGTTCAGTCTCCCTCCTGCTCTCCAATTTGATATTCCTTCGATCACATGGACTTTGTGTTTGAATTTTGCTGAGACGAATGTTGCTGTTCTGATGAGATGATCTTAAACATCAGGAGTACTGCTTTCGGCTGTTTGAATTTTGTTATGTTCTGTTGTCTTTGAGGTATTCAGTTTTGCCAATTCTTGCAAGGAAAATGCTTAAGAGGCGAATGCCATTTAGTATTCCAGAAAATCAGCAATATTAGTAGTAGTTTATTCTTGTAATATTAGTAATATTAATAACATTGGTTTAATATATACTATATGTTATAATATTAATATTTATTATTAATTATTATTTACAAACAACCCTTTGTTTTTTCCTCAATCATTAGCTATGTTAATTTCTTTGCTTTCTGATTTTCACTTGTTATGACATATTGCCATACTGGTTTCTGCTGTATTACTTCAAATCCACAGTCTTTAGAACCGAGATATATGCCAGAGCCACTGTATTTTGTCTGTTTTATTTGTTTCATGTTCTTTTGGATAAAACATTTCAAAACATATGCTGTGAAAAAATTTTTTCTGAAGTGTCTTTTTTGCCTAACGATAGTCCTGTTTAATCTGCCTCCTGGGGACAAGTTTTACCTGGACTGAAATGAAAAACCATAGGAGCCTCTAATGCATTACCTATTAAAAGGGAGATGTATCGTTGAAGACTAGGTTAAGTGGTCATTTTTTATAAAGATAGGACCAGTTGACTTGCTCATCACCATGTACATCACCAGTACATCACCATGACTGTTACCCGCAAAATGGTCATGCAAAACAATAATTTGGGGCAGAGGGAAAGGGTGGGTGTTGAAATTATTGAGAGGAAGCAGTAAAGATAACTGCTGTTTGGTGTAGGCTGCAGGCAGGGTCACTGAAGAAACTACTTGCTGGGAACGCTGATAGGGTATGTTGTATTTTGAAGGCAGACTCTCGGTTTCTAAGCTGCTGTGGAGAAGTATAAACTCCTTGAGAGCAGGGACTGTGACGTCTACATTTTTGATTCCAACAGTGTAGGATCCCAGAAGTGTTCTGCACATAGTTGAGTCCAGTGTTAGTCAATGAATGGCAGCGTTAAATGTTTTTTTTTTTCTATTATACTCAGAAGTTCCCTCTTTCTTCTGCACCACAAACCCGTATTTCAGAGCTCCCCACAAAGCTTCCAAAGCCCATAAACTTCTAAGTCTAGAGCAGGGGTTGGCAAACTACCACCCGTGGGCCAAATCCAGCATCCGCCTGTTTCTGTATGGCCTATGAACGAAGTATGGTTTTTACCTTTTTTTAAATAGTTGAAAAAAAACCCCAAAAGAATAATATTATTTTGTAATGTGAAATAACATGAAATTAAATTTCTGTTTCTGTAAAGTCTTACTGGAACAGGGCTACCGTGCTCATCTGTTTCCATATTCTTTCCGGCTGTTCTCGTTTTGCAATAGCAGAGTCAAGTAGCTAGAATAGAGGCCGTCTGGCCAGGAAGGCCGGAAATATTACTGCCTGGGCCTTTGCAGAAAAACATTGCCTATTCCTACCTCCTTGGTCTATAGAAATGTATGAGTTCCATCAGTAAATAAGAAATCAGCTGTGGTAACATGATAACCTAGAGCTGGATGGTCAGGCACAGTGAGAATTGCACCTACCATAGAACACTGTGAAAGCACTTTAATCCATTGTTTATAAGAATCTTGTAGGGTAGGCATGATCATTTCCCATTTTATAGTTGGAAATGTTGGGGTACAGAGAGCTTACCTTGGCCAAGATTAAGTAGCAGGAATTTCACACTCAGGCAGTCCAACTACCCCTCTGCTGTGCCACCTCCCCTTAGAGACCTCAGCTCAGTTGCTATTCTAAGAACAGGTAGTTTGTCCTAGATAGTATGAACGTCCTCTTGCTGCAGTTTAAACTAGACATTTTCAGTATTTCCTGATAAATATTACATGTCAGGAAATAATTCGATGTTCCTTTCGAATGGAATGTATGAAATACTGTTAACTTCAAAGGCAACAAGCTTCCAAGGCTTGTTGGGGATGGGGTCAGTGGAGGAAATTAAATGTTTTATTTAAAAATTTTTTCACTGTGTTCTCAAGGTGAGGGCTGTAATGAGGCTGGCAAGGGGCTGAGAGGTAGAGGTAATTGTTTTTATAGATCCTATTAATACTTGAGTAAAAGGCTGATGATTCTGAGACTTTAAGCTAAATCTGCTTCTGAACCTCTAAGTCTTAATCAAGGAAAGTTTGTCCGGATTTCTTTAGGGTGAATACTGAAAAATCATTGTGGAGTCACATAGTATATGAGCAATAACAAATTTAGAATATGAATGCTTTTTCCTCCTTTTGAGGAAAAAGAGAACAAATAGGGAGAGAATGTATGCTTCTCTCTATAGCCAGTGATGGTAGAAGAGTCAGAGATTGGACCTTTCCCTCTGTGTGTCCATTCCTGCTTCCTGACCCTGCTCCTTCGAACATAAACCTGCTTTCCTTTAGTATTTATCATCAGTGGGTCTGTGATTCTCTAGTCATATAGGCTTGAAACCTTGGGATTACTTGTGGTTTCCCCTCCCCCACTTAGCATTGTGTCCTTTGAATATTTTCCAGTCACTGTATCCTTACCCCAGTCTGCTTTCATCCGGGCTAACCAGACTATTGCTAAAATTTAACTGACTCTTTTCTCTTGCTGTCTCTTCCTATGTACTACTGTCATTAAAAAAAAGCTTCCTAAAATGTTGCACATTGACTTCAGAAACCTTCCCGCTCCTAGGGTAAAACGCAGCTCTCCATTGGCATTTAGGCCCCTCCACAGTGTGGTTTCCAGCTACCTTCCAACTTTATGGCAGCCATCTGCTCTGGTCTAATTACGATTCTACTCACCATCATACCTGCATCACACCTACACCAGTCTGCTTCAGGCCCCATCAAATTAGCCTATCAATCTTGTGCTCTCGCTTCTGGTTTTTTTTAAGACCTACTTTGATTCCAGCCTTCTCCTTCCCCGACTACCCAGACCTTTGGCAATAAGTTCCTCTATTCACTCAATTGCACAGATTCATATTTATCTCCATGTTTTTTTCTGTTCCTCCAACTAGATTGTAAATTCTTCAAGTGCAGGTTCTTACATATTGTATCCCCAGAACCTAACACAGAAGGGATGCTCAGTTAAAAATAATTAATGGTGGTAAAATGCGTTGCATAAGATCAGTACCTTTTTCTGAAATTGCAAAGGGTGGAGAGCTTAAGTGTTGACTACTCTCTGAGAAAGGAGTTGCCTCGTGGGCAGAGTTATAGATACAGGCTGGGCTGTTCCCTGTTACTATGCACCATGAATACATTTTTAGAGACTTTGACTCAGTAGCAGTAATGGTTAATCCCTGTCTATACTTGGCTTTCCCTCTAGGTGCCAGGAAAAGCAAACAAATGTTAAGCTCTCCTAGTTCAGACTATGCACTGCTGATAAAAAAAAAAAAAATCTGCTCCAACTATCTTTGGCTTTGAAAAGATCATTGCTTACTTTTCCTTTGTCTGGAGCAGTGATTTTTCAAACTTTTATGCACAAGTACTCCCTAATACTTTTTTAAAAACTAGTTTTAAAAGGAAAATATTAACACTGTATATTTAAAGCTGACCCTAAGTTTAAATAAATTGGCAAAGGGGTATAATTTCCAGCATAGTATAAATATTGACATTTTAAAACAAAGTGTTCATTACTCTTTCAGATATACCCAGTAGAGTCGAGATATCGTGGAAATTCAGTACCATCAACCACTATAGATAATACACAAAGAAAAATACATAAATATTTAAAATTTTAAATCTTTCTTTGAAGTTGTATTTTCATTGCAATTTCCTCACAAGATTTTATCCTAATGTAACACAGCAAAACCCTACCATAATACCTAAATGGGACTCCAAAAACTTGAATTGTGAAAATCTGAGACCATATTATTGCAGTAATAAAGAGGGGGGGCGAGTGTATGTTTTAGTCTGTACTGTCACACAGGACAAAAGTAAAAGTAATGAAACTTATACAAGCTGGCGATCACTTTCTAACCACCACCACCAGCAAGGGCCTTCCCCAGAGAAGCTTAGAATGTTTGGGAATAGGAGGCTGGTTTGAGGGACAGGGGTCAATTCCATTAAATCAAATTTTCATATTCCTGCATTTGGTTGTCTTAGAATTTTTCTGTATGTTTTTATGCTTGAAAGTCATATCGATCACACTGTCATATACATCTTTGCAACAAAAATAAGTACATTTAAAATTTTATTTTCTTATGATCTCAATTAAAACTGTGCTAAATTTCTTCTGTATTGAGTTTAAATTAATTTATGTAATTGGTCAAAATATAAATATATTTAAAAATTTGATACTTATTAAATGTGAAGTTTTTGAAAAGTCCTCTTTTAATGAGATTATTTTTCTGATTAGTTTATATATCCTTGGATAAATGGCATTGCTAGAATGAAGGAGGGTTCACCATTAACTCTGTGTCTGTCTTTCATTTCTGT
The DNA here is from genome assembly GCF_003265705.2 of Callorhinus ursinus. Lineage (NCBI taxonomy): Eukaryota > Metazoa > Chordata > Mammalia > Carnivora > Otariidae > Callorhinus > Callorhinus ursinus. The sequence continues at coordinate 26,585,235 of NW_027397079.1, forward strand.
CTATGTAAATGCTGAAAACAGCCCCTAAATAAAGAGATGGGAATGGAAGTAGCTTTATTAAAACAACATTACTCAATTTTTAAAATTCCATGCCAAAAATCACATTGTGGATTTAATCATCCTTCAGCTGACATCATGATTAGTTTATTCATTTTTTTGTTGAAAACAGAAAATTGGTAGCTGCCTAACATTTAGAAGAGTTTGTTACTAAGAATTATTCATTCTCAAATTTGGGGATATAAACCCCGAGGGCTTTACCAAGACTATCAAATAATTGTTAATTGTAATTGTTACTCTTTAATTTAGAAAAGCTTTATTTAATTCAATATATTTAACCCAGTTGGGAAATCCAGTCTGTTACTTTAAAAACACCTTTCAGATATATTCTTTTGATAGAATTAGTGCTTTAAATATATTTTCATCATAATAAATGTTTCATTAAATATGTAATTCATGAATGAAAACCTTGGGGCTGCAGATCTAATCGGTTTAGGTAAATGTCCACCATATATGAAACCAAGTCAAAGATCTACCATCTCATCATTAAATCAAATAATCAAATCAGACTTCCTTTCTGTCAGGAAAAGTCTGACTTGAAAACTCAAATGCTGTGTTAATGAATTTTGAAGAATATAAAAATCATCAAGAACATCACCGAACACTTCTTGTAAGAGATTACTAAAAGTAGTCAAGGCTTAAAAATCACATAGATTTAACATAATTTTTTAAGAAACAAGATAAATATACTATTTCTCATTATTTAACTTGTAACAATCACAGTTATCTGTAAGCTAAAATTAAAAGTTATTCAGAGTAACTTATAGCAAGTAGGGTGATAAGACAAGATAGTCTTTCAATAAAGCTTTGTGTGTATATTGAACGAAGGTAGGTGTTTGGCTTTTGGTAGAATTAGGAATCAAAATATAACATTAAATTTATTAGATATGATCAGACTTTTCCTATAAAATGTTATAGGCTGCTAAAAACTAACTGATGTGGCAGCTAGAATCTAATTTATTTTCTGTTAATGGTGGTAGGAAATGGTAATCATCTCATGAGATTAAATAAATTGAGATTTGGCTGTATTTGGACTAAATATTTCATGATACGATCATGAAAAGTTTCCTTTGCAGTTTTTATTCAGTGCATCTTGAAAATTCTAGTCGTCCTTAAAAATATTTCAAGTTACAATTAACGATCAGCATCACCAAACTATTCTTGTTTTGACTGCTCAAAGGTACTTTACTTTCCAGTCAGTGATTGTTCTAAAGAAGAGTATTTTAAGTAGCAGGAAAAATTACTTATGTGAAAATCTGTAGCATTCAGCATTTCTTACAGGTACTTCCTGCTTTGCTGGTGGGGCTTCCATCTAGGAGGATCTGTTTCTTCCTTGGCAGGAATCTGAAGATAGACTGTGACCAATTTGTTAAATAAAAATCCTCCTTACTTCCACTGTACCCCTCCTTACTTCCACTGTACCCCGCTTGTTACCACATATCTGAATTTTGAACACATTGTAATAATTCCCCAAATGCCCTGTCTCTAAATCTCCCTCGACAGAAATACAGAATAGGGAAAGTCAGGAAGCCCCAAGGACTAACACTGTGTGCACCTTAGACCTTTAATGCCTTAGGGCCGTACAGCCTGGTGTAAGTTGGGAAGGGGAGCAGTGTGTCTCTGAATGGAGGAAATACTGTGAATACAGTGTTTGTTGTTTTTCAGACTGCTCAGTTTGAGGGAAGGGTATGTATGAGAGGAGAGAATGTGGAAGAAGATTCCTTTAAATTACCCTTGCTCAAACCCATGAAAAGTTTTAGGGTACCCCTCATAGGGTTAAACACACCCCATACAAAGGCCTCTGGTCCAGAGGGTTGACAAGTTCTACCCTTATTACTGTGTGTTTGTAAAATCTTTCCATCAATGATACTGTGGGCTTTTTTGAGTCCACATTTGATAAAAGTTCTTATTTAGGACTTCCTTAGTGAGCACTGAGAAAACTGGGTTAATCTTTTGCAGGGGGGTGTAAAACAAACTAACCTGCTCCTGCCTCATTAATGTCATAAAGCTTATCCATCAACCAGCCAACACCAAGCCTTTTCAGTTCCCTTTATCAGATAATGTCAAGAACACCTGGGTTAGCGTTCTTCCCACCTCAGTCTAGTGCTTATTCAGTGCTGAGCTGTGTTGAAACTGCACACACACTAGGTAGAATGTTATGAAACAGTTTTCAGTGCAGACAGCTGAAACCCAGTCACTTTCTCTGTTGAGTGTTTGAGCGATTACACTGTACTTCTAGCTTGCTTAAAATGTGTAAGGGGCCCCTCAGGGAACAAGGACCATGACTTTTGTTCATTCTGTGTATATAGTGAGAAAAATATGGGAACCACAAACAGTCACTTAGTGATGATTCAAGAAATTCAGGAAAGACAGGTAAAATATAATAAACCTTAAGTCCTAACATTTGTGTTAAATCCTGCATTCCTTATACAGGCAACTTCCTTGTGTTCTGTCAATGTTGGGGGAGAAGTAATGGGAGAGGAGCTTTTGAAAATCAGATGTAGTAAAGTTCCAGCTTGCAAATGAAAACATTCTTATAAGTGATTTTTTTTTGCTCAAATTATACAGATCAATGCAATTAGAATCTTATGCTATCACAGATACCATAGTTCTTTATACTTGAGAAGGGTTATTAATCCATTCTAACATGGCACTCTACTACAACATTTTTTATGGCCTTTTTGAGTAAAGTCATTTATTCCAAGGCTCTATTTGACTGTCAGGTTTGGGGGGAAAATTTACTACTGCTCAAGGTAGAAGGGAAGAGAATAAGATAAGCATTAGGAATTTCTCAAGGCTAGGAGGAATCTCTATGCAAAGAAGAGGAAAAACTTGGGGATTGTATAACCAGAATGCGTCAGCCAATGTATATTTCCCTAAGTTTGTGTCCTTGGTCCTCACCTTGTTTTACTGTCTCCCTGAGACGCACAAGATTTTATCACCTCCCTGCAAAAAGTTCCTAAAATCTATTGCCCTGACCCCTCGTTTGAGTTCCAGAAGTTCTTTACCAGCTTGCTGGGTATTTCATGAGTGTCACCAGCATCTTAAATTTAATACATGAAGAAATAAAACGTGGTTATCCCCCCATCTCTAGCCCCCAGCCTACACTTCTGTCACCTGCTCATCACTCACATTCCAAATCTGTGGCAAAGCTGCTGGTTCCCTGTTCTTTATGTTTATGGGGATGCTTCATTTGTCACACTGCAGTGTGCTTTGGCTTTCTGCCCTTGGAGGAAGCCTGGACGTGATTACCCTTCACATCTGGAATGAAAAGTTTGCTAACGAAGCTGGAGGAAAATGTTATGCTTTCAGGAGGTGACACCTGAGCCTGCTTGAATCAGCCCTTCCCTCTCTCGCTCCCAAGTATAGGGTCATATATCTGCCTGGTGCATCTGTCATCTCTACAAGGCTCTGGACTAGTTTGCTATAGCCTCTGGAGGGAAAAGGTTTGGCTACTGCCTCCTTGCCATCCATGTTTCATCTCATTTGTTGGAATAGATGGGCTTTGCGTCTACTCTTTCTTTAAGTTTTTGTTTAAATTCTAAGTTAGAGGTGCCTGGGTGGCTCAGTCGGTTGAGTGTCAGACTCTTGATTTTGGCTCTGGTCATGATCTCGGGGAGGTGGGGGCTGGTTGAGGGATTGAGCTCTGCCTCAGGCTTCGTGCTCAGTGGGGAGTCTGCTTGAGATTCTCTCCCTCTCCCTTTCCCTCTGCCCCTCCCCCAGCTTGTGCATTCTCTCTCTAAAATAAATAAAATCTTTTAAAAAAAATTCCAGCTGGTTAACATACAGTGTAATATCAGTTTCATCAGTTTCAGTATTTAGACTTAATATCAGTCTAAGTGCATCTCTTTAGGTTTCTAGCCTTTGAACCATACTTGAGCATGGAGGGGGGACATAATTCTGATTAAATTTTCTTTCTACTTCCCCATGTATAATTAATGCAAACTATTTCTGATATCCCCTAGAACTCTTGTGTCTTCTTAAAAATCCCTCCTTTAAGGCAAATGATGAATGTGTTCTTGTCTGGGCTGTCAGATATGTAGATGATGTGTCTGGGGGACCTGTGTATACAGTGCTCTCCCCTAACTGCCCAGTTTCAGGCTTGGCTTGTGTGACTCGGATGACTCAGTTGTGAATATTCTGAGAGCTATGACTGGCCCCGTTACCCTGTCCTCATACAGCACCTGCACATCCTCAGACCCTACCATGTAGGGGCCACACCTAAAGAACAAAGAGCTCCGTGGAAATAGGGCTTCCTTGGAGTTCAGTTGTTCCGTGGACAACAGTGAAGAAATCTTTTCCTCAACCATGTTCAGTAGAAGAGGTGCAAATAAGCATAGTCTCACATTTATTGGAAACTTTTAGATAAATACTTCTAAAAAATTACTCTGTACTTGAAAATTGATAGGATAAGGTTAGCCACTTTTTTCTTTTAGTTCAGATCAGTGATGTATCATCCATAACTGTGTAGATGCAACCAACAAATACTTAGAATATTTCATTCTAATTCAGAAAATAAGGCATAAACCTGGAAAGATAGCGAACTACATAAAATAACTAGCTAACCAAGTAGCTAACTGTGAAATGAGTTTCAAAAGGTGCCTAAAGTGCAGCCTCGTGTTTAAGAGCATAAGGGTTTGGGGTCAGATCTGGGTTTTGATCTTGGTTCTGACAATTGGTGGTACGGCTGCAGCAGATTACTTCATCTTTCTACTCCCAGTTTTCCCTATAAAGCTTTCTTTGGAGGCTTGTAGGAGTTAAATGAGCTAATATCTGAATTATGCCTAGTGAATTATGGCGGATTTAGCTAGAGTATCACAGAGTAAAACTCAAATAAAACATCTTCAGAATTCATCATGGTGCTAAAGGGTGTCTTAAGCATGGCCTACTGGATGCAAGGCCACAGGTTTAGGGCTTCTTAATTTTCTGAGTAAGGGATGAGTGATCCCAGAACCTGGAATAGCTTTGAGATTGGTGGCTCTGACTGTTAAAATTAGGAGGATTCGAGGGACAGAAGGGAAGCCAGGGGCCAGATCAGCAGACACATCGCTACATCAGTTCAGTAGAAGGCCAGTTCACAGCAACCCCCTACAAGTAGATTTAGTTACCAAAGTGCCAATGACCCATCATCAAGTGGGTGTGATGGAGAAGTAACACGATTACCACCCATGATATGATCATGGTACATAGAGGATATTAAAGGAGCAGAATCAAAGGTGAATAGACTAGGAGTCAGAGAAGACTTCCTCTAAGTGGAAACACAAGTTAAGTCTTAAAAGAACAGAGCAATAGACATTAAAAAAGAGAAGAGGTAATAGTTTATCAAGTGGCAGAAACAGCGTGTTGTAAGAAACAAAAACATGGGAACCAAAACCCCAACTTGATTCACCAAGATGGTTTTTGTTCCCAATGGAGTTTTATTTTTTCCCCTAGCGTGAAGACCTAGATTTTAAACCTGTTCCGGACTCACACTGACTGCAGTAGCTGCATCATCTGCTTGGCTAACACTGAACCACATTACACCTGGTTAGAACTGTTCTTGAAATTGTGTCTGAAAGTCCTGACCACGAAACCTTTAAGAACAGTGATATTAGATCCAACTCTGAGCTGTCTTCTCAGATTTCCACTAGGCTAGTTCCACAGCTAGTGCTCTGTAGGATGGGGAGCTCCCCATCCCACTCACGTGTGTTCGCAGTGAAATGAACTACTCACTCTAGCTTGATAGTAATAGCCTCCAACAAACAGCAGATAGCTTACAAGGCAGTCTTTCGTTAGACCTTTGTAGAAGGATTAATGGATACCAGAGAGTTTTGTCTCAGTGGCTCTCAATCTAATTTATCATCAGAATTGCTTGAGGAATTTTTAATGCGGAGTCCCAGGCCCTATTCCTACAGATTCTAAAGTGGAGCCTGGGTCTGCATTAAAAAAAAAAAAAATCCCCCACAAGGGACCCTAGTCATCAGTCGGGTCTGAGAACCTTGTTTGAGAAGACAGCCTCTGGGCTATCTGTCCACTGACCATAGCTGATAGAATCTGACTAATCACATTCTCTTTCCTGAGAATCACTACCGAAAGCCACGAGTCACTTTGAGCACATTTTGCATGGAAGTGATGAGCGCCATGCTCGGACGACAGCCTTTACACAGAGGAGGTAAAAACCAGTCCGCAGAGAGACAAAAGCAGCACACATGCAGAGCTTCAGAGATGAGACGCCACAGAAGTGTTCTGGCGGCTTTCCATTTCCTGTGGCTTCCTGAAGCCTGGCCACCCTCCTGTCTTTGCTTCTAGGAGGTATTCCTTTATGCTATAATCAATTCCCCTCTCTGGCTAAAGCCAACACAAGTTGGTTTCTGTTACTTGCAACTGAAGAGCCCAACTACTACCAGTCTAATGAAAATAGCTTCTCTAAAGAACGATCAAAGCGCACACTGTAAACACACTGTGGTATGAAATCTCAACTTTCTTCCCAAATGCGTCTGGAAATGTGCTCAGGGGAGGGAAAAACAAGACACTCTTACTGTCGAGCAGCTTATTCAGTGATTACCTTGGTACAAGGAGTACTCCTTTATGAAAAAAAGAAAGAAAAAGGTACTGTGTTGACTGGAAGAAATGAAAGGCAGCAACCGAAGGCACACATACAAGGAGGCCCAGATGGGCCTCCCTAAGGGAAAAGGAAATACAGCCAATTTTGTGGCACAGATGCTGAGGCAGAGCCAACCTTAGTTACGCGGATCCCAATCTGTACCTTCTGCCTCACTCCCAATCAGCCCACGGCCAGCAGAGTTCTCTGAACCCGGCCAGGATTTTTGGACCGGTTGGGTTGAAACAATTAACACTGCCTAAGAAACAAAGAGAGCACAACTGTTCTCCAACGGGAAAAACAGGCAAGCTCCTCTTTCCCAAAGGGAGCCACCCTTGCCAAGCCAGGATGCCCTAAGGGTCTTCCTCCACAGGGCACTTAAATACTCTTCTACTCTTGAACAGGAAACGCGTTCAACCCTCCTGGCCACCACCACACACGGAAAAACCAAACGGAGACGTTCAGCCGGCCAGGGGACTGGGGATTCAAAGCAGCATCTTTTGGGTGGGTCGGTGCGCTCACTTAGTGGCTCCTTACTCCTCTAGTCAGCCTGAGGCCCCGGAGGCCACTTGGGCCAAGCAGCCCTACTCTGTTAGGTCCTGGGGCCAGAGAGCAGCCCCAGAACCCAGCCAGTGAATGCCTGCCGCTGAAAATGAGATTAGAAATGGGCCAGAGCCATTCTGAAGCAGAAAAAGCCACCCCAAACAGAGTAAAATTGGGTTCAAAATGTCGTTGCACACCATGCTGGTGGTCTTCAGATTATTTCCCAGAATTGCCAGGGGTTAGCAACACACTGGAAAAAGAGAGTGGGGTCTGAGTCTCTTTCCAGCTCTGGTTTCCAACAGAGCAGTTCTGCCTTTATCTATTTATTCCCTGGGCTTCTTGTCATGTTGTCTGCAGGATGGCTGCATAACTAATAGTACTAATAGCTCGTACCGAGCGTGTGGGTGCATGAGGGCATGCAGGCACACGCACACCAGACACTATGCTGGGTGTGTCGGATGCCTCAGCTTGATTCGTTCCAAGTCCGAGTGGTAGATTCTGTTATTATCTCTAGCACAGTTGAGGAAACAAAAGTATCTTGTCCAAGGTCACAAAGCTAGGACGTGGGAAAGCCAGGAATTGAATCCGGCTCCTGTGACCCTGGGACCTTGACTGATACTGTCCCCGGGATGGACCTCAAGAAAAACCATCCGAGGGAGGAAAATAAACAGCCTTTCCCTAGAGCAGTCATTCTCAACCTTGCCCGCACATTGGAATCACCTAGAAGCTTTAAAGATTGCGAATGCCAGGCTCTTGCCTCTGGAGATACTTTTTTTTTTTTTTTTTAAGATTTTAAAATCTTAGATTTTAAGAGAGAGAGAGAGAGACAGAGGGAACACAAGCAGGGGGAGTGGGAGAGGGAGAAGCAGCCTTCCTGTGGAGCAGGGAGCCCGTCGCAGGGCTCAATCCCAGGACCCTGGGGACCTGAGCCTAAGGCAGACGCTTAACGACTGAGCCATCCAGGCGCCCCTGGAGATACTGATTTAATGGCTCTGGGGAGCAGCGTGGACATAGGGATTTGTTTTTAAAGATTGAGAGCCGCTGCCTTAGAGAAACAGTGATAGGAATTCAATAATATAATTAAAATTACACTGATTTGAGGGTGTCAAAGATAGGAATGTCCGTCATGGCAAATTACTCAGCCGACGGTATAAAAGGTGTCCTTTAAAAAGGAGAAAGAGGGGCGCCTGGGTGGCTGAGTTGGTTAAGCGACTGCCTTCGGCTCAGGTCATGATCCTGGAGTCCCGGGATCGAGTCCCACATTGGGCTCCCTGCTCAGCAGGGAGTCTGCTTCTCCCTCTGACCCTCTTCCCTCTCGTGCTCTCTATTTCTCATTCTCTCTCTCTCTCAAATAAATAAAATAAAATCTTTAAAAAAATAAAATAAAAAAATAAAAAGGAGAAAGAAATAGCAAAACAGTAGTTCTGGAGCACGGTGGAGAAGACTTCTTTCCTTCTCCAGCACAGCCCAGCTATGAACTTGAGTGCCCTTGGGGCTGACATGGAGGATAGTGACCACGTGGTCAGGAAGGATGGGAAAACTGTAAACTGGAGATCAGGGCCCACCACCTGTGATTCCGGCGTTTATGTCCTCAGTCCAGGATCAGGGTAAGCGGAGGTGGGTGAGGCATGGCACACAAAAATTAAGGGCACTCAATACAAAAACAAAAAACTCATCTGTCATCAAGATAAGGAGTGTTTTAGTGCCATATTTTAAAAAATGAAAATCAATGCAGAAAACATCCACGGTGACCAAAATGTCAAGAATTTCAATACAGACAGGATCCAACAGGGCTCCCTCCGATGGGGTGGAGTGAGTGGCGCAAGTAAGTGTAGGGTTGGATCTCCCATCTCCCATTTTTATTTAAAATGGACTTTTTTGGGCATTGATCTTGATTTTTAAAAGTTTTTGCATTAAAGCATTATTTTTCTTAAATCGTTTGCCCCACCATGAGTCCCAGTAAGCATTCCTGCAAGGGGAGTAAACCTCTTTTTGGCTTATTCAGATCCTTCTGAATTGAGGGAGGGGAATGTCACAAAAGCATCAGAAGAACACTAGCCTCCCAGAGGCCTGATGCGATTTCCTGCACCAGGAAGACCTCAACAGAGAAAGAGCCTCATTGTTCAGAGCCAGCAGGTAAAGAGGGAGGGAGAATGGAGAACCGAGCTGGAGCTCAAGCTTGGGGAGGGGGGCAGGCCTGGCATTCCTGTCTCTGTTGACTCACTTGGCTGGGAGAGCACAGCGCCCCGTCACACAGGATTCTAACTGTTCCCTTGGTCAGTTAACCTGTTTAAACTTCAGATCCCTTATCTGTAAAATAGAGCTAATAATATATTCCTCACAGGCATATTTTTGGGATAGATGAGGTAATATCTATAAAGCACTTTGCACGCTGCCTGGTACATTCTAAGTGCTAAAACTGGGCATTTATTATAAGATGACGACTCCATTTTCTAAGTCTGTTCTTGAAGCTCTAATTCATGTCTCAGTCCACTTTTGGAACATTTCACCACTCACTGATAACTCACCAGAGGGTAGGCCAAATCAGTCAGGTTTGTGGCTTGTTAATGAATCTGGGCAGTTGTCACTAACATGGGTCAGGGTTAGAGACCTGAAGAGGCCTGGGTTCTAGTCTTGCATGTAGGACGTGAGAGCTGTGTGGGCTTAGGCCTACCCCTTCACATCTCAGGGCCTTTTTCTTTCTTCTTTACTAAATGAGGATTGTAATAGTATCTTTCTTACTGTTCTTCTCCTGTGGTATCAAAGAGATAATGGTGCAAAAGTGACTCACAGTTGCACACTCAGGTGGAAATAAGCTTTAAGGTGTCATTCTTGAAGTGGGCTCATTTCTTTGGCCTGGTTCATCCCGTTCTGATACTGAACCTCAGTAAGCCTCGGAAGTAGATTCTTTATTCAGGACTTTAAAATGACAGCAGAAAGGATTGAGAGGAACAAAATTTGGACTGTGGAGTGAACTACATATTACCTGCTAAATTTTTACTTCAAGTAGAAAGACGAGACCGTTAGCTCTGGTACTAACACTATTACTTTCCGACAGGGAACTGGGGGTAATTTTAAGAAGTATGACTCGGGGAAATATCTCCCTCCTGATCCTGCCGAGAGCTACTTCTCCTGTTGTCCCAAGTTTGTGTATTTTGATCTTCGTCAATGTCCCATGTGGTTACACATTCTCCATGGGTACGTGTTCGAATGATCACTTCTTTTTCTCAAAGGTCATGCACTAATTCATGAGAACTTTTTGTCTTTTTGACTGTAATTATTTACAGTTCAAACCGTCAGTGCAGTCATTTTCTAGTCATGGTTATAGAGCGAGTGTAGAGTAATGATTGAGAGCATGGGATCTGATACCATGCTGTGTATGCCACTAAATAAGTGGGCTTCCTCTCTTAAATCGGGGCACCAGAGCCCTGCTCTCCTAGGATTGTAGTGAGAAATAAAGGGATTAATGTTTATGAAGTGCTTAAAATAGTGCCTACCGCAGAGTACACACTTAATAAATGTTCACCATTATTGTTTGACCTCAATTTGTGTAAGCTGTTACACTGCTCTGTGCCATTCTGGAGCTTAAAGCTTGTTCTAGGGGGTAATGCCTGTGATTCTGAATACTGTTCCCTATTAGACTTCCTTCAAGGTTGTTGTCTCTCTATGTCTTTGTTTTTTCCTCTCTTCACAATGGCAATGGGAAGGACTCTATAGACAGGCTCTTCCAGGAAGTCTTTCCCTCTTGGTGCCGAATATCCAACATCTTTCCTCTTCCCTCCCAATCCACCTACTGGTTGCAGTCTCTGGCAAGTCTGTCATTTGGCAGTCCTACATCCATTGTGAATCATCTGCAATAGCACTCAATCAATTATGAAGAATACAGGGAAATACAAATCAAAACCACAATGAGCTACCACTTTCCACCAGTTAGAATGGCAAAAATGGACAGGGAAAGAAACAACAAATGTGAGTGAGGATGTGGAGAAAGGGGAACCCTCCTACACTGTTGGTGGGAATGCAAGTTGGTACAGCCACTTTGGAAAACAGTGTGGAGGTTCCTCAGGAAGTTAAAAATAGAGCTACCCTATGACCCAGCAATTGCACTATTGGGTATTTACCCCAAAGATACAGATGTAGTGATCCGAAGGGGCACCTACACCCCAATGTTCATAGCAGCAATGTCCACAATAGCCAAACTGTGGAAGGAGCCGAGATGCCCTTCAACAGATGAATGGATAAAGAAGATGGGGTCCATATATACAATGGAATAGTACTCAGCCATCAGAAAGGATGAACACCCATCATTTACATCGACATGGCTGGAATTGGAGGGTATTATGCTAAGTGAAATAAGTCAGTCAGAGTAAGACAATTATCATATGGTTTCACTCATATGTGGAACATAAGAAATAGTGCTGAGGACCACAGGGGAAGGGAGGGAAAACTGAATGGAAAGAAATCAGAGAAGGAAACAAACCATGAGAGACTCTTGACTCTGGCAAACAAACTGAGGGTTGCAGAAGGGGAGGTGGGTGGGGGGATGGGGTAACTGGGTGATGGGCATTAAGGGGGGCACTTGATGGAATGAGCTGTGGGTGTTATACACAACTAATGAATCAATGAACACAACACTATAGTACATCAAAACTAATGATGTACTATATGTTGGCTGATTGAATTTAAAATAAAAAAATAAATTATGAAGAATAAAGTTTTAATAAAATAGTTGACCTTTGGTTATTTAGATACTTATGCAATTTTTGAGGCTAAATCATTTTTATAAAAACTAAGTGATTCGTACTCCTATCTAAAAAAAATTCTACATTGTATTTGATAAGTAGAGAAATAGAGGTTGCTGTAAAGCTCTGCTAAATCAGAACACGGATATTTTGGGCTAGCTGATAACAGGATGATCAAGTTAGAAGCGTGACATAATTGATGGGGAAAAGAGATGTATCCAACAAGTATTCATGGAGTACCTGCTATGTGCTGGCTTGTTTGGAGAAGCAAACAAGAATAGGTCATAGACCTTGCCCCTGGATTTTGCATCTGAACAGTCAGACGTGCTGCACCGAATGACGTGGCTGATTCTTAAGTACAGTATTGCAGCAATGTATTTCATGCTGTCTCAGGCTTTCCTTAGATTTATAAAATAAGAAAATAGAGTGTAGGATCCTTATTATCTTACTTTCTGCTGTTTCTTGTGTAGGAATGAATAAAACTCTACCATGATTCGTACCAATACATATTTGAAGATTGGAATTAATTGAATCAGACTTTTAAAATAAAAATCTAACAAAAAAAAAGAATCTGTGACATGAAATCAGAGTTGATAAACACTCCTGTGCTAATATTTTAAAATGACATTTTTATTTTAAAAGGAATGTGTGTTAATGTACAAACTTGAGAAATATAGGAAAATGTTAAGAAAATTAAAAAATCACTTATTATCCCATTACCCAAAGTGGTTAACATCCAATTTCTGTTCTGAGTTGGAAACAACTGTTTGCAAGTGTACACCATTTAAGAAATGACTAAGCATTTTTATCAGATGATCTCCTGTGATCTTGATAGCAGTTCTGAGGTGGGCAGTTTATATTCTAGATGGAAACTTAACCGCTGAAAGACTGACACTTGGTCAAGTTCAGAGGGTTGGTGAGTGCAAGAACCAGAGTTTGTGCTGGAGTCTTTAACCTCAAACTCAACATTCTTACCAGATACAGCAGAGTAGATATTGTATGATTCTTTCATATGAAGTTCTAGAAGAGACAAAATTAACCCATGGGAATAGAAGTCAGATCAGTGGTTGCCTGGATGGTGGGGCAGGGAGGTTTTGGGGAATGGAGAGGGACACGAGGCATTTCTGGAGGAGGGGAAATGTTCTGTACCTTGATTTGGGTGTCAGTTCTACAGATGTATTCATTTGTCAAAATTCATCGAATTATACTTTTAGGATCTCTACCTATCACTGCATGCATATTATACTTCAATTTTCAAAATCATTTTTCTATTTTAAGTGTTAGGATATTAAATATGGAAAATGGGCAATACTGTAATGCCTTCATAATGCAAAAATACCATCACATTATTTCATTTGTTTTCATATACACTATTTTATTTTTGTGTTTTTAATTTTTTTTCATATAAACTATTTTAATTATCAAAGCAGTCATCTTCCTTTTCCTGGTGTGTTAGGCTCTGGTGGCCACTGTAACAATCACCAACACATAGTGGCTTGAGACAACCTAAATTTATTACCTCCCAGTTCCAGAAGTCAGAAGTCAAAAATGGGTTTTGCTGGGCTAAACTCAGGGCCGTGTCCCTTCTAGAGGTGCCACGTGAGAATCCATCTCTTTGGTTCAAAAAATGGCTCAAAAAAAGGATTTCCAATGACTCCTAAACATACAAAAAGGTGCTCAGCCACATTAACAATCAAGGGAAATAAAAAAAAAAACAAACATAATGCCAATGAATAGGAAAATAGATAAATTGTGATCTAGTCATATGATGGCAGGCTATACAGATATGAAAATGGATCAACTACAAATAAAAACAATGACATGGATTGTAGATATACTCAGATGTAATACTGAATGAAATTAGCCAGTCGCAGAAGACCACACAGTGCAGGATTCCATTCAGGTAAGGTTAAAATAAACAGTGAAGCCCTAAACCCTAGTATTGAGGGATATACTGTGGTTAGATAATAGGAATATAAAGAGAAGTGAAGCAGCCAGAACAAGGAAGAAGAAGAAGGAGAATGAGGGCTGGGTGGAGAGGGGGTGCATGGTGTTTAGGAGGAAGCTGAAAGGGCTTTTGGGGTGCTGGCAATTCCCATTTATTGACCTGGGTAGTGCGTAATGGGTATTTATCTTGAGATAATTGTTATGCCATATGTTTTTGTTTTGTACACTCCTTTGTGTGTATGCTCTACCTCACAATGAAAAAGTTAAAGAAAAAAAAAACAACCAATATGGTTCAAGACAAAAAGGGAAAGCAGAATTCATTAGGAGGGATGATACTGGAACAATGACGCAATGGGTTCACAGGGGCCCATGAAAAATGGGAAACACGTTGTACTATATAACTCCTATTGTCTGATAAAAATAAGTACACGTTTGCCTGAAGAGACAAATATTTCTCTGACTCTAAATTGTGGGCAGAATGTTATGCTCATTATATAAGGTAAGAACAATGTATTCAGTTGCAGGTTTTCTGAAGACCACAAAATGTTCCTTAAAAGGACATTACTTGAGTTCTTTTTTTTTTTAAAGATTTTATTTATTTATTTGAGAGAGAGAGAATGAGAGATAGAGAGCACGAGAGGGAAGAGGGTCAGAGGGAGAAGCAGACTCCCTGCCGAGCAGGGAGCCCAATGTGGGACTCGATCCCGCGACTCCAGGATCATGACCTGAGCCGAAGGCAGTCGCTTAACCAACTGAGCCACCCAGGCGCCCCTTGAGTTCTTGATAAAAGCTGAGAGCATGACATTAAATCATAGCTCAGTGAAGGCATTTCTGAGGGAATCTAAGTTGACACGGTCCTGTGACTTTCTAGGGCAAGGACATGCCAGTGCTGTAGGAACTCTAGAAGTCCAACTGTTTCTTGAAGGCAACCTTCTGTACTCTTTCGTATGTACCCTCACAGAGAAGGGTAAGTGTCCCAGGCTGACTTGCTCTTTGTAGAAGTTTTCCTCAGACCCATATTCCAGGCTTGGCTTTCTCCCATGGCTCTGTTGGCTTTCTCTTCCTTGACCTTGACCTCTACTTGGCCTTGACCACAGCTTTCTCCCACTGAGCGTGCCTGGCTCATCAGGTTAGGGTAGGGCTGGTAAGGATTTCTAAGCGGCACTGCTTCTGCCCACTGTATCGAATGCAGTGGATACAATCTCTTCTTACACCTCTCTCTCTTCTCCAAGGCACCGCACCCCTCATCCCCTAACTCTGCGCACAGCAGAACGTTCAAAGCTGGGCTTTGGGCTCAGACTTTACCGGTGTGAATCTTGACCCTACCACTTAATGGACATATTCTGTGTCTCATTTCTCCCTTTGTAAAATGGGGATACTTATACTATTTACCTCATGTGTAGGTTAAACCCCGTGAAGTGGGGAGACTGTATTGTGACGTGGTTGAAAGCATAAACTCGGGAACCAGACTGCTTGGCTTCACATTCCAGCTCCACCACTTCTTAGCCATGTGGTCTGGGACAAGTTTCTTAGCTCTTATGCTGCAGGTGGCTCCCCTATAAAATGGGAATACTGTAGCATCTGCCTAAGGGTTGTTGTGAGGATTAAGTGGTTAATATGTATAATGTGCCCAAAACGGGGCACATACCAAATGCTTTATAAATGTTTGCTAAATAAAGGGTTAGATGCCTGGCATATAGTATATTTCAATAAATGTTAGACATTTTAATTATTTTCTGCTTGTGTGACCCCTCTTCCTCCATCTCCCCAACTATAGTGATTGATCAAAGAGAAAGAATCTGAGTGCAAGCCTTGGGTCTTTTCTTTCTTTCTTTTTTCTTTCTTTCTTTCTTTCTTTCTTTCTTTCTTTCTTTCTTTCT
>NW_027397079.1:26600993-26609536 GCF_003265705.2 Callorhinus ursinus
CTTTCTTTCTTTCTTTCTTTCTTTCTTTCTTTCTTTCTTTCTTTCTTCCTTCCTTCCTTCCTTCCTTCCTTCCTTCCTTCCTTCCTTCCTTCCTTTCCTTCCTTCCTTCTTTCTTTCCTTCCTTCCTTCCTTTCCTTCTTTCTTTTTAGATTTATTTATTTATTTTAGAGAGAGAGAGTGTGAACAGGGGGGAGGGGGCAGAGGAAGAGTGAGAGAGAACCTCAAGCAGACTCTTCACTGAGCTCAGAGCCCAGAGCCCGACACAAGGCTCAATCCCGCGACCCCAATATCATGACCTGAGCCGAAACCAAGAGTCGGAGGCTTAACCAACTGAACCACCCGGGCGCCCCCAGCCTTGGATATTTCTAACTGAAGGCTTAAGATGGGGTGGTGGGAAGACCCTTTTCCCCTTCAGCCACAAAGCTGTTGTGATAGTGCCAGAGAAGAAGCAAATCAGCAACAGGAGAGAAGAAAGCTGGCATAGAAAAGTAAACAATATCTTAGAGGAGAGGAGCAGAGAGAGAGACAGACAGTGAGAGACAAAGAGACAGAGACCTAAAAATGGTGTTGGAGTCATTGTTCTCATGTCTGGAGTCCCAGAAGTTTTTTGGTTTTCTGTCTTTTCTGATCATGGTTGAACAAAGATTTCTTCTTTTTATTCTGTGAGCTACCCCACCTCCCCTTTTTAAAAAATAAATCTCCTCTAAGCAAATATGAGTCAGGTTTCTGTCTCTTGCTACCAAAAGAATCTAGAACACCCCTAGTTGGGGAAAAGTCACCTTCTATTCTTAAATATATGCGTGATCGATGAGTAAACAACATCAAGCAGCATACAAAGTTTAAGGCCCAGTAGGCTACCTGGTGTAATAATGAGCTCCCATTTTCATGTTCACAAATGAAGTTGACCCAATCTGTGATATATTCTGCCATAACTTTTCGGAGTGGATCCAATTATCTTACTGTGTAAAAACGATGCCATGAGATTCGATGTATCAGAGGTAATATAAATTGATGTGGTAAGGCCATTTTGTAGTGTATTTACAATAGCCCGTGACTGAACTATCTGTATGGCCGACTCCCATTAAAAAGCAGTTCAGAGGGCCAAATGATGCCCCATCAAGGTATACCATTATATTCCCAGTTAGTCCTGATTCTGATTTACTTTTTTATAGGATTCACCCTTACTTTTCTACAAATACATCCGTTGTCTATTTGACTCTTCTATTCTTACATTTTTGTTTGTATTTATTCTTTTTTTTAATGTTTTTTTTTAAAGATTTTATTTATTTATTTGAGAGAGAGAGAGAGAGAGAATGAAAGACAGAGAGCACGAGAGTGAAGAGGGTCAGAGGGAGAAGCAGACCCCCCGCCGAGCAGGGAGCCCGATGCGGGACTCGATCCCGGGACTCCAGAATCATGACCTGAGCCGAAGGCAGTTGCCCAACCAACTGAGCCACCCAGGCGCCCCTGTATTTATTCTTTATGGATTTGGAGCGAGGTCACTCTGGGGTCTAATTCATAATGCCCCCTGGCAACAATGGAGCCTCGGGGCTGGTCTTTGGGTGCCCACGTGCTTAGGGTGCCTAGAGCTGCAAGGAAACATTGTGAATAAGAATTTGGAAGTAATAGGGTTTCTAGACATTGGAAGCACAATCCTCACGTGCAGGAGAGCAGAAAACCCCATCAGTCTTTGAGGCTGTGGGATTTGATGGATGGGGTCAGACAGCCTGGGACCTAGCACAATTCTGTCCATATCTCACCTGCCTCCTTCCCATCTTTTTTCCCTAATTGACTGGGGTGGGGGGTAATGTAGCATCACATTGGGACTTTCCCACGTTGTTAAAGTATTAATGACTCATTAAAAATGGAATTGAGTTGATGAGCCATGTATAGTTTACTTAATCATTTTCTTATTGTGGGTCATTTAGGTTGCCTCCAAATTCTGCTTATATAAATACAGCTGTAATAAAATCTTTGCTCATAAAGTTTTTTCCACATTTAGGGTAAAATATGCAAATTAATTCCTGAATATTTTAAGGCTTTTGACACATTTGCCAAATAATTTTCCAGAAGGGCTCTATTTTCTAAAGGGCAGTGTCTAAAAGTACATTTTTCTCTGTTCCTTTGCCAGCATTGAGTATTATAATTTTAAAAACCTTTGCTAATATGATAGTTGAAAAATGATCTTATTGCTTTAATATGGATTTCTTCGATTATTCCTGAAGTTAACCACTCTTAGCTCATGTGCTTGTTAACCACTTATTTCTTCTTTTCATATACTTTTCTCAGCTCTGGACTGTTCTCCTCATAACTTCTAATTGCAGAATGAGGTCAATGAATGCAAAATTCACTGAGATTTGCAAACACTTCAGCAGCCAAATGGAAGAGTGAGGGAACAGCTCAGAAATAAAAAAACTTTTGGGGTCCACACTTAGAAATCACACTTGTCAGGGTACTGGGTGGCTCAGTCGGTCAAGCAACTGACTCCTGATTTTGGCTCAGGTCATGATCTTAGGGTTGTGGGATCGAACCCCACTTTGGGCTCCCTGCTCAGCGCAGAGTCGGCTTGAAAGATTCTCTCCCTCTGCCCCTCCCCTGCTCACACTCTCTATCTAAAAATAAATTAATCTTAAAAAAAAAGAAGAAATCACACTTGTCACCTAGTTTGTGGTTTACAAAACAAAAATTAGGCATCCACATTCATTCACTTATTCACCAAATAATTCTTCTGGGCCTTCTCTGTGCTGAACACTGTTTTAGACACAGTGAAAAATAAGACAAAAATCCCTGCCTTTATAGAGCGTACATTCTTATTTAAACACGGGAAGTCTGTTCTTTTGTACATGGGAAGTTGTAAGTGCTGGGGGAAAGAAGAGCTGAGTAAGGGGGGTGAGAGCACTGGGTGGGTGTATTGTTCCCATACAGTGTAATGTTAGTTTCAGGTGTACAATATAGTGATTCAGCACTTCCATAAACTACCCAGTGCTCATCATGAGGGAAGCACTGCAGCTTACAAATCACTGTAGTGGCCTGGCAGGGTGGCAGGTGGGAATGGATGCTGACTCCTTCATCCATCACCTGTTTCACCCATCCCCCCCCCCTTCTGGTAACCATTAGTTTGTTCTCTATAGTTCTTAAAATTTTTTTATTGTTATGTTAATCACCATACATTACATCCTTAGTTCTTGATGTAGTGTTCCATGATTCATTGTTTGTGCATAACACCCAGTGCTCCATGCAGAAGGTGTCCTCTTTAATACCCATCACCAGGCTAACCCATCCCCCACCCCTCCCCTCTAGAACCCCCAGTTTGTCCTTCAGAGTCCATCATCTCTCATGGTTTGTCTCCCCTCCGATTTCCACCCCCTTCATTCTTCCCCTCCTGCTACCTTCTTTTTTTTTTCTTAATATATATTGCATTATTTGTTTCAGAGGTACAGATCTGTGATTCAACAGTCTTACACAATTCACAACGCTCACCATAGCACATACCCTCCCCAATGTCTATCACCCAGCCACCCCATCCCTCCCACACCCCACCACTCCAGCAACCCTCAGTTTGTTTCCTGAGATTAAGAATTCCTCATATCAGTGAGGTCATATGATACATGTCTTTCTCTGATTGACGTATTTCACTCAGCATCACACCCTCCAGTTCCATCCATGTTGTTGCAAATGGCAAGATCTCATTCCTTTTGAGGGCTGCATAATATTCCATTGTGTATATATACCACTTCTTCTTTATCCATTCATCTGTCAATGGACATCTTGGCTCTTTCCACAGTTTGGCTATTGTGGACATTGCTGCTATAAACATCGGGGTGCACGTACCCCTTCGGATCCCTACATTTGTATCTTTGGGGTAAACACCCAGTAGTGCAATTGCTGGATCGTATGGTAGCGCTATTTTCAACTGTTTGAGGAACCTCCATACTGTTTTCCAGAGTGGCTGCACCAGCTTGCCTTCCCACCAACAGTGTAGGAGGGTTCCCCTTTCTCTGCATCCCCACCAACATCTGTCGTTTCCTGACTTGTTAATTTTAGCCATTCTGACTGGTGTGAGGTGGTATCTCATGGAGGTTTTGATTTGGATTTCCCTGATGCCGAGCGATGTGGAGCACTTTTTCATGTGTGTGTTGGCCATTTGGATGTCTTCTTTGGAAAAATGTCTGTTCGTGTCTTCTGCCCATTTCTTGATTGGATTATTGGTTCTTTGGGTGTTGAGTTTGATAAGTTCTTTATAGATTTTGGATACTAGCCCTTTATCTGATATGTCATTTGCAAATACCTTCTCCCATTCTGTCGGTTGTCTTTTGGTTTTGTGGACTGTTTCTTTTGCTGTGCAAAAGCTTTTTAGCTTGATGAAATCCCAATAGTTCATGTTTGCCCTTGCTTCCCTTGCCTTTGGCGATGTTTCTAGGAAGAAGTTGCTGCGGCTGAGGTCGAGGAGGTTGCTGCCTGTGTTCTCCTTTAGGATTTTGATGGACTCCTGTCTCACGTTTAGGTCTTTCAACCATTTTGAGTCTATTTTTGTGTGTGGTGTAAGAAAATGGTCCAGTTTCATTCTTCTGCATGTGGTTGTCCAATTTTCCCAACACCATTTGTTGAAGAGACTGTCTTTATTCCACTGGACATTCTTTCCTGCTTTGTCAAAGATGAGTTGATCATAGAGTTGAGGGTCCATTTCTGGGCTCTCTCTTCTGTTCCATTGATCTATGTGACTGTTTATGTGCCAGTACCATTCTGTTTTGATGATGACAGCTTTGTAATAGAGCTGGAAGTCCGGAATTGTGAAGCCGCAGCTTTGCTTTTCTTTTTCAACATTCCTCTGGCTATTCAGGGTCTTTTCTGGTTCCATACAAATTTTAGGATTATTTGTTCCATTTCTTTGAAAAAAGTGGATGGTATTTTGATGGGGATTGCATTGAATGTGTAGATTGCTCTAGGTAGCACTGACATCTTCCCAATGTTTGCTCTTCCAATCCATGAGCATGGAACGTTTTTCCATTTCTTTGTGTCTTCCTCAATTTCTTTCATGAGTATTTTAGAGTTTTCTGAGTACAGATCCTTTGCCTCTTTGGTTAGATTTATTCCTAGGTATCTTATGGTTTTGGGTGCAATTGTAAATGGGATCGACTCCTTAATTTCTCTCTCTTCCGTCTTGTTGTTGGTGTATAGGAATGGCACCGGTTTCTGTGCATTGATTTTATATCCTGCCACTTTACTGAATTCCTGTATGAGTTCTAGCAGTTTTGGGGTGGAGTCTTTTGGGTTTTCCACATACAGTATCATATCATCTGCAAAGAGTGAGAGTTTGACTTCTTCTTTGCCGATTTGGATGCCTTTGATTTCTTTTTGTTGTCTGATTGCTGTGGCTAGGACTTCTAATACTACGTTGAATAGCAGTGGTGATAGTGGACATCCCTGCTGCGTTCCTGACCTTAGGGGGAAAGCGCTCAGTTTTTCCCCATTGAGAATGATATTTGCTGTAGGTTTTTCATAGATGGCTTTTATGATGTTGAGGTAGGTACCCTCTATCCTTATACTCTGAAGAGTTTTGATCAAGAAAGGATGCTGTACTTTGTCAAATGCTTTCTCTGCCTCTATTGAGAGGATCATATGATTCTTGTTCTTTCTTTTGTTAATGTATTGTATCATGTTGATTGATTTGCAGATGTTGAACCATCCTTGCAGCCCAGGGATAAATCCCACTTGGTCGTGGTGAATAATCCTTTTAATGTACTGTTGGATCCTATTGGCTAGTATTTTGGTGAGAATTTTTGCATCCATGTTCATCAAGGATATTGGTCTGTAGTTCTCCTTTTTGATGGGGTCTTTGTCTGGTTTGGGAATCAAGGTAATGGTGGCCTCATAAAACGAGTTTAGAAGTTTTCCTTCCATTTCTATTTTTTGGAACAGTTTCAGGAGAATAGGTATTAATTCTTCTTGAAATGTTTGGTAGAATTCCCCTGGGAAGCCATCTGGCCCTAGGCTTTTGTTTGTTGGGAGATTTTTGATGACTGCTTCAATTTCCTTAGTGGTTCTAGGTCTGTTCAGGTTTTCTATTTCTTCCTGGTTCAGTTTTGGTAGTTGATACATCTCTAGGAATGCATCCATTTCTTCCAGGTGATCTAATTTGCTGGCATAGAGTGGCTCATAATATGTTCTTATAATTGTTTGTATGTCTTTGGTGTTGGTTGTGGTCTCTCCTCTTTCATTCATGATTTTGTTGATTTGGGTCATTTCTCTTTTCTTTTGGATAAGTCTGGCCAGGGGTTTATCAATCTTGTTAATTCTTTCAAAGAACCAGCTCCTAGTTTGGTTGATCTGTTCTACTGTTCTTTTGGTTTCTATTTCGTTGATTTCTGCTCTGATCTTGATTATTTCTCTTCTCCTGCTGGGTTTAGGCTTTATTTGCTGTTTTTTCTCTAGCTCCTTTAGGTGTAGGGTTAGGATGTGTATTTGAGACCTTTCTTGTTTCTTGAGAAAGGCTTGTATTGCTATATACTTTCCTCTCAGGACTGCCTTTGCTGCATCCCAAAGATTTTGAACAGTTGTGTTTTCATTTTCATTTGTTTCCATGAATTTTCTTAATTCTTCTTTAATTTCCTGGTTGACCCATTCATTCTTTAGTAGGATGCTCTTTAGCCTCCATGTATTTGAGTTCTTTCTGACTTTCCTCTTGTGATTGAGTTCTAGTTTCAAAGCATTGTGGTCTGAAAATATGCAGGGAATAATCCCAGTCTTTTGGTACCGGTTGAGACCTGATTTGTGACCTAGGATGTGATCTATTCTGGAGAATGTTCCATGGGCACTAGAGAAGAATGTGTATTCTGTTGCTTTGGGATGGAATGTTCTGAATATGTCTGTGAAGTCCATTTGGTCCAGTGTGTCATTTAAAGTCTTTATTTCCTTGTTGATCTTTTGCTTAGGTGATCTGTCCATTTCAGTCAGGGTGGTGTTAAAGTTCCCCACTATTATTGTATTGTTGTGTTATTGGCTGCTCCCATGTTAGGGGCATAGGTATTTACAATTATTAGATCTTCTTGTAGGATAGACTCTTTAAGTAGGATATAGTGTCCTTCCTCATCTCTTATTACAGTCTTTGTTTTAAAATCTAATTTTTCTGATATAAGGATTGCCACCCCAGCTTTCTTTTGGTGTCCATTAGCATGGTAAATGGTTTTCCACCCCTTCACTTTCAATGTGAGGGTGTCTTTGGGTCTAAAATGAGTCTCTTGCAGACAGCATATCGATGGGTCTTGTTTTTTAATCCAATCCGATAGCCTGTGTCTTTTGATTGGGGCATTTGGCCCATTTATGTTCAGGGTAACTATTGAAAGATATGAATTTAGTGACATTGTATTGCCTGTACGGTGACTGTAACTGTATATTGTCTCTGTTCCTTTCTGATCTATGCTGCTTTTAGGCTCTCTCTTTGCTTAGAGGACCCCTTTCAAGATTTCTTGGAGGGCTGGTTTCGTGTTTGCAAATTCCTTTTGTTTTTGTTTGTCCTGGAAGCTTTTTATCTCTCCTTCTATTTTCAATGACAGCCTAGCTGGATATAGTATTCTTGGCTGCATATTTTTCTTGTTTAGTGCTCTGAAGATATCTTGCCAGTCCTTTCTGGCCTGCCAGGTCTCTGTGGATAGGTCTGTTGCCAATCTAATGTTTCTACCATTGTAGGTTACATATCTCTTCTCCTGAGCTGCTTTCAGAATTTTCTCTTTGTCTCTGAGACTCGTAAGTTTTACTATTAGATGTCGGGGTGTTGACCTATTTTTATTGATTTTGAGAGGGGTTCTCTGTGCCTCCTGGATTTTGATGCCTGTTTCCTTCCTCACATTAGGAAAGTTCTCTGCCATTATTTGCTCCAATATACCTTCTGCCCCTCTCTCTCTTTCTTCTTCTTCTGGGATCCCAATTATTCTAATGTTGTTTCGTCTTATGGCATCACTTATCTCTCGAATTCTGCCCTCGTGAATCTGTAGTTGTTTCCCTCTCTTTTTCTCAGCCTCTTTATTTTCCATCATTTGGTCTTCTATATCGCTGATTCTCTCTTCTGCCTCATTTATCCTAGCAGTTAGTGCCCGCATTTTTGATTGCACCTCATTAATAGCCTTTTTGATTTCGACTTGGTTAGATTTTAGTTCTTTTATTTCTCCAGAAAGGGTTTCTCTAATAACTTCCATGCTTTTTTCAAGCCCAGCTAGTATCTTTAAAATCATCATTCTGAACTCTAGGTCTGACATGGTACTAATGTCCATATTGAGTAGGTCCCTGGCAGATGGTACTACCTCTTGTTCTTTTTGTTGAGGTGATTCTTTCCGTCTTGTTATTTTGTCCAGAGGAGAACAGATGAATGAGAGAACAAAATGCTAACAGGGTAAAAATGTCCCCAGAAAATATACTCTAAACAAATCAGAAAAGACCTGAAACCAGGGGAAAAGAAAGGGAAAGAAAGAGAAAAGAAAGAGAAAAAAGAAAAAGAAAAAGAAAAGATAAAAACAGAACAAAACAAAAAAAAAAAACAGAATATGATC
>NW_027397079.1:26614536-26666277 GCF_003265705.2 Callorhinus ursinus
GCTCTTTCCACAGTTTGGCTATTGTGGACATTGCTGCTATAAACATCGGGGTGCACGTACCCCTTCGGATCCCTACATTTGTATCTTTGGGGTAAACACCCAGTAGTGCAATTGCTGGATCGTATGGTAGCGCTATTTTCAACTGTTTGAGGAACCTCCATACTGTTTTCCAGAGTGGCTGCACCAGCTTGCCTTCCCACCAACAGTGTAGGAGGGTTCCCCTTTCTCTGCATCCCCGCCAACATCTGTCGTTTCCTGACTTGTTAATTTTAGCCATTCTGACTGGTGTGAGGTGGTATCTCATGGAGGTTTTGATTTGGATTTCCCTGATGCCGAGCGATGTTGAGCACTTTTTCATGTGTGTGTTGGCCATTTGGATGTCTTCTTTGGAAAAATGTCTGTTCGTGTCTTCTGCCCATTTCTTGATTGGATTATTGGTTCTTTGGGTGTTGAGTTTGATAAGTTCTTTATAGATTTTGGATACTAGCCCTTTATCTGATATGTCATTTGCAAATACCTTCTCCCATTCTGTCGGTTGTCTTTTGGTTTTGTGGACTGTTTCTTTTGCTGTGCAAAAGCTTTTTAGCTTGATGAAATCCCAATAGTTCATGTTTGCCCTTGCTTCCCTTGCCTTTGGCGATGTTTCTAGGAAGAAGTTGCTGCGGCTGAGGTCGAGGAGGTTGCTGCCTGTGTTCTCCTTTAGGATTTTGATGGACTCCTGTCTCACGTTTAGGTCTTTCAACCATTTTGAGTCTATTTTTGTGTGTGGTGTAAGGAAATGGTCCAGTTTCATTCTTCTGCATGTGGTTGTCCAATTTTCCCAACACCATTTGTTGAAGAGACTGTCTTTATTCCACTGGACATTCTTTCCTGCTTTGTCAAAGATGAGTTGATCATAGAGTTGAGGGTCCATTTCTGGGCTCTCTCTTCTGTTCCATTGATCTATGTGACTGTTTATGTGCCAGTACCATTCTGTTTTGATGATGACAGCTTTGTAATAGAGCTGGAAGTCCGGAATTGTGAAGCCGCAGCTTTGCTTTTCTTTTTCAACATTCCTCTGGCTATTCAGGGTCTTTTCTGGTTCCATACAAATTTTAGGATTATTTGTTCCATTTCTTTGAAAAAAGTGGATGGTATTTTGATGGGGATTGCATTGAATGTGTAGATTGCTCTAGGTAGCATTGACATCTTCACAATGTTTGTTCTTCCAATCCATGAGCATGGAACGTTTTTCCATTTCTTTGTGTCTTCCTCAATTTCTTTCATGAGTATTTTAGAGTTTTCTGAGTACAGATCCTTTGCCTCTTTGGTTAGATTTATTCCTAGGTATCTTATGGTTTTGGGTGCAATTGTAAATGGGATCGACTCCTTAATTTCTCTCTCTTCCGTCTTGTTGTTGGTGTATAGGAATGGCACCGGTTTCTGTGCATTGATTTTATATCCTGCCACTTTACTGAATTCCTGTATGAGTTCTAGCAGTTTTGGGGTGGAGTCTTTTGGGTTTTCCACATACAGTATCATATCATCTGCAAAGAGTGAGAGTTTGACTTCTTCTTTGCCGATTTGGATGCCTTTGATTTCTTTTTGTTGTCTGATTGCTGTGGCTAGGACTTCTAATACTACGTTGAATAGCAGTGGTGATAGTGGACATCCCTGCTGCGTTCCTGACCTTAGGGGGAAAGCGCTCAGTTTTTCCCCATTGAGAATGATATTTGCTGTAGGTTTTTCATAGATGGCTTTTATGATGTTGAGGTAGGTACCCTCTATCCTTATACTCTGAAGAGTTTTGATCAAGAAAGGATGCTGTACTTTGTCAAATGCTTTCTCTGCCTCTATTGAGAGGATCATATGATTCTTGTTCTTTCTTTTGTTAATGTATTGTATCATGTTGATTGATTTGCAGATGTTGAACCATCCTTGCAGCCCAGGGATAAATCCCACTTGGTCGTGGTGAATAATCCTTTTAATGTACTGTTGGATCCTATTGGCTAGTATTTTGGTGAGAATTTTTGCATCCATGTTCATCAAGGATATTGGTCTGTAGTTCTCCTTTTTGATGGGGTCTTTGTCTGGTTTGGGAATCAAGGTAATGGTGGCCTCATAAAACGAGTTTAGAAGTTTTCCTTCCATTTCTATTTTTTGGAACAGTTTCAGGAGAATAGGTATTAATTCTTCTTGAAATGTTTGGTAGAATTCCCCTGGGAAGCCATCTGGCCCTAGGCTTTTGTTTGTTGGGAGATTTTTGATGACTGCTTCAATTTCCTTAGTGGTTCTAGGTCTGTTCAGGTTTTCTATTTCTTCCTGGTTCAGTTTTGGTAGTTGATACATCTCTAGGAATGCATCCATTTCTTCCAGGTGATCTAATTTGCTGGCATAGAGTGGCTCATAATATGTTCTTATAATTGTTTGTATGTCTTTGGTGTTGGTTGTGATCTCTCCTCTTTCATTCATGATTTTGTTGATTTGGGTCATTTCTCTTTTCTTTTGGATAAGTCTGGCCAGGGGTTTATCAATCTTGTTAATTCTTTCAAAGAACCAGCTCCTAGTTTGGTTGATCTGTTCTACTGTTCTTTTGGTTTCTATTTTGTTGATTTCTGCTCTGATCTTGATTATTTCTCTTCTCCTGCTGGGTTTAGGCTTTATTTGCTGTTTTTTCTCTAGCTCCTTTAGGTGTAGGGTTAGGATGTGTATTTGAGACCTTTCTTGTTTCTTGAGAAAGGCTTGTATTGCTATATACTTTCCTCTCAGGACTGCCTTTGCTGCATCCCAAAGATTTTGAACAGTTGTGTTTTCATTTTCATTTGTTTCCATGAATTTTCTTAATTCTTCTTTAATTTCCTGGTTGACCCATTCATTCTTTAGTAGGATGCTCTTTAGCCTCCATGTATTTGAGTTCTTTCTGACTTTCCTCTTGTGATTGAGTTCTAGTTTCAAAGCATTGTGGTCTGAAAATATGCAGGGAATAATCCCAGTCTTTTGGTACCGGTTGAGACCTGATTTGTGACCTAGGATGTGATCTATTCTGGAGAATGTTCCATGGGCACTAGAGAAGAATGTGTATTCTGTTGCTTTGGGATGGAATGTTCTGAATATGTCTGTGAAGTCCATTTGGTCCAGTGTGTCATTTAAAGTCTTTATTTCCTTGTTGATCTTTTGCTTAGGTGATCTGTCCATTTCAGTCAGGGTGGTGTTAAAGTTCCCCACTATTATTGTATTGTTGTGTTATTGGCTGCTCCCATGTTAGGGGCATAGGTATTTACAATTATTAGATCTTCTTGTAGGATAGACTCTTTAAGTAGGATATAGTGTCCTTCCTCATCTCTTATTACAGTCTTTGTTTTAAAATCTAATTTTTCTGATATAAGGATTGCCACCCCAGCTTTCTTTTGGTGTCCATTAGCATGGTAAATGGTTTTCCACCCCTTCACTTTCAATGTGAGGGTGTCTTTGGGTCTAAAATGAGTCTCTTGCAGACAGCATATCGATGGGTCTTGTTTTTTAATCCAATCCGATAGCCTGTGTCTTTTGATTGGGGCATTTGGCCCATTTATGTTCAGGGTAACTATTGAAAGATATGAATTTAGTGACATTGTATTGCCTGTACGGTGACTGTAACTGTATATTGTCTCTGTTCCTTTCTGATCTATGCTGCTTTTAGGCTCTCTCTTTGCTTAGAGGACCCCTTTCAAGATTTCTTGGAGGGCTGGTTTCGTGTTTGCAAATTCCTTTTGTTTTTGTTTGTCCTGGAAGCTTTTTATCTCTCCTTCTATTTTCAATGACAGCCTAGCTGGATATAGTATTCTTGGCTGCATATTTTTCTTGTTTAGTGCTCTGAAGATATCTTGCCAGTCCTTTCTGGCCTGCCAGGTCTCTGTGGATAGGTCTGTTGCCAATCTAATGTTTCTACCATTGTAGGTTACATATCTCTTCTCCTGAGCTGCTTTCAGAATTTTCTCTTTGTCTCTGAGACTCGTAAGTTTTACTATTAGATGTCGGGGTGTTGACCTATTTTTATTGATTTTGAGAGGGGTTCTCTGTGCCTCCTGGATTTTGATGCCTGTTTCCTTCCTCACATTAGGAAAGTTCTCTGCCATTATTTGCTCCAATATACCTTCTGCCCCTCTCTCTCTTTCTTCTTCTTCTGGGATCCCAATTATTCTAATGTTGTTTCGTCTTATGGCATCACTTATCTCTCGAATTCTGCCCTCGTGAATCTGTAGTTGTTTCCCTCTCTTTTTCTCAGCCTCTTTATTTTCCATCATTTGGTCTTCTATATCGCTGATTCTCTCTTCTGCCTCATTTATCCTAGCAGTTAGTGCCCGCATTTTTGATTGCACCTCATTAATAGCCTTTTTGATTTCGACTTGGTTAGATTTTAGTTCTTTTATTTCTCCAGAAAGGGTTTCTCTAATAACTTCCATGCTTTTTTCAAGCCCAGCTAGTATCTTTAAAATCATCATTCTGAACTCTAGGTCTGACATGGTACTAATGTCCATATTGAGTAGGTCCCTGGCAGATGGTACTACCTCTTGTTCTTTTTGTTGAGGTGATTCTTTCCGTCTTGTTATTTTGTCCAGAGGAGAACAGATGAATGAGAGAACAAAATGCTAACAGGGTAAAAATGTCCCCAGAAAATATACTCTAAACAAATCAGAAAAGACCTGAAACCAGGGGAAAAGAAAGGGAAAGAAAGAGAAAAGAAAGAGAAAAAAGAAAAAGAAAAAGAAAAGATAAAAACAGAACAAAACAAAAAAAAAAAACAGAATATGATCAAATATGATCAGGCTGGTGCATAGATTAGTGCCACACACTAGATTTTGGGTGTATTTGGGTCTGTTAGAAGAACGTGCCTCCTACAATTTTAAAGAAAGAAAGACTTATATATGTACAAAATAAGGGTTGATACGATGAAAGGATGGAAGATGACATAAAGATGAAAATTATAAAAATTTTATAGAAGGAATTGATAAGAAGTTGTTTGAAAAAAGAAAGAGGATTTAAAAAAGAAAGAAAGAAAAAAATAGGGGAGAGAATGTGATCAGGCAGGAGACTAGAACAAAGCCATACACTAGAGATTTAGGGTATATTTTGATCTGTTAGAAGAAAGTGTATCTCAAAATTTTAAAGACAGAATTTTGTCCTCTATAGTTAAGAATTGTTTCTCAGGGGCGTCTGGGTGGCTCAGTCGGTTAAGCATCTGCCTTCAGCTCAGGTCCTGATCCCGGGGTCCTGGGATCAAGCCCTGCATTGGGCTCCCTGCTCAGCAGGGAGTCTGTTTCTCCCTATCCCTCTCCCCCTGCTTGTGCGCTTTCTGCCTCTCTGAAATGAATAAATAAAATCTTAAAAAAAAAAAAAGACTACCTAGGTCACTTGATGCTCAACAGACCCTTAATTCATGTTTCTGAATTTCTAGAGTTAAAATGAGAAAGAAATTTGCTCAGGGAGAGAGCTCCAGGTATTAAGGCCACGAGGACTAATTCCTGCCATGAGAACTTGGAAGGGGCAGTGGTTTTATCCATTCTAATGAGATGGCAAATACAAGATAACAAGATTGTAGCATTCAGTCCATCATTCACAATCTTCTTATATTCCTGCTTAACTTTAGTTAATTGGACAAAAATGAATATTTATTAACTTGGCAACCAATTGTGGTTCTTTTTAAAAATTTTGTTATTATTTATTTATTTATAAGATTTTATTTATTTATTTGACAGAGAGAGAGAGCACAAGCAGGGGAAGCAGCAGACAGAGGGAGAGGGAGAAGCAGACTCCCCACTAAGCAGAGAGGTGGATGTGGGGCTTGATCCCAGGACCCTGGGATCATGACCTGAGCTGAAGGCAGATGCTTAACTGACTGAGCCCCCCTCACTCCCCCAGTGGTGGTTCTTGTACAGGATTTATGTCTGATGTCTTGTAAACACACCAGTGCTTATGATGATTTGATT
This sequence comes from Callorhinus ursinus, assembly GCF_003265705.2. Classification (NCBI taxonomy): domain Eukaryota; kingdom Metazoa; phylum Chordata; class Mammalia; order Carnivora; family Otariidae; genus Callorhinus; species Callorhinus ursinus. The sequence goes on from NW_027397079.1 coordinate 26,620,482, forward strand.
TAGTGTTCACATTGTGTTTGGACCCTTAGGCAGATTGAAAGTGGGTGACTCGTTAGTTAAGAATGAGGGATATATAATGTGAGTCATCATTTTTAAATGAAGGGGTTTAACATACATTGTGTATTTTATTTTCTTAAAATTTAGAAGAAAAGAAAAAAGGGGTCTTACAGACCCCACTGCAGAGACTACACTGTGGTGGTTCTGTGGGCTAACAGCAAAACCGCGGGTTGAATATCCCTGGGATAGCTTCTAGTTTTTCCAAGTGTGGAAATCGCTTTGCGTCACCATGCTGGTGTGCTCAGTGATTTGAGCTGAGCTACGGAATGAACAGAACAGAAATGTTGAGCGACCGGGGAGGGAAGCACTGCAGGTTACAGTCACTCAGGTGGCCTGGCAATGTGGCAGGTGGGGATGAATGCTGGTGACCTGGGAGAAGGTCTGAGGCTACCCCATTCCTATGTAAATGAGGGCAAGTCATTTGACACTTTCAAGTGTCAAGACCATTTATTTGTAAAAAGGAAATAAGTCAAGGGCGCCTGGGTGGCTCAGTCGTTAAGCCTCTGCCTTCAGCTCAGATCATGATCCGGGAGGGTCCTAGGATCGAGCCCCGCATCGGGCTCCTTGCTCAACAGGGAGCCTGCTTCTCCTTCTCCCTCTGCTGCTCCCCCTACCCCTGCTCTCTCGCTCTCACACTCATTCTCTCAAATAAATAAATAAAATCTTTTTAAAAAGGAAAAAACCTCATATAATTCATATTGCCCTCGCTATTTCTTAAAGTAGCTGTGAGGCTTAAAAGTGAAAGTGATAGGGGGTCCTGTGTGGCTCAGTTGGTTAAGTGTGGACTCTTGGTTTTGGCTCAGGTCATGATCTCATGGTCATGAGATCAAGCCTTGCACTGGGCTCCGCCCTCAGCACGGAGTCGGCTTGGGATTCTTTCCCTCTCCTTCTGCCCCGACCCCCTGCTCACGCATGCACTTGCTCTCTCTCACTCTCTCTCTCTCTCAAATAAATAAGATATATATTTTTTAATTTTTATTTTTTTAAAGATTTTATTTATTTGACAGAGAGACACAGTGAGAGAGGGAACACAAGCAGGGGGAGTGGGAGAGGGCGAAGCGGGCTTCCCTCTGATCAGGGAGCCCGATGCGGGGCTCGATCCCAGGACCCTGGGACCATGACCTGAGCCGAAGGCAGACGCTTAACAACTGAGCCACCCAGGCGTCCCCAAAATAAATAAAATCTTTTTTACAAAAGCGAAAGTGATATGACATAAAATTGCTTTGTAAACACTACCGCATTGTGCAAATATAGGTCTCTGTTTGATTTAGCTGTAAGGTACATTAATCATACAGTGGTCCCCGCTCATCGGTGGTTTTGCTTTCTGCCATTTTAGTTCCCTTCAATCAACTGCAGTTGGGAAACAGATGATCCTCCTCCTGACAGATCGGATCATCAGAAAGTCAATAATAGCCTAACGCTATGCCACAATGCCTGTGTAATTCACCTGACTTCATCTCATCATGTAGGCATTTTGTCATCTTAATAACACAAAGAGAAAAAGAGCAAGGGGACAGTACAATAAGATATTTTGAGCGTGAGACACATTCATGTAACTTTTATTATAATACATTGTTATAATTGTTCTATTTTATTATTAGTTACTGTTGTTAAGTCCGTATTATCAAATCATCTCCCAAATTGTCAAAATTTATGATCTCATTAGCAATGTCTATGAGGATCCTTTCCCTTACATCCTCTATGAACCTAGTATTATAACTTAATAAAAAGTCCTTGTTAATGTAGTAGGCAAAAAACTTTTAAAAAGAATTCTTATTCTTCTTATCTTAATGTACATTTCTTTTTTGAAATGCATTTTTGAAAAATTTTATTCAGACTAGTGCAGATTTTTTCTTTTGATTGTGATAACATAAAGGGATAAACTTTAGGGTTCAAGAAATTCAGTTAATCTTCGCAGAGAATGCTGGGTAAATCAAGGTTACTGTACCAGCCTCTCTCAGTTATGAAGATCAAACATGTATGACAGCACTTTAAGAAGTATAAGCAAGTCATGCAATCATAATGATTTGTTATACTCAAGATGGGAGTGCAGAGAACAATATCGTTTTACTCAAATAGCACATTTAATAAAACACAGTAAAGATACTTTGTTATATTTGGTGGGACATTGGTGGTGTTCAGAACTCCCAGAACTCCCAGTATGGACAGAAGGGAAGATATTGATTGGCTCTTACCCCAACCACTTATTCGCCCACAGAGCATTCATAATGAATCCCCACAAGAACTCATTGCTCATAAGGACCAATTAACCCACTTAACCAATGCATTTCGTCCCCTTGCAAACGCATACAGAAAGAGAACTCGGTATCTGATGGGCTCTGGCTCTAGTCTCATGTGTGTAGGTCAAAGTTTTTTTAAACTGTGGTTCCATGAGCTATGTTTCCATCTGGGGGCTGACTTCATCTTAAGTTTCTCTTTTCCTTGCCATCTGGCAGACCACATGGGAAGGGCTTTGCAGGGATACTGGGGTGGTGGTGGTCCAAGGGGGTGGGGAGAGAACCTTTCAAGGGCATTGCAATCTACTCCGCTACTCTGCAGCTCTCCAGAGACTGCAGGGTGATCCGACTCAATCCTCTCTCTCTCTCCTCAGTTCTTCTGCATGTTTTGGTCTGTTGATTTTCCAGTGTCTGTAACCCAAAGCAACATATCTTTCTTGGCATGTTTGGAAAGGGAGCTGTTGCTAAGATTATTGGTCTCACAAGGGAAAGTTCTGGTGTTTACACAGTTTAATACAGGGCATTATTCTAAGCTGAAGATTGCATGGTTATAGACATCTGTGAGGTCAGTTTTTCCTAATAATTTTTTTTCTTCCTAACCCTTTTAATAAAACTAATGAGAACCGGTAAATTTGACAGTCATTTCTCAAAAGAGCTTTGGTCTTTGATAAATACTTTTCCTTTTCTAGGGTTTATATTCTAACTATTACATTTGGAAGTAGCATGCACACTCATCATAAAATGCCTAAGCTTCCTCTTTGGAATTCAATATAATTAAAAGCAGAAAGTATTTGTTAAGTTTCTAATAATGCCAGCCCTATGTGAGGAGTTTTGGGGGACACCCAAGAAGTACAAGTCCTATACATGGTGTCCTAACTGTGTAAAGGAATAAAAACCCACTTCCAGTTTTCAGTTCCTAATTCATTTGCCTGAGAAATGCTTTCTCCAGGTAGGAAAGGATAATTGGCTCCTTTAATTGGTCCCCGTTCTGCAGGGAAACATGGAAAATGTTCCCATGTGATTCATTCTGTGGTTAATACCTTCCTTTGAGGTGTACAGACTATAACACATCTATCACACCCATAGGTTATGAGCTCTAACAGGGCAAAGTAATTCAACTTTGGAAAAGGTGGTATCTAGAGAATGAGAGAGTCAGTCACACAGTTCCCATAAGAGATGTGAAATATGGGATATAATGATTTTGAGTTTCCCTGTGGTTCTTTAGTTGGCGTTTGATTAATACCTTTCCTTATCAGGGTCATTGATACCCAGTCTTTACCTCCTAGCCCTGTGAGATTGCTGTGTTGAGGCTTATTTTCACACCACATTGACCCTTCTCTCTAATTTCTTAGAGGCTTAAAAAAAAAACAAAAAACAAAAAACAAAACCCACACCATCTTTACTGCTATATAACTCACAGATCATACCATCCACTCATTTACAGTGTGTATTCATCGATGTGGGCGGCCATCACCACAGTTGGTTATAGAACACTTTCATCACCTCAAGAAGAAACCCAATATCCTTTAGCTGCCACACCTCTGTCCTCCCATCCTCTCCAGCACTAAACCACTAATTAATTTTCATCTTCTTTTTTTAATCTCTGAAGCCCTCATGATTCAGCACTTAATATAAATCTCGACTCTTTTTCCATCCGTTCTTCCCCAGACCTTGATGTGTGCGCTAATGGAACAGAATGATCTGCCAGCAAAAGTAGCACCCCAGAGAGAAGCTGAGGGTTGGGGTTAGCACAGAGTGTTCTCAGGTGAACTGAAAATCTTGACCCAGCACTTGGAGAACCTCCTCAGCCTGAAGTCTTTTCGTGGAGATCAGGATTCAGCGGCTTCATCTTTTGGCCTCTTCTGAAGTACAAAACTGTTCTGTTGTCCAGCTGTTCACTATACCTTTACTTTGTGGTTTCCTTTCATTTACTTTCACCTTCTACTCTGCTCGCCTTTGGGATTTTTGTTCCCACCTTCATCTGGGAACAAATGAATAATCCTTCTTCTGGCTTTTGCTGTCAGTCGATTTGTATACTTGTTGTCTTCTCAGCCATAAACTTTATCTTTATCTCAGGTTTGTCCTTGGTTTGGGAAGAACAGTGAATCAGCATTATTTATCTTTGCTGAAGGCTGTATCTTAACCCCCTTAAAAGTAGCATTAATCTGTCAAATCATCCCAAAGATGCAAGGCACTACATATTATCTAAACTGAGAGTTCTTTTCTATTGAAGGGCATTGTCCACTCTCATTGAAATATCGCCACTTACGGTCCTGAATATTTCCAAGGAGGGTAAGCATGAGAGAAGGTACATGTGGGGACATTTAGGCAGAAGGAGGGACCCCACCAGTCCTGGTGGGCATGATAGAAAACAGAGGTTGGTAGAAATCAGTGCAACTAGCCATTTCTAAAATAACAAGTAGAAGAATTTTGATAATCTTCTGATTTTCCAGTTCAACTTTCATTTTAAAAATTACATGGTTTTAATCATTCCATATTCACTTTTTGTTTTGAAAGTACAGCTATCAGGCTTTTAAAAATGTCATTGAATAATTATATACTTCCAGTGTGAAAAATCTGTAGTGTTAAAAAGCCTCTCCTTTCTTACATGGGCTTAAACATACTTCAGCTGTTCTCCCTCTGATGCAATCAAGGACCGGATATACTGGAATGAAACCATATCTAGTGCAGCAAAACTTTTGTTTTAGCGTCTTTCACTTGTTAATAATTCACTTCATGAAAGATTCAAGTCTTATAATATCTAATGAAATTTCATGATTCAGCAAACTCTGTACTTTATTTTTATAGTGCCTTCATATACATGAACACCTCCTGTAACATTCCCCACCACCACCACCACCACCACCACCACCTCTTTTTAATTCTTGAAGCTTTAATTAATCGACAGTGTAGTCCTCTTGGCTTGTTTTAGTTCTTCTATGGGGAAAAAAATGAGCATTTCCTTGTGTTCTTAATTTTCAGAGCCATAAGAACAAAACTGTCTCCTCCGACACCAGAGGAGGTAACACAAAATAGTGGCAGGTGCCATACATTTACCTACATTCCTGGGATCCTGGCTGAGTGCATAGGTTTCCCATGGAAGCCCATTTTTCCTTTCCTGAGTCATATCAGAGCCAAAGGCCCTATAAGGGAAAGAGTCCCTGCTCGGTAATGAAATGCCAGCACATGACATTCTTTCTAATGAGTCACAGTCAATAAAAATTGTTTTCCAAATGAATCTGAGTATGTCTCCACACCAAGCTACACGGAAGAGAAAGCTTTATCAAATCAAAGCATCATGTTTCATCAGCTAAGCTCAGATAGACCTTTCACTTTGGTAAGCAAAGTGAAATGTGTTTCCACACAAAGTGAAAATCCAATCTGTCCTTATTTTTCCTTAGATACACATGTTATGTCATATGAAGAAAAGAGGGAGACACATATTGGAAAATGTTTTCAGAGTTTGGGGACTGAGAAGCTACTGAGGAGTTTTGTGTATGATATTAATGAAATGTCTGAAGGTATTTTGAACTGAGAGCTTTCATATAAACATTAGATGATGGGACTTGTTTATACAGCATAGTTGAACATGATCTTAACTTGGAATAGGACTGACCCTATTATTAGGAGAAGTGGGAATTTATTAGTAGGCATTTCTGTTGTGTTGTTGCTAAAGAGGCTTAGAGTGGGCTAAGTGAACCCACAGATGATCTCCAAGGTGTGCACACCTCAGCCATGGGCATGTTAACCCTTCGGGCTCTGGAAAATGGAAGTGAGGAAACAACAGTGTAATGATTGCCCAAAGGTTAACTATCGTTACATGAATAGAAGAAAATTTTAAGGAGGAAATGCAAGCAAGTCATGTGACACACATTTCAGGGTATAGCAGAGGGTTGTAAACTTCAAGGCTGGCATCTATAAAATTCCCTAAAGGGGAAAATATACAACATGTAAATTTCAACTATAAATCAGAGCAAACCCAAGTCAGAATGGGATGAAGAATTTATTTTTTATTTATTTTTAAAGATTTTATTTATTTATTTGACAGATAGACACAGCGAGAGCAGGAACACAAGCAGGGGGAGTGGAAGAGGGAGAAGCAGGCTTCCCGCTGAGCGGGGAGCCCGATGTGGGGCTCGATCCCAGGACCCCGGGATCATGACCTGAGCCGAAAGCAGACGCTTAACGACTGAGCCACCCAGGCGCCCAGGATGAAGAATTTAAATATGGCCAAGGCTCCCAGGTGACACCATAGACAAGTGAGAACCCATTCAGACCTTGAACTTGACCTTTTCTCAAGCACCCCCTATGAAGTTACCCAGTAAGGAAAAGAAGCAGGGGCAGGGAATTAAATTCTTATCCATCCATCAAGAGTTTGTTTATTTATATTACCCAAGTGTCTCTGTTAAGGCCTTGTGCTTCTCTTTCTGAATATGGGAGAAACAAAATTATGTCCAGAGAAGGGTAGAATGGCAGAAAAGCCTGTCAAATGAGAATTGGCTGAAAAACCCAGGCATGTTTCACAACCAGCAGAGAAACCTGGCTGAGGACCATAGGGCTGCCGGGCACATGAGGAGGAGGAGGGGAAGTGTGCTCTCTAATGCTCCAGCAGGCATGGTTAAGGCCAACGAAGATTGCCCAGCATTTTGAAGGGGGCTCTCTGGGGATAATGATGATAGAGAAGATTGGAATTCATTGTAAGGCTGCACCAATGGGGTATGGGGAAATGCATATGAAACCAGGGTGGAAAGAGTAGGGAAAGCTGTTAAGGAAAATACTCTTAACAGGTCTCCCTGCCTCCACTGTCTCCCTCTCCCAATCCCCCTGTAACAGACCAGTGTTCATTATCTTCAGAGCACATTGAGTTGTTGATCAGAACATTTAATTGGCTACCCATTACCTACTGGATCATGCTCAAACTCCTTTTCCTGCTAGTCAAAGCTTTCTGTAACATGGCTTTAAACTCTTTTACCAGTTGTATCATTAATCATCTTTCTTGCCTATCTATGTGCCATTCGCCTCTGAATACCTTCCCCACTCAATTCCCTGCCTGTTGAAAACTCGGCCTTTTTCTAGAAGCCTACCCCATCCAACCTTCCGTCATGCCAACTGAATGCGCCGCTTCTTCCTCTGTGTTCCCATGATACTCTGGCGGTCTTTCCGATTCTGACCACAGACTGTATTGTTTTCTAACATTCTATATTTGTATGGCACTTTGCAGCTTGCAAAGTATTTTCACAAACGCATTTATTATCTACCTGGGAGGTTTTTATTCCTATTTTGTAGACAACCCAGGCTTTGAGAGCTGTAACTTGTCCAAAGTCACAGAGCTAATATTTGGTAAGCTGGAATTCAAATGCAGGTTTTCTGACTCTACATCCAGGAGCTATTTCCCTCCTACGATTGTGGTGAGGTTTAGTTAAAGAAAAATTAAATACGAGAATAATTTTAAAATTCTGAAGTGCTATGCCCATGAAAGAAGGGATTTTTCCATCAGCCTGCAATATTCTAGAAGCCAAAGGCTAGGTCATTTTTATCTTTGTATATAAATGCACATTCTCAGGCTCACCCCAGACCTGCTGAATCTGACTCCCACAGTCTTTGTTCTGACAAGCCCTCCAAGTATTCTGATGTGTACTCAAGTCTCAGAACTAGGGCTGTAAGGAGATTATCCCTTTTTTTGTGTGTGTGTGTGGGGCCCCCATCCTCCATAGGCTACAGGCGCATTATCGGATCATTAACAAGTACACAAACCTCAATTCTCAGAAGAAAGGATGGCTTACAGTGCTGGGTGAGCAAAAATTTTATGGAGGCTAAAAAATATTTAAAGACTAACCTGACAAGATCATGAACTTTAAAGGGTGTTGTTGTACCTGGAAGGCAGGTGTCAAGGGGAGCTTTAAGTAGAGGAGGTCAGAAGACAGGACTTTGAAAGGGAAGTTCTTCACGAGTATCAGGGAAACTCACAGGGAGGGGAAAACAAGATTTATTATGGAATTTTAATTTGGGAAAGAATGACATTAAAAAAAGATTCTTTTAAAAACCTGCTGACAACTGACTTTTGGTAAGAAGGTAGAACAATCCAGGAGGATCACCAAGTTTCAAGAGGAGGTAGTGAGGTACTGAAGGGCAAGGTTAACCCCTGAGTCTGGAGAATGGACTTGGACATTTGAGTTCCTGTGACCATTTTGTTTTGGAAACACTAATGTGAGTTCAGCTGTCGATTATTTTTATTTTTCCTAAGCAATGCATTGTTCTAAGGAGAAAAAAAAACTGTAAAGTTTCTGGTTTCTCTCAGCTATTTGCATAATGCGAAATGTTGATTGTTACTCTCATTTGTAATGCATACAGAATTAGCTTGCCAAAAGAGGCACTTGCCAAAGTTCAAATGACCGCATAACCCAGTAACCTGCTGCCTGAACGGACGGGCCCTACAAGTCTCCAGGAGGCTTCTGCTGTGAACTTTCATTTAATGTCCTGACAGAATGGCTTGGCTCACCACCCATACACATATATTGTGAGAAGTCCATCACTCCTGCCCTGATCTCCCTGTAGGTTTCCATGGGTTCATGTTCTCCTAGTCAACCCAACGAGGTAACTTTTGGAAAGCTCCTAAGGGTGGCGAGCTGGTGGCCAGGGGAACCAACCATGTGATTAGAGGGCTGGAACTTTCTGTACCATCCCCTGACCTCTGGGGTGGGGAAAGGGACTAGAAATTGAGTTCAATCACCAATGGCCAATGACTTAATCAATCATGCCTACGTCATGAAGCCTCCATAGAAACCCAAAGGGGAGGGTTTAGACAGCTTCCAGGTTGGTGAACTTGTGGACATCCTAGGAGGGTGACGTGTCTGCAGAAGGCATGGAAACTCTGAGCCCTTTCTCACAAATCTGGCCCTATGCATCTTCCATCTGGCCATTCATGAGTTATAACCTTTTATAATAAACCAGCAGTCTAGTGAGTAGACTGTTTTCCTGCGTTCTCTGAGTCACTCTAGCAAATTAATTGAACCTAAGACAGGGGAGGAGTGGTGGTGGTGGTGTTGTGGGAACCTCTGAGATATAGCCAGTCTGTCGGAAGCGCAGGTGACACCGCAGACTTGTGATTGGCATCTGCATTGCCTAATGGGGGGGTGGAGTTTTGTGGGGCGGAGCCGGTAGTCCGTGGGATCTGATGCTATCTCCAGGTGGATGGAGTCAGAATTGGGTTAAATTGTAGGACACCCAGCTGCTGTCACAGAATTGCTTTGTGTGGGAAAACGACCACACATCTGGGGCCCAAAGTACAGGCATGCTGCAGTGGAGTGCTGAGAATAAAGGAGACACACAGCAGTGTCTCTCCTTTATACAGGCTTTTAGGGAGGATATGGCTAATCTAGGGAGACAACAGCACAGCCCAGAATAGGCTACTGCTGCAAATTGACTACTAGAGTGTTTGCCAATGCAATATAATGTCTGGAATTTCCTTCCAAATGACTTAGAGGGGAGGTAATGAGTAGGGGGAGGGCGTTCTAGATGGAATAAGATTGGCTATGAGGGGGCGCCCGGGTGGCTCAGTCGTTAAGCGTCTGCCTTCGGCTCAGGTCATGGTCCCAGGGTCCTGGGATCGAGCCCCGCATCGGGCTCCCTGCTCGGCGGGAAGCCTGCTTCTCCCCCTCCCACTCCCCCTGCCTGTGTTCCCGCTCTCGCTGTCTCTCTCTCTCTGTCAAATAAATAAAATCTTAAAAAAAAAAAAAAAGATTGGCTGTGAGTTCATTGTTGAAGTGGGTATGGTACATGGAAGTTCATTAAAGTAGTGTGTTTACTTCTGTATATGCTTGAAATGATCCATAATAAATACATTTTTTTGAGAATGGATGCTAGATATTACTGTCTTAGAATCCCTCAGCCGTCCCTGGCACAGGCAGTTTCTCTCTAGCTGTCCTTCTCTGCCTACTGATGTGTTTGCTTGGATCTCCCTACCCCTCGGTTACCCATTTCTTCACCTCTTTCTGTCTATCATCCACTGAAACCCTGCGTTCCCCATCTCAGCAAAACGCTAAATCATCAGCAGCAGCAGCATCATCATCATCGTCATCATCATCATCAATATCATCCTGTTCTATACAAAGCAAACAATTTAATTCTTCTTTGTTGAGGCTTCTCATCAGCTCACACTGGAAGTACCTACTGTTTTATAACCAAACAGACCCATTCATACTGTTTTTACGGACAAAAGCAGTTCTAACCTCATGAAGAATTCTGCTTTCCTCCTAATCCATCTGCAGCCAGCTATAAAAATCACTGTATTTCCCCCATTAGAACTCTAAAATTCATTTAACCTCAAAGCAGAAGGCATGAATGGTAGATACTTCCTATGATTCCAGGGATGGGTATTCAGTCCCTGTCTAGAGAAACTTCCATTAGAAGAGGTCCAAGCTAATAGACTTGACCCTTGATTTGTCAGTGGTTTAGGGGCAGGAAAATAGAAATTCCCACTATCTCGGGAAATCGTTGTTTTCTACAAGAAAATTTCTGTAAGAATACAAATTTCTGTATTTCTCTTCCTTTAAACCCACTTACCGCTTTTACCAGAATTTCTGGCAAGTAACATGTTGACTCATGATATTTTATCACTTCCTTCCTCTGGCTCACTTCCAGTAGAGATGCTAATGAGTTGTCAAATGACCAAGGCAGGACAAGACAAAAGTGCCTTCCCTGTTGCAAAAACTTGATTGTCTGGGTTTTAACAATCTGGAACCGGCCATGACAAACTGAGACAGTGAGGTTGGATGACAAAATATCTCCTGCCTTCTAGCATGAAATCACTCTTTCTTTGTTTCCTTTGGAGTCTAGATTCTCTGGAGCCCATCTGGATGTACAAACGGTGCCACAGCAGGGCTGGCCTGCACATCTCAGGGGTCTTAATCTCAGCTCTGTTGGAAGGATATTGCGAGGAACTTGTAGGGCAGCTAAGTCGTCTGGCTTCCTCATCTTAGAGAGGAGGCATTTGCTTCGGAACATTTAGGCACATGGCTTCTCTCCTTACCCGCTTCTCTTTGAGGGTCAAGCTGACAGTCCAGCTTGAACCTATCTAGGGTTGGGAAGGGTGCCTTTGTAGGAACATAGGGAAAGTTAATGGCGAAATACCCAGAGAGTCATAATTATAGAAGTCCAGTCTGGTTAGTTCAGGACGAGGTAAGGCGTGGCATGAGTTGGAGAAGGTGAGGAGGATGAAATCTCCTAAATTTTATAAGTCATAGAAGTTGGAGTTGCCAGATAAAATACGGGATACCCGCTTAAATTAGAAATTTCAGATAAACAACAAATAAGTCTTAGTATGAGCATGTTTAGTATAAGCATATTCAAATATTACACAGGACACATACATATTAAAAAATGTATTTGCTGTTTATCTGAAATTCAGATTTAACTGGGTCCTGCATTTTCATTTGCTGGTGACCCTATATACTGACCTTTTTTGCTTCCTGGTGGATTTGTCCGGGTGAAGCAGACACAATGACGGGGGTAATATTGCTTTACCTTGACCTACTTTCAGTGAAAAAAGCACTTATTGTTTTCCTTTGAGAATGTTGTTAAGACAACGATTGTACCATGAAAATAACTCCCATCTAAAGGCTTTATTACAACATGTATGCTTCTTGGAGAGAGCGTACTATTGAGACTTTAGATGTTGCTCCTTAAGTCCATTCTTTTTCTGCCTTTCTTGCCTCTTAAAATTTTACTTTTCTATTACAAAAAATTTCAAACATACACTACAATAGAAAGAACAGAACAATGAAGCTCCATGTACCTGTCACCTGGGTTAATAATCATCAGCTCGTGATCAATACTGCCTCATCTATACCACCCCTTCTGTCGGTCACAACCCCATTATTTTTAAAACAAATCCCAGAGAGCTGGAGCTTTATTGCCTTATAACTTTCCACTCCTCATGGCACTTTTTTCTTTCTCAGGAATGGGATTGTAATGAGTAGTGGCTACCCCCCAAAATCTTCTGAACGCTGCTCCACGTTTTTATCATTCTCTTGTTGCTAGCCTTCCCGGTATGAAATCCCCAAATCCCCTCGGGCCTCAACAGGGAACTTGAGTTTTGAAAATCAGACCCACCTGGCACAAGACTTTGGGACTCAAGTTATGAAAGGAATCAGGAGGGGTGATGGGGACGTGCTCTCTCTGCAATGTTGTTCTGGGGGCTGTTCCTGGAAGCTGACCCGAGACCACATTATTCCAACTCTTCCAATGAGCCCGTGAGCACTATAATATACATTAATACATCCTTCCTTCATGCATTAACTAGAGAGGATTCCATTGACTTTAACTTGGTAGCCTGACTGCTACAAAAGCTAATCACGCTTATCTTCCAAAGAGGCGAGAAAGGAGAGGTACGTACAAGCAATGAAGTCACTCAGAAGAAAATTGTGATGATTTGTGTGCGTTTAATAATTTATTGAGCACTTCAGGCTTAAGGGACTGTCCCAGAGCAAAAGTTCTCAAAGCATGGCTCCAACCAGCAGCCTCGACATCACTTCGTGACTTGTAAATTCAATTTCTTGGGCCCAGTCCCAAGACCTAGTGAATCAGAAACCTTGATGGTGGTGGGGAGGGGGGAGCATAGCAATCTAGGCTTGATGATTTAAATCTGGGGTCAGCAATGACAACTTGAGGACCAAATCCTACCAACTGCCTGTTTTTTATAAGTCAAGTTTTATTGGAACACAGCCATAATCATTTATGTATTGTCTCCGCTTTTGTTCTGCAACGGCAATGTTGAATGGTGGGGACAGAGACCATGTGGCCCATAAAGCCTAAAATATTTACTATCTGGCCCTTTACAGAAAAAAAATAGCTGACCTCTGATTTAGATTCACACTAAATGATGAGTCAATAAAAGTTAGAGGATGAGTCAATAAGAGTTGGACAGGAATGTCCTGACACTAATTCATAACAAAGCGTAGCTGTTGGGAATGGTTTGCATGAAAGAGCAGTCTTCTGGGGCGCCTGGGGGGCTCAGTCAGTTAAGCATCTGCCTTCGGCTCAGGTCATGATCCCAGGGTCCTGGGATGGAGCCCCACATCGGGCTCCCTGCTCAGTGGGGAACCTGCTTCTCCCTCTGCCTCTTCCCCCCAACCCCGCTTGTGCTCTCTCTCTCAAATAAATAAATAAATAAATAAATAAATAAATAAATAAATATCAATCTTTTTTTTTTAAAAAAGAGCAGTCTTCTACCATTTAGTGGAATTCTGTGGAATACAGACTAGCTGGTGACTTCTAACTTCTATCAATGCCCATCTTTGCCTTTGAGGACTTAAATCTAACAGAATCTTATTTGATCAAAATTCTTTTCTTTTAAGCAGAGTTTATTTATTTATTTGAGAGAGAGAGAGAAAGAACACGAGCGAGGTGGAGGGGCAGAGGGGGAGGGAGAGGGAGAAGCAGACTCCCCGCTGAGCAGGGAGCCCGATGCGAGGCTCCATCCCAGGACCCTGGGATCATGACCTGAGCTGAAGGAGATGCTTAACCAACTGAGCCACCCAAGTACTCCCTGATCAAAATTCTTAAAAAAAAAAAAAAAAGAAAAGAAAAGAAAAGAAAAGAAAAGAAAAGAAAAAGTGTGTGTGTGTGTGTGTGTGTGTGTGTATGTAGAAGACAAATAATCTCTCACAGAAGCAGGAGCAATCACAGGAAAAGCAGATCAAAGTCTAACTCTATTCCTATAGTATTAGGGAAATAACTCCAGTCCTCTTCCAAATCCAAATGGTGGTGTTGGGCATTTTTCACAAATGCTGAAAAATACGGATAGCTTGCAAATAAGTTCAGAGGGTGCAGAGGGTACAAAGGGTGGCTGGGGTAGGTTATTTGAGACTGCTATAGGGCAATAGAACTGTTCAAGCGAGTAGAGATGACGGTTACTTGGTCATGCTTCAGTCTACTCTATTCTGATCCTTCCACTTGAAGAAGAGGAAGCCCCACGGTGAGGGCTCCACCCACTAGTCCCCCACTTGGTTAGGCCCAGGGTAATGCTCAGGGGCCTGTTCACTGGGTTCCATTGATCCTGGGCAAGCATTTTTCCTCCCTGGTTGTCAGTTTTATCACCTAGAAAATGATGGGGTGGGACTGGATGATCTCTAGGATCCTTTCTAGTTCGAAAAATGCAATAATTGTTATGTAAATGGTCTTATGCTTCTGGCACTGACTGTAGTCTCTAAGATACTTCAAACCTAGGCTCTTCAAAGGAGAAGGAAATAGTCATTCTTGTTCCCTGCTAGCACGATAACTTCCCTGGAAGACATGTTTATAATATACATCAGAAGATTTAAAAACAATCTCTTTGACCCAGCAATTCCACTTTTAAGAATTTATTCTAAGAAAATAAGATCAGATGTATTCAGCGACATAGCAACAAACATATTGGTTTCAGCACTGTTTATAACAATGAAAAACTGAACACAGCCTAAATGTCCTACCTAACCCATTTCCTGAGTAATCTGTGGTATGTACATATTATGAGAATATTATGGGGCCATTTAAAATGATGTTGTAAAAGTACACTCATTAACATGGATAAATACCCATATTGTTGAGTGAACAAGAGCTTCAGAGCGTCAGTTTTTGTTATTATGATTTTTAGGAAGGGGCTTCCTATTATTTATACGTATCTATATAACTACATTATAATCTACAATGATACACATAAAAATTCTCAAAATGGTGATCCATGATTCATTGTTTGTGTATAACACCCAGTGCTCCGTGCAATACGCGCCCTCCTTAACACCCATCACTGGGCTAATAAAAAACTAATGAGATGACTAACGTAACGTAATAAAAAAAAAAGAAAAAGAAAAAAGTTCTCAAAACAGTTACTGCTGGGTGGTAGGTTTATGAATACTTTTGATCCCCTTCTAGTCTTATCTTTATTTTTAATTTTTCTACAGCAATGATGTATTACTTCTGCATCTGGGTTAATGCACCCATGTGCACACACTCATACATACACACATCTCGGTTCAGAGAAGTAACGCGAAATTTAAATGGCTGCATTTAGACACCTGCACTCTGTCCCAGTGGACACAAATGACCACCCCATGCAGCTAGCTGGGTGGCAGGCCCCACGAGGGTGACAGGTGGCTCGACTTTTGCAGAGAGGGAAAGAGGCTGAGGCGGGCAGGAGAGATACCCAGGGACCGTTTGTTTCTCCCTCATTTCCTGGCTAGGATGACAAACCATCCCAGTTTGCCCAGGACTGAATCACAGGATATGAGATTTTCAGTGCTACACCGGGAAAGTCCCAGGGAAACTGGGACAGGCTGGTCACCCTATTCCTGGCAGGCTTGGGCAGAATGGCTAGGACTGACACAGGTATGGAGAGGGGTGTTTCTGACTCACTCTTATGGTATGTGATGTCTTGAGAGATTACTTATGAAACTTGCTGACCCCTGGCTGTCTTGGCCAGGAGAGGCTGTGAGCTCAGCAGGGTGGGCACAGTGCTCAGAAGAGACTTTCTGACCTGAAGAAAGCCGAGCTCACTTCAGGTGACATCCTCTCGTCTCTGCATTTGTCCCAGTGCAAGTCTTGGTTCTGTGCCTTGAGGCTCTGTAAGTAAAATGAAATGAAGGGTGATCTGAAAATAAGGCCAAAGAGCCATTCAACGACTTAATGTCTCACTTTGATTGTTATTAAACATTGAGCTAATTAATGTTGCTGAAGTTGCATTTATTGTAACAAACAGACCCAACTGGGCCCCTCCCGCTAAAGCTCCTGGGGCATCCTTTTTATAAAAGCGAAAGAAGAGAGGGATCGGGATGGGGGCGGGGCACCAGCAAACCACAGCTGGTGTGGGAAGGAAATTTGACAGGTGACAGAAGTGGAAGTCTGTGTAAACTGCCGGGTTCTCAGCATCCAATATTTCTGCCTGTGTTGCCCGTGCACACCTTTGTGGGCGGTGGGGGAGACGGGGCCAATGCCCCTTTCAACAAACGGAAGTCGTGGTCTTATCTTGCTGCCTGTCATCCTCTATCTGAAAGTAGCACACCTTCTTTTCTCCCCACTGAGTCCAGAGATGTCCTCGCGGGTGGCTTCAGGGAACCTGCCTCGCGGCTCATGTTTACCTCATTCCCTTTGAATCTCTCGCTGGGGATGTGTGAGGGTGAGCATTTCCACCAGCAGCCTGAGCATCTTCCCCGGCCAGGTCAGGCAGCTGCGCTCCCGGGCCTTCCCTCTGTCTCCCATGCTGAGGGGCTAGCCCTTGGGGTCAGCCACATGGAGGAGGAGGGAGCCAGACTGATGGCTGGACTGCCTCTCAGCCACTTTTTAACCGTGTGACATTCGGCAAGTTACTTGACATTACCGAGTCGCAGGTTCCTCAAATGTTCATTGGGAGTGAATACGATTCCTCCATCCTGCTCATCTTTCTCCTCCTCTGCTGAGGTTCTCCGACTGGTGCTCACTCACTGCCTGCAAAACACATGGAAAGACAGTGAAGCCGACCCCGGGGCTTTCCAGATTATTCTCCTCGTCTGGTGCACAGTGTCCTCAAGCGTAGAGCCTGGATCCACTGGGGAACAACAATAGGTTCATTTTGCTTTTCTGACAAAGACTGAGGCAGGCGTTTGTTCCATGTGCTCCTGGGGCTTCTGGGGTCCCCCGGGTGTTAGAGGGTTCAGGGTGAGAGAGTGCTCACGGGGCCCTGTGCAGAGGAGACAGACGAGTCCCACGGACTCCGGCGAGGGCTCTGGGTTCTCCTTTGGAACTCTGGGAAGATGCGCTTTTTTTCTTCTCCCACTCACCTCCGTCTTCCCAAGAGCCCACATCTTCTGCTTTCTTGTTCTCAACACCACCTCTTCACTAGCAGCCCAAAATGACAAGGTTTGGGTAGCCAGCAATCCCTTGGGTTTTCATTGTTTGTTTTACACCTTTAGGAAGAATAAGGGGATTAGGTAGGAGAGTCCACTTCGCGTTTTGCTGAAGAATTAAGAGGCGTGGTGAGATGGGTTCAGGTGTGTTTCACTGGTGGGAATGGGAGTAAGATCCAGAGGAGGGTGACGTGAACGTGAGCCATGAGAGAGGCTCCCTGAAATGACCCATGAGAACGTCTCCTGACACGACTGACAGAAAGGAGGGAGTGCTGCTTTCAGACAGAGGATGACTGGCAGCAGGATGAGATCACAGCTTGCGGGCTGTTGACCTGGCGTCCGTCCCACTGTACATCACATTCCCGTGTGTGTGTGCGCGTGTGCATGCCACAGACACATGCATGCCCTGAAGAGTGAGTCATGACAACCCCACCTGAGTCAGCAAACCTAATCCAAGGGCCCAGGACACTCGCTTGACCCAGTCGTCTACAAACCCAACTGCTTCATCCTCCTTCTCAGATTTTGGAGAACAGGTGGGTGTTGGAGCAGTGGGGGGAGGGGGGGTGAGCTCCTGGGAGTTTTGCTGGTGGGAGGGCCCATTGGTGCCATATTTTAGAGAATAATTTGCCTGGATTTATAAAAGCTTTTAGAAGTTCTCATTCATTGGTCCAGTAATTCTAGCTCTAGAAATCCAGCCAAAAGAAATCATCAGTGATGACGATGAGCATGTATCCTAAGGGGACTCACCCTAGCACTATATATGATGGTGAAATATTGGGAGAAACTGACATGGCCCAGAATGGGAAGTATCTAAATGTGTTTAAGTACATCTGTATGATGGAATTACACATACAATGAAAATGATATTTATTTATTTATTTATTTATTTTAAGAGATTTTATTTATTTATTTGAGAACGAGAGTGCATGCCCATGTGCACGTGTGTGAACAGGGGGAAGGGCAGAGGGGGAGGCAGGGGCAGAGAGAGAGAGAACCTCAAGCAGACTCTGTGCTGAATGCAGGGCCCCACACGAGGCTCAGTCCCACGACCCTGAGATCCTGACCTGAGCCGAGACCAAGAGTTGGACGCTTAACCAACCGAGCCACCGGGGTGCCCCGAAAATAATGTTTCAGATGTATTCATTAATCCATGCATATGTTTAAAGGTTTAAATAGCGCAAAGGAGAAGAAATTAGAAGAAGGCCTCTCTCTCACCTCAGACCCCAGTCCTTCCCCGTATATAGGACAACTCTCATTAGTTACAGATTATGCTTTAGAAAAGAAAGGAGTGAAATAAGAAAAGGACTCCAAAGTAATGGTGAGTGCAAGAAAGACCCAGATAAGACAACTAACTTTGCAGTATAATTGAGATTTGAGAGAGTGGGATGAAAGTACTACAGAAAACGAATATTCCAAACTGTTTCTGAGTGGTGCAATTAAGGGTACCTTTTCTATTTTTTAAAAAATAATGTGTAATTTTGCTTTCTAACACTCAGCATTTAGGGAGCTAAAGACTGCATTGAAGTTCGGAATTCAGCAAAGAGCACAAGTGATCTTTAAGTAGTAACTGTTTATATTTACGGAAATATGTTCCCCTATTCTTATATGCAAGCTTACGATACCACCGCAGACCAATACGCCTTTGTTCTAGAATACCCAGAACATGAGTTTTATCCTTCCACTGACCCTTGTCATCATCCCTAAATCAACACATACAAGAGATTTAGAGTTCTTGCTGTTATTTGGTGATCTTGTGCTTAAATAAAAAAAGTTCCTCTTATTTTACATTTGGGTGCCAAATGCTCAAGTTTGAACTTTGCCTTTCTATAAATGAATCCATCAGGGAAACAAATTTGACACTGGTTCTTAGGTCAAGGTCTAATGTTATGAGATTTTTTCAAAAGAATCCCAAGGAAAATAAGTGTCTGGTTTGTATCTGACAGCACTGAGGAATAAACTCTCCAGTTCCCGAAAATGTTAAATGTACGTTGGAGTCAAATGCAGATCACCGGATTTACAACGGTATTTCAGAATCCATACACAAGTATTAAAGAGACAGGCATTCTTTTTTTTGAGAGAGAGAGAGAGGAAGGATGCAGAGGGAGAGGGAGAGAATCTCAAGCAGATGCCACACTGAGCGTGGAGCCTGACACAGGACTCGGTCCCACGACCCCAAGATCATGATCTGAGCCAAAATCAAGAGTCTGACACCCAACCGACTGAGCCACCCAGGCAACTCAAGAGACAGATATTTTTTATTTTTGGTGGGCAGCAAAGCAAGGTTTATTGAGTGATAGCAAAGTGATAGTAATATGCTTCCGAGGAGGGTGGGGACCCGAAGGGATTGCTCCTGGAGTTTCTGAGTCTAGGGGGTTTTATGGGCTTGTTGGAGGGCTGTTTTCATCTGATGAACCCTCCCTGCGCCTGTCGTCCAATCAGGTTTTTGTCATCTATCTATCACGTGGGAAAGGGGGGAGGGCTCCTTCCAGGGTGGTGTAAAATCCTTTTAAGGGTGGTTTCCTCTCAGAGCGGAGCCCCTTGTCCCTGCCTGCCTGTCTTCCAACTATCTTCATCATTCCCCTCTCTGAAGAGGTGACTCTAACTGCTGTTAGGGAAAAAGGGCCACGACCGATCGCAGCTACTTCCTGCTGGTCGGGGCGTTGGATGGAGTGGCAGTCAGGGTTCCTCTCGTCCTGATCTATCAAGGGGTCCCCTGTAGATTGAGACAGACATTCTTAAAGACTCCTAAAAGGACCCAGTAGAAAAAGTATTATTTCTGCTGTTGGAAAGAGCTTTCTGCCCTTAAAATATTGCAGTGCGTGTCTGTGTATTGATTATGAGATTCCTGCAATGCTATGAAAACCCTTATAGGAGCAGAGTTGGAAGGGTATTGGCTCTCATTCTGTTCAGAATGTTCCTATTGACACCACTGTACTTAGGACCAGTGGTCAGGTTCACTGAGTCCAGGCTGGAAGAAGAAAATATCTTATTTATATCCAGAAACTGGTTAATTGGTCAAGTAGGTGATGCTGTTAGTAACTACTTGAACTAAGATTTGCTTTTGCCGTAGATAAACAGATATGGGACTTCAGTGAAGACTGGCACCAAATGAGCAATTTTTCTTTCAGTCTCCCCTATTTATCAACTCACGAGGGTAACTACGGCAGCTGTGAGCTCGGGCTGTGGATAGTGCTCTGCCCCTAGATTCAGATTTTTACTTCCTCATTCGTATTTTGAATTCTTGAGACCTGGTGATTTGTATGGTTATTGATGTATCTTGTATTAGTTGGCTAGGGCTACCGTAACAGGTAACACAAACTGGGTGGCTGAAGCAACAGAGATTTATTTTCTCACAGTTCTGGAGACGAGAAGTCCAAACGCAAGGTGTCAGCAAGGTTGGGTCCTTCTGAGGGCTGTGATGGGCGGACCTGTTCCATGCCTGCTTCTTAGCTTCTGGGGATTTGCCGGTAGTCTTTTTTGGCTTGTAGATGCCTCGCCCTAATGTCTTCCTTCACGTTCCTGTGGTGTTTTCTCTCTGTGTGTGCCTGTCTCCAAATTCCTCCTTTTTATGAGGACACCGGTCATCTCAGGTTAGGTCTCACCCTATTCCAGTATGATCTCATCTTAAGTAATTACATCTGCAACAGCCCCATTTCCAAATAGGGTCACAAATGAGGTACTGGGGGTTAAGAGTTCAACGTATGGATTTTTATGGGATACAATTCTACCCACAACAAATATACAAACAATGTGCCTGTGTGTGTGTGTATACATAATATTTTTTGAGGGGAATCAAGCACAGTGAAGGCCAATTTGGTTTGCTCTGGACACTGATTGCATGGTGGAGTCTTACTGGAATCCTCTGGCATTATTATGAGAGATGAGTGTATGTTGCCAATTACAGCAGTTATGCATTGTATACATTTTGGCATCACCTCTGAATTTGATGGTACAGTGATGTTTCATGTATCAGTTATATTTTGGCAAGAATAATAGCTACATATGCATGCAACTAGCATGTGGGGCCAGTTGGAAAGCATGAGATGTGGTTTATGATTTCACAAAATTTCTTCCATTTCTCAAGGTCATTAGCATAATTTACTTCTTCATTTTGGTTTAGAAACTTATTTATTCCGCACTCGTTTAGTTTCAATTTGGGCAGGTGTGCAATCATCAGAACAGACACTTGTGACCTGGGTCAGATGCACGGTAGGATTGGATCACCTAGAACTTGGAGAGTTCTACAGCCTTGTGGTGACTAAATAAACACCATTTTGCGGGACTCCAGGCTTGCCTCAGTCTCAGCAATGAGTATGGTGCGCCATGCTGCTTATGCATAACAATGGAAGCTCCATGACATTACCTTGCTAAGCTCTGAAGATCCAGAATCTTGTCTCTCCTTTGAAGTCATTCACAGAGGAACCAAGGGGCACTGAGTAGCTATGATTAACTTTCCTAGTACCGGTCCTTCAGAGAACAGATCTGGGTTAATCTGGATTAATCACCAGGGCCAGGAAAAGATCACATCTGTCCAAGAGAGCAAAGCACACAGTTAAGGAAACAGAACACAAATCCCTGAATGTTCTAGAGAGCTTTATCTAACAGAAGACATTTGCTGAGTGTAGGGTACGGTATGTAAATAATGTTTGTAAAAACAGCTCAAGGCTTTAAAAATAATTATTTTTTCAAAGAGAGAGAGGGGTAGTTCTGAGTTTTAAGAGACGACGCTAATGTGTTTTAAATATTTTTTTATCATTCAAATGCAGAAAAAGATCCTTTTTCTAAATTACCGCGCCCCACATGTCTGTCCATCAGCTAGCTTCAACAATTATTAATAATTGTTCTAAATTAATTGTTTAATAATGACAATGACAATAGTAATTATCAGCAACTTAAGAGTTTTGCTGGAAAATATTACAAATGGCAGACAGAGCATTGAGGAAAGTAGGAAAATGAGCTGTGTTATTTCTTGACAAGCTCTAATTTTTAAAATAATATCCTATTACATTGTGGACACTGAGGATCATTGTGGACTCTCACAATAACTCCCGACGGCCAGCAAATAATCTCACTCCTATTCTCAGTGCTGACTTGAGCAACATCCCAGAGGCCTCCCTTCAAGAGTTAAAGATTGATGTTTTACCCAGCATTCCCTCTCTCTGAGGTCCCTGCAAGCACCGAGTCTCAAACTTTTCAATCTGTGAACCTCTTTGATGAGACAAAAAACCCTCCAACCATCTGCCCTACCTGTTTGCTCTTGCTCTGAACACAAGGGAGAGCTTGCCTTTGCTCATTCTTTCTGTCCAGTGTTTTTGATGGATGGTGTTTCCAGCAACCTAACTGCTCAGAACAAAGACCACATCTCCTTTTCTCTTTTCTCTTTGTGCTGGTTGGGGAACATAAATGTGTTTCTCATTATTTGCTCTGTTTTATAATGTGAGTTTCTGCTGGGGTTCATTGCTTTTGGGATTACTAGCTATTTCATCTCCTACAAGAGTGGCCCTTCCCTAATGTTTAACAATGGCTGTCTTTATGAAGAAGACAGGAAACCCTGAAGTGCTTTGCTAGATGTAAAGGCTCCACCAAATACTAAGATTCAGGAGATTTTTCCTAGTCTAAAAAAAACCTTGTAATCCCCTTACGGTGTGTACATATTGTGAGAGTGGTTGTGTGTGGTGGGGGTACGGGGGTGTACCTGGAATAGGGTGGTGGGTGGTAGGAAGACCCAAAGATAATTCCCGGGTTAAAAGCCATCGTAGCACCATGGAGAAAAGAACAGGCCTTGGAGCCAGAAGTTCTGACTTGAATCCTGAATCCTTTTTACTGGCTGTTGGAACAGCTGGTGACTTTGAGAAAGTTAATTCACCTTGCTGACACTTAGTTTATCATCTGCAGAGAGGAGGATAATATCACTTGCTCTTTGGATCATGAAGACTAAATGAGATGCTGAATGAAAGCACCTGGCACATTACGGAAGCCCAATAATTGGTACCCCTTATTATCTTCCTGTGTAATGGCAAGGAGTCAGCATTGTAAATACAGGGCCTGCGACCAAGGGATACCCCAATCCATGGTATAAATGTTTATAGTTACAGTTTGCTCTGTGTTTAAGGATCATCTATGCGGGCAGGGTAAAAACATTGATTAACTCAGCTCTGTGACCCTGGGCATGTCACTTAGCCTTAGTTACCTCGTTAAAGAAACA
Source organism: Callorhinus ursinus (assembly GCF_003265705.2). Taxonomy (NCBI): domain Eukaryota; kingdom Metazoa; phylum Chordata; class Mammalia; order Carnivora; family Otariidae; genus Callorhinus; species Callorhinus ursinus. The sequence continues at coordinate 26,643,836 of NW_027397079.1, forward strand.
TCCATTTGGGCCCCTGCTTCCTAGCTCCAGGGCACTGGGTCATGTCTGATATGGAAATCATAATAATCCCCACTTTCATCATGGGGTTGACCTGGGGATCAAATGAGATAATGTGTGTGAAAGTGCTTGGTAAACTTCGAGCGCTATCTAAATGGAGTGCTGTGAACTGAGGCAGATAGGACATTTACCATCACATTCATGAGGCTCAAATACAACTCTCCATTCCTCCGCATTCATTCAGCGGAGAGCAAACACTTTCTGTTTGGCTTTAGCATTGAATGAAAAGTAAACAGTAGCTTTTCAGTTGCTTTGCTTCCTCTCTTCTCTGTTCGAAACAAAGCCAGGCCCTTTAAGTGCTTCCTGCTGAGTTTAGAAACAGAGTTGGATTGCAAACCAGCCCCCAGTTCATGGGCCCTTAGAAGGTGCAGAAAAATCAGGCATCAGAACAAGAATGTCTAAAGACACCTACACTTGGTTCTTAACTAAGCAATGGGCCTCTTCCCCAGCCCCAAACCAGATCCAAGGGCCCCAAGGCAATTGCCTTTTTCTTGCCAGGGGTAGTCCCAGGAGAAGCGTTGATGGTGTCACCGCTGGATTGTGGAAAGGGTCCCTGTTAGGATGAGGATGAAGGGGGAGGGACAGCAGCGTGGGGCTGGTCAGGACGCATGCTCCAGCAGCTTGACTTCGGTGGTTCCTGCAGCATTGCTGGAGAAGAGTGCTCAGGGCTTCCAGAGTCCTGTGATCTGGTCTTGGAAATGCTCATCACTTCCCTCCTGCTGCCCTTCTCCACCCAACTTCCTTGCTAGCATTCTTGCCTTCAGTCTCAATGGTCCATCCTGCCAGTCCTAAATACTGCCTTTGCTGCAGGAATTAAGGCTCTGAAGACAAGCCTAGTTTTCCCACGTAAGTCCCTAACAGACTCCAGGCCCCATCACATCTTTGCCTGTGCTGTCACTGTGGTTCCCTTCGGAGGCCCTCTCTTTGTCTCTCTTCCTATTTACACCAGCCTTCAGGGCGCTTTGTGGTTTACCTTCCCATGAAGCCTTTTGTGACGATTCAATTTCTGCTCTCTTTCCCTCCTCTGGTGTAGTCTAGTGTACTTTGTATCATGTTTTCCATACTGCTTTTTGACCTGTAGTGATTTTCTGCTCCTTATTCATTCATTAACAAATTGCCTTTTTACCAGACACTGTATTAGGTATGGAAGATCCGATGGTGAACCAAACATGCCCTCTCCCCAGAAGAGATTTACCATTTAGTAAGTAAGAAGGGAGCTTTCAAAAAAAGAAAGAAAAAAGAATAAGAAGAAAAAGAAAGAAAAATAAATAAGCAATTCGTAATACATTGCAGAGAGTGTGGATTTTTTTCTGAAGGCAATGAAAGCCATAGTAGAGGGTTTTAAAACATTCTAAATACAGCTTTATTGAGGTATAACTGACATACAATAAACTGCACCTATTTAAAATATACAACTTGATGAGTTTTGATGTGTATATACCCATAAAACCATCATCACAATATAGTAGCATACTCATCACCCCCCAAAGTTTGTTGTACTCCCCCCTTCCCCGGCCTCTTGCCCAAAGCAACAACTGCATGACAACACAACCGAGTTTTTCAGGATTTTATATAAATAATCATACAATATGTACTTTTTTTGTGCGTGGCTTCTTTCACTCAGCATATTTAGAGATTCATCCGTGTTGCAACATGTATCAGTAGTTCATGCTGAATAGTATTCCGTGGTGTTCCGTGGTGTCCCATGGTATTCCATGGTCTGATATACCAGTTTGTGTATCCTGTTGACGGACCTTTGTGTTGCTTCCGCTTTTTTAACTGTTATAAATCATGCTGCTATGAAGCTCCGCGTGCAGCTATTTTTGTGGACATATGTGTTCAGTTCTTTTGGGTAGACAACAAGGAGTGGAATTTCTCAGTCATGTGGTAAATTTCTGTTTAATTTTCTAAGGAACTGCCAGGTCTCTTTGGCTGCAGAGCCATCATTCTGCTCATGTCAGCTCATTGGAGAATAATGTAGACACAGTCAAAGATGGTGAAGAAAAGTAATGGCTAACGTATACTATACATTTCCCACGTGCCAGGCATTGCACTAAGTATTTTAAATGCATTATTCCTTGATCCCTCCAACACACCCTCTGAGGTAGGCACTATGATTTTCCTTATTTATAGATGAGGCAATTGAGACTTTGAAATTAAATAACTTGCCAAAGAAGAAGCCAGAACTCAAACCTTGGCTTTTCTGACCTTCAAGTAGGTATTAATAACCACAGTGTGAGACTGAACTGGCAGAGGCTAAAGTCAGGACAGTTGTCTTTTGCTTTGCTTTTTCCTCAGATTGTGGGAGCAGCACAATATTCTGGGCCTAGGAGGAGGTTCTGTTTAGATGATATGTCAGTTTCACTCTTTTAAAAGTTTGTTTTTTTCGTAATCTCTACACCCGAAGCGGGACTTGAATCATGACCCCGAAATCAAGAGTCACATGTTCTTCAGACTGAGCCAGCCAGGCGCCCCTCTGTTGGTTTCATTTTAACTGTTGGTCTAAAAATCTAAGCAAAATGTGACAGGCAAGATACATTTAAAAATCATTTTTATATATTTCTTTAGAACTCTATAGAAATCATTTATAAAGTTGTCTAATCCAAATATATGCTGTATTTAAATTAGTTCTTTTTTACTAGGTTTAGATCATAGTTCTTTAGAGGGTCTTCTCCATCAAAACACAATAAATGGAATTAACTGTATAATATTTGGAGGTAGAATGATATAGCAGAAGGAATATGAGTTTGGGAGTGAAAGAGACTTGAATACTTGTTTTCACGTTGCACAGGGGAAAAGCTATTTAAACTTTATTTTCCTCATCTATGGAATGGAGATAGTAATGTCTGTTTAAACGGTTTGAAGGATTAAAAAAGATTGTAAGTCAAAGCCTTAGTTTCTTGGTGTCAGTTCCTAGTTCCTTTTTCTCTTCCTCCTTCTCCTCCTCCCCCCTTCTGTTTCTCCTCCTTTCTTTCTTTCTTTTTCTTTCTTTCTTTCTTCCTTCCTTTCTTCCTTTCTTTCTTTTCTCTTCTTTCTTTCTTTTTTCTTTCTTTCTTCTTTCTTTCTTTCTCTTCCTTCCTTCCTTCCTTCCTTTCTTTCTTTTCTCTTCTTTCTTCTTCCTTTCTTTTTTCTTTCTCTCTTTCTCTCTTTCTTTCTTTCTTTCTCTCTTTCTCTCTCTCTTTCTTTCTCTCTCTCTCTCTCTCTTTCTTTCTTTCTTTCTCTCTCTCTCTTTCTTTTCTGTCTTTCTTTCTTTCTTTCTCCCTTTCTTCCTTTCTTTCTTTCTTTCTTTCTTTCTTTCTTCCTCTCTTCCTCTCTTCCTCTCTTTCTTTCTTTCTTTCTTTTCTTTCTTTCTTTCAAGACTCATATCTTTTCATCCTGGCTTAAAATCTAAAGCTTTTCCTGCTTGAGGTTGGCGATCCCTCCCAAACTGCATGCAAAATTTTCTGTTTGTACATGTGCATTTTGTGGGAAAATGTCCCTGGCTCTCATCAGATTTCAGAGAGATCCACGGTTCAAAACCAACTCAGAACCATTGCAAGATTGGTTTTCACCCATTTATTCATTCATTTATTCAACAATACCCACGATGGAGGTCAAGCATTTTGCACGGGGCAACTCTGTCCCTCCCTGCCTTTGTGGGGTTAACAGTTTAGAGTCGTGAATAAAAAAAACTGCAGCATTTTGTGAATTTGTGTGTTACCACACTAAGTACATACATCAGAGAGAAAGCTTGGTCCATGATTCAAAAAGCAGGAGTCCTAGAGGGTAGATGAACAGGATGCTGTGTAAGCAGGGAAAAGGCTGCGGCATCAAGGACATCAAGCCCCCTGACTTTCACATGTTTCTTGCAGCCAGCTCATCTACTGCCTGGAGGAGGCTCCCTTCCTAACTTGCTCAGAGGTGCCGTGTGGGGGCTCCCAGCCCAGTGAGCTGCTGCTATACGGTATACAATTTTCCTTTTGTCCTTTAGCTCCTCAACTTTAAAGTAGATCATCTTGGGGCGCCTGGGTGGCTCAGTCGTTAAGCGTCTGCTTCGGCTCAGGTCGTGATCCCGGGGTCCTGGGATCGAGCCCCGCGTCGGGCTCCCTGCTCGGCGGGGAGCCTGCTTCTCCCTCTCCCACTCCCCCTGCTTGTGTTTCCTCTCTCGCTGTGTCTCTCTCTGTCAAATAAATAAATAAAATCTTAAAAAAAAAATAAAGTAGATCATCTTTAGTTCTGGGGGAAATCAAAGTGTGCTTTTTGCTCAGCTGATCTCTTCGAGGACATGGTAAAGATAACAGATCACTATGTCAACAGTGTTCTGAAAACAAAGGTATCTTTCAGCCTTGTCTTCCAGGCAGTTAGCAAGGTGAGCTGGGAAAAATCCTGAAGCCGGAGGCGCATTTGGGTATTACGTGGCTCTATTCCCTGGTTTTCCATAGATAAACTAAAACTCGGGGAATTATGTGACTTCTCCAAGGTTTCATGGCCTTTTCTTGAGCACAGGCTATGGTCAATAAGTATAGCAGCGGGAGAGCAGAGGGTTAATGAAGGCGCGTTCTGGTTGGTTCATTCTTTTTTTTTTTTTAATTAATTTTTTTGATTGATTGATTAACATATAATGCATTATTTGTTTCAGGGATACAGGTCTGTGTGGATGGTTCATTCTAATTCCCGTGGACACTTAACAATGGGAAAAGCCCCTCGGCAGTCAACCCCACTTCTGCCGACCTTGCCCACGGTGACTAGTTCCACCTGCTCTATCACGAAGCCTGTACATATTTATTCTTTTGACTCTTGCACTTTGCTCTTTTACTTTTACTGCCCCTGCCCTTGTGTTTGTTCTTGCGCTCTCTTCATGCATATTGCAGGAGTTCCTGTGTTTACCTTGAGCTCGAGCCTAAATATAACCACCAGCATCACCAGAGGTGTCCAGACATGTTAGCCCCTTTTCAGTGCACGTGTAAACCCCACGCCAGGCTGCAAGCGCTGGTCAGCCACCCATGCTACTTTCATGGGCATTCACTTTTAAGTGGAAACTATCACCAAAAACATGGATGGCTGGGTTCAGGAAGAAATCTCTCGTGTGCAAAGAGCCCCGGGCTCCAATCATAGGTGGGAAGGCTAGGAAGGAGCACACTTAGGGCCCTTGTTTTCCATGTAACAACAAGGCACGTACACCTCCCCCTGACTCCATTCCCATCCTGTGGGTCCTTTGAAGGGACATAGAAAGTCATATCATCCTCTCCTTTAGAACCTTCAAAGGTATCCTTGGAAGAGCCCAGCTAGTGGTTTTACGTAATGCCACAGACCCGAGACCCTGGATTCTCAGAAAATTGCTACCATAGTCCACAGCGCACAAGGACAAACTTGCAACCCCACCCCCACCAGGAAGTTCTTTCTACCTCTCCTATCAACAGTGCTCTGTCCCGGCTCAAGTAATTATTGTGCAAATTAAACGTTGTCTGTATGGTTCATAAATTATTTTGTGGTTCTAATCTTGTCCAAATGAGAGCAAAAGCTCATGCAGAATCCAAGTCTGTGTCTTCTGCTTCCTTTTTCCCATCCACTCTCCTCAGTCTTGACAAAATGGTGGCCAATTTGCCACTTTCTGGACAACAACAACAAGTTCAAGCTAGCCCTTCCCCCACCCCTCTCTGAATGTGGTAGAATCTACTATGACCTCCGTGACAGGGCTGGTGAATTAGAGACAAGAAGGGGCAGCCGAGAGGGACAGCAGCACCTCTTACACAAATCTACTTAGCGAGAGAGGAAAGAGGTTACTTGCTCAGGCAGCTGAATCCACCCAGGAGCCGTGGGAGAACAGAACTTAAAACCACATTGCTGGCCTACTGCAAAGTGGGTCTGAAATCAGGATCCTTTCAAATTTCTCCGGGGTCCCTAGGCTCTGAGAGTCGCTCTTTGGAAAGAATACAGTATGTGGGGGGCGCCTGGGTGGCTCAGTTGGTTGAGTGACTGCCTTCGGCTCAGGTCATGATCCTGGAGTCACAGAATCGAGTCCCACGTCGGGCTCCCTGCTCAGCAGGGAGTCTGCTTCTCCCTCTGACCCTCTTCCCTCTCGTGCTCTCTATCTCTCATTCTCTCTCTCTCTCTCAAATAAATAAATAAATAAGTAATCTTTAAAAAAAAAAAGAATACAGTATGTGTTGACATCATTTCCCAAACCGGTCCCTCTTTCTCTCCCTTCTTTCTAGCCATTATTGAGGTTTGTTTTATGTATGAAGCTTTGGATTATTAGCAAGAAAGACCAACATGCACCCCTGGCTTACTGTCTAGGAGGGAAGCCTTACCCGCAGCTTCGGGAGAGCAATTCCAATGTCTAGAAGAAGTCATTTTGGCAAGGGTTCAGGGAGAGGGAAAGGGAAGATGAGAGGAAGGTTTAGTTTGTTTGTCTGGTTCCGAGCTTATTTCAAGCCCAGGAAGGATGTGAGTGGGGAAGGTAGGGTTGCGGGTACTGCAGAAGGCGTGCAAAGAGCAGCAAATGTGGCTCCATCAGAAAAGGCGAGAAGACAGGTGCGCCGTGGGGCCACCAGTGGCGGGGCGGCGGGGGGCGGCGGGGGGCGGGGCGGGGGGAGCTGCCCTGCGTGTGCTTCTCACTCAGGATGACTTCTCATTGTCTTCTCCTGCTACCGATGTACAACCAGTGAATTTTCTGCATGGCTCTCCAGCTCCTAAGCCAGTTCTCAAAAATGCCTTGTCCGTTTTTGCGTTAGCTGCAGGCGAGGAAGGGAGATAGTTCTTGCTCTTTGCCCTCAGGTCTGTATTTACTGGGTCACCCTCATGCTATCAGGGCTTAAATGAGAACACAGTGTCCGACACCATTCATAAGAACACTGTGTTTCTAGAACCGGTCAGTGTGTTTCTAGAACCAGCTGCAGGGTGGTTAGTGGGGGTGGGGTGGGTGCTGATGATGGGAACTGGAGCGTCTCTGGCTTTGACCTCTCCGCGGCAGCTAGTGGACCTGAGGGGGCCGAAGGAGGGTGTCTACACTGTACAGCTGAGAACACAGGAGAGGACGGACCTTGTTGACAAGCAGTGGGACCTTCTGATTTTCAGTGATTCATTGTTAGAACCAGAATTTCAGGGTTTCCGTGGCCTGGGGTCTACCTAGGTAGGTGTGAGGAAACTGGAATTACTAGGTCGTTAAGTGGTATTGAGTGTAAATATGTCCCAAGTGTGGAAGCGTCACCCAAGCATGCAGAGCACGATCTCTCTTCTGCCTCAGTTGGATATGACATCACGTTGGACATATGATCACAGCCCTCATCTCCCTTGGAAACGGGCAGTAATGTCTGTAAACAATAAACCAAGATGAAAAAATGCTCAGCTTGCGTTTTAAGCCAGGTTGAAAGACCCAATTCATTTTGCTCCCCAGCATATGGGTTTTGTTACTGCACTGCCTACGTAAAATGAGACTTGTGCGTAGCCCAGGACCTGGTGGATGTTCATAAATGTTAGTTACTTCTCTACCTCAGGCCACCTGTTCCCCAGAGAAAGAAGTCTAAACTCCACACACTTTGAGGCCTTTCTGCACCACCTGGTTCCCTTTCTTGTGTTCAATAAATACAGGAGCACCAATTACGGGCCCGGCTGGGGAATACAATGCATAGGGTTCCTGCCCTCATGCAATTTAGATTCTAGTAGGAAAGTCAAGAAATGACTAAAAGAAAGTGTATAATGTCAGGTAGTGGAAAGTACTATGAAAAAAAATAAAGCGGGGTAAGGGGTGAGAGTACTTGCTTTTATGTCTTTATTGGGTGCATTTCAACAATTTCTTCCATGGGTAATGCCTCTGACTCCCCTTCCTGTTGTCTTGCCCACCTACTGTTTTGCTGTCATTGATTCAGACCTGGGGGCTGTTTGCACCTTACCTCTTCCATTTGGGTTCAGTTTCGTTCTTAAAGTCCACCCTTTTCATTGAGGGTCTGTGAACCGTACATTCTCTTTGCCTGAATGTAGCTTATTTCATCTCTACTTTGTGTTTAGTAGTTCAGCCTTGCATAGATTCCAGATTATAATTATTTTCCCCTCAGCATTTGGAAATATTATTCCATTGTCTTCTAGTGCCTCTTGCGGCTGCTGAGAAGCCTTTTATTGGGCTATTGGTTGTCCTTTGCATAGTATGTCTTTTTCTGTCATTGGTGTTTTTCCCTCCCGACCCCTCCCTTTCCCTTTTTCCTCCCCCACCCCGCCCTCCTCCTCCCTCTCTTCATTTTTCCTCACTTTCTTAATTTTTCCTGTGGCTGCTTTTAAGTTATTTTTGTTTTGTTTTGTTTTAAGTGTGTGTTCTGTAGCTTTGCCATGGTTGTGTTGGTGTACATTTATTTTTCTCTCTTCTGTCTGGGACTAATGCCTCCCTATCTTCCAATATGAATTCTCGCTCCTTTTCTCAAAACTTAAACCCAGCTAAATGTTGGTCCTTCTTTTCCATCTTCTATTGCTCTTGCTGCTTTTTATTATTTCCTATCTCTTTTTCTCTCTGGTTTCATAATGGGTAACCTGTGCATAGCTATTTCACAATTACAAATGACAAGGATCTATTTTACAATTCACATATTCTCTCTTTAGTTTTGCTTGTCTGCAGTTAAACTGCACATTGCAATTTAGTTTTTAAAAATTTAAAAAATTTTATTTGAGAGAGAGAGAGCACGTGCTCGCGCACAGAAAGTGAGGCAGAGAGGGAGGGAGAAGGGACAGGCAGACTCCACGCTGGGTCGGGAGCCCCACTCAGGGCTCGGGCTCGATCTCATGACCCTGAGATCGTGACCTGAGCTGAAATCAAGAGCCCGACGCTTAACTGACTGAGTCACCCAGGCGCCCCTGTATATGCATTTTATCTTATAATGACATTTGTTCATTTTTAGAAAAAAATTTTCAAATCTCGCTCTCTTTTTTTTTCTCATAATACCTTGTCTTTACTTGAGGTTTTTGCCTTTGGGGCTATGTATTCAATCGTTTTTACTATTCCTTTTATATTCTATTTCAGATTGCCATTCTGTTGAATAAAGTCTATTCTTGATTTTTTTTGCCTTCTCATTCTTGCAAATAGTGGGTCGTCTCCTCTTGTATTTTGTAATTATTTATTTGTGCTCCAGTGGAGATTGGGTGTGTGTGGAAAGCTCTCGTGGCACAGGTCTTGAGGCAACTTCTAATGGTTGCCTCTGTTTCTCCCAAGGACTCTGGGTATCACTGGCTCAGGACCAGGCTTTTACATTAACCCCGAACTTAGCATTTTCTAGACCACCCGGGTAAATTTGAATCCTTCATCCATGCTAGATTTAGGCTGGAGTTCCTATTTTTTCAGGGGACACTATATTTCCCTACCCAGAGTCCAGCCCGAAACAAAAAAAAGCTTCCTCATTATATCTTCAGTCAAATGGGTAGATTTTTCTGGGCTATCATTTACCTGAGGATACCACTCTATTAGGATTCTAACTTGATACAGGCATTTCAGTTCCCAGCTTCATATCTCTATCAGGCCTTGTTGAGGTGGAATACACAAGCTATTTACTTTAAAACCCAACACTGTCAAGATCCAGCCAAGATCCAGCAGCATCAGCAGCATCTTTTTTTATTTTTTATTATTTTTTTTTAATTTTTTTAAAATTTTATTTATTTATTTCAGAGAGAGAGAGAATGAGAGATAGAAAGCACGAGAGGGAAGAGGGTCAGAGGGAGAAGCAGACTCCCCGCCAAGCAGGGAGCCCAATGTGGGACTCGATCCCGGGACTCCAGGATCATGACCTGAGCCGAAGGCAGTCGCTTAACCAACTGAGCCACCCAGGCACCCGCATCAGCAGCATCTTGAAGCTTGTTAGAAACTCAGAACTTCAATCCCTCTCAGACCTACAGAAACAGAACTTTCAGCTTAAGGAGATCCCAGGTGATCCATGAGCATGTTAGAGGCTGAGAAGCACTGTCCTGATCACCTTGTTATACAATGCTCATTCTTCCAACCTGTTCCTTGGAGAAGGCACAGTATTAGATAGTGTGGATTCCAGGTTTTGGTCTTGTTTTTGTTTTTAAAACTTTTTAAAACCTCTGCGTTTTTGGGAAATGAGTATTTCACTTTCTTTGTTGGGAGCTCATTTATGTGTTTAAAAACAACTTTCCTTAGAATCTTCTTAGTCGGCCATATCACCAAGGACTGCTTTAAGTATTTAGCTTCCTATGCTAGCCCCCGGTTGGGTGCTTTGTGTATACAGACACTCAGTAACTATTTGTAGCTTGTGTGTTTCAGTGACAGATTAGAAATGTTCTTTTGAAAGTTGCATAATCAATAACACAAGAAACAACAGGTATTGGGGAGGATGTGGAGAAAAAGAACACTCATGTACTGTTGGTGGGAATGCAAACTGGTGCAGCCACACTGGAAAATAGTATGGAGGTTCCTCAAAAAGTTAAAAATACTATTACCTTATGCTCCAGCAACTGCATTACTCAAATCCAGCTCGATCCAGACTGTTTCCATGGAGGTTAACCCTACACCCCATTCATAGCATTGCAGTGGCCTGGACCTTAGGGGTACCTGAAAAGGTAGAAGAAAGCAGCTCCTGACTTTGGGGGAACTTATTGTCAAGGGGTAGTGAGACACCCATATGCAAGAGAGTGAGAGAAAAATCCAAGATGTTAGATAAGCAAGTGCCTCCACGAGGTAGACACTGTACAAAAATGGTGATGGAACATCAAGGAAAGAGGAAGGAACTTCATAAAATGGCCCAGGGTGACATTATTCCTTCATTTCCTTAGATCACCACTCAATCTTTATCTGCTATACCCTGCTTCTGCTCAGGGGCAAATCATTCTTTTGTTTCAAAGCGAAAGAAAGAGCCCCTCTGCCATCCCCTGCCTGGGAAATCTATCACACCAACCACAGAGACCTTGGCTTTTTACACCATTTTGGGGGCTCTGCTTGGCATAAAAAACATATCTTCCCTGCATGAAGTGAAGAGGGATTTCTGCTTTCTTCCCACCTCCTGTAGGGTACATCTGGCCTACAGTCCCTGGTCATTGTTTGCATAGCTTTAATCCAAACGTGTACATTGTTTTTAAATGGTGAAAGACGGAGCCAACAATAACCTTAGGTCTCCAACCGCTCCATTCATCTGAAGGGCAGGGTTGTTATATGAAGCCCCTCTTGAGCCAGTGTGCCATGCTCTTTGTTTCCTAGGAAGCCAGATCATTGCCTTTGGAAACTTCGCTCACAGCACACCCACCCCTGGAATCCCTTACCAAATCCTACCCATTTTAAATGCCCACCTACCTGAGTGACTTTGTATCTGCACTGATTATTTGAACCTTCAGTTCATTTTGTACTGTGAAGGATTGTTTTTGTCTTTCTGACTTATCGCCCCAAATATATTTTAAGCTCTTTGAAGGCAGAGAGCTTATAGCATGTAGCACCATGGCAGGCATAGAGCAAGTTCTCAAAGATTTCAAGAAAGTCTGTTGATTTCAAATGGATATTACTATTAGTTATCAATATATACAATTACTCACATGCTCCAGTGAAGCATTTCCAAACAGGTTGTGGTGGAAATTATACCAAAGAGTGGCTAAGAACATATTGCTGTTTTGTTCATAAAGTTATGGAAAATGAGCTGGGTTTTGTCCTGTGTGGGAAGGTAGAATGCCTCACTAGTTCTTACTTGAATACAGTGCTTCCCTCTACCTCCACCTGCTACCAGTACCTCCTACCGCAAACACCTTCTCCTGTAGGGTAATAAAATGTCACATGCATTGTCCTTATTTTATATATTTGTTTACATATATATATATATTTATGTATTTGGAATAGATATGTGTTATATATACTTTCAGTTATATACATACATACAATTGTTGTATCTTCCTAATAAACTGATACTTTAATCATTATGAAGTCAACTTCATCTGATGTTACTGCTACTTAATCCTATTATGATTCCGATTTGCATGGTTGGTCTGTTCCCATTCTTTTACTTTACTTTTACTTTCTATCTATCATCTATCTATCATCTTTTAAAGTAAGCTCTACACCCAGTGTGTGGCTTGAACTCACCACCCTGAGATCAAGAGTCATAAGCTCTACCAACTGAGCCAGCCAGTGCCCCATGTCTTGATATTTTCTGTGCATCTCTTATAGACACTATGTATTTAGGTCTTGCTCTTTCATCTATTAACACAATCTCTGCCTCTTAATTGGAGTGTTTAGTTTATTAATATTTAATACAATTATTATTTTGGTTACATTTAGATCTATTGTTTTTCTATTTGTTTTCGATTGGTCTCATCTACTTCTTGTTCCTCTGCTTCTCTTTCCTTCATTCTTTTGAGTTAATCGAACATTTCATTTATTTATTTATTTATTTATTTTGAAAAGATTTTATTTATTTATTTGAGAGAGAGAGAGAGAGACAGTACAAGCAGGGAGAGGGGCAAAGGGACAAGCAGACTCCTAGCTGAGCACGGAGTCCATCGGGGCTCAATCCCAGGACCCTGAGATCATGACCTGAGCCAAAGTTGGATGCTTACCTAACTGAGCCACCCAGGCACCCTGAGTTAATTGAACATTTTAGAAGTTTATTTTAATAGACAAATTAAAATTGTCTATTGACAATTGACTTTTTAGTTATACCTCTTTGAATTAGCTTTCGGTGGTTATTCTAAGGATCAAAATGCATAATTTTAACTTTAATGGTCTACTTTTATACCACATCACATAAAATATAAAAACTTTATACCTGGCGGGTCCCTTTACCTCATCTTTTCTTTATGATACAGTTGTTATGCATCTATACATATTACACATGTCCATATATACCCATTTATGAATTTATGAAATTATATATACACCATTTATGAAATTCAGTGGGAAGATATTTATGTTTACTATTTTTCATGCTCTTCATACCTCTTTGAAAATCCAAGTTGTTATAGTTTTTTCATTATCCTAAAGAACTTACACTATAGTATTTCTTATAGTTCAGATCTGCAGGTGAAGAATTATCTTAGTTTCTCTTTGTCTGGAAATGTTTTTATTTCACTAAATATATTTATTTCCTTCATTCTTGAAGAATATTTTTTACTGGATATAGAATCCATAGTTGGCAGTTGTTTTTCTTTTACACTTATAAAAAGTATTATTCTACTATTTTCTGTCCTCCGTTGTTTCTGGTGAGAAGTCAGTGAAAATTGACATTGCTGCTCTCCTTTATAAGATGTTGTTCTGCAGCTGCTTGAAAGATTTTCTTTTTTCTTTTTTTCTCTTTAAATTTTTTATTGTTATGTTAATCACCATACATTACATTATTAGTTTGTGATGTAGTGTTCCATGATTCATTGTTTGTGCATAACACCCAGTGCTCCATGCAGTACGTGCCCTCTTTAATACCCATCACCAGGCTAACCCATCCCCCACCCCTCCCCTCTAGAACCCCCAGTTTGTCCTTCAGAGTCCATCATCTCTCATGGTTTGTCTCCCCTCCGATTTCCCCCCCTTCATTCTTCCCCTCCTGCTATCTTCTTTTTTTTTCTTAACATATATTGCATTATTTGTTTCAGAGGTACAGATCTGTGATTCAACAGTCTTACACAATTCACAGCGCTCACCATAGCACATACCCTCCCCAATGTCTATCACCCAGTCACCCCCTCCCTCCCAAACCCCACCACTCCAGCAACCCTCAGTTTGTTTCCTGAGATTAAGAATTCCTCATATCAGTGAGGTCATATGATACATGTCTTTCTCTGATTGACTTATTTCACTCCTCATAACACCCTCCAGTTCCATCCACGTCGTTGCAAATGGCAAGATCTCATTCCTTTTGAGGGCTGCATAATATTCCATTGTGTATATATACCACCTCTTCTTTATCCATTCATCTGTCAATGGACATCTTGGCTCTTTCCACAGTTTGGCTATTGTGGACATTGCTGCTATAAACATCAGGGTGCACGTACCCCTTCGGATCCCTACATTTGTATCTTTGGGGTAAACACCCAGTAGTGCAATTGCTGGATCGTATGGTAGCACTATTTTCAACTGTTTGAGGAACCTCCATACTGTTTTCCAGAGTGGCTGCACCAGCTTGCCTTCCCACCAACAGTGTAGGAGGGTTCCCCTTTCTCCACATCCCCGCCAACATCTGTCGTTTCCTGACTTGTTAATTTTAGCCATTCTGACTGGTGTGAGGTGGTATCTCATGGAGGTTTTGATTTGGATTTCCCTGATGCCGAGCGATGTGGAGCACTTTTTCATGTGTGTGTTGGCCATTTGGATGTCTTCTTTGGAAAAATGTCTGTTCGTGTCTTCTGCCCATTTCTTGATTGGATTATTGGTTCTTTGGGTGTCGAGTTTGATAAGTTCTTTATAGATTTTGGATACTAGCCCTTTATCTGATATGTCATTTGCAAATACCTTCTCCCATTCTGTCGGTTGTCTTTTGGTTTTGTGGACTGTTTCTTTTGCTGTGCAAAAGCTTTTTAGCTTGATGAAATCCCAATAGTTCATGTTTGCCCTTGCTTCCCTTGCCTTTGGCGATGTTTCTAGGAAGAAGTTGCTGCGGCTGAGGTCGAGGAGGTTGCTGCCTGTGTTCTCCTTTAGGATTTTGATGGACTCCTGTCTCACATTTAGGTCTTTCAACCATTTGGAGTCTATTTTTGTGTGTGGTGTAAGGAAATGGTCCAGTTTCATTCTTCTGCATGTGGCTGTCCAATTTTCCCAACACCATTTGTGGAAGAGACTGTCTTTTTTCCATTGGACATTCTTTCCTGCTTTGTCAAAGATTAGTTGACCATAGAGTTGAGGGTCCATTTCTGGGCTCTCTCTTCTGTTCCATTGATCTATGTGTCTGTTTTTGTGCCAGCACCATACTGTCTTGATGATGACAGCTTTGTAATAGAGCTGAAAGTCTGGAATTGTGATGCCGCCAGCTTTGCTTTTCTTTTTCAACATACCTCTGGCTATTCAGGGTCTTTTCTGGTTCCATACAAATTTTAGGATTATTTGTTCCATTTCTTTGAAAAAAGTGGATGGTATTTTGATGGGGATTGCACTGAATGTGTAGATTGCTCTAGGTAGCCCTGACATCTTCCCAATGTTTTTCCAATCCATGAGCATGGAACGTTTTTCCATTTCTTTGTGTCTTCCTCAATTTCTTTCATGAGTATTTTAGAGTTTTCTGAGTACAGATCCTTTGCCTCTTTGGTTAGATTTATTCCTAGGTATCTTATGGTTTTGGGTGCAATTGTAAATGGGATCGACTCCTTGATTTGTCTCTCTTCTGTCTTGTTGTTGGTGTATAGGAATGGCACTGATTTCTGTGCATTGATTTTATATCCTGCCACTTTACTGAATTCCTGTATGAGTTCTAGTGGTTTTGAGGTGGAGTCTTTTGGGTTTTCCACATAAAGTATCATATCATCTGCAAAGAGTGAGAGTTTGACTTCCTCCTTGCTGATTTGGATGCCTTTGATTTCTTTTTGTTGTCTGATTGCTGTGGCTAGGACTTCTAATACTATGTTGAATAGCAATGGTGATAGTGGACATCCCTGCCGCGTTCCTGACCTTAGGGGGAAAGCGCTCAGTTTTTCCCCATTGAGAATGATATTTGCTGTAGGTTTTTCATAGATGGCTTTTATGATATTGAGGTAGGTACCCTCTATCCCTATACTCTGAAGAGTTTTGATCAAGAAGGGATGCTGTACCTTGTCAAATGCTTTCTCTGCCTCTATTGAGAGGATCATATAAATCTTGTTCTTTCTTTTGTTAATGTATTGTATCAGGTTGATTGATTTGCGGATGTTGAACCAAACCTGCAGCCTAGGGATAAATCCCACTTGGTCGTGGTGAATAATCCTTTTAATGTACTGTTGGATCCTATTGGTTAGTATTTTGGTGGGAATTTTTGCATCCATGTTCATCAAGGATATTGGTCTGTAATTCTCCTTTTTGATGGGGTCTTTGTCTGGTTTGGGAATCAACGTAATGGTGGCCTCATAAAACGAGTTTGGAAGTTTTCCTTCCATTTCTATTTTTTGGAACAGTTTCAGGAGAATAGGTATTAATTCTTCTTGAAATGTTTGGTAGAATTCCCCTGGGAAGCCATCTGGCCCTAGGCTTTTGTTTGTTGGGAGATTTTTGATGACTGCTTCAATTTCCTTAGTGGTTCTAGGTCTGTTCAGGTTTTCTATTTCTTCCTGGTTCAGTTTTGGTAGTTGATACATCTCTAGGAATGCATCCATTTCTTCCAGGTGATCTAATTTGCTGGCATAGAGTGGCTCATAATATGTTCTTATAATTGTTTGTATGTCTTTGGTGTTGGTTGTGATCTCTCCTCTTTCATTCATGATTTTGTTGATTTGGGTCATTTCTCTTTTCTTTTGGATAAGTCTGGCCAGGGGTTTATCAATCTTGTTAATTCTTTCAAAGAACCAGCTCCTAGTTTGGTTGATCTGTTCTACTGTTCTTTTGGTTTCTATTTCATTGATTTCTGCTCTGATCTTGATTATTTCTCTTCTCCTGCTGGGTTTAGGCTTTATTTGCTGTTTTTTTCTCTAGCTCCTTTAGGTGTAGGGTTAGGATGTGTATTTGAGACCTTTCTTGTTTCTTGAGAAAGGCTTGTATTGCTATATACTTTCCTCTCAAGACTGCCTTTGCTGCATCCCAAAGATTTTGAACAGTTGTGTTTTCATTTTCATTTGTTTCCATGAATTTTCTTAATTCTTCTTTAATTTCCTGGTTGACCCATTCATTCTTTAGTAGGATGCTCTTTAGCCTCCATGTATTTGAGTTCTTTCTGACTTTCCTCTTGTGATTGAGTTCTAGTTTCAAAGCATTGTGGTCTGAAAATATGCAGGGAATAAGCCCAATCTTTTGGTACCGGTTGAGACCTGATTTGTGACCTAGGATGTGATCTATTCTGAAGAATGTTCCATGGGCACTAGAGAAGAATGTGTATTCCGTTGCTTTGGGATGGAATGTTCTGAATATGTCTGTGAAGTCCATTTGGTCCAGTGTGTCATTTAAAGTCTTTATTTCCTTGTTGATCTTTTGCTTAGGTGATCTGTCCATTTCAGTCAGGGTGGTGTTAAAGTCCCCCAATATTATTGTATTGTTGTCAATGTGTTTCTTCGCTTTTGTTATTAATTGCCTTATATAATTGGCTGCTCCCATGTTAGGGGCATAGATATTTATAATTGTTAGATCTTCTTGTTGGATAGACTCTTTAAGTAGGTTATAGTGTCCTTCCTCATCTCTTATTACAGTCTTTGTTTTAAAATCTAATTTTTCTGTTATAAGGATTGCCACCTCTGCTTTCTTTTGGTGTCCATTAGCATGGTAAATGGTTTTCCACCCCTTCACTTTCAATGTGGGGGTGTCTTTGGGTCTAAAATGAGTCTCTTGCAGACAGCATATCGATGGGTCTTGTTTTTTAATCCAATCCGATAGCCTGTGTCTTTTGATTGGGGCATTTGGCCCATTTACGTTCAGGGTAACTATTGAAAGATATGAATTTAGTGACATTGTATTGCCTGTAAGGTGACTGTTACTGTATATTGTCTGTATTCCTTCTGGTCTATGCTGCTTTTAGGCTCTCTCTTTGCTTAGAGGAGCGCTTTCAATATTTCTTGTAGTGCTGGTTTCGTGTTTGCAAATCTCTTTAGTTTTTGTTTGTCCTGGAAGATTTTTATCTCTCCTTCAATTTTCAATGACAGCCTAGCTGGATATCGTATTCTTGGCTGCATATATTTCTCGTTTAGTGCTCTGAAGAGATCATGCCAGTCCTTTCTGGCCTGCCAGATCTCTGTGGATGGGTCTGTTGCCAATCTAATGTCTTTCCCATTATAGGTTACATATCTCTTCTCCCGAGCTGCTTTCAGGATTTTCTCTTTTTCTCTGAGACTCGTAAATTTTACTATTAGATGTTGGGGTGTTGACCTATTTTTATTGATTTTGAGAGGGGTTCTCTGTGCCTCCTGGACTTTGATGCCTGTTTCCTTCCCCACATTAGGGAACTTCTCTGCAATAATTTGCTCCTATATACCTTCTGCCCCTCTCTTTCTTCTTCTGGGATCCCAATTATTCTAATGTTGTTTCGTCTTATGGTATCACTTATGTCTCGAATTCTGCCCTCGTGATCCTGTAGTTGTTTATCTCTCTTTTTCTCAGCTTCTTTATTTTCCATCATTTCATCTTCTATATCGCTGATTCTCTCTTCTGCCTCATTTATCCTAGCAGTTAGTGCCCCCATTTTTGATTGCACCTCATTAATAGCCTTTTTTATTTCGACTTGGTTAGATTTTAGTTCTTTATTTCTCCAGGAAGCGTTTCTCTAATAACTTCCATGCTTTTTTCAAGCCCAGCTAGTATCTTTAAAGTCATGATTCTGAACTCTAGGTCTGACATCGTACTAATGTCCGTATTGAGTAGGTCCCTGGCAGATGGTACTACCTCTTGTTCTTTTTGTTGAGGTGATTTTTTTCGTCTTGTCATTTTGTCCAGAGGAGAATAGATGAATGAGAGACAAAATGCTAACAGGTTAACAACGTCCCCAGAAAATATACTCTAAACAAATCACAAAAGACCTGAAACCAGGGGAAAAGAAAGGGAAAGAAAGAAAAAAGAAGGAGAACGAAAAAAAAGAAAGAAAAAGATAAAAACAAACAAAAACAGAACAAAACCAAAAAAAAACAGAATATGATCAAATATGATCAGGCTGGTACATAGATCAGTGCCACACACTAGATTTTGGGTGTATTTTGGTCTGTTAAAGGAAAATGCCTTCTAAAATTTTAAAGAAAGAAAGACATATATGTACAAAATAAGGGTTGATACGATGAAGGGATGGAATATGACTGTAAAGATGAAAATTATAAAAAATTTTAAAAAAGGAATTGATAAGAAGATGTTTGAAAAAAGAAAGAAGAGGATTTAAAAAAAAAGGAAAGAAAGAAAAAAAAAGGGGAGAGAATTTGATCAGGCGGGAGACTAGAACAACGCCATACACTAGAGATTTAGGGTATATTTTGATATGTTAGAAGAAACTGTATCTCAAAATTTTTAAAGAGAGAACTATATATATATATATATATATATATATGCCAAAAATAAGGGTAACTACTATGAAGGGATAGAATATGACTCTAAAAGTGAAAAATAAAAAAATTTTTTTAAAAAAAGGGTTGGATAAGATGTTGGTTGAAAAAGGGAAAAAGAAAAATTCAAAAAAAACCCAGGTAAAACAATTAACTTTGAAAGATTGATGAATCATGGTAAAAAAAAGCCATGAATTCTATGTGCAGTATTCCCCTAGCGCTGGAGTTCTGCCGTTCTCACTGATTGGTGAACTTGGTCTTGGCTGGCTGTTCCGCCTGATCTTCTGGGGGAGGGGCCTGTTGCCGTGGTTCCCAAATGTCTTTGCTGGAGGCTGAATTGCCCCGCCCTTTTCGGTCCGGGCTAAGGAAGCTGCTTGGGTTTGCTCTCAGGAGCTTTTGTTCCCTGCAAGCTCTCGGTACAGCTTTGGAGGATGAGGAGTGAAAATGGCGGCCTCCCAATCGCCGAGAACTCGGAGCCCGCTCCTCAGTGTGGCCCCAGAGAAAAGCAGTCAGTCACTCCCATCTCCCTGGTCTCCAGCCGCACTCCGGCCTGTGACCGAGCGTTTCTATCTCTGGCACCGAACCCCGTGTGGAGTCTCCAAACCCAGCAGATCCCTGCGGTGCGCTCCCGCGCCGCTCCTCCCGGGGGAGGAAGGGGAGTCTCCCCGGATCTGCCGCTTGTTGGGTCCCTGCTGGAGGAGCAGTGGCCCGACTGGGCCGCGGAACACAGTTTATGGCAACCCCGATCTGAGAGTCCGCACCTCGGCTCCGTCTCTGCAGCCGGCTTCCCTGCCCCGATACCCAGGAGCTCTGCCGCACTCAGGCACCCCCGGTCTTTCTGTGACCCCGAGGGTCCTGAGACCACACTGTCCCACGAGGGTTCCACCCCCCGCTTGGCCACTGGAGCGACGTCCCTCCGCGGAGCCGACTTCTAAAAGTTCCGATTTTGTGCTCCGCGGCTCTAGCACTTGCCAGAAGCGGCCGACGGAGGCCCCTCCCCCGCCGTCTATCCTCCCGAATATCACCTCGGATTCACTTCTCCGCACGTCCTACCTTCCAGTAAGTGGTCGCTTTTCTGTTCAGAGAGTTGTTGCTATTCTTTTCTTCGATCTCCTGTTGAGTTCGTAGGTGTTCAGAATGGTTTGATCCCTATCCAGCTGAACTCCTGAGACCAGATGAAATCCAGGTCTCCTACTCCTCCTTGAAAGATTTTCTGTTTGTCTTTGGTTTTTAGTACTTTGACTATAGTGTGCCTAGATGTGATTTTCTTTGGATACATCATATTTGGGAATTTGCTGATTTTTTTTTGAAATTTATAAATTATTGTCTTTCACTGAACTTGGGAAACCTTCAGTCATTATTTCTACTAACATTTATTTTCTGGCCCATTCTCATTCTTCTTTCCTTCTGGGACTCTAATTACTCATATTGGACCTTTTGATATTATGCCACAAGTCACTGAAGCTCTGTTCATTTTTTTCCCCCAAATTTTCCTCTTTTAAAAAAAAATTGGATAATTTCTACTGATCTATTTTCAAGTTCACTGACTCAATATTCTCTTTTGTCTAATACGCCAAGTGCATCCAAATAATTTTTTTAGTCAGATATTGGGTATTTTAGTTCTAAGATTTCTTAGTTATTTTTTATTTTCTTTTGTTTTGCTAAGATCTCCTCTTTGTTCATTTATTATGAGTATATTTTTTTATGCGTTAGCATAATTATAATAGATGCCTTCAAACCCATTTCTGCTCATTCTAACATCTCTGTCCTCTCAGGGTTTTTGTTCATTGATTACTTTTTTTTTTTTAGACAAGTGTCACATCTTTCTGATTCTTTATATATCATGTAATTTTAGGTTATGTGGCAGCCATTATAATAATGCATTATAGAGAGTCTGGAATCTCATATATTCCTCCAAAGAGATAGATTTTTTGTTGTCGTTGTTGTTGTTAACAAGCTAGTAACTCCACTGGCCTCAAAACTCCAAAAAACTATAAACCTTGTAGTGAGCAGGGGCTGAAATCTGTGCTCAGTTCTTTTAGCCATGGGTTCTTTGGAGTTTACCCCACATTTGCATAGTTCAAGGGTCAGTCAGAGACTTGTGGAAAATTTCAATGCAGAATTTGGGTCTCCCCTTTCTAGATGCCTTCTTTCTGGAACTATCCTTCCCCTCTTCATTTTCCAGCTACAGAGTGTGCATCACGCTATTAAAACTGTCAGCTTCTGTCTGAGGTGCAGGTATCCTGTGGGTCAGGAGTAGGAGCTTGAAAAAAGTCTTGGAATAGGCAGGGACTCCCCAAGTGCCTTTGCCTTCTTCCAAGTATTGGCTTGCTTGCTTGCTTGCTTGCTTTCTCTCTTCTTTCTTTTTCTTTCTCTCTTTCTTTTTTCAAGATTTTATTTATTTGACAGAGAGAGGGAACGCAAGCAGAGGGAATGTGAGAGGGAGAAGCAGGCTTCCCGCTGAGCAGGGAGCCCGATGCGGGGCTCGATCCCAGGACCCTGGGATCATGACCTGAGCTGAAGGCAGATGCCCAACGACTGAGCCACCCAGGCGCCCTCCCCAGAACCTTTAAATTAGGTATAATTATTATCCTCATTATGCAAATGCATTAGTGAGACCTAAAGAGATCAAGTGATTTTTCTCTCAGTCACACAGTTGAATGAGTGTGGAAGAAGGACTAAAATCTGGATCTGCCTGACTTTAAGGCCTCTTTTCTTATAAGCATAAAGTAGTTATAGGTTTTACCTCTCCTTCCCTGAAGACAAAACATGGTAATATAATTCATTCTCATTTAAATATGTAAATATTTACCTTTCTGATTCCCTTGTCTCCTGCCTCAGTAGGGAGAATATCTAGGTCCATTGGCCCTTGCAGTGCTGGGAACCCCAAAGGGAGGGAATCCCTGTAGTTGTAGAAGACATGCTTTCATCTGAAAGTCAAGGATTTTGACTGTAGACCTCATTGTTGCCAACGTCCTGGTGTGATGCTGGGCAAGTCACTGTGCCTTTCTTAACTTCCTCATCAGTAAGTTGGGATAAACTCAGATCTTTTCCAAAGCTGTTAACAGCCTAATTCTAAGGTTTATTTTTGGTGGCCAGGAGCTAGAAAGAAGCCTCTTGCCCAAATCTTGCTTGTGAACCATGAGTTTAATAGTATCCAGAGTAGTAGGGTATGTGCTATGGTGAGCACTGTGAATTGTGCAAGACTGTTGAATCACAGACCTGTACCTCTGAAACAAATAATGCAACATATGTTAAAAAAAAAAAAGAAAAAAGAAGAAGATAGCAGGAGGGGAAGAATGAAGGGG
>NW_027397079.1:26666377-26753319 GCF_003265705.2 Callorhinus ursinus
GATGGACTCTGAAAAACAAACTGAGGGTTCTAGAGGGGAGGGGGGTGGGGGGATGGGTTAGCCTGGTGATGGGTATTAAAGAGGGCACGTTCTGCGTGGAGCACTGGGTGTTATGCACAAACAGTGAATCATGGAACACTACCTCACAAACTAATGATGTAATGTATGGTGATTAACATAACAATAAAAAATTAAAAAAAATAGTATCCAGAGTACGTGTCATTGATAACTTTACTCCCCAGATATCTTCCAAAAACTAAACGCAAATAAACCCAGGATCTTAAAATGGTGCTCTTTGGTCTCTCACTCCAGCTAAAGCCTCTTTGCCCGATCAGTGCTGCTGGCCTATCTGTCATTACTTAGGGGTACCTTGATCTAGCTAGGCCAGCTTTTGCTTCTAGGGCTCTAATTCCTACAGAGGGACCAAGCTCAAATGTACAATAGGCATCTCTCTTGGTGGCTTGTGCTCTGGGGTTGGGTGGTTAAACTTTCCCACCTACAGAAAGGATCTACCTGCGTAACCTGTTCAGGGTGGGGAGGAAAAGATTGTTTACATTTTTAATTTCCTTGTGGGACTCAGTTTCCACGCCTGCCTTTCAGTCACTATGCTCAACCCTAGATTCACATCACGGTAGGTTGGATGTGGGACCTGTTCTCTGAGGAATTCATCAGTCTACAAGTTTTTATTATCAAATAAGTTGAAGAATTAAAGTCCTGACTAAAATGCCTTCTTAGCACCAGAATCTTGTCAGTTTCTGGAATCTCCAAGGTCTGCCTCTCCCCTCCCTCAACCCTACCTGGCTCTTTTTTTCTTATTTTCTTTTTTAAAGATTTTATTTATTTATTTGAGAGAGAGTGAGAGAGAGCACAAGAGCGGGGTGAGGGGCAGAGGGGAGAGCAGACTCTCCGCCGAGCAGGGAGCCCAATGCAAGACGACCCCAAGACTCCGGGATCATGACCCAAGCCAAAGGCAGATGCTTAACCAACTGAGCCACCCAGGCGCCACCCCCCCTTTCCCCCCTATTTTTAATAATCATGCTGGAAAAAGCATCCTGTTTGGTGGGGGGGAATGTGGTGTAGAAAGAGTATACGGTGCGTACTCATAGTGTTGGAGCTGTTTTTCTGAGAATGGCAGTTTGGGACACAGCCAGGACAGGCCTTCACATTCTTCTTCTTCCCGAAATGGCTCTAGTAGGAGGTGAGGAGCATAAACGGTATTGTCCTTTTGACTCACCGTGTAACTTTGGGAAATTAATTGAACCTTTCTATGGGCCGTTCGAATGACAGATGCCAAGGTGTTGCCTTTCATAACTTTGTGTCAGCAAAGACCCTTGAAATATTAGGAGAGGCTTGGAAAAATAAAGTGACTTTATGAAGGTGATGTTTCTGGTCACTGATAATACTATAACAGTATTTAAATGGAGCTTTCTGACTTGTCATAAACTGATGTCCTCAGTGCACTTGGAGACAGAACTCTCCAGTTCATTCTGGGGATATCTACATCAGATGTTGACATTTTACCATCTATGTGCCAAAGATGGAAAGGGCGGACTTTCACTCCGGGAGGGGCCGGATGTCACCACTTTTGCTTACAACTTCTATTTGCCTTCTTCATACTTCTGTTGCTTCCAAGAGCTGACCCACATTTGCTAACTTGGACCTGGTAGGGGGTAGAGTCAGCAAAGAATAAGGAAGGCCCTCATCTTGGCAAAACTTTTGAAAAGTTTCCACTTCTCTATCTAAAAGGTGACAATTCATGCCTTAGAACGAAGATTTAAGTTTCCCAGGACTGTGGCAGTAATCACTGATGGATAGTTAAGTGCTGTTAAATTCTCACAGCAAGAGTTTCCCAGAATGGCAACAGGTAGCTGGATGTCATTTAACTGCTCTGGGTCATTTTCTCATCTGTAAGGTCAGGCAATGGGAGTGATAGGTGGTCCAAGGTTCTGTCTTGTGTTTGTGGTCTGTGTCTGTCTTTTTACTATTATTGCGTCCAGTGATCATTACCAAAGCTGGCATTGCCTAAAATGATTCATTTTATTACTTTTTTTTCCTAAACAAAATAATCTCCAAGCTCCTCTCCTACTTCCTCTCACACTGTACAAAGTACTAAGATTAGTAAAAGCCCATAACCTTTATCTTGTTCCAGCTCAGCAAGAGACAGGAGGATTTCACCATCTTAAGGAAATATTTCAGGTCTCATCATTGACTTGAGTTTTCTTCGATACATTATTTTAGGAGAGTTTTAGTTCATAGTTAACGCTATTTTCTCTATGCTAAAGATCCACCCAAATATTCTAGCCCTAACTTCTTAGCAAAGTTCTATTGTTACCTTTACAGCTACTCAGGGGAAGTTTTCACTTGGGAAGAACATCTCATCTTAAGTCAATCAACAGGTATTTTTTGAGCAACTATTATAGCAATCTACAAGAAGCATTAGACATCAGCCCAGCTCTCAAGGACCATAAGTTGAAACTGGGGAGAGAAAAACCCAAGTACATTCAGTTGGGAATCACTTGTTGAGGGCCTATTTGTGTGGGACACCATAAAGCCTGAGGGGTAGTGTGGCCATATAGCCCCATTGTCCAGAAACTGTCCTTCTATACATGTTCTATTGGAGTAACTATTAATATCAATCCTGCTGACCTTTAAGAGTGTCCTAGTTTGGATGATAATTTATAAGGTTGCCTTAATGAGGGGGAAGGACAGAGCCGTGGTACCCTCATCCATGGGAATCAAGTCAATAGAGAAAATTACCATAGCAGCTAAGAACCATGATGATTAGTGCATTGTTAACACGGGCATAGTCATCGTCACACCCTGGGTATTCTTTAGTTCAGATGAGGCAATTCCTTTCATTAGCTGAGATATTTGAATGGGCTGTGTTGTGTTGTTGGCTAAATCTAATACAAAGGGTTGTTTCCTCCAGGTTAAAATTCTGACCAGCATCTATGTCTCTGAGATGGAATTAACCTATTGCTGAGGTATGTCAGGTCTCTCATTTATGGGAAAGAGATCAAGAAGAAGCCTTAAAGAATGGGCAACAAGTAAACGCCAGTAGCCTGTGCAGTTCACAAGAAAAGGGGCCTGAGGTCTCACTGGCTCAGCTCAACAACTATGTCTGAGTGTCTCTACAAGCCAAGGACTGGGCCTTTAGTAACAGGGGAGAAGGAATTTTATGAGCAATGCCCAGAGGTAGGAAAGAGCGTGGGTAATGTGGGGACCGCCAAGCAACTTGGCATGGGTGGACGGTGAGTCAGTGAGTGGCAGTGGATCTGGCTAATGGAGGCTATGGAGGGAGGCGGCAGCCAGATGATGGAGAACCCACATCAAGCAGTGTAGTGTTTTTTTCAAGTTTCCAAATGAAACTGGACCTCGGATATAGCTCCATCCCTAGGGCCCTGACTTCCCTGGCTGTCACCACATGTCCAGCAACATGATCTCTTCTTCAGGGTTCCTGCTGATCTCTGAAAACCCTCTCTGTCCTCTCCAGGGCTCTGTTTCACATGCATGCTGCACACACATGCTGTAGCCCATGGCAGGGCTGATGAAACACTTTCTGCAGATCCAGGACAAACAATGCTAGCAAGGAGGGAACACCCAGCCCTGGGCAGATGTCCCCATGTTTGGTGTCACCTCCAGATGCGACAGATGAACTAGCGCAGCAAGGACAGTTGATTCACTGGGTCAAAGTAGTGGTGGTGTTTATGTTCTTCCCAAGTGCGTGGCAGTTGCTGACCATGCTGGGCACTGAAGATCCCGCTGGTTCCTCTGATCATTCCTCCCACCGGTGGACTTGGATGGCCCCAAAGGCCATGTGACCAGCTTGGTGTGCCACCCCCAAGCTGTTGGATCTTGAAGTTCCTGCATCTCTGAACTGCAGTGGACAAATCAGGTGATCTTATTTACCCTGGCAATGTACGTTCTTGGCAACAGAAGCAGAACAGTATGGGTTGGTGTATAAACACAAGAAAGTAAAAAAAAAAAAAAAAAAAAAAAAAAGAAAAAAAAAAAAGGCTCATACCATTTTGGAAGGAGCAAGTAGAATCCACCAAAAAGGCAAAATGTATAACTAGCATGAAGAACTGTGAGAGGGACATGCCAACAAGGATTTTGTTCAAATAAGACAATTATTAAGAAGTAGATGACCAAAGGAGTGCTTGAGTGGCTCAGTTGGTTAAGCGTCTGGCTCTTGATTTCGGTTCAGGTCATGATCTTGGGGTCGTGAGATCAAGCCCCTTGTTGAGCCCCGCATCCACACTCAGGAAGGAATCTGCTCGAGATTCTCCCTCTCCCTCTGCCCTTTCCCCTGCTCGCACACACTCTCTCTCAAATAAATAAATAAATCTTAAAAAAAAAAAAGGAAATAGATGGCCAAGAGCTTTTATTTTTTATTTTTTTTAAAGATTTTTTTTTATTTATTTGAGATAGCACGAGCATGAGCAAGGGGAGGGGCAGAGAGAGAGGGAGAGGGAGAAGCAGGCTCCCCACTGAGCGGGGAGCCCGATGTGGGGCTCCATCCCAGGACCCCGGGATTATGACCTGAGCCGAAGACAGACACTTAACCGACTGAACCACCCAGGGGCCCTCAGCCAAGAACTTTTAAAAATAAGGGCAGATGCTTGTTTTTCAGTTTGCTAGACATAAACTCTAAGCATGATATTTTCAAGCAACATCTCTTTTAGGTACAAGGTAGGTTTTCTTCAAGTTGGGTGAAACATTTTCCCTTCACTAATTCACTTAAACATGCTTCTTTGGTATTTTTCCTTCTCCACGACAAGTGTCTAACCAGTGCTCATCTGGTGAAGAATCAATGATGAACTATGGGAGTGTGGAGAGGCATTCCCCTCCTTTGAGGATTATGGGGATGCCAAGAGATGGAAACCAGAATAAGTCCATGAGGTTCCTGGGCTGATCCTCGTGGCCCATGCCGGCTCTGGCCAGTGCTGATCACTTCGTCCAAAACGCCTTGAGGAGTAAGCCCTGAACTGGACACCTAAGATCATACAATTATGATTATTTTTACCTCTGACTCTCTCACAAGAGACAACTCCAATTTCACCGCCTCCTTTAGGAAGTTTTAATCCGTGTTTCACTGTCGTTTATACCAGTGCTGCTCTAAGTGTCTGTCCCTGATGACAGCAGGGGGGGGTGGGGCTTGGTGGAGAACATAAATCAATGGCCTCCTTCCTTCAAGGAGCAAGCCAGGCTTGCACCGACCCACCAGGGGAAGTCCCACGTGCATGGGGAGGCGCTGACATATGACTCCATCTCCTCCTCCTGATGGAGAATGGGAGCTTTGCAGACCCGCATCTATCTGCAGACTGATATACACATTACTGTCACTCATGTCCCCGTCACAGTTTATAGTTGTTAAGCTGGTTTCACTCAGAAACAATGACTTTGGGACCAATTTCAAACTTGCAGAAAAGCTGCAGGAATGGAACACTCTATACCTTTCACCCAAGCCCCCTTTCACCCATGATGTGCTTGCTAGCCGAGGCCAAGTCTGGATCACGTGATCTAGTTTCTCTCGTCCTGCAATGGGTTTCAGGTCCTTGACCTCTATGACCCTTCACATGGGTTTGCTCCGTGCTTCCTTATGGCTAGCCCCACGTTATGCGCTTTGAGTAGGAATGTCACAAAAGTGATATTGTGTTCTTATTGCTGCTCCCTAGCAGGTGGCCCCTGCTGTCACCTTGTTCCATTAACTTTGTGTCCCAGTGGTCACTTTGATCACTTGATTAAGATAGTGTCTGCCCCGTTTCTCCACTGTCAAGTTACTTTTTTCTTTTATAATTAATAAGTACCATGTAAATATCCGTTACTCATTCGGCTTTCCCTTACCTGCATTAGCACCCATTGAGGTTCCTTGCCTGAGTTTATTATCACTATGATGTTTACCAGCTGGGACCATTTCTAATTGTATCATTCCTTACATATTTATTAGTTGGCACTCTATTGCAAGGAGGAACTTTCTCATCTCCCATTCTTAAGTTTCACTTGTTTGCTTATAAACGAATTATTCTTCAAAGGGTTATAATGCATTATTATCGCTAATTATTTTGATGTTCAAATTGACCTAGATTTTGACACCAGAAGCCCCTTGAGCCCGGCTTCTGTGTCCTTTTGACTCGCGCCCATCATTCTCGAGCACTTTCTCTACAACAAGCTGCTCCTGGCCTACCGTGTAGTTTCCCTGCTCCAGCTCTGGATCCGTGAGTTCTCTAAGAGACCTTGATTCCTTTTTCATGAAGAGTGATATTGAGAAGCCAAGATCTGGGTGCTGAGTGTGCCCTTTGTTCCTGGAGTGTTGCTTCTCACAGGCCCTCTCAGTGGACAGAGCTCAGAAATGCATGTACTTTTATACATACACACATACCTACCCATATATGTATGTATGCACGCACACGTACCTTTACATCTGTTCTTCCGTTTCTCTGTTCCCACTATCCTTAGCATGTTTCCTTGCTCAATTCCCTGTATGCCGCCATTGCCCCAACTATATGAGGCTGCCCCTCTGCCATGCTCTGACACTGCCCTTGTAAATGTTGTCATTACTAGCTGTCCCCAGCTGCCCCTGCCACCTCATTCCAAGGCTATCCTGGCCCAGGCCCTGATATTCCCTGCTTGCACCTGCCCAATGACTGCTGGAAGTAAATTAGAAAGAAGAGGAAGAAAGTCCGATTTGTGTTTCTTAATGAGAAGAAGTAGCAAGGGCTCAATTGCAATGATCTGCCATAGTTACTTCTTGGCTCGAGGATGCACCGCGAGACAGCCCATCCACCAATACGGTAGGACTACTGACATCAAAGGGTCTTCTGTGTCTCTAAGTCTACATCAGGACTATAATTATTGCCAGGAGTGCGGGAGTGGGGTGTGCTTGTGCATTCTGCAGTGCCTTTTGGCCTCGGCCATAGCGCCAGGAATAGGGCTGTCAGCACTGATTTTTATGTTGCTAAATCAGCAGAATGCTTGTCAACTGGTCTAGACATGCATCATGCCTAATGAAAGAAGAACAAAAACAAACAATTGATTTTTCAGTGGTTCTCATCAAGAGGTTATACTATTCATCCTCGAGGTGGTATTGACTTCTGTTGAAATGAGCCCCGGAAAAATAAATGTGTTCCTATAGTCAGGATGATGGTTACTTAATGATGAACTCACATTTCCCGTCACTTGGGCAATAAGTATTTGCTAGCCCTTCCAAGCTGATTGTAAGCTCCTTGAGGGCAAGGGGCAGGATGGCACACTTAGGCAATCACCCACAGTGACTTGCAATTAGTGGCCCATTAGTAGCTGGTGGCTCAAGGCTTGTTTTTTTTTTTTTTTTTCCTTCAGCTAGACCATTACCGTAACACTGAGTTAGGGCTCTTGTCTATTTTTCTATAGTCTACTGGTCACCTCCATCGTTTACATTTTAGATAGGACTGGAATCTGTAAAGTACTAAACTGGTTAAAAGAGTCAGAGACAGAAATAAAGCCCTTTTCTATTTCACTTCCCCTCCCTCCCTGCCTCTGATACATAGGCTAATAGAACTGATGCAAGAATGACCTAGGTGGGCAAATGGCCCCGCTGTGGATTGTGCTACTTCAAGTTCAGAGCCGAGTAGCAGGACATCCAGGCTCGGGACTGCAGTCAGGGCCCTGGTAGGAGGCTGGCTTCTGCCAGAAACCCTGATCAACTTTCAGCAACTCTCCTAATCTCCCCAGCCTCATGCGGGTTGGACGCCATGATCTCTTACTCTGTGGTTCTCGAGATTTTTTTACTCGGTCCTTCTGAAATATTATGATTCATAGCCACATCCTGAACCACAGCACAAAGATGGCAAAGCAACAAGGAAAACAGAGAGTGAAAGTATAGTCCATGATAACACTAGAAAGACCTCTCTCTGGATACTAAGCTCCAAACCTCGCTTTATCAGGGTGTGTGTGTGTGTGTGTGCGCGCGTGCGCGCGCACGTGAGAGCCTGTGCAGTTACAGGAAGAACAGCACAAAGCCCCTTACATAACAGCTGCTGCTGTAGGTTGTTCTAAAATTCGTATGAAAAAACATCCTTAGAATCACTAAAACAGTTGTGAAAAAGAAAAATAAAGTGGGAAGAATCACTCTTTGGACATTACGTCTTACTATAGAGCTGCAGTAGTCAAGGCTGTGTGGTAATGGCAGAGGGGTAGACACACATCCCGATGGAGCAGAACAGAAACCCACACAAATAGTCCCAGCTGCTTTTTGACAAAGGTACAAAAGCAATTCCATGGAAGGAGGACAGCCTTTTCAACGAGTGGTGTTGAAGCAGGTGGGTTTCTATAGACAGAAGGAAAGAGCCTGCACCTAAGCCTCCCACCTTATAAAAAATGAACTCAAAATGAATCATATATTTAAATTTAAAACGCAGGTTCTCCTGGGTGGCTCAGTAGTTAAGCGTCTGCCTTCGGTTCAGGTCATGATCCCAGGGTCCTAGGATCGAGTCCTGCTTCGGGCTCCCTGCTCGGCGGGGAGTCTGTTTCTCCCTCTGCCTCTGCCTCTCCCCCTGCTTGTGCTCTCTCTCTCTTTCTGACAAATAAATAAATAAATAAATCTTTAAAAAAAAAATTTAAAGTGCAAAACTAAAACTTTTAGAAGAGAACATAGGGGAAAACTCTTTGGGATCTGGGGCTAGGCAAAGAATTCTTAGACTTGACCAAATAAAAGCATCCATAAAGGGAAAAAATGGTAAATTGTTAAAAAGTAAAATTTTTTTGCTCCGAGAAAGCCCATGTGAAGACGATGCAAAGGGAAGCTAAAGATTAAGAGAAAGTATGTTCAAACTACACATAGGACAAAGGGTTGGTATCTAGAATATCTAAAGAGTTCTCAAAACTCAACGGTTAAAGAACAAAAAAAATCTCCAAACAATCCAATTAGAAAATGGGCAAAAGACATGAATGGCTTTTTCACCACGGAAGGTACATAGATAGCAACCAAACCGTCTATGAAAGAGTATTCAGCTTAATCTGCCATCAGGGCAATGCAGATTAAAAGCACAATGAGATAGCACTATACACCTCTCAAAATGGCTAAAATAAAAAATCGTGACACCCCCCCAAAGCTGGTGAGGATGCGAAGAAATTGTGTCCATGGCGGGTGGTGTAAAATGGTACAGCCACTCTGGAAAACAGTTTGTCAGTTTAGTACAAAACTAAACATGGCTCTACCATATGACCCTGCAATATCACTCTCGGGCATTGACCGCAGATAAATGAAAACTTACGTTCACGTAAAAACCTGTAAGTGAACGTTCATAACAGTTTTATTTGTAATCGGCCTAAACTAGAAGCAACTCAAGGGCTCTTCAAGATAGTAATTGCTAAGCAAACTGGAATGTCTATACCATGGAATATACTCAGCAATAAAAAGGAACAAATTGATACATGAAACGACTTGGATGGATCTTCTGGGAAGTATGCTGAGTGGAAAAAGCCAATCCCCAAAGGTTACATACCGTATGATTCCATTTATATAACATTCTCAAAAGTACAAAATTATACATGAGGGACACCAGATTCGTGGTTACCAGGGGTCAAGGCCCAGGGTGGAATGGTGGTAGGGGAGGGGAAGAGGGGCAGAGGGAGCGAGGCAGTGTGCCTATAAAAGGACAACATGGGAGGCCTTTGTGATGTCTTGACCACATCAATGTCAGCATCCTGATTGTGACATTGTATTATACTTTCACCAGATGTTACCATTGGGGAAATCTTGGTAAACAGTACCCTGGTTCTCGTTATTTCTTAAAATTGCATGCGAATCTACAATTATCTCAAAATAACAAGTTTAATTTTTTTAAAGATTTTTAAAAAAATTTATATATCTGACAGAGTGGGGGAGAGAGAGAGAGAGAGAGAGCACAAGCAGGGGGAGCAGCAGAGGGAGAGGGAGAAGCAGATGCCCTGCTAAGCAGAGAGCCCGACATAGGGCTCGATCCCAGGACCCTGGGATCATGACCTGAGCCAAAGGCAGACACTTGACTGACTGAGCCACCCAGGTGCCCCATAAGTTTAATTATTTATCTTTTTCCCTTTAAATTTTTTACTGTTATGTTAATCACCACACATTACATCATTAGTTTTTGATGTAGTGTTCCAGGATTCATTGTTTGTGCATAACACCCAGTGCTCCACGCAGAATGTGCCCTCTTTAATACCCATCACCAGGCTAACCCATCCCCCCACCCCCTCCCCTCTAGAACCCGCAGTTTGTTTTTCAGAGTCCATCCTCTCTCGTGGTTCGTCTCCCCCTCTGACTCCCCCCCTTCATTCTTCCCCTCCTGTTACCTTCTTCTTTTTTTTTCTTAACATATATTGCATTATTTGTTTCAGAGGTACAGATCTATGATTCAACAGTCTTGCACAATTCACAGCGCTCACCATAGCACATACCCTCCCCAATGTCTATCACCCAGCCAGCCCATCCCTCCCACCCCACCCCCACTCCAGCAACCCTGTTTGTTTCCTGAGATTAAAAAGGAAACCTGAGGGCTGTCTGTCTGGGCTTAGTTTTTTCTTTCTTTCTTCTTTTTTTTAAAGATTTATTTATTTATTTTAGCGCGAGAGTATGAGCCGGAGGGGCAGAGGGAGAGAAAATCCACAAGCAGACTCCCTGCTGAGCGCGGAGCTGACTGCGGGGCTCCAATTCACGGCCCTGAGATCATGACCTGAGCTGAAACCAAGAGTTAGCTGCTTAACCCCTGGGCCACCCAGGTGCCCCTGGGCTTAGTTTGGTGCAAGTAAATGGAGTGAAAGCATGTGCAGTTCAGGAGAAGAAAAGGCTAACATGACCACCAGAGAGATTGTATATAGCTTGGTGACAATGATCTCTTTCTATATTCCCCGAAGCACTTGGCCCCGACTGCCACCTTGCCCATAGAAGCACTCGGTAGTTTTGTTTTGTGTATTATTGTTAGTATGGAATAGAAGTTGCCTTGTCCGGAAGTTCAATTTTTGTATGTAAATGCGAGACACTTAGGAATGGTAGCAGGCAACTCCAATGCGGTCCTTGTGAACAAGCCAATGATTTTTTTGTGAAAGAGGATAATAATTATCTTCGGTAATAGAACCAAAACATAACCAAATCCTTTTGCATCATATGGGGTTAAACTGTGTTTTGCTCCCATAGAAGTTTTGTTTTGTTTTGTTTGTCAGCTTTTGTTTTATTTTACAGGATATCCTTGAACTACATTCACTAGCATACGAGGCAGGAAACTTGTAACTTCTGCGCTCTAAGGAAAAGGTTCTCACCCCTATTTCTGGGTCCCAGGGCTCTTAGGAAGTTTCTCAGGAGTCCAGGGAGGGGGAAATGGGTGTGGTCCCCTGCTTCCTGCAATTTCCACCTTGGCCAGCACCTTTTCTACTTACGTTACTAATTGGGTTCACATCAGATTTAGTTTAGGAGCAGATTCCGATGCTTGGTAAAAATGTGAAAACCACCAGCTGGTCCTGTCTGAGGTGGCTGCCCCCCGTTACCCCTACACTCCCTGTCTGGGGAGATAGCAGGGACACCTAGACGGAATGAGAGACGCTGGGAAGGAGGACAGATGCCTTGTGCCACTCTTACTTTCCTGCCCTAGCTCCTGTGGGCTGTGGTGCTCATTCGGTGCTGCCCTTAGTCCTGGCTAGGACAGAGAGCGCCTGGCCTGAAGGCCTGGGGCCGAAACTGCCCTTTTGAGAGCGGAAAAATGAACCCGTGTGAGAGGGATTTTTGGAAAGAAAATGATTTGTCTTTGATTTTTCTTCTCAGTGTGTGTGTGTGTAATGATAGCGCATGAGTAATAATACAAGGCATGAGGATTCAAGGTGGTGGGGCGATTGATCAGCTGATGGCAGAGCAACTGGAGACTGGAGAATTCAGATGAACAGATGCTTGATTGCATGAGCAAATGTGCAAAACAGTGTGCAAAAAGAACTTACGAAAATCTCTGGGGGAATGTGTCAGTGTTTGTTTCGATAGATAATTGATTAATGGCAAATGACGAATAATCACATAGTTTTTGATAAAACGGTGTGATAATAAGATCCGTGAAATGTCACCTAGCTAGTTCCACATTCAAATGGGACCAAGGTATCTACCAAAGGACAAGTAACTAGGTGGCCCTGGGGGTGGACCCAGCAGTAGTGAGTGATTTCTCTTTGTCATCAGCTGTCACAGCGCACACTGTGATGCGTGGTGTTCCTACTTTCTCAGAAAACTTCACCTCCCCTTTGGTGGTGGAGTTCCCTTTGGGTATGCTGGGGCTTCATAACAACCTCCCCAAGTCCCCACAGCACGAACACGAGGGTTTCCTCGGCATTGCTGACCTTCCTTCAGTTCTAGCTGACGGTGAAGGCCAGGAGGCGGCGGCGACAGATTTAAAAGGAAGAGCATATATGTCTGCATCACAGAGGTGGCCAGGAGGAAGGGAGAGGAATTCCCACCTCCTTGATTTCCTGTGCTTCTTAAGGCCTCTTGAGCTCGCTGGGCCAGAGAAAGATGAGCTGAGACCGTGTAGTTGGCCAAGTTCCCAGGAGCCCGTCAGGGTTACTTTGTGAGGCCTGAGGCCGGGGGCCTGCAGTACGGCTAGATTCAGCCTCTGTCCCAGTAAACAGTTTCTCGGGGAGCTCTGCCATGCCCGATTGGGTAGGGACGGGGACGGGGGGAAAGAGGTGGGACTTATGTCCAAACCATTAATAACCCCTTTCCTCTTCGAATTGACTGGAGTTTCCAGAGGGCCTTTGGCCATCTGCACTACAATTAGGGAACAGAAAACCTAACCAACATAAACACATCTAAACCACAGACGAAATCACCACTCTGTTATAACTCATCCAAAAGAAAAGAAGGACTATCCAGCCAGAACTGATCCTAGCCCATGACCAGCCTGGGCTCTCTGGGCCCCCCAAAGGTCTGAGAGGATCCCAGAGGCCCAGGATGGGGGAGCACGGGCAGGGCTCACTCAGCAGGGTTTGCTCGGGCTGCTCATAGCTCATATGGAGTGCTCCGTGGTAATTTATAGCACCCTTGCTCCTTCTTGAAAGCATTCCCATTTGGACCATCAACTGTAGGGTCTCTAAATGAACCAACTGATGAGCTGACTCTGGGTCTCCGCTGAGGGTCTGCGAGTCTGCTCTGAAGTCTCACTTTTCCTAGACAACTTTTCAACCACGGTCAGCACACTGTGGCCAACAGCTCAAGTCGAGCCCTTGGCCTGATTTTCTATTTTTGTATAGCCCACAGCTGTTTCCTAGAAGAACAGTTTTTACATGTTTAAAGGTTTTTTTTTTTGTTTTGTTTTGTTTTCAGAAGAATATGGGACAGAGGCTGCCGGTGGCCTGCAAAGCCTAAAATATTTACTATCTGGCCCTTTTTAGACAAAGGTTGCCAACCCCTGACCTAATCAACCGATTTTGCATTTTGGGGTGGAGGGCTGGGATCCCAGATCATTATTAACGGGTTTTTTTTTAATTTTACTT
Source organism: Callorhinus ursinus (assembly GCF_003265705.2). NCBI lineage: Eukaryota > Metazoa > Chordata > Mammalia > Carnivora > Otariidae > Callorhinus > Callorhinus ursinus. Next base: position 26,679,863 of record NW_027397079.1, read on the forward strand.
ATTTATTTGAGAGAATGAGAGAGAGAGAGCATGAGAGGGGGTTGGGTCAGAGGGAGAAGCAGACTCCCTGCCGAGCAGGGAGCCCGATGCGGGACTCGATCCCGGGACTCCAGGATCATGACCTGAGCCGAAGGCAGTCGCTTAACCAACTGAGCCACCCAGGCGCCCTAATGTTTTTGATCCCAGAGGAAAATGAGCATTATACATCCTCATCTTACCTTTGTCAAATTCAGGTCCAGCCGACGGCCCAAGGTTACGGAGGGACATCTGTGTTTGTGAGATGGATGACGCCGACTAAACATGTCACCTACCGGAGAATCCCTCGTGGACACAGATCTCTGCTGAGATACCCTCTCCCTCTCCTCACCAAGGGCTCTTTGTGGGGAAGGGAGAGGAGGGAGGATCAGAGCCTTTCTGCGCCATGACAAAGGCCTTCTCTTCTGGTGGAAGATGACGCCAAGACCACGAGTCCTGCCTATGGGCTGGAATGCCTCTGTAGCCACAGGCCCCTTTGGCGGTTTCCTGCCACCCATCACATCCAGTTGGGCCCTTGGATACCCAGATCACGTACTGTTTGCATTTATGCTTTCACGTGGCCTGCGGGCCTCACAGATGCTGAGGAAGCCTTTGGGAGGGATGTGCCATTTGCATCTAAAAACGAGTGTGTTGGGGCGTCTGGGTGGCTGCCTTTGGCTCAGGTCACGATCCCAGGGTCCTGCTTCACCCTCTCCCTCTGCCCCTCCCCCTGCTTGTGCTCTCTCTTGCTGTCAAATACATAAATAAGATCTTTAAAAAAAAAAAAAACTGAGACGAGCGTGTTCACTCCTCCCCCGGGGACTGCATCTCTCCAGAGGGAGGGACTGACTTTTCAGAATTGACCACTTCAGCGTCAGTTCTGCGAGCGTGACTCCAGTGCCAGGGGGGAGAGTTCTTGGAAAAAAGAATAAAGGACCCACGTGGTCCTCCTGGCTTTGTCACAGACTGGCTCTGTGACTTTAGGACACACACAGAGGGCCTTCGGATCTTTACCCATGAACACGAGCTGCTGTCTCTTCAGCTTGAACACTGATTTTAGGTAGTCCAAGCTGTTGTCTGGAATGCTATTCATTCCTGTGATTCTTGTGAAGAATGGAAGTGGTGTACGTGGTATTTCTTACCAGTTTATATTTAGAAGCATTTTTAAAATGAACATATTGGCTGACTCTTAAGTACTTGGGGCACCACTAGATCCCCTGGTTGTCTGATCCCGGCTACAAACACTCAGAGCCCCTTTGGTAAGAGACTTGATAGGGGACAGCAGAGTCAAGGCCAGGACCCAGGCCTCCTGACTCCTAATACGGACAGTCAGCAGGACACACTGCTTTTTCCTGGCTGTCAGGGGATTCATCTAAAACAGGAATATCTCTTAGAGGGGCTGCACCGCCTTGCACACGGTAGATAAGCCGTAAACATTCAACTGAATAATTCAGAGCTGGATATTTGCTAGTCTGGGGACGTTGCCCTAGGAAAGCGTTTTGTGCTGCTGCTGCTGCTGCTGTTGTTTTTCCCCTCCAGACATCTCTGAGATATCTGTCTCACAAGTTAGAATTATGGAATGATTATGAAAACCATACCGAATCTCAAATAGACATTCATAAAGAAAACCACCGTTGACTCTTCCCCCGTCCCGTTTCTGCGAAGGCTAACTGTGGGCAGTGTTTGACCGTCTTGAGAAAGGCAGGTATGTGCGTAGCTCCTTTTCTGCATTTACTCACTAGGTGCTGAGGTTTGCTGTGCTCTTCTTTCCCATGGGTCTTTGCAGCGTCGCGCACACTGAGTTACAGGAAACGTCTGGCAGCAATTTGCCTCTCCCTCCATCCCATCTAACTCTGAAATAAAACATCTCTGGAAATTTTACTTAGGATGAGTGTCTGACATCCAAAGGAACAGAGGCCCCACTAGGAGCTGGTTGGCTTTGCCGGTTACAGTCTGTCGGAACAAGCAGGTAAAAGCCACCACGGCCATGTTTACGGTTTTCCCACCTGTCAAAACAGTCAGCCCAAAATATGCTTCACAAGCAAGTGAGAGGGTAGGAGACATGCCCTCAGATCAGTGAAGATGGATTCGGAACAACACTGGCCCTGTGTTTCTCTAGCCCTTAGCTGTGACCGGCCTTCACCGCTGGGACAGCTAAACCGTAATGACCACCTCCCTGTGTGTCTCAGCTTTCTAACTCAGCCCCTGATTGAGATCTAGCCCTTTGAAAACCTACATTCCCTATGTGGAAACACACTAATTGAAAATAATTCTCTCCCCAGGGACCTGGCTGGCTCAGTCGGTGGAGTGCGTGACTCTTGATCTTGGGGTCGTGAGCTCGAGCCCCATGTTGGGGGTATAGATTACTTAAAATTAAAAAAAAAAGATTAAAAAAAAAAGAAAATGATAAAAAAAAAAAACAAATTCTCACCAGCCTCTGACTCCCAGAAGAGAGTCCATTTTAAAATAGAACAGTTTCAGTTTTGTGCTTTCTACCTTTATTACATTTTTGCGTTTTGAGATACAAACCAACCACTCTCTTACACCACACAAAAAACATCCATTCTTGTGATTTTAAAGTGCATTTCCCTTTAAACGCTGTGTACAAAAATATTTGTTTTTTAAACATGCAGACATTTCTTGACAAGGCACTTGGAGGCATCGGGTGCAGACGAGCCTTCGGTTCTCCATTCACACTTGGAGGCATCGGGTGCAGACGAGCCTTCGGTTCTCCATTCACACTTGGAGGCATCGGATGCAGACGAGCCTTCGGTTCTCCATTCACACTTGGAGGCATCGGGTGCAGACGAGCCTTCGGTTCTCCATTCACACTGAAGTAAAAGTGAAACACCGCCCTCACAGCTGCCTTCTTGGGAGTCCTCCTAGGTCCAGCAGGCTCTAGGAACTGAGCACTGAAACCGCCAAAAACATTCCCGGCTTTCCAACCATACCGAGGAAAAGCCGCCCCAAACCACAGACACCCTTCCCAGTCCCACGTGTCCACTTTGGGAAGCGCAGAGAAGCCACCAGATTGTCTTCGAGACCCGGTAAGATCATATCAGGCTTATGACTCTTCCTCCTCGGTTTCAGTGATTGGGCCCCCCCCCCCCTCAGAGCAGAGGGCCACGGGGCCTGCTCTGGCAAACCGCACCCAGAGGAGGCATTTTTGAAGAGGAAACAAATCAACAATCAAGATTTTTCATTCACTGTCCACGGAGGGGGAAGACCTGGAAAACGGGCCCTTCTAAAAAATGAGCCGACTCTTTTTTGGTTTCTAAACATATCTATAACCCATTGAACATCCAAGTGACTACAAATAATGCTTGTTTTTAAAAAGCAAATTATACACAAAGATCAAAACCACAAAACATTCTTTTAGCCATTCGAAATTTACATCTTTAAAAAACACTGAAAGAGTAATGTTTTCCACCATTAAAATGAAACCTTAGAGAAAAAATAAATTCTACCTTGACTCTGAAATTGCTTTAATTTCTGGAGAACTACAGAACTCCCATTATTTCTCACCACTTCCCCTTTCATCAGAATACTTCCAAAAATAAAAAGGAACCCATTCAAATGCTTCCTATCTTCCAAGAAACACTGAAAGCTTATTTATTATGTATCTTTCTATAGTCCAGCTTATTTATTGCACCTAATTTGCGAATGCTCCCCAGGGCATTTGGGGGAAATAAATATGAAACAAAATGGAGCTGCTTCCCCATTTCTGGACAAGGGCACTAGTGGTGGGAGGCCCGTCCTTCGGGGGGCAACTTGGAAAGGACACTGGGGCTGGGGGACATTCGTCACCATCACCAACAGCTGTGTGAGGGGCAAACCCCCAAGTCAGGTTACAGTGACGTCTCTCTCCAACTAAGAAACCTGTCACTGTCTGAAGTGTGTAGACCTACTTACTGATGGTGAGCTCTGAAATAAGGAGGGGTTCTGCAGATCCTGGGACCATCTGTTGATATCCTGGGACAGAACAGGGCCCAAGGGAGAGAGACTGGTGAATAAAAGACGGTATTCTTCAGATGCCCCTGCCTCCCTGAATGATGAGGCTGACAGGGAAGTCTCGCAACCACATTCTCTAGTCAGAGAAGGGTCTTTGAGGCAGGTGACAACTTGCCTGGTAGGGCGAGCATCCCAGGTGCACCGGCGGGGGATTTGCAACCAGTGCCCCCAGCAAAAAAGCTGGGGTGAGCTGGGAGTAAAGAATGGGGGAGGGGAGGGCTTATAGCTGTTTTTAAGAGCTACTTATTGCTGAATTACCATATTTCAAATTTTGACACGGGAATGTCTTAAGATCACCATTACTGAAAACCAAACAGGAGTCTCTTGAGGCATTTTTCTTTTGAATACAGAATGATCTTGTTACTTGCAGTCTGGTAACACATAAATGACAGTGCACCTGGTATCTTTCTTGACTTGGAGGAGGAGGGACTGGACTTCTCAAAACAAAATAAATTCACGACCTATATAAAATGGTTTGCTTCCATTTGGTTTTGATTTGCACTATCGATAGTTCTGATCATCAGATTTGTTAACACTGAAAGTACCGTTTGTGTATCTGATGTAGATATGTCTCGATAAAACACAATTCTGCCCAATTTCAGCATAAGATAAAAATGCGATTTTCCCATAAATTATATTATGGGATCCCCGAGTCCTACCCATCTGGGAGAGGCATAAAAAATAAAGCACTAGATCACAGACGAGTAACAGCCAGTTTTAGGAACAAGAATTACATCAAACATCACTTAAGAACATTTAAAAAGTCAAAACATGGTAAAGTTAAAAAAAGGAGGGGAACAAAAAAACCAACCACAAAACTCTAGGAGCCAAGACACTCCATTCCTGCCTGACACTAACTGACAAAGCTGCAGAAGCCAGGAGGCCTTTTCCAATTGATCTGGAATATGCAAGCAAAAGATGACTCTCTGCTTGCGGAGTCCAGTGGCTGGGCCTCCAAATCCAGGCAGCTGTGGATCCCTCTTCCTGCCTCGCTTGGGAAAATCTCACTTTACTAAAATCAGGCAAATGGAAAAACGAGACAGTCATTTAATTAAGCTCCAAAAGCAAAACAGAAAAAAAAAAAAAAAAAACCCAACCTTCTCCCAATACATATGTAAAAATATTTTTTAAACACCCCCAAGTACAAACCAATCTCACCCCAGAAGAATTACAGGGTTTGGGGATCCATCTGTCAGTGAATGTCCCAGGAGTCTCGTGACAGTATGAACCAAGAGACTTTTAAATTCATGGTCCAATATGGGTAAGGACAATTCTTCTCTGATATTTCAGAGTTGCCACACTTTGAAAATAAAATATGAAAACTTGGTGAGGGTTTTCTCCCCTATCCCTTTTATATATACTCACACACCATAAATAAGAACACCCACATCAAAGTCCCTGGGTGCTTGCAAAGAGTCCTGGATAGCGCAGATCATAGTCAAAGTCAAAGCAAACGTCTACCGAAGGCTTTGAGGATCCATTGGATCTGCCAATCAAGATGTCCTGGACACAGCATGGAGGAGGGCTCTCTAGGAAAGGAGAGTCTAAAGTCCCTCTGGGAAGAATGAGGTGCCTGCAAACCAGCCGAGCAAGTTCCAGCAAATCTTGTAATTAGGCTGTCTGGTGACTCAGGATAGGAGTGAGTACTTCGAAAGCTCCCCCAAAAGCCAAGAGGAAAAGCCACAGGTGTCCCCTCGCGGTCCTGCCTGTCAGAAGCCTGCCGTCTGGAACCCGGCACAGGAGCCAGTTACTCTGGATAACTGGTATGGCCCTCTCTGCTGGAACCCATATATGTGGGGTCAGAAAGAGGAAGCGCCTGTTTCCGTCACGGGTTCATTTGCCTTGTCTTTTCCTGAACATCAGATGAACCGTGAAGAAAAAAAATGCAAAAAAAAAAAAAAAACCAAAACAAAACCCAACAAAAACCACAGAGCTAAAGTGTGGGGTACGTTGACACAAGGAACAGCAGTGACAGGCAGGAAGGACCCGGCTGGGTGGGGAGCGCCCAGAGATGAATGGCAAGGGTCCCATGGGAGGTGGCTGGGGATGGAGTGACTTCCAGGTGACTGTCCACATCCCAAGGGGCAGGAGCCGCTCCTCTAGGCAGCCGGGGTGCGCCCCTGGTGGCCTCGTTACGAAGCCACTGTCCTCCAGCATCCCCGGCAATGCCCGTGGGCCTGGGTCCTGCTCCGACCCCCGTGGCCGCCCTGGGCGCCCAGCCGACCAGCACCCCACATCTACTCTGAGTGTGAAACCAGTCCTGTGATCTAAAACCTGGCTGGCTTTGCTGGCTTAAGAAAACAACTGAATAGGATCCTTTCTTTTCGAAGACTGTGCTGAATGGCAGTTGAGCGTTCCTCCTGGCTTCTGTCTCCATGCGCCCGTGACCGCCGCGAGGCTTCTCCGCACCTGCTCAGCCGTGCTCCGACACATGCAATCACTAATAGTAGGGCCCCAGCTTTTCGTATCCTAAATAACTCGGCCACTCCGGAAACAGACCGTAGGAACACCGAGGGCTCCCAAACTGGTCAAAGGATATTCCGAAATCGGGCCCGTTTGGTGGCTCGGCGGTGCCCTGAGTGGATTTTAGTTCGGCTTGGATGATTCTATAGTTTTTGCCTTTGTTGCTGTCCCAGTATGTCTGCCCACTGCACTCAAAGCACACAGCAAACTCCATCCTCTCATACGACTGAATCTTCTCAGGCAAGCTAATGTCAAAGGAGAACGTATCCCTGTCCGAGCCGGCGTAAGTGTCCTTCACATAGCGACAGGGAAAGTCTGTGAAGCTTTTCCAGGTGTCGAATGTCATTCTTATTTTCACCATCTTCTCAAACGCCAGGTTCTGCACCTTCACTGTGCCTGCGAGGGCTTTGTCCTTCAGGACACAGTTTTCAAGGCATACGTGGTCGGTCTGAAGCCGGTTTCTAAAGTCTAAGTAATCAGTGGAAGGCTGCGTGAAATCCAAAACAAAGCTCTCACTCTCTGCTGTCGTCAAGCTCACAATGTTGTCTAGGAGCTCGGTGATGTTCAGCGGAATATCTAACGGGTCATCGAATTCTGAGAACACTTTGACCATTGTCAGGGCCAGCCCTTGGTTGTCTGCGAAGGACACCCGCTTTTTCACCTTTTTCTCCTGGACGGTGGGGGCCACCATCCCGCTGGCTGCATTCTTGCTGCTCAGCTGGATGCACGGCCTCAGTGGTTCGCTTGGCTTCGGTGAGGTCTTGAAGGCAAACCTCTCTTGGCGCAGGGAAGGGGCCATGCAGCTGTATCTGCACGCTATGTCCACTGCCATCATGGGGTTAGACGAATAAGCTAGAACCCTGGCCGAAGGGGAAGAGAAAGAAACGGCAACCAGATCAGATGGACGTTCAAGGCATCACGCCAACCAGGGCTGGCAAACAGTGTCTGCCTTCGTCTTGGCCCACACGGCGGCAGCTCGGCATTAACTCAAGTGTGCGCCAGTGTGACCTTGGTTTCAGGAGAGATTAAGCGTGTAAAGTGTGTGAGTAGGGGAAGAGGGTGAAGGTTAAAACAAACAAAAAAGTAGGGAGCCGCTGGTTTTAAAACTAAATTCACAGGTATTTCCATCAGGATTTCTTGGGGCCCTCAGCCCGCTAGAGAGCCTTGGGGAATAACAAAACCGTGTGGTCTGCAGGAGTTCCCAAAGTGATCTGACCAAGGAATGCTTTTTTTTTTTTTTTTAAAGATTTCCTTTATTTATTTGACAGAGAGAGAGAGAGCACAAGTAGGCAGAGAGGGCAGGCAGAGGGAGAGGGAGAAGCAGGCTCTCCACTGAGCAGGGAGCCCAACGTGGGGCTCAATCCCAGGACCCTGGGATCATGACCTGAGCCAAAGGCAGATGCTTAACTGACTGAGCCACCCAGGAGCCCCAAAAGAAATGAATTCATCCCATAAATATCGATTGGGTTTTACTATACGCCAGGTAGTATGCTAGACACTGGAATTCAAATGTGAAGACAGACACAAACCTGTACACTAGATTTTTATATGCCAGTGTATCTTTTAAAAAATGCCAATAATTTAGTTTTTTTTAAACCTTTCATATAGGTGGATATTTGTTTTTTTCTATAGTGAAGATAACCTCTATAAGAATAAAAGGCAAAGAGAATTGTGTTCAAGATCAGGTTAAATCTGACTTCATAAAAACAGTATTTTTCTCTAAGCAAAAAAAAAAGTAAAACCAAAAACTTAAAGACAAACTGGGAAAACATTTTACAAAAAGTATGGCAGCAAACAGTTAATACCTTCATATACAAAGAGTTCTTACAAAACAATAACAAAATCAAAGAGTCCACATAAAAAAGTGAGCAAAGAGCATGAATGGAAAATTCATGAAAAAAAACTTAAAAATGTCCTAGAAATATGCAAAATGTCCAACCTTATGATTAAAGAATTTAGATTAGGAAACAATGCCTGTTTTTACCTCCTGAGTTAGTAAAGACTTTTTAAAAATAATATGAAGACATGGGTTAGTCTAAATCAGCACAACCTTTCTAAATATTATCATTTTTAGTTCTAATATCACATACAGGTATTAATCTTAAGGAGTTAATGCGTGGGGGTTAAAGTACTAAAATGTTCAATGCAACATCATGGGGAGGAAAAGGTGAGAAAACCTAAAGGACCAATAACAGGTATCTGGTTAAATTAGGTATACAACATCCAGTGACAAAATTTTGTATCATTATTAAAACCAGGAAAAAAATTTTCATCATTATTAAAACCAAAAAAAAATTTTGGATAAAAGGTTTAAGTGGCATGGATATATTTATGATATATTTTTAATGTAAAAAATAGAGAAGATAAAATTGTACATAGAGACTAGACTTGGGGGAAAATATTAGGCATATGTACAGAAAAAAGACTAGAGATATACTTGAAATTGTCCGAATATCCAGGTGATGTGATTTCAGGAAATTTGTTTTCCTGTGCGGTATTTTTAAAAATAACATCACTTCTATAATCAGGGAGAAAAAAATGAATCTAATAAAATGCCTCGAATATTTAAGATTGGCCAAAAACCTACCCCATCCGACACTACTGCTTCACAAAACCAAGCAATTTTTATCATCTAATTACCATAGCAAATTTATATTCTGATTTGATAGTTACAATGGGCTACCCGAAGAAGTCAGTGATGAAACCAGGCTTAAAATCCGTAGTCTGAGAACTGCAGAACACAGGATCTGGACTAGGTCCCAAACCTCTCCCCCCTTACTATGGCAAAGGTGTAGGTATGTGGTGGTTTTTTGGGGTGCTTGCTCTCAGGCCTCCCCTAGTTCTGCCCACTGGTGGGGGGCTTCAGGGTGATGGTGATAGTTAAGGAGAAGCAATAGGCAAAATGTTGCTCATCTTCTGACAGGAGCTGAGACCACTGGTTCCGTCCAATAAATACCTCGTTTTCAACTCCTGAATTTGATTCATCAAATATATAAGGAAAAATAAGAATAAAGACACATTGGGTTTGATCTCATTTTCCAAAAGACATACAGCCATTCCCTAGGATGCAGGAACCACTTGGTGATGAATGATTAGAAAAACACACACATTCAGAGACACAAAACAATAATTTATTGGCACAACGTACTTATCTAAATCTATATTTTAAAGGATATTTATCTTACTGTTTCCCCTCTCATAAAATCAACAAGTGAAAATTTTAGGAGCAAATTTGCTTTCTATTATCTGTTTTTGTACCCATGCAATTGTTCTGGAAAGGAAAAGTTCTCACTGAAATGGGCAAGAGAGCTTTACAGAGGGTCAGTGGGTTGGCAAATGGGTTCAGTGTGAAACAAAACAAAACAAAACAACCCTGTACTTACAAAGTACATGAATTTTACTTTTCCCCTGTCCACTGAAAACTTCTTTAGAAGGTACCATAACGATACTTTCAGCTCTAATGTTAACACAGGTAGTTGTTTTTGTTTTTTTTTTAAATTAAACGTGGATTAAAAATACCCCCAAAGTAGGCAAAGCCTTGCATCCCAGCCCCTCCCACTGTGCCCACCCCTGACAACCTGGGCGTGAACAGAGGGAGGCTGGGTTCCTCCTCTGACCCTACAGCCCTTCCTCCTTGCCTGAGTCAGCACAAGGTCAACTGTAAGTTCTCTATCCTCTCGTCTATCCCTTCAAGCCTGCAAACCAGCCTCAATACGTGCTTCCCCACACAATGTTAAAACAGCTCATTAGAAAAAGGTTGGGAAACTCTCAAGATACTGTGGAAACAGAATTCTAAAACAAGTGGATCAGTGAAAGAACCTGCTCACTTGCAGTTGACTAAAGTCACTCTCAACTTTTAATCGTATGGATGAAAAAGACTTAGTTGAAGACCTTGGTAAAGTTTCACTGTTTGGACCCAGCGGGTGTACATTTGCCCCTGAGATACCCCCCTCTTTTTTTTTTAAGATTTTATTTATTTATTTGAGAAAGAATGAGAGAGAGAGAGCATGAGAGGGGAAGGTCAGAGGGAGAAACAGACTCCCCACCAAGCAGGGAGCCTGATGTGGGACTCGATCCCGGGACTCCAGGATCATGACCTGAGCTGAAGGCAGTCACTTAACCAACTGAGCCACCCAGGCGCCCTCCCTGAGATCCCTTTTATACCAAACTGTTAAGAACTATTGGAACTGGGGGTGGGAAGGTGAGGTTCTGCTCAGACCCAGCTCATTAAACAATTCCACCGGCACACGCTAGAGCCTCATTGGTTTTGCAACCTTCTTCCACGAAAGGCAAAAATAAAGTTAACTACCTGGTGGCCCGAGGGTTCCTAACAGGGCTATGGCCTCAGCATCCCTTCACTATTTAAGTGACACGATCACTGGAGGTGAGGACATTAACCCTTGTGGCCTCAAACAGGGTACGATCTGACTGTTGGCCACTTGCCTATCCTCACAGGTAGATTCCAGCTTTTATGAACCGGATTGTTCTTCGAGAATCAGTGTAGCAAATGCTGATTTGATGCAGGCCTTCCTGACCCTCTGCTCAGGAATTCCCCAGTGGGCTGTGACAGGGATGATCATCACCCAGAAGTACTCCTAGCAATGGAGATGGACAAGGTAAGTTTCCTAAGTATCTAAAAGGAAGGCAGCCGGGCAGGTGTTTTATCCACAAATGGCATAAGAATGATCAGTGCCAACACTGTATGCACAGGCTATACCTCAGGCCTCCTCTCCTGACAGGTTCTCCTGGCTGCTCAGCCCTTTCCCAGGCCGGGGAATATGAGTCACCAAGGTTGGCCAGGGAAAAAGCCAGAAGGAGAAGACAGGGACACACATTTGAACCAGCAGAGTATGACAGGATTCACTATCAGTTTGCTGCAGGACAAGATCATAAGAGTATAAGTGGCTGTTAGTCAGATTCTCAAAAACTTGACTTCCAAATAGAGGCCTAAGAGATCACTTTTGCTCCACGAGGGAATGGACCATGCCCAAGGGTGGATTTCAGTGTTCCTGGTCAAAAGAGGGCAAACCCCAACACTCCATGAAAATTGAAGCGAACAGGGATAGTTTTGCATAAATACTTTCCCTGTTCCGCTAGTGACAAATAACACACCTTCTCAGGACAGCTCCTCAGGTTATGGTGGTGTTTCTTGAGGAAACTATAGACCTGTATAGAAAATAACCACATGACCTTCACAGCCTCAGGCAGCTGAGCTACTGGCTTTTTGACTGTGCCTTTTATAGGAAGTAAATCTTTTTTCAGGATTGAGGCCAAGACATTTCCCCTCCATTCTCATACTCTGATAGGAAATACAGAAAAATCAGAGGCACCAAGAACCCACCAGGAACACTGAAACTGTACTAGGTAAGCATCCACAACCAGGTTACCAGGTTATACTTTTTAAAAAAGACATGTCCATCTACCCCTTGGCATTACTTTACTCCCTCCCAACAGGTTTGGCTGACACAGTATAAAGTCGACATATTATCCTTTGTACTCCGATCACAGGGCCCTTATTCACAGCCCTCAAAGCCACTTGCGCTCTTCTATCCTGTTACCATCATCTAAAGCATCTTTGAGACACACACGCGCGCGCGCACACACACAGACTATCACAGGAAGGAGGTTAGGTTAAAACGCTACAGTACTTGCGATCTAAAAATGCCCAACATGAAACACAGAGCACTAGCCTAGGAAGGCCTCCCCCTAGCTGTGCCACTTGAAGCAAGGCACTGAATCTTTCTGGGCTTAGGCTTCTCCTCCGAGGTCCCTTCTAGCTCTGACTCCTGGTTGCTAATAACGCCCACTGACTTCTCTTCTCTTCTCTTCCCTCTCACTTTCCCCTAAATACCTCTACTTTGCTTTTGTGGTGAGTCCACGGGCTGTCTTCAACTTTAGTCTTGGCTGCTGGACAACCCTACCATATGAACCATTTCCTCTTCTCCCCACCCCTGCTCAAAGCCCTAACTTCTCTTCTCCCGGACCCTGGGTCTCCCAGGGAGGCCTGGCCACACAGACCACAGGCTCCAACACCTTTCAGCAACTCTCCAAGTCTTCAAGTCCAGTCTGTCCTTGGTTTTCTCCTTGTCTGCAGTAAACAATACCCAGAGGGGCCCCAACTCTTCTGGTATGCCGTTCCGGGCCCTATACCCGCTCCTTGGCTAGCAAGTCCCCTCCACATCCCTTTCTCTGGTTCAAAAGGGTGGCATGAACAGGGCAGGAGGCAGGAGTAAGGCCAGAGCTTCCAGACTTGGAAGATCCCACAGGCCAGTGCGACCCTGCCCCCCTCGGTCCAACCGGCCTGCACCCCGCCCCCAAGCACTCCGTGAGCCTCCTTCGCCTTGTCCCGCACCCACCTTTTGGGCCGTGGGGAAGCCCCCTCTCCAGCTGGCTCGCTGCATCGGAGAGCCTGGAGGGAGATGTCAGGGGAGGCGGCCGCCACCGGACTACGTGAGCGTCGTGTGTCCGGGAGGCAGGGCTGGCACTCCGTTCCCGGAGCTATGACCGGCAGGGGGAGGAGGACGACGAGGAGGAGGAGCCCAAGTTATCACACGGGGGCGGGGCGGCCGGGCAACCCCGGTCGGAGCCGCGCCGCGCGAGCGTCCCCGCGCGGCAGCTACGCCCCCTCCGGCCCGCGACAGCCCCTGCCTGGGGACCGGGGACCGTGCACCGGGGCTGGCTCTGGGTCCCATCGCCCTCGGCGGCCTGAGAGACTCCCAAGTGTGTTTCCTCGCGTATTACGGAGAAGCCTTTTCCTTGTACTCCAGTGCCCACCGCCCAACTTCGGGGACACCCTCCGGAAGAGTCGGGCCCCAGGCTGGAAGCGCCTGTCTCAGGTTCGAACTCTGCACAGCAGTCCCAGCCCCAGGCCCCCTCAACCACCCCTGGCGGCCAGACCCGCACTTCAGTGGAACACGTGGACCCGGCCAGGCTCCATCCCGCCTCTGGTCCCTGGATTACTCTTTCCACCTGAAAGCAATAGCCGCCTCGCCCCCGTCTAGAGTGTTTCATCGCGGGAGTGTAACCGCAAGTTGGACGGCGAAAGTGCAGGTGAAAGGAATCAAAGAAGGTCTCCACCACGCGCGCGCCCCTCGCCGCCGTTTCTCGGCCCTGCACTGGGACTGGAGGGCTTGGGGACGGACGTACCTGGTACAGCTCATAAGCCCCGACGTCCAGATGCGCCAGCCCGCGGCAGCATCCTCGCGGGGGTGGCACGAGCAGCGGCGGCGACGGCAGGAGCCGGGACCGGGACTCAGGTCCGCGCCCTCGGCGGGCAGACGCATCCGTCCGTGCGCGAGAGCAGCCCGCTCGCCTCCTCCCGGTGGCCGGTCACCCGGACTCAGGCTCCCGGCCGCCGCGCTGCTCCCTTTAACTTTCTGGCACCTCTCCCCACCTGGGAAGCCATCCCGGAACCCCTTCCACGTGAACGCCCCCCACGGCCAATGGGAGCGCTCGGGACGCGAGCCGTCGGCCAATGGCGGTGGAGCCGCCGTCCGGGATAGCACCGCTTCGCCACGTGATTGGCTGCGCGCCGGGAGTGCTAGGGCTGTAGCCCAGGGGGCTGGGCAGGGGGCAGTGGGGTCACTGTATCATCAGGAGCCTGGGGACCGGCGCCAGGGGGCAGAGGCACCTTCCTACAGAAGAGCGTCGCGTTACAGCAAGAAGGCGGGTGGCTTGCCAAATTCCTTCTTCCTAGGCCAAGTCTTGGCCGGGCAAAGCCTTCCTACAGGCGCAGTAGTAGTTGCGGTTGCATCCACGCCGTCCAGCCGCCCGCCTTCATGGTAACGCTTTAGCCAGGGGCTTCACCGATGACGGGTAACTTCCCCATCACATGCCAATCCCAGAGAAGCCCCAAGAGAGTACCAGGTGTTGTTTGCCTCCGTGTTAGGTGGAGGCTCTCTGGGATGGGGATCTCCAGCTCTAAGGATCGTGTTGAAAACACGTAATTACTGACGCTGGCTTTGTGCTCGTCAGGAGTCCAGGTGTTCCTGTGAAAGGGATACAGTAACACCGTCTTATAAAGTTGTTACTGGCGGGGCGGGCCGCGCCTGGGTGGCTCAGTCGTTGGGCGTCTGCCTTTGGCTCAGGTCATGACCCCAGGGTCCTGGAATCGAGTCCCCCATGGGGCTCCCTGCTCAGCGGGGAGCCTGCTTCTCCCTCTCCCTCTGCCTCTTGCTCCCCCTGCTTGTGCTCTCTCTCTCTCTCTCTCTCAAATCAATCAATAAACAAAACCTTTAAAAAAGATAAAGTTGTTACTGGGGCCATCTCGCAGAGTGCCACGTATATAGGTATACAGGTAGGTATATTTCAGAGGCAATTACCTGACTTGAATCTGCTACAACTACCTGTACCTGCAGGGCCCCCATGATCTTTATGATACACCTTGAGGTCTGTAGAGAGTGATGCATCCAGAAGCGACCAGCCCCTTCCTCTCAGATGAGATCGGTTTAAATACATATTCACATAATCATGTATTAATCCTCTTGGTGCTCAGCTCTGAGCTAGCCACTTTAGAGATGAGCATCCCAGTTTTCTAGTTTTAATGAATTTTGGAAATCGACAGAGGGTTGCCAGCTTATTAAAATGCCAAGACATTAAAATTACCATCTTCTGTTACCGAACTTTTATTTAAAAAAAAAAACCCTTTAACAATAAAAACAAACTAACAAACGTAATATCAGAGAAAAGACCATTCCTTCACATTGGATATATTTAGCTTCAGGACAATTCATTATGTTGAACATGGCATTTGAGAATTTCTGCTTTTAAGGGATATGAGAGCAAATTCTAATTTTACTAGAAATGTAAAACTAAAACACTGGTAGGTTGCCTTAATCCAATACAGGCCTTGAGCTCAAGACACTGTCTTCCTGTCTGAAGGGCAATTATTAGTCCTCTTCTTTCTTTTTTAATGGGCATGTCTGATAAAGGACCACCTCTGAAATCAGCTATTGGTAGGCGGTTGGCAAATACAATATTTCCCTTTGCCAACTCTAAACCCCCTTTATTAGCTGATGAGTCTGTTGACTTTTGAAGCCAAGTGGGTTGGCTATGTTTCTCAAGCATAGTGAGCATGCTAGAGGAGTGGGCAAAGATGAAGAGCCAACGGTATTGCAAAATGAATGCAGGCAAAGGGTGATCTGAACCAAACCGGGAAGGAGTTGGGACAAGTAAATACAACCTTAGAGCATTAAGGTTTGGAAGGATCTTCCTTACATAGACCTAGGAAACCATGGGTAATCATTTCCCCTGTGGTTTAGAGGACTATTCCAGAGCAGGAGAGTGGGGCTAAACTTAGTTGTGCCTCACCATAGTCTTGGTAGGTGGGAGTGTGGCGTCTGTGAGTTTGAAGAGAGCACAGTCTCCTTAGCGATCAGAATAGGCCTGGGATGCAAGCTCTGGAAGACTGTTCCAGCCGAACTCAGCAGGTCCAGGACCCCAGAACCTGAGAGCTGGACTGGCCTTAGTTCCGTAGGATCTTGCCTCACCCTCATTTTATAGTAGAAAAAAAAGTAAAAAAGGAAAGTGTCAACCTTTCAGTCAACGCATACCAAGTCCCTTTTATAATATCTGGCATTGAATTTCAGCCTTAGTTTCATTTAGTAAGCCAACCCTCCCCATAGAAATAAACCAAAAGCCTAGCAGTAGCTAAGCAAAGCTAATTATCTTTTTCCCATAAACTTTCTTTTTGGTGGCTTTTAGTGGCTATTTGGTGGCTATCTTCCTTGCACTTGGGCTCATCTGGGACTTCTTCAATCCTCTCTTACACATTTGTTTACTCATTTAACAACACATTATTGAGTACCGCAAACGGGGGTCCTAGAAGTGGAAAATCAGTGAAATATAATCTTACTCTCAAGAAGCTCTTAGGTTAATAAATAATGATGTAGGATAAATGTGTATAAGGTAAGTCTCTGTATTTTGGGAGCCAAGAGGAAGACTGCGCATGTGTGGCCATGGATGTGGGATGGGAAATGAAGGTCAGCTGAGGCTTCTAGGGAAGTGAGCATTAGCAGGATCCTGAAGGGGGAGTCAGAGTTTAGGGGTAATGGGAGAAAGCATGGTGGCAATTGGCAAAGGAGCAGGGTTCTATATGTCCCTCCAAAGAATTTCCACTCTACTAATTAAGAATTAAGTCTTCTTTCTGGCTTAAATATTAGACAATGTTTCTTTACGCATATGTTAACATCAGCTTTTTGTTCATCCAGAAAGTTTGAAAAAATACTATTAATATCTTATCTCTTTCTCAACTGAACACATTTTTTTTTAAAGATTTTATTTATTTATTTGACAGAGAGAGACACAGCGAGAGGGGGAACACAAGCAGGGGGAGTGGAAGAGGGAGAAGCAGGCTTCCCGCAGAGCGGGGATCCCGATGCGGGGCTCGATCCCAGGACCCTGGGATCCTGACCTGAGCCGAAGGCAGACGCTTAACGACTGAGCCACCCAGGCGCCCCACAACTAAACACTGAGCCACCCAGGCGCCCCACAACTAAACACATTTCAAAAATAGCCTAAACCAGGCGCCTGGGTGGCTCAGTTGGTTGGGCGACTGCCTTCGGCTCAGGTCATGATCCTGGAGTTCCAGGATCAAGTCCCGCATCGGGAGCCCGCTTCTCCCTCTGACCCTCCCTCCTCTCATGTGCTCTCTCTCTCTCTCATTCTCTCTCTCAAATAAATAGATAAAATCTTTAAAAAAATATAGCCCAAACCTAGGTCTTAACTTGATCCCAGATTTTGGAAGAAACTTTTTTTTTCTTCTTAGCATTCTAACTTTCCTTCTCTTTGAATAAAAATTATTGCACAGTACATCTAAATATAAATAACCAGCATCAAGAGTCTGAACTGAAGAAGAGAACATTCTTTTGCCTGATCAGAATAGAAAGTGGGAAAGACTGTTTCCAAACTGCCTAAGTGAAATTATATTTAGACAAGTGGAGTTGTTTGCACCTGTCAGAGCTTCAGACATGTTCTGGGCGCATTATGTTACCTGGGGCCCTCTGCCCCTCTTTCAGATTTGACTGAAAATGACTTGCTAGGTCATGTTTTATGGGATAGGCAGATGAATACTAATAGAGGAATTCCACGAGCCTCTTGTCTATGGAGAATGTGTCCTTAGCTTGGGAGAAGACCTTGAATAGTTTATACATCAAAGCTCCTAGATTCCATTAAGGCATTTTTCTCACTTTTGAGGGCTTTTGAGTTCCCGAGTGAGGTTAATGTATCACTTTTTAATTTAATTTAATTTAATTATTTAATTATTTAGTTTTTATTCCAAATTTTTATTTAAATTCTAGTGAGTTAACATGTAGTGCAATATTGATTTCAAGAGTAGAATTTAGGGATTCATCACTTACATATAACACCCAGTGCTCATCACTACAAGTGCCTTACTTAATCCCCATCACCCATTTAGCCCATCCCCCACCCACCGCCCCTCCAGCAACCCTCAATTTGTTCGCTATCTATCGTTAAGAGTCTCTTACAAGGTACCACTATTTTAAAAGCTACAAATGCAGAGAAGTTTCCCCAGCTTCATACCTCCTGCACTGCTTTGTATGAACCCGCTATAATACCTTATTATTTTTTATGATTATAAAACTAATACAAGATCAGTGTAGACATTGTGGAAAATACAGAAAAACATAAATAGGAAAATAGAATCAGCACCACCCAAAAATAATGACCAGTGTAATTCACTATCTTTCTTTCAGTATTGATTCTATGCATAAACATTATATTATCAGGATCATAGTATAAGAAAGTGTAATGTCTTAATTTTTTACTCATGACTGCTTCTCACTTTGAGTATATTAATATTGCCATATTTTTTCTGACATGCTTCTTAATTGCTGCATAATATTCTTTCATACAAAGATCAAACTTTAACTATATTCTTCTTGTGGAACACTTAGATTCCCCCCCAATTTTCTCTACTTTTAATAGACTTTGATAAGCATCTTTATATTAAAATCTTTGTCCACATCCCTGGTTATTTCCTATAGCCCTATTTCCCAGAGTACAGACCATGAGTACAGACATTCTTTAGACTCTTGATTTATACTGCCAAATTGTTTTTAGAAAGAGCAGTGTTGATTTTTCATTCCCACTTTCGGGGAAAAATAAGAATTAAATAATCCTAATTAAGTCTTGGTTTGCGGATTTTGGGCAAATTACACCTCATCTTACCAAAAAAAAAAAAAAAAAGGCCATATGAGAATTTTTACTAATGAATCGTCTGCTCAGTGCCTGGGTGAAAATAGCTACCTACCTCATCTTTTGCTTTGGCTTTGAATCTCAAAGTACACAACCAATCTGTGTTATGAATGGGGACTTCATAACCCATATTATTGACTTAAATGGTATTAAGTCGTGGCTGGTCAGAGAGAAGGTGCAGAGGCTAGGAAGGAGGGAATAACTTCACCACAGGCTTAAAAGAAATTAGGCAGAACTCTGTATATATTTATATTCTTTGCTCATTGGTCCCCTGTTCATGACTGGTGGGATCATAAATTATATTTAAACATGTAACTATATACATATGATCTAATGTATAACATCCAGAATTTCATGACAAGTGGCACGCATTTTTTGGAGGGGAACAGTATGTCACGCTGTTTGTAGGATTGTGACAGCCCAATTGGCCATGGCGTGCCTTATACCGTAGGTCCGGGATGTTTCTGCCACCAGCCTCTGGAGTCAGATGCCTTGGATGCTGCACTTTGGGTTTTGTATAAGCAACTGTATGTTAGCTGGTTTCGTCCTGCTATTTACAAAACTGCCTGGACAGCACTCTTAGAAACGGGCAACGATAGGATTTGTGATAAGAAAACAATGACTCACTTGAGGGATGAGGAAAAATACTAAATATTTATGCACAATGATTTCTGAATGTACACCACCATGTTCTCTAGCAACCTTGAATTTTCCATCACTCCTCTTTTTGAAATTTAGAGTCAGAAGCTGAACTGCCTTCCTTCGTGGTTTTTCCTTAGGATCATTCGATATCCTCTAGGGGACTGGGACTTAAAGACTGCATTTTTCCTTCGAGAAACTCGTGGTAACAATTTCTCCACATGGAGCCACAGGCTGTTTGGGAGCTAGAAACTGAGAATTTAAAGCTAGGAAGTCATCCCATGTGGGCCATATGGGGAATATTCCTTCTCTGCCCCTTGCCTTGCCTGTGCTCTTGAGGAGCACAAATTTCTGAGGGCAGAGGGGGACCCATCATCCAATGTGGTTATTTCACCTACTGCAGAACACAATGTAGAGGACAATAGAGCATTTGTTACAAAGGCTACTCAGGTTTGTTATAAAATTACACTTCACTAAAAACAACAACCAGGTAACTAACTATTAGTATGAGTCTTACTTGGTGAGTAGCCAGGACTATAAAATATACAAAGCCCAACTTTGACATTGCTTCCATCTAAGCCTTGGAAATTGATATAGCTATGTATTAAACCTTAGCAAAGATATTTGGCATCGTTCCTATTTTCTTCTGTTAATTCTTCAGTCACCTCCTATGCAAAGTCCCCCTAAATGTAGGGTCTGTTGCTTCCTATCTTTCTCAAGGTTCATTGCTCCAAACAGTGTAGTAACTTCTTCTTTCTTCCCTGCTTTTGACTTTGCTTCTCTTTCCTTCTTCTTTCTTTCTTTTTTTTTTTTTGGCATTGCTCCTTAATTTGTAAAATCTAGAAATTTCTCCCTCCTAAGATTAGTAAGCATTTCTCTTTCTTATAAATCAGCATTTTCCATCAATTTTCAGGGACAATCCAAAGTCCAAATGTTATAAGAAGAAGTATATTACCAAAATATACAAGGAAGTTTCTAGTTTAACTTCCTGCTGGAAGACACATAAAAAGATGAAGACTCACATAACCCTCAGAGCCTGGAGTAATGACAAACAGTGGCTAAGGGCTTGGCCATCTGGTGGTCTTGGATTTGAATACTGATCCTGCACCATGGGCTGTGGACCTTGGGAAAATTATTCCCGACTTTGTACCTCTGTTTCCAAAGCTGTTAACATGGGAATACTGCTTGGCTGGGTTACTCTGAAGATTTCCAGGAACATTGTACGTGTAATCAGGATGACTTCCTCCACAGAATCCATGTGAAAGGGAAGTCACATTTCTTGATTATTCTTAATGCAATAAAATCTGGATCTGAACACTCCCCTTACCCAAGCCAGCAAGAAACTTAGTATCGGTTGGCTTATGTAGATCCTCAAATTGGGAGCAAGTCCTTTGTTCTTAAACTCTGTGGTTACTGCCCTTGATGCTGCTCCTTCTGAAGCCGATCCTCTGTAGGGGCTCAGTCTTCACCACCCACCAGAGCTACTGCCCACTTTAGCAGGCCTGCTGTGAGGCTCGTGTACCCCCTGATCTAAACCTCTTTCATGTAGGCAGGGAATCAGTTTCTGTCACCTGCAAAAACTTCAGATCCCACAGCTCACAGGAGATTCACCCCCTCTCTGGGCTGGAACTTTCTGCAAACCCATTCAAGCACCAGGTTCTAAATCTCTCCCACTCTTGAGTAGTTCTGGACACTTTCTGCATGGACGCAGAATTCCCAAACAATGCCTTGTACAGGGACAATTTCTTCAGGGACTCCAGAAATGTGAAGAAGATGTTGGCACCTCCTTAGGGCGAATAGAACCAGGACTTTAGGGGGGAAAAAAAAAAAGACCTGCTTTGCTAGAGTGCAAGGTGTTGGGGTGTATTAGAATAAAGCCCAAATTTCTATGCTGACATATTTATAAACTACCAGGCATATGGTAAATATTCCAAGAGCATCACTAGTTTGCCAAATACCCCCTTATTTGAGGGTTGGTGAACAGGAACAACAACAAAAATGTAGCTTATGAAAAAGAGAAACAGTTATTTCTAAAGGCTGAAAAGGAGCCAACCTCTGAAACGGGCTTACCACAGGAAACAAAGGAGACATTTAAGAGATCTTTGATCACTAGAAGACATAGTCTTTATGAATTACAGAAAACCACACACAGAGAAAAGATGCAGATGAAAAGTTAGGGAGATGATTCCTTTTCTTTTTTAATTAAGAAAAATTTATTTAGCAATACATGAATTTATCCTATACAGTTCATTGCTTTCGTAGGTAGTTCTGCCATATAATAATTTTTTTGTAGTAAACGTTTAGTAAAGCATAGCACACATTTTGAAAAGTCAGCAACTTTTAAGTGCATAGTTTAATAAATTGCCATAGTGTTCATCTACTAGTGTTACAGAAGCCCCTTCCATTCCCAACTGCTTACCAGAGAAAAGGAATTACCCACTGATTTCTAACACCAGAGCAAGATGTTTTCTTGCAAAACTGAACATACTCTTACCATACACTTCTGGGTCTCTACCCAAAAGAGTTAAACGTTTAGGTCCACACAAAAGTCTGCACGTGGATTTTAACAACAGCTTTATTCACAAATGTCAAAGCTTGGAAGCAACCAGCATGTCCTTCTGTAGGTGAATGGATAAATAAGCCGTGGTACATACAGAAAACAGAATATTATTCAGCACTAAAAAGAAATGAGCTATCGAGTCATGAAAAGACACAGCAGAAACTTAAATGCATGTTACTATGTGAAAGAAGCCCATCTGAAAGGGCCACATACTGAATGACAGTCTGGAAAAGGCACAATTCTGGAGGCAGTAAAAGGGTCGATGGTTGCCAGAACGAGGTGGGTGGGAGATGCTGCGGCAGAGCACGGAGGATTTTTAGGGTAGTGAAAATACTCTGTATGGTTTTCTAATGATGGATGTAGGTCACTACACATTTGTTCTAACCCCGTAGAATGTACAACACTAAGAGTGAACCCAAGGTAAACACTCTATTGACCCCGGGGGATTATGATGTGTCAATGTTTCGTCCTCGGGAAAAACGTACCATTCTGGTGAGCGGTATAGATCATGAGGGAGGCTGTGCGGGTGTGGAGGCAAGGGGTATTTAGGAAATCTCTGCGTCTTCTTCTCAATTTTATTGCAAACCTGAAACTTCTCTAAAAAAAAAACAAAACAGGTCTTAAAAGAAGTCTGCAAGATGAGCTATGAAGGGGTTGCCTGGGTGGCTCAGTTGGTTGGGCGTCTGCCTTCGGCTTGGGTCCTGATCCCAGGGTCCTGGGATTGAGCCCTGCAATGGGCTCCCTGCTCGGTGGGAAGCCTGCTTCTCCCTCTCCCTCTGCTGCTCCCCGTGCTTGTGCTCTCTCTCTTTAATAAATAAATAAAATCTTAAAAAAAATGAGCTATGAAGAGAGATGAGATAGATAAGAATGTATGGCCAAAAATGCAGTAGAAGAATTAAATGCCATCATTGTGGATGTGGAAATCAGCAAAACTGACCGCGTAGACAATGGAATCAATGATTTGGAGGTTAATCCTGCAAGGTCTACTGGGATGTATGGGAAAAGAACACTGAAGTAGAAATAAACGAGCAAAGAATTACTGAAAAAAGACCTACTGAATCCAACTGGGAATCCAATTTAAGAATTATAGTATTACTAAGGAAAATAAAAACCCAGAATAGAAACAGAAGTGATAACTTGACTGAAGAAAACATTTCCAAGCTGGAAAGAGACCAAAGTAAATAGACTGAAAAGGTTCACATATTTCAGAGAAAATCAATCTCAAAAGACCCATACCTAGACACATACTAATGACATTTTTTTTTTTTAATTACAAGGACAAAACCCAGAAGTGTTGCAAGTATCCAGGTGGGAAATGATTAACCCCCCAAACAAGTTGTTGATGGGAGAAAAATAGCAGCCTGACTTCTGACCTCTTTGTAGCACTGTCAGAACACTTGGGAGAAGCATCTAAAAGAATTTTGTATTCAGCCCAGTCGACTTTCATGTGTACATGACCCCTTTTCCTAACACTTCCCAATTTTCCCTCACATCACAAAATACAGCAATGAGACTGACTGGTACTCAAAAAAAGAAAAAGTAGTTATATCTAATCCACTATGCTAACTTAGTTCCCTGATGAGATGCTAATGTTACATGTAAAAGTCTATTTTATGCTCCCGTTTCTCTTTGGTTTCAATGATCCTGACAGCTGGCAGTGCTAGTCTTATTTGCTGCTGAGAAAGGTCTCCTGCCCGAGGCCCCTGAGGTTTGAACTTCACCTCTCTCACTCCAAGGGTGGTCCTATTGTTTCCTTGCTGGTGGGAATTTACATTTTTTGGGTGTAGTGTTTGCTCAGGTGGAAGAGCTCAACATACCAAGTTTCGGCTCCGTGACTTCACTCCAAATGCCAAGACTTCAGTTTACAAATCATATTGAAAAATAATAGGCTCGGAGAGTTAAAGGGACTTTGTGTTCTTTAGTACAGCACCCCCTGTTTCTAGGTGAAGAAACAGAGACCCAGAAGGTTGCCATCACTTGTTTAAAGCCAGAGATTCAGGTACTATTTGAGTTGGGACTAATGAGGCTCCTGAATTTTCTGCATTCACCACCAGGCAGGCTCTGATGGGCAAGATCTATCGACAGGCCCACGCAAGCCAGGGTTCTTATGTGAGGGAGAGGCTTATGTAGGCCAGTGCCCAGAGCCCATGGGATGGCCAAATGCAAAGCTAATAAATACCCACTAATCAAAAGGCTAGTGAATTTCCAGTATGTGGAGAAGCACCTTCAACATGGCGCCTCAAAGCTCCTGACAACCAAAGGTAATCAGTGCAGAAGAGTCTGAGGACACAGGTGATGTGCCTCCAGCCAGTTCTTCTTCAGAATTCTTCAGAGATTTAACGTTTAAGGGCTCTAGTACAAAGAACATTTTTCTTCTAAACAAGCAGACTTGGCTCATGATACCTGGCATCCTGTCATCAAACAGGGGTCAAGGTCACAGCCTGCATTTGGAGATTCCATAGCTCTTTTACTTGTACTTGGGTAAGTCAGCAACTCATTAAGTTGCAAAAGAGCTTAATCAAACAAATAAAAAGAAAAAAAAATAAGTTGGTTCATACAACCACATACCAGGAAGTCAGGGTTGGGGTTGGTCCTAGGATTAATTTCTCCACACTGTGGGAAACATTGCTACCCACTCTGTGGGCCAATACCCGCGCCACTTCAAGTGCAGAGAGGAGAGAAGGCATCTCTCCCCCTGACGTTAGTAAACAAAATTCCATGGGGGACACTGATGGACTGTTAACTGTGGCCAGAGAGATGGGCCAGCCTGGCTCCATGCTCACTTCTCTGTCAAGGAGCATTTTCTGTCACAGGAAATGGGTACAGGGCAGAGATCACCATAGCCAGTGTTTTGATTATTATCTGTAGCGGGTTTCATACCTCGTGTGGAAGACAGCATGCTATCTTGTATTTCCAAACCAGGAGGAAAGAAATTAGTATTTCCTCTCCTTTGCCTTCCCCTTCACCACCGTCACCAACCCCACTTCTGGAAGCTAATAAGATGCCGTCTCTTGGCCAGGAGGGACAGCCCAGAGCCCCTCCAGGGATCTTGGTGGTGCTCTCTCCCCTCCCTCACATATGACAGTCACCAGCAGGGAGGGCAGAGGAATAGGCTCCCTTGGTGCCAGGCAAGAAACAAATTCATCATGGTTTCATTTCAGATGAGGAGGAATCACCTGAGCTGGAGTCTCCAAGACGATGCGCCCGTGCCTGATCAGGTGGGCAGTGCCGGCCACTCCGGTTGGCCCTTGGCTCCATCATGGGTGCAACTCATGCAGATCGAGAACAAGAACCTCCATGGGGGTGAGCCCTCCTGCCAGCTCCTCAGCTTCATTTCTGTCTTTATACTTTGTGGGCCCAATCTAAATGGTCAAGGCTTTCAGGTTTTTTGTTTTTTTTTTTTTAAAGACTTTATTTGTCAGACAGAGAGAGAGGGAACACAAGCAGGGGGAGTGGGAGAGGGAGAAGCAGGCTTCCCGCTGAGCAGGGAGCCTGATGCAGGACTCGATCCCTGGACCCTGGGACCATGACCTGAGCTGAAGACAGACGCTTAACCAACTGAGCCACCCAGCATTCCCTGGGGCTTTCAGTTCTTGAGCTTAGTACCAGGCACTCTGCCTACTTTATACCAGGAGCCTGGAACATAGCTATTTCTATTAACTCCCCTTCAGAGGTAAGAAAACCAAGGCCCAGTGAAGTTAGCTAACTCTCCTGAGGTCACACAGCTGCAGAATGCAGAATCTTGATTCAAAGTCAAATCTGTCCCCAAAGCCCATGCTACAGCTCATAGCAACCAGGTGAAAAAGGCTGATAGTCCCACCTCAAGGACTTCTGGTCTTGCTTCCTCAGTTTGCCAAATTAAACTTCAGGGCCTTACCTGGGGCCCCAGCAGAATAAATTGTGGAGTTTGCAAGCATAGCCTTCAATTTGGTTGGACCACCAGGACAACCGCCTCATTCACAGGCAGGCAGTAACGGAAGGATAATTAGGTTCTTGGTCACTGTAGCTCAGGCTGGAGGGCGAGAGGTTTGTAACCTCCCTGGATGGCTACAGCAGAGTGGGCCAGAGGGAAACCTGGGGAGGTGGAGAAGGAAACCATAGGGCTGGAGAAGAGGGAGGAGGACTGGGGACACGTGGGGGAGAAGGTTTCTGAGGCTTGTGCAGGGTAAAAGGGAAAGGCCACACAATGGATGAACAGATGCCAAACATCTCTGTTTTCAGGAGGAAGGCAGACATAGAAAGAAGTCCTCTGACCCCAGACAATTCTTAAGTACACCCTACATCCCGAGACAGCCTATAAAATAAATAAGCGAAACAACCTGCTATAAACACAGTGAAGGTAGGAAATTTCATAGTGAACCCTGAGGAATTCTTTTACTCAAAACTGCACAGTAAACCCAGAGGAATTCATTTACTCAAAACTGCTTTAGGATGGGTGACTACCTCGGGGACAGGGCAGCTAGCAATCTGCTGGCTTCTCTGGCTTTGTCACAACCCCGGGGGCGCAGAGCTGCAATGGGCAAAAGGGGTGTCACACTTGGGTCTGTGGTTTGTGTAAGGGAGGGGAGGCTCCTGGTGACTGATGCTCGTCCTCTCATCTTGGGCACCCCCCTTCCACAGCCCCCAGCCAAGGCTGGCCCTTGTCATACGGTGTGTGAAGCTGTGACCCTTGCAAGGCATCAGGACAGGGGTGGTGACTGGGGAGGGGGTGGGGGGAGCACAGTTGGCCAGTGGGTCATCCTGGACATGAATTTTATCTTCCACGGACCTTTGTGCCTTGAGGGCTCCTGGGATCTCCAGAGAGACGATTTTCTCAAGGGGGTCACACCAACTCAAAGACATCCTACCCAAGCAAAAATTAACTTTAATTCTAATTCACTCCAATTTAAGACATGAATATGTGCTATCTGGCATTTTTATAAATGAGAGGAAATGTTGCAGAAGCAAGTACTGAAAATTGCAAGGCTCCCAAGAACTCTGGGAAGGCATGAGTTTAGGGTTATAAGGATTCTGGAAAATTTTTTACTGGGATATGTGTTTCTAGTGTTTTTCTGATCACTGCCGGTTACGGAACAATGAGGCAGAAGAGAAGCACCTCCAGACCCTGGCTCATGCCACCAGCTGCCAGTGAAGTTTTCCTACTCCTCTCCCAGGGCAGGTGGAACATGGGATGTGACTGCCCTCCCGGGGTCCTCTGGGGCCTCGCTCTATCTGCCAAACACTGAAATGTATTTTATTTAATTTTAATTTCAAATGTATTTAATATCCATTTGTTTAAATCAGACCTTTTGATTAAGAGACAACCAAAACTGGATAAAGGAAGATCATTTTTACATCTAAAGAAACATTGGAGAAAAGAGGTGATAAAGAAACAAGGAAAAACAACGAAGAAGCTTGTATGTTACGGCTCTCCAAAGTGCCTTGGCCAAAACGCTAGTCCAGAGGGAAGGTTTCTGGGATCAAATACATCTGGAGACTCTGACAAACATTGGCGAGTCCCAGTGCTTGGGAGCATTCTAAAGGTTCTGACAAATCCTGCAGTGAGGAAAGCTGGCTATGTATTTTTAACCTGGCATTTCCCAGACTGACCTGAGAACTAGTGTTTGCTGCAAAATTGCATTTTACTATATGGCAAGGAGTGAAGGTGAAAAAAAAAAAACATAATAGGTGAACATGACTGAAATTTTATTTTATTTTTTTTAAACTTTTTAAAAAAAGATTTTATTTATTTATTTGACAGAGAGAGATAGCAAGAGAAGGAACACAGCAGGGGGAGAGGGAGAGGGAGAAGCAGGCTTCTCGCGGAGCAGGGAGCCTGACGCAGGGCTCGATCCCAGGACCCTGGGATCATGACCTGAGCCGAAGGCAGACGCTCAATGACTGAGCCACCCAGGTGCCCCGAGCATGACTGAAATTTTAGAAAATAAAGTCTAGCAGCATTGGGACCTATGTTATGCATGGTTTAATTCTGTGTAGTGTTTGGCCTCCATAGAGAGCAAGGACAGAAACATTTTCCTAGGACTGGACAATCAGAGGGGTGCCTTCTTCCACGCAAGGCTAGAAGCAAGCTGCAATGGAAGAGGTGGAACCAAATGGAAGAGATGAAATCAAAGAGTTCAAGGCTTATTGGTAAGGAATGAAAGCACACCAGAACAGCTGTTCTTGTGCAACACTCAAATGCTTCACTTGATACCAGCTCTAGTACTAGACACAAACCCACCCACATTAACATTTTGTGCAGGTTTGAAAGGGACGACTCCTTTTTTTTTAATTAATTTTTTTATTTTTTTAAAAGATTTTATTTATTTATTTGAGAGAGAAAGAGAGAGAAAGCACGAGCAGGGGGAGAGGCAGAGGGAGAAGCAGGCTTCCTGTGGAGGACTCGATCCCAGGACCCCAGGATCATGACCTGAGCCGAAGGCAGACGCTTAACCGACTGAGCCACCCAGGCGTCCCTGAAAGAGGAAAACTCTTACTTCTTTTGAAAACAGAAACACAGAGGAGAGGGCCATATAAAGATGGAGGCCGAAATGGAAGTGATGCAGCCACAAGTTAAGGGACACCTAGAGCCACCAGGGGCTGGAAAAGGCAAAGAAGACTCCTAC
Organism: Callorhinus ursinus; assembly: GCF_003265705.2. Lineage (NCBI taxonomy): Eukaryota > Metazoa > Chordata > Mammalia > Carnivora > Otariidae > Callorhinus > Callorhinus ursinus. The sequence continues at coordinate 26,708,372 of NW_027397079.1, forward strand.
CCTAGAGGCTTCGAAGCAAGTCTGTCCCTGCTGACACCTGGATTTTGGATTTCCGGCCTCCAGAACTGTGAGAGAATAAATTTCTATTGCTTTAAGCCAAATAAATAAATAAATAAATAAATAAATAAATAAATAAATAAATATAATTGGAAAGTTTTTGTCTTTGTAGAACCAAAACTCATTCATTCACTCACTCATTCATTCATTCAGTATAATCGGTTGAATGTTATATGTGCCAGTCAGAGCTGAGGCTGCCGAGAAAGCAAGCCAGGATCCTTGTCACGTTGGCTCTGACACTGGGCAGAGCGATGGAAGCATAGAGCCACAGGCCACCACGCTGGGGTCTTTCATAATGGGACGACTGGGACTGCTGGACTGAACCCAGGATGGAATCGCCCACGTAGCTTCTCTGTTTTGATCCCAACAGCAACTAAATGATTCTTTCTCAGTCACTGAAGCAAACCAGCAGACGGCTGTATGTTTATAGAACCAAACATTAACTACTGGGCTTGGCAATCTCTCTCTTCTCCTGAAGGCTCTGGAAGCAGCTATCAGACAACACTCTGGAAGATGCTGAAAACATTAAAAGATGAAATGCGGAAACTCGGACTCCGGCTCTGGTACTGCCCCACTAGGTATCTCTGTCACAGTGCAACATGGAGATCGCTCAAGGGTTTCATGGGAGCATTGGACAGAATGACGAGGGCCTTTCAACTGCTCCTTCTACAAATGGTAAAATAGAAGGCTACTCACAAAACCTCTTTCTGGAGATGAAGGGTTTCTATCAAGTTACATGCTGGCCAAAGGTGTGTTTGTAGAATTTGGCCCCCTTCACCAAGAGAATGTGTAGTCTCCTTGTTCCTGACCACATTTCAAGGTTGCCTGCATTTTAGTCTATGAAGCTTCTGTCTCTGATACAAACACCATCCGTTTTAATAAAGGGATAATTGTGGTTATGGGCAGGGCACTTAGGTCTTTAGTAATCACATCCACACCACTTGGCCTAATCCTCTAAAATAAGCTATTCCTGGGGCGCCTGGGTGGCTCAGTCCCTTAAGAGTCTGCCTTCGGCTCAGGTCACGATCTCGGGGTCCTGGGATCAAGCCCCGCATCGGGCTCCCTGCTCAGTGGGGAGTCTCCTTCTCCATCTCCCTCTGCCCTTCCCCCCTTGCTTGTGCTCTCTCTCTCTCAAGCTCTCTCTCTTTCAAATAAATAAACAAAAACTTAAAAAAAAATAAAAGAAGCTATTCCTAAACCATAAAACTCTCAAACTGTGCATATTGCCCTAGAGACACTCGCAAACAATGAGAAGCAGCCTGAGAGTCACCAAAGACACCTCACTGTCCAGCTGTCACCAGCACCCCCTAAGATCCCAGATTCGAAGGTTGCCTCTCGGTGGTGCTGCCATGGACGTGTTGCGGGAGCTGGACACCCAGTCTGTTTCTGAAGGAGCCAGGCTGAAATTTCCGCTCCCGGTCCGGTAAGTAAGTACCGACAAATCTGGTTATAGAAATTTTGCACTTGAGAGGCTGGTGTGCCATCTGGGTGGAGTTGTCCGTCAGGCAGGTGGATATTCAGGTCAGGGATACAGATTGAAGAGCTGGGTATATGGCAGCTGTAGTTGGAACAGCGGAAGGGAGTGTTAAGGGAGAGAGAGCACTGAAATGCAGAAATCAACTAACAATCTCTGAGCGTGGACATTGTACACTCTAATGTACCAGACACTTTTCTAGTCTAGCATTTAAAAGATTAAACGAGGAGGCAGACAGTGGAAAACCGCCTTCAGCTATGGCAGATAGCAGATCTACCAATTACCACCACTCTTGCTCACTCTACCCACTGCAGATATCACTAGTCGATCGTGACAATTTTCTCAGAATCCTTCCCAACACCATGCTCCAGGAAGCAACACTAATTAATCAGATTTGGCTCTTGAGAGAAAAACTCTTTGCTATCTTTGGTGCCATGGAAGCCAAGAGAAGAAAGGCCTGTACAGAGGAGAGGGTAGGTGGGAGCCATTTCTTTATACTGGAGATGCAGAAGAGAACAAAGCCTGAAAAAAGCCAGCTGGGCTAAAGGAATAGAAGGTCTCATGGACCCATAGGAGAGCAGCAGGTCTGTGGTCAGAGTGCGGTATTCAAGCAGATGTTGGCATTCCTGTCTGCTGCCTGCTCAAGGGAGCACTGTGCTTGGAGCCAACAAGTTTAGACTGTAATCGGCAAGTTCCTAATAACTGACGGTGATGCTTTATCTCAAGAAATAAAAATAATTAGATTTTGAGAAGCAGTTAACAATCACATTTGCTTTCTGTGGATAAAATTTCACTTAATTTCCCAACCCCATCTTAAGAGTACAATAAGCACCTTATCTCTAAGTTGTATTAGATTGCCCATATGCATGTATGCATTTTGTTTTCATATTCCACAGTTGCATTCAGGGAACATTGGAAAAGCTTTAAAGAAAATCCCTAAATGCAAGTGGCTGCCGATGGTGGAAAACCATCTGTCAACATCATCTGCTTTCTGTATCTACGACATTTGACATAAAACACGTAAGACAAAACCTGAGACGGCCCGGAAATGGACACTGAGGGATTCGATCCCAGGAATCATCCCGGCTCCGGCTCTATCTTGGGTTTGACCTTGGGCGAGTTGGTTAACTTCTGTTGTCCTTTGTTTCTTCATCTGGAAAATGAGAATCCTGGCCACAGGCACTCTAGTTGAGAGAAAGTCTATGATTCATCAGTGGCCAACCCACCTTTACCCCCCAGGTGAGTCCTCATGAATAATTTATATACACCTGCAGGTCAGCTCTGCAAAGAATCAAGTTTCCCCTATTTGTCTGCTTCCAGTGGAATTAAAACTCCCTGTCCTCTGCCATCTAATGATACACCCAAAGTCTGTAGAGGTCAGAGTTGATGACATCCAAGGTGCTTTCAAAGTCCAACATTTCCAGGAAGGGACCTATCAATATTAATTAAGTGCTGGCAGATCTCAGGATTCCTTAGGTTATTCTAAAAAATGTGCAAGCTCACTCATCATGTGTGCCCATGAGGAATTTGGATATACCTGCAGATTTGGTTACTATATCAGATGGGCCACATCCAAAGACCACAACACTCTGCTTCCTGAATTTCAAGTGTGTTCTTACTGAACATTCTGATGAATACCTAAAGAATTATGTGAGCTCCTAGCCCAAACCATTACAGCGGTTTTGGGTAAACTGGGAAAAAAAGTAACACAGTGTTGCATTGTCATTATTAACCCTAAGTGATAAATCAGCCATCAGGGCTTCATGCTGGCCCATGCATTTCTTTGAATGTTGTACAGTGAGGAGCTGTGAAGGGACCCAGAGAAGGGCAAGGGGGAAACATCTGGACTCCATCCAGAGACAAGCATCCCTCCCCTCAGAGCTGATATTTTTGCATGAGGGATGGGTGAGCTCTCAGCTATTTGGTCCCTGGACTTGTCTTCTGTGTCTCTGCTTTCTTTCCATTGTCGTGTCCAGGGTCTGCTTCCTCTGTCCAGCCATCAACGGCCGGTACCCCTCACGATTCTGTCCTCACTCTTCCTTTATACATAGAGTATTTACCCTTCCAAGCCTCGCTCATTTTTCTGGACTTAAAAAGGCCTCTGTTGGGGCGCCTGGGTGGCTCAGTCAGTTGGGCATCTGCCTTCGGCTCGGGTCATGATGCTGGGATCCTGGGATCGAGTGGGGCGTCTGCTTCTCCCCCCCCGTCAAATAAATTAAAATCTTTAAAAAAGTGCTCCTGTTGCTGATGAGACCTGCATGTCCTCCCGGTCCCTGCGCACCCCCCCTGGGAGCACAGAGATGGGGGTTGGGGGGAAGCATGAGTCCACCTGCCCTCCAGCCACTTGCGATCTAAAGCTCCATGAGGGGCACCATCAGCCAACCCATTCTCTGAGCTCGAAACCTGGATGCACTTCAGACTTCTTCCCTCTTACCCCTAACAGGTGATCAGATCTTTTCTGACTTTCTCTTTTTCCTTGCTGTCACCTTCTCTCCTCAACTGCTGCTGCCTTCACTTGGGGCTTTGATTGTCTCTCACCTGAACTATTTCCATAGTGTTAACTGATGTCACCACCCCCACCGTGCCCACTCCACTGTAGCCAGAATGATCTTTCTCGAGTGAAAAGCAGATCATGGTTTCTGTTTGCCATGTCCTTCCTTGGCTCTATAAACTCAGTCCTTTATTTCTACCCCCGGAACTTCTTGTGTCTTCCTGTGGCAGTTTCAAGCCTCTCCACCCCCTCTGCTTCTGCCCCTGCCTGGACAGCCTCTTCCTTTGTCTGTCTGGTGGGCTCTTGTTCATGCTTCAAGACCCAAGCTGATTTGTACCCTCTCTGTGAAGACAACCTTGACCCCAGCCCACCACCCTCTTCTCTATAGGACATACTGTGCCTTGACCCCAGCCCACCACCCTCTTCTCCTCAGGACATACTGTGCCTTGTCCTTGCCTCCAGCACTTACTGGCCTTTGGTTGGGTGTGGTTGCAGGGCAGACAGAAGCTGGGACTGCAATCCTCTGAAGACTCACTCGCATGTCTGCCATTTGGGCTGGGAAGTCTGTAACAGCTGGGGCTGCTCAAGAGGCAACTCTTTCTTTTTATGCCTCTCAATGTCAGAATAGCCTGACTTCTTCCATGGCAGCTCAGAGATCCAAAGGTGCATGGAGAGAGGGAGGGAGAGAGACAACCAGAAGCCATTTAGCCTTTTATGACCCACCCTCAGGAGTCTTGTGACGCTGTATTGGTCCAGGCCATTACAAAGGCCTGCCCAGGTACAGAGGAGAGGACATAGACTCTACCTCGTAATGGGAGATTGGCAATGTTCTGGAAGAGCATGAGGGTCTGGAAATATTATTGTGAGCATCTTTGGAAAATACCATCTGCCACATTTTCTTCATTAACAAGGTTTCATCTTACTGTGAGTTCTTGGTTATCATCATTCCACTCAACAAGCGCCCTAGTAAATAATACTTCGACATATCTGTGACAGATGGACTTCGATGATGGAAAAGGCCATCCAGAGTCACCATGAGGCACCCAAGCATCTGCTGAACTACCAGAGTGCCTGAGATTTTTCAGAGTCACCCATGGATGATACTCAGTTGCTCTCCACTAGGGACTGAAGGAATTGGGGAGGCATTTGGGCTTCTAGTCTGTTCAGCCACAAACTAGCTTTGTGGCCTTAGGCAACCTGTGGGTCACCGGATCTTCATATAAAAACCAGGGGCTGACCTAAATCCTGCATGGAGCCACTCTGTGGTCGGACTGGTATAAACCTGATTCTGCCAAGTCCCAAGAGTTACCACAGAGATGTTTTCCACTATGTGGCTTTTAACCTGGATTGTTTATGGTCATCTCCTCTTGGTGGGAACCAAAGGAACCACAAGTCTTACCAACCATAGACATCTGGTCTAGGCAAAAGTGGAGAGAAATCATCCCAAGGCTGAGGAGCCACTGGAAGGAGAAGAGTACGGAGAGAGAAGAAACAGAGGACAGACAGAGAAAAGGCAGACTGATTAAAAGTTTGTTGAAGTTGGCATTGGCTCGGCGTGACCAGGGCCGGTGACCTCGGCTGGTCTCCCTCGTAAAGATATGGAAACTTTAATAAACCTTGCTTTAGCTTGCATCTCTCTCTCTCTGCTTTGCACCACACCCCCCGCACAACAGCTGTTTCACCACTTCTAGGTTACAATATTTAATCAATACACAAGATTTGCTAGGCCTATTTATCCCACGGAGGGGACCCTCGGGTGGTTGGAATTAAATCAGAATTTTTGTTACGGACTTGGCTTGAGTTGATACTTGCCCATCTGGCTGAAACAAGAGGCATATTTTTCTGTTGTGCAAATGAATACTAATAATAAAGCTGAACAAGTCAACATCAACATTGCATAAGAACTTAGGTGGTTCAGAATTTTAGGGAAAAGAAGTAGTTTGTTCATTGTCACTTAAAGCAGAAGCATAGTGTGTTCTATGGGTCTTTACCTTCTTGCTGGACCCATACAAATAGCCAGGAAAATAATTGTATAGAGAAAGAGTTAAATGACAATAGTTCGAGAAGAGTGACAGCAGTTTCTACCAAGACAGCCTTGCAGCTTCTGTGGATTCTGCTCAGTACCATTGACAAGCCTGGCATCCCCATCTCTCCCTATGGATTATTCATTTCAAATAACATATATTGTGTGCTTTCCAGTAGGTCCTGTACTGGGGACACAGCCACTAATAAAATGTTCTCCCTCCGCCAAATTTATTGTGTCCCTTAAAGTAATACATGTATATTAAAGAAAATTTGGGGGAAAAAATCTAATATAACGGCTGGTAGCATTTTGATGTATTTTCTTCCTAGGTACATAAAATATGTATGTGGTTGTAATAATGCTGAATATAAAACATTTTATTCTGCTTTTTCTGAATGAGGTCATTTTATTAATGCTTGCGGCTAGGATGCAGCAAGGCACAGGGAAGAGTTTCTCGGAACTTTCCAAAGTCCGGAGCAGGTTGATAAATCAGGGCAAAAGAGGGCCTTGAGTGTTTTGAGAAATCACCTTAAGGATTTTGTTTGTTTGTTATTCTAAGATGTTCACCACCACACCCCCCCCCCCATTCCCCACAACACAAACCCACTGGAATATTTTCCAGGGAGCCATGAGCTAAGGATATACTAACAATTCAGTCTGACACCACCCGCTTAGACACAGTTTCTGCCCTCTAGATAGGAAGCAAATAAATGAATAAAACAGAGGTTGGTGCAAGATTTTGGAAGGGTCCCAGGCAAGTGAGAGGCACCTTCTCTTGACTTTCTTAAACTCACGTGAACCTACCCCTGGCTGTCACCTGTACAGTCCTGCCCTGTGGGAGGTGGCCTCCCTGTCTCCAAGTGTTCCCAAGTCAGAGGGGTCAGAACGGAGCAGGGAATACTTTCCTCCCAGGTTGGCTGGTATTTTCAAAAAGAACAGAAGCAAAATGCCAGGAGGAGTTAGAGAAAATAAAGATGATGTAAAAATTGTCAGGATTCCACGGTGAAGTGTCTGAGTCCGCAGAGAGGAGTGGAATTTCCATACTAGCCCTGAAACCTCTTAAATGGCACGAGCTACATTATGGCCCCAGAGAACTCATCCAACTTTTTGTGAATCTCGTCTCCTGGTCTTCCTGCTCCCACATGATGAGTATCCTGTGTCCCCGGTCTCAGGAGGGGCTGGTCTGGTCTTGCCCTCCCTCGATATCACCACAAATTCCTGTCCTGACAGAGATCAGAACATTCAGGGAGTCAAACCTCAGAGAGGTTCTCTCCCCTGCAGGGGGTTTCCTGCCGAGGTCCTCATGTATTATATGGGGGGGAGGGGCATAAGTAAGGTGTTTATAATGGTGCCCAGCACCTCCTTAGTGCAGTGTGTTTGTCATTATTATTACTAATATTCCAAGGGTGGCTGACCTCGGTGATTAATAAAAAGGGCTTTCGAAGGGAGTCCAGATTCATCCATCAGCTCGGAGTTCCCTTTCCCACCCAGTGAGAATTGTGCTTTTAAAAGGCCATCCACAGAGGGTGCAGAGCCCAGGAGTTGACATCATATATTAACACACATAACAAGCCATCAACTATATGGTCAGGAGTGGTGGTGGTGATCTTTTGGAGAGGCTCTGTGCTTGTCTACACAATCTAGGGTCTGTTCTAACAAGGCAATTCCTACAGGGTTTACCTCACCATATAACATTTGAGATTTCCTCTCTGAGACTGTCAGGCATCTTCTAAATCTAACTCAACATATTGATTGTGACATTTATTGAGCTACTACTATGTGCAAGGCTGTGGGCTAGGGACAGGTAAGGTATATGAGGTCACTATAACAAGACCTAAATTACTGTATACATACTAAGTCCCAGGCACCACATGATGTGTTTATGGGCTCATTTTATGCTCGGAGTAGTCTTTAAGGTAGACATGCTTAACCCTATCACGAAAAGGAGAAACACAATCAAAAAGGTTAAATAATTTTTCCAAGGTCATATTCTAATTGCTGTTGGAGATGGAATTCATACCCTCCTCCCCTGCTTTAAACTGTACCTTTCTTCTTTTTAAAACCACTCGAGAGTCCTTTCCTGTCCTTAAGGAGATCATAGTTTTGGAGAAACAATGAATTGCTGTCTTGTTACTTCAGCATCTCTATGTGTCCTTAATTGGATAGATTTTGAATCAGAATGAGTAACTAGATGGTATTATTTCCTGGATTGAAAACCAGATGGTATTATAGATATTTCTTTGCTATTTGGAATTCATTTTAATTATACAAGTAGTTTGTGCTTATTGAAGAAAATTTTTTGAATGAAGAAGTTTATTAATATAAAAATAATTAGTTAGCCATAATGGTATTGTCCAGAGATAGCAATTGTGAACATTTTGGTGTGCACCTCCTTGTTTTATTTACATCTGATTATTTGTTCATAAAATCGGAATCCTATTACATTTTTGGCTTTAGGATCTACTTCTCTAACTTAACATTACATCATGACTATTCCCTTGATATAGTTAAAGAATAGTTTGAATAAATATTCTGTAAAACACAATTCTGATGACTTCCTAATATTCCATCATGCGGATAGACCATAATTTATTGATTTGTTCCTTAATTTCCTTACTTCCGGAGACAGACAAGGTCTTTGTAAAGGAGTGTGCATTTTGTGTGTTGCAAAAGGGCGCCTGTCAGTTTGGTGGAAGGCTGAAATCAAGCTGACACCCTCCTTCCTGGGACACACACACATATCCATAGGCTGCAGGGTGGGGATGGGGGAAGGGTGCAGGCCAAAGAACATTTTTTCTAATTAGCGCAAAGGCCCTAGAGGCCAGGGGCAACCTTGATGATAGATAATACTTTGCTGAATTAAGACAGAAAAGTCTTAAATATTATCTGCTATTGGCAATTTCTACCAGCAGAAACTGCAGTCACCTGCATTAAATTCTGTGCCTCTTTTGTCAAATGAAAAAAATTCATTATTTTTATTCATTATGAAATGATCCCCATAAGTCTAGTCACCATCTGTCCCCATACAAAACTATTGCAATTTTATTGACTATATTCCCTATCCTGTACATTACATTCTCATGATTTATTTACTTTAAAACTGAAATTTGTCTCTTTTAATCCCCTTTGCCTATTTTGTCCATCACCCCCACACCACTCCCCTGTGGCAACTATCAGTTTGTTCTCCATATCTATGAGTCTGTTCCTGTTTTCATTTTCTTTGTTTTTTTTTTTTAATTCCACATATAAGGGGAAAAATACTGTATTTATCTTTGTCCGACTTATTTCACTTAGCATATATACCCTCTAGGTCCATCGATGTTGTTGCAAATGGCAAGATCTCATTTTATTTTATGTATTATGGTAATATTCCACTATATATATGTATATATAATATCTTCTTTATCCATTCATCCATCGATGTACATTTAGGTTGCTTTACTTCCATATCTTGGTTATTGTAAATATTGCTGCAATGAACATAGAGGTGCATATATCTCTTTAAATTGATGTTTTCATTGTCTTTGGATAAATATCCAGAAGTGCAATTGCTGCATTGTATATTAGTTCTATTTTTAGTCTTTTGAGAAACCTCCATACTGTTTTCCATACTGGCTGCACCAGTTTGCCTTCCTACCAACAGTTTATGAAAGTTCCCTTTTCTCTGCATCTTTGCCAATGCTTGTTATTTTTTGTCTTTTTGATAATTCCTATCTGACAGGTGTGAGGTGACATCTCATTGTGGTTTTGATTTGCATGTCCCTGATGATGAGTGATGTTGAGCATATTTTCATGTGTCTCTTTGTCGTCTGGATGTCTTCTTTGGAGGAATGTCTATTCAAGTCCTTGGCCCATTTTTCAATCAGTTTTTTTTTATATTAACTTGTGCAAGTTCTTTATACATTTTGGATATTAACCTCCTATTGGTTGTATGATTTGCGAATATCATCTTCCATTCAGTAGGTTGCCTATTCATTTTGTTGATTTCTTCCTTCACTGTGCAGAAGCTTTTTAGTTTGATGTAATTCCCTTTGTTTATTTTAGTTTTTGTTGGCCTGGCCTGAAGAAACTCGTCCATAAAAATATTGCTAGGAGCTTACTGCTTATGTTTTCTTCTAGGAGTTTTGGGTTTCAGGTCTTACATTCAAGTCTTTGATCTGTTTTGAGATTAATTTTGTATATGATATAAGATAGTGGTCCAGTTTCATTCTTTTTTTTTAAAAATTTTTACTTTTTTTATTTGAGAGAGTGAGCAAGAGAGAGACAGCACGAGTGGGGGTAGGGGCAGAGGGAAAGGAAGAAGCAGACTCTCCCATTGAGCAGGGAGCCTGACTCAAGGCTCAATCCCACGACCCCATCTGCTGAAGGCAGACGCCCAACCAACTGAACCACCCAGGCACCTGTCATTCTTTAAAATTTTTTTTTCTTTCTTTTTTTTTTTTTGAGAGAGAGAGAGAGCATGAGGGGAGGGGCAGAGGGGGATAGAGAGAATCTTAAGCAGGCTGCACACCCAGCAGAGTCCAATGTGGGGCTCAATCTCATGACCCTGAGATCATGACCTGAGCAGAAATCAAGAGTTGGACACTTAACCGACTGAGCCACCCAGGTCCCCCAGGTCTATTTTCATTCTTTTGCATGTGGCTGTCTAGTATTCTCAACACCATTTATTGAAGAGTCTGTCTTTTCCCCCGTTGTATATTTTTTCATCCTTTGTCATAGATTGACAATATACACATGGGTTTATTTCTGGGCCCTCTATTTTGTTCTGTCAGTCTATGTGTCTGCTTTTATGACAATGCCATACTGTTTTAATTATGACTGCTTTGTAGTACCTCCAGCTTTGTTCATTTTTCTCAACATGGCTTTGGCTATTTTGGGTCATTTATGGCTCCATGCAAATTCTAGGATTCTTTATTCTAATTCTTTGAAAAACGCCTTTGGTATTTTGATGGGGATTGCATTGAATCTGTAGATCATTTTTAGTAGTGTGGACATTTTAACAATATTAATTCTTCCAATCCATGAGCATGATATATTTTTCCATTTATGTATGTCATCTTCAATTTCTTTCATCTATGTCTTTTTAGTTTTCAAAGTATAGTTCTTTTACCTCTTTGGTTAAGTTTATTTCTAGGTGTTTTATTCTTTTTGATGCAATTGTAAATGGGATTGTTTTCTTAGTTTCTCTTTCTGATAATTCATTATTAGTGCATAGGAACACAACAAATTTCTGTGTTAATTTTGTATCCTGCAAATTTACTGAATTAATTTATTAGTTCTGATAGTTTTGTGTGTGTGTGTGTGTAGTCTTTTTTATATATAGTACTATGTCATCTGCAATAGTGACAGTTTTACTTCTTCCCTTTTAACTTAGGTGTCTTTTATTTCTTTTTCTTGCCTAATTGCAGTGGTTAGGACTGCCAATACTATATGGAATAAAAGTGGTGAGAATGGGCACCCTTGTCTTATTCCTGATCCTAGAGGAAAAGCTTTTAGCTTTTCACCATTGAATGTGATGTTAGCTGTAAGTTTGTCATATATGCCCTCTATTATGTTGAGATATGTTTCTTGTATACCCACCCTGTTGAGAGTTTTTATCATAAATGGATATTAAATTTTACCAAATGCTTTTTCTGCATCCATTGAGATAATCATATGATTTTTAGCCTTTGTTTTGATAATGTGATGTTTCATGTTGATTATTTGTAGATTTTGAGCCATCCATGAATTCTTAGTCCTAGAATAAAGCCCTCTTGATAATGGTATATTGTCCTTTTTACATATTGTTGAATTTGATTTGCTGATATTTCACTGAGGATTTTTCATCTATGTTTATCAGGGATATTGTTTTGTAATTTTCTTTTTTGGTGGTGTCTGTCTGATTTTGGTAATTTGTTTTTTTTTTTACTACTAATTCCACTGCATCATTTTTTTAACATAGTTATAGTTACTCAGAATCATAGTTCTGCAGGTAATGAGGGTTTTTCCATTTCTCTTTTATTTCCACAATGCAATGTCATGAGTATTTTAAATGTGGTAAATACATACAACCATTAAAGATCATTTTTAGCAATGGCAATTATTACTGATTGAAAGTATACTAACATGGTCCACACAATAATGCCAAATTTTTACATTTATGTAATTCCAGGGAATTTAAAGGACTTCTGTGCATTTGAGAGATGTGATTGTCATGCTGAGCAGTGTTGAATCTTGCCCAAAGTGGTATCAGCAGGGGCAGAAGGTTGTCACAGTTTTATAATGTCCTGCTCCACTAGAGGTGATAATGCAAAATTATAAAGGGGAAAACTAGTGGGGGTTATGGAGATTCTTTTTAGATTAAGAATTAAAATGACATTTATTTTGGAAATGTTTCTCTGCCTCTGCCACAGGAAACATGTTGGACTATAAATTACCTAATACATTTTGCATGTCCCTGAGTTTTGGCTAATGTACCAGTATGTTTATGAGAACATCCATTTACATGATATAAATCTGCTCTGAGCACAGCTCAGAGACCAGACACCCTGGTTTGGAATTACTGCTGTTGTCCAAAACAACATCTGGGAGCAGGTCTCAAAGGGGCTGCATCTGACTATTTTAATCCTCTGCCTTGGACAGAGAGGCTACAAATGTGAAGACCAGTGCTTGGTCCTTGCTTAGGGTCAGATTTTTGTTTTCTTTCTTTCTTTCTCTTTAATTCCAGTATAGTTAACATATACTATTATATTAGTTTCAGGTGCACAATATATCAGATTTTCATTTTCAACCAAGAAATGCTAGGGAAATACAGATGAACCATGACTTAATAGAAAGGTTAAAGTATGGATACTTGCCAGTAGTCTGCAGTAACGAAAGCAACTTCATCTTATTTTTCCACTAAGGAGAGTGAGTTTTAGACATTCCTAAAAGTTAAAGAAACACGTGACAGTAATGGTAGTCCATGAATCAGGGTGAAATCATGTAGTTCTTTGAAGGATCTCACTTGAATTTCAATTCAATTTGCACTGTAATAATAAATATTGGCCTTCGTGTAGAAAACTGATATAAAACAAGCATTCTATGTACTGTTCAATTGTTTTAACAGATAGGTGTATGTGTGTGGTGTGTGTGTGTGTATGTGTCATGGGTCAGCCTCACTGTAGCTTGTCAGGAGTAGGAATATGAAACTTTCTGTTTGTTTTCTTTTTCTTTTCCTTTACCTTGTAGGAGTTGCACGTCTGTGTAATAAGTTGACCTGTTTGAGATATTGGACATAGCAGAAAGGGAAGCAGGGGAGTAAAATTTAGAGTCTCTTAGGAGCTAGGTAATTTGGTAAGTTGCCTCAGCTCTCAGAGCCTCGGTTTCTTGACAGGGATGTGGGGGCACCTGGGTGACTCAGTCGGTTGGGCGTCCGACTCTTGATTTCAGCTCAGGTCATGATCTCAGGGTCATGAGATCGAGCCCTGCATTGGGCCCTGCCCTTAGCAAAGTCTGGTTCTCTCCCTCTCCTTCTGCCCTTCCTGCACACTGTCTCTCTCTCTCTCTCAAATAAATAAGTGAATCTTAAAAAAACAAAAAGAATAGGGATGCATTTTAATAGGAGGATTAAAATGTCAAACTTCTACGGCAATGTTGATCACCATTAACACATCGACACAAGCACATGGTCATCACCACCACAGGACAAGGCTGGGAATAGGTTCTTGCCCCTACCCTGCAGCTCTCACTGCTGCTTCGTATTGCCCAAACTGAGAGAAAGCCAGGCAAGCTGGGCCCTCTTACTTAGTTACCACCAGTTAAGACTGTGAGAAGGTCGGGTAACCCCCAAACCTACTTGGGGCTCAGCTTTCTCAATACTAAAATGAAGGGAAAGTACTGGAGACAGTTCATGGTCTTTTTGGATACAAATTTGTTTGAGTCTAGAAATAAATGTCAGGAGATAACAAATGGGATCCTGCTTCCCCACCTTTGGGGACGAGCAGAGATAATGACTTAGCACTTAGCACTTTGGCCACTGCGGCTGGCTTTTCCCCAGTCTGTTTTCTTCCCCTCTCTGGTTTTGACCTTTTGATATTGAGCTGTCAGGAAGCTGATCAATGATACACTTTGGATGGCTTGTTTTGTCAATATAAGGTGCTATAAGAGCCACTTTTCCTTTTCTTGTAAACAAGCGCTTGCTTATGAGCCAAAGGGGACTGCAGAAAGCAATGTGTTCTCTGTCAACACACACACACACACACACACACACACACACACACACACAGAGTGATGACACACTTTGAGTCCCAAGAAAGAAGATGAGTTGCAGAGTGACCACATGAGATGCTGTAACTTACGCCTCTTTCCTGATTAACATTCAAATTCTATTGCAAAGTTTTTGTCTTTAGTGACACCCCAGGGGCTTATGTAAAACTTCAATAGGGTGACCTTTCCAGTACTTTGTCCTGAGTGTCTACAGTGGCTGAGTTGCCCCTGCCTGGCCTTCCTAGGGATGGAAGGCAAGCATTATAAGTATAATTCAATTGTTTTAACAGTTAAGAGTGTGTGTGTTTGTGTTTCCAATAACAGTAAGTGGAGAGTAAATAACTCACCCTGATTTCATCCTAGGGGGAAGGCGATTTACTCATGATTTCAAGAAGCAATAAATGCTTTGTCTATTTTTCTCCTCTGTCCATGGACAATGTTGCCATCTGATAGGACATTTCAGTTGTCATGGAGTCTAAATAGCTTTTGCTCTAACTCTGTCCCATCCACTTGGGGATGCAGAAAAGCAAATTCATATCCCTTGAGAGCCAACCTGGCCCAATGCCCTGCTTTCAGTCTACCTTTTGACCGTGTGAGTCTGATGATAGTCTCCCTGCAATACCTCTAGGAGCTGAGATGCTCCAATCTTTACTCATCACCTGCTGCAATGTCGAATGGGAACTTGTGTGTTTGAAGTGAAGGTTTGGAAGGGAATGTTCTTTTCCCGAACACCAAAAAATACAGTTGATTATTCCTAAACACTTAGAGGTAAATGTGTGGATGAATATTAATGTAAATACTGTGTCTCTGATCAATTAAACAAATAAGGGCAAGGCAAGAAAAGTTGTGGGAGCTTCCCATGTAACCACCAATTTTAAAACCCAAAAGCTGTTTGAAAAAAAAAAATGTAAAAGGCAAGACTCAACTGCCTTACTTCAAATCCTACATTTGAGCTGGAAAAGTCAATGGTAAATTTTTCCAGGAATCTTAAATCAACCTCCTTAATAAAACTCTTTAATCCAAAATGCCCTCCCCCCTGCCCCTGACTGTAAAATTTATAATAAGACCTTTTATTACAATTATGAACATAAGACACTGGAAAGTATCTTATATTTGACAAGCCAAACTGTTAATACTGTCCTCAAGAATTCTCTTATTAAAATGCACACACGCACTCATACTTGGGATTTATTGGTCTTTAGTCTTGTTGCATTAAGTTCTTAAGCTGATTTTTGATATTACTCCTGTGGCATTTTAAAGCTTTTGTGCTTAAACTGCACATTCTTGTCCAAGCACAGATATTTCAAGCTGAAGTAGACAGCATTTTATAGAATTTCAAAGAGATATGCTGGCTAAGTGATGAATGAATGTATTTACTGCATAAAAGAGCAATCAAATGGGCCAAGATTTTTCTCCTACAACCAGAGGTTTTTTTTTTTTTTTTTTTTTACACTTCGATAATATATTTTAATATTGTCTCCTCTTTGGGACAGTGTATACGGAACAGGCTGTGTTTTCCCCTTATTTCTCTTGCCTGAGGGTCAGAACGACAGCTGGACACAAGCAGGGTGGCGAGTCCTGCCTACTTTGCTCTCTGTGCCATTGCCTGTCTGTTGGCTCCTGTGTTCCAGGATTTGCAGACAGCTCAGTGGCTTCCTTGAAGCTCTTCCTCTCCTTTCTGTTCTATTTCCTTCCTCTAGCCTTCCATTCGGTAGCGGCTTTGAAACCTCCGCGTTATTTATTCTCATTCGTTAACCTGACCGGCCTGCAGTGTTTCCGGAGGTAATCTGCTGAATTGGTGTGACTAGCTCTCAGGGAGATGGTTATGGCGCCTCATTAAATCAATACATATAGTAGGGGAGGAGACAGGTGTCAGAAAACACTGGGCCACTAGGACTAGAATTGCTGGGTACTAAGTATTAGCATTTTTAGAACTACAGCAAGAATGCGGAATGGGAATCCACTTTGCGCTCTCTGGCAATCTTGGGGTGGGGAGATCTCAGTTGATTGTTTTGCTGTTATAACCCTAGGAAAAAGGAAGGACAGTCTGTGCTTTGCCTGGTGCAACAAAATCAGATCAATATTGGCTTGAACTCCTACTCCAGACCACAAGTGAAATGGAGGTGTAGATGGGGGTGCTGAAGAGCATTCGCTATGGGTGGGAGAGCTTTAAAAGGCAAGTGGAAACCACAGTGGAATTTCAAGCACAAGGTGGCCTGTGATCAATGATCTGGTGAATGCTTTAGATCTTGATAGACCCTCTGAGTCAGGGTGAGCAAGGACAAGGCAGGAGAGGGACTCTAAGGCCGGGAGGATTTAGATGGTGAGGAGCCATAGCGGCGCCTGGGTGGCTCAGTCGATTAAGCATCTGCCTTTGGTTCAGCTCATGATCCAAGTCTCCTGGAATCGAGTCCTGCATCGGGCTCCCCGCTCAGCGGGGAGTTTGCTTCTCCCTCTGCCCCTCCCCCCTCTTTTGCTTTCTCCCTTTCTCTTTCTCCGTTCTTTCACAAAAATAAATAAATAGAATCTTAAAAAAAAAAGAAGAAGAAGGAGGAGGAGGAAGTGGAGGCAGCAAAGTGGAAAGTGCCCCACCCAAGAGTTAGGAGACCTGGGTTTTCTCTGTGTGTGCTCCAGCTTCCTGTGTGGCACACGGCAAGCTCCATCACCTTACTGAATTTTCATTGCCTCAGCAGTAAATTGGAGCAGTTAGAGGACTCATCCATTTCAGACACCGTGTTTAACACCATGGTACAACAGTAGGGAGCATAGATTAGATTTATGCCTTCCAAGAGGGTAGGTAGTCTTCTGGGGCAGATCCTAAGTCATCAGGAATTCACAGTATTGAGAGTTAAGTTCTATATCAGGGAAGTGGAAGGGGCCGTGAGATTATCAAGGAGCAGAAGGTTTCCAGAAGACCTTGCATTTGAACTGAAATGGAGAGGTAAATAGAAGTGAGCTAGCAAAGGTAGATGGGGCAAGGTTTTCTGAGCAAGGGGGCAATATTCCTGCTTGACTGCAGCATAAAGTTGGAAATGGTAGAGCTCTGATACTCTGTAACATCAGGAAGTTCCAGAAAGTTCTACCAGGAACGTTATGTGCTACTAACCAGTTGTGTGTCCTTGAGCAACTTTCTTTACCTCACAAAACCTTGTTTCTTAATCTGTAAAATGGCATGGATTATATGAGATATTATGTGGATTATATGAGATGATGAATGTCAAGCCCTTAGCCTGGAAGGATAGTAAACGCCTGATAAACTTTAATCACTGAATTATCATTATTATTTACATCTTCTCAGCCTCATGGACCCTGTGAGTCACCACCAGGGCCAGTGCACACCTATTCCAATCACTGTGGTTCTCTGTGAGGAGCTGCAGGTCTCCATGATGCCAGCTTCCTAAGAACTTGCCGTGGGATTAATTTGCGAGCCATTGTTTGTACTGGTTTAGCTTTTCTCCCTATTTCTAGGGTTACTGCTTTAAGTTCGTTTCTCCCTAGTACTTTCCCACATACTACGGTACCTAGGCATTTGCTGTGTGGAATCCAGATCAAATATTGGTACATGTAGCTCTATCTCTATGAATAATATGGCTTTCTATCTCTATTATTTTGACACAATGACCCGCGGATGATCAGGACTACCAGGAAGCCTTGGGAAACTAATGTACTTCCTGCTGCTTAAAATTGTTTTGGGCATCGCATTTCTCCCTAGCACTAAAGGTGGAGTTATACCCTTATCCTTTATGTTTCTCCTGGGTGCAAATCTCACTTCCGGGTTTGAAAGCTTCATGTAGCCTTTAAATGTGTCCCTCTAATTCTTTTATAGCAGAAGTCATTTCTATGATGGCCAAACCAGAGAGACGAGGCACTTGAAAAACCTACTTTCTTCTGTAGAATACGTGTTTGCCAAAAATTCGGCAGAGGTTTTAATCAAGTATATATATTTTAAGGAATCACAAATGTGTGCTAAGTTTGGGCAGTTTTGAGAATCAAATCTTAATAAAAACATATGGACCTTCATGGACATAGTCCGTTCTTCCCATATTTCCAGTCCTCTTCCTGCCTCGTCCTCCACCCCCCGACCTTGGGTGGTTAGTTCTTCCTTTTCTGTCGAACCACAGTCCAGCCGCAGCAGGTGAAATGTTGCAATAGCAAAAGGGATTTACAATTGTTTGTGCTTTTCATCAGTGACTTGAATAACATTCCTTTAGAACGATGGGCTCTGCCTCAGCCATGCAGATCTGAAGGAAGTGGCGACTGAAACAGACTGATGTATCTGAGCCCATGTGCGTTAGTCGAGAATTTAGATGTACATGGAATTTCTTGAAACACGGACTGCATGGTTTTGAGGCAGTCCCACTTTCTCCTCCACCCACACCAGTGCCTTCTAAATGACTTTGGTTAGACACAATCTATTAATCCTTCAACAATGAGAAAGGAAAGCAATGGAAAATCTGGCAGAGTGAATTGGGTATGAATCAATGTTTAAACTATTGGAGTGGAAGGCATGTACAAATACAAGAAAACCCCACTTTTCAACAAATGAAGAGCGTTGACTGAGCTTTGCAAAGAAATGTTTCTTATTTTTCTTCTTTGGTGTAAATTGAAATGAAGGTACTTAAGATATTGGGTTGAACTATTGAAATAAAGAGAGCTATTTAAATAAAGAGAATAAATAAATAACATTGAGCAAGGAATCACTCCCACAGATGGTAGTGTTAACACTCTTACTTGTTGTAACTGAGCATGCAGTAGGCAGGTTAGAAGCGAATGAGGGGCAGTTCTCCGAGAACCTGTTCTAGTGGGAGCTGGGTAGGAAGTGCGGGCTGGAAACTTCATCAAGCACAAAACAACGGGGGACCCCGATCTCAGAGTCAGAGCTAACTTCCTCTTGTGAACCTGTTACCCATCTCAGTCTCCACGGATACCCCCAGGATCTTCCCTTTTTATCAGCTTGGGTGCTTGCAGTAGATCCTGCACCTGAGACTAGAAGCTCCAGGTGGTAAAGACAGGTTTCTCTAGGAGCAAGTACAGAACTTTCCTTTGTTTTCAGTTTCCACTGTGATGCAAACTTGGTGATGTTTTCACTGCCAAAGAACCAGTAAAGCCCTGTGTTATAAACTGGGTCCATAGTCTATGATGTTCTGAAAAGTTACGCTTTTTTGGCGGGGTGGGACATTGGAAGGAGCACTGTGACGTGGGTATGCAGAAGCTCTTCCCCTCCCCCATGTCGTATTTATGACCTGTGCCCTTAGCTCAGTTCTGCCCAAGTCCCACAGGTGTCATGTCTCTGATTCCATTCCAAGTGCTCCTACCAGTGTCCCCTAACAATTAGCTGCCTCATTTGCAACTAACTGAATGGCTGTCCTTGGAATAAACATTTGAGCTCCCCTTTCAGAGTCCAACAGAATTACCATACTCGACTACTTGTTTGATATTGTAATCAGCGTTACCAGGCAGCTTTTGGGAAAGACGGACATGTACTTGGATACTGATCTCTTACCCTCTGGAAGATTGTTGTTTTAAAACTTTATAGCTGGAATCCAACTTGAAGATTCTGATTCAGTGGGTCTGGGATGGGGCCCAGGAATTTGTAGTTTTAACAAGTATCTCGGATGATTCTTATCATCAGAGAAGGCTGGAAAACACTGCTTTATTGTATACTCAGCTTTCCTCTTCCCCACCCCAATCACACAGACCTGTGAGATTATTTGCCCCACAATACAGGCTGTCTTTGTAGTGATTCTGCTTTTGGCTCAGGTCATGGTCCCAGGGTCCTGGGATCGAGCCCCGCATCGGGCTCCCTGCTCCGCGGGAAGCCCGCTTCTCCCTCTCCCACTCCCCCCCGCTTGTGTTCCCTCTCTCGCTGTGTCTCTCTCTGTCAAATAAATAAATAAAATCTTAAGAAAAAATTTGGGGGTCAGGGGGAAATGGGGACTTACCTCTAAACGGATTAGATGAGAAAAACAGAAGCTCTGATATGGAATCAACGTCTACACAATTTACCAGGGCCCTTAGCCAATACCGTGTGCCTTACCAATGCCTGCCAAAAAGCACACTGAGGTTCACAGCTGGGCAGGTGACAGATCCAGGCGCTGGGCATCACTGTGAAACCCTTGGCCCACAGTGGCTGAAGGCAATGTCTCCGTCGTGTCCATCCGGACCTTCCTCCTTGTGGTCATGGTTTTCTGTTACTGCTATACCTCCTCCCCGGGTCCTGCAGCTTGGAGTCAGGATGGTCTCGTTGACATGATCAGAGCTTTCCCACCAACTGCAAAAAAATGTCCCTGCATCTGAGGGCAGTTGAATCAAGTTTAGAGTGGAATGTCCCGGTTTCATGAACTATATTTCAAATACTCCAGGGCTGGCTTTCTGTAATGTACTCCCACTCAGATCTGTGCAGATGCCAAATGTCTCATGTACTTGCTTCAGTGTAATTCTCTTTTCGTCTCCTTTCTGTTTGTGCGGCAGTGGGGAAGGGGGTAGGTAGTCTGCTCCAGAGAGAGAATGACTTTTAGGCTGAGGGCTTTCTGGACAATAGCCACTGGACAGAAGGATTTGACGAGTCTGTTTCACAGTCAAACGTGACCTTCTGTTTCTACCCTCTTAAGATCTTTATCCTGCCTGCCAATTATTTTTCTACCAGGATTTCATCTTCCATGAGTGGCTTTACCTCTCTGGGTCCCAGTTACTCCTTTATAAATTGAAAGTCCCTTCTAGCCTGGGCAGTCCAGCACTGCACTCATTTTCCTCTCTGTTCCCAAGTGCCATCAGCCCTGGGGAGGCTTCTCTTGACTTTGGAGCTCTGGCGCCTCCCGGCTTTTCAGGACCGAGATGGCTGGAGACTTCTTGTCACAGATGGCGGCTGGAGCTCCGTTTTAGGCAGTGGCTCGGAGTGACTGAACAGGCGTGTTCGGTCAGGAGCCCCCATTACCAAGCCGCCCCAATGTCCTTACTCAAATCGCTTGTCAAGTTCCTACTTGTAAAATGAGGTTGCGATGATACCATAAAAACCTAAACTTGCTGTCAAATAACTTCTGTCTTCTGACAACCAATACGTTCATTAGACAACTTTCTCTTCCGTTCCAGCGAGGCTTCTGAGGAGTGATTTTTTCCCCACAGAGTTTTAAGAAATGTTTCCTCAGCTAATTGAGAATAAGGAGGTACATGAAATGTTTTTGCTCGCTATCTCAGTGATTCAGTCCAAAACGTTAGTTTAGGAGGTTTTGCCATGCAGGTGGAAACTTCAGAAAAATAAAACATATAAAGCCTCCGGGATCATTCTAGAGTAGACCCAACTGAAAACAGTTAGAAGCAACAGTCCTTAAAGACGTGTGTTGGTGATGGGTATACCTATGTCATAGGTACGGTGATCCATGGGAGACACTCAAGATGATATCACTTAGTTACGGAACATTAGAGACTACCCAGTCTTCATATGGTAGGAGTGCCTGCAATAAAAAAAAAGCATTAAATTTTAAAAAATTTGAATTTTATTTTCCATCGATGTACTTACTCATTGATTCCTTGTTGATTCTGTATTGACTTATTGATTATGAATTTCTTTCATTCACATCCTTATTTATTCATTAAAAAAAATCATCTCCAAGTGCTTGTCTGCCATGTGTCAGGCTCTGGGTGAAATTCTGGCTTTAGAACTCTGAACAAGGCTTGTGTCTCAGAGGAGGGGAATAAGCTGGCTAATAAATGGATTGAATGGTTTACAGATTGTGATAAATGCCATGAAGCAAATAAATAACATGGCATAATATTAGCAGTCAAGCTAGAAATCATTGAAATAAAAATTTTCCTACCCTTTTGGTTTTCCAATGCCTTGGAATGCTTTGGCTTTCCCATGTTCTCTTCCATTGTACCTCCAAACCAATAGTTCTCCAACTCAAGTTCCAATAACTCATTGTAAGAAAACAACCAAGAAAATGTCTAAGAGAGCTGCTTTTGTGTTTGCAGATAAACGGGACTCCTCGTTAACCTATCCTAGTTTTATCTTCTGTGCATTTTGAGATTCTTCAAAGTAGGTCACAATTATTTTTTAAACCACAGGAACCTTATTATATGAATACACACACACACACATATTTAAAGATTTTATTTATTTACTTGACAGAGAAAGACACAGCGAGAGAGGGAACACAAGCAGGGGGAGTGGGAGAGGGAGAAGCAGGCCTCCCGCGGAGCAGGGAGCCTGATGCGGGGCTCGATCCCAGGACCCCGGGATCATGACCTGAGCCGAAGGCAGACACAACCGACTGAGCCACCCAGGCGCCCCTTATATTTTTGATATATGTATAAGTTAAGGTTCAAGACAGTTAAAAAGGGGTTTACATTTGACATTGTTCCATTCAAATTCACCATGTTAATTCTCTGAAATAACATTGCCAGAAGAGATGAGAAATAGAATCAACCTACGTCTAAACTATGGACTATCTCAGAACTTTAACATTTCACCATGGCAAAGAACATCTGGTTCCACTGCCCCCTACCTTTCTGTTCTTTGTTTTGGCCTGGTTTTCCAGAACTCCTAGTTCTGATTCGGGTTTTCCTACTGATGGGTGTTTACCTTTCTACTGATTGGTGGACCCCCAGCAGAGCATTTACCTCCGGTGTCTTCTTAACCCTCATCTGCCTCATTTGCATGAATGTTGCCTGATTTAGATGAGCCGAGGCTTTAAAAATGCTCTTTATATGGCTTTCTGTTATTTCTCTGTATCTTAGAATCGCTTGTGTATTTCAGTGCTGTCTTCAATTTTTTTTTTTGCTGCAAAATAATTAAAAAGTAATGAGATTTATATGAATAAAATTCAACAGTAAGTCTCTCCCCGCACCCGCAAAAGCCCATGCCAAGACAATAAATTATAGCTAGTGTTTAAAACAACCAGTCTGGTATTGAGGAAACCAAATGGCTCCTTTCAAGTGGAAGAAGACGGGAGATGTTTTCTATATTAACAAGCAGCTCTGCTTTAGTTCTATTGGGAGGGAGGCCCATGGCATATGAGGCTGCATTATATTGGGTTGTAACATCTGTCACTGGCTTACGTAGCTGTTAATCTTTCATTTCAAATTGAGACTTACCAGTATTCATTGAAAACTCTCCATTTGTGCATGTCCTTTTGGGAAAAACTACCCCATCTTAGTGTCTTAGATTTTTTTTTTCCTTAAAAAAAAAAAGAAAAATGTTCAAGTTTAAACACATTTTTCACTCTGTAGCAAGCAGCATAGCAGCAGAAGTTGGGAGCTTGTCATGCATGCAGATGACCAAGCAGGCTTGTCTCCAGAGGAAGTTTAGTGTTGGTAGAAGAAGGGTTCAAATTAAAATTTAAATTTACCGATTGCCATTTTGATTCCTCACCTACAAGAAAATTGAGAGGTTGGTACAAATGGCATTCCATTAGCACTGCTCACGGGTCTTGCATATTTTTCTGTCGAGGTTGTATAAAGCCTCTAGCGGAGTGCCTGGATCATGAGGGCAGCATCTCATCTACTTGGGAGTCCAGGTACACACGCAACGCCTGAGGTCTAAACAGAAAGATAGGATGTCCTGCCCCAGCAAAAATCTAATGATTTTCCATATCTGTAGCAGAAAACTAATACAGCAGGGATTTCTTCCACCAGACCTGCTGTGCAGCTCTGGTTATATTAAAAATGCAAGAAATGTGCAAGGGGACCCGTTGCTGCTTATTTCACATTGATAAAACATAAATATTCCTAATGTTACCAATATAGTAGCTATCCTGTATTCTCATATCTATACAATCTCAGTGATTCAGAGGAGAATTAGTGTACACTGAATTTTTCCACATAGGTGAGGATTTTAGAATAAATCTGTCAGATTTAGTATGAACTGAACCCACAGCCAAAACAACCTTTATAAAGAAACATCAAATATTGGGTCTAAATGAAAGCTACATTCATTTAGATAGAATGGGATGACCAGGACTTCAAGGAATGAGAATACAAAGAAGAAAGTTCTGGAACCTCTAAACTGCAGCAGAGATGCAGTCTTGCAGGAGAAGTGGACAGCACAACAAGGTGCCTGGGGAGAAAGAAGGTCCACTCTTGGCTCTTGGGCTCTTTCTCTCCACACTCCTTCTGGTCTTTGGAGGATCCTTGAGGATGACCAGTTACCCGGGAATGAGAATCAGTTTCATCCTCTACTGAAGGCCAGATTCTTGGGCTCCTTTCAGAGAGCACTTGAGAGTTTGTCTGCCTGGCTACAGATTTTGGTCAGTAGATTTTCTCCAAGTTGGGAGTGAGAGCCTGGAAGCCATAGCCTATCCCCTCCCCAGCCCCCTACCCGACCATTCTCAGAAGTTTCCACTAGAAGCCTAACTCCAGTTATCATAAACATGTCTTTTGTCAGCCTGTATTTTGAAGAGATTGGACCTCATGTAGATTTAGTTCAATGTGGCCAGAAAGCAAAAAGAAAATATACTAAGGTAAAAAGACAAGAATTTTGCTTGTCCCTTTGCACACACGTCTAACTTTCTTTTTCATGGCATCACCAATATAGAAACTTCTGAGTTCCTTGAATTGCCCCATGACTATGACTATGACTGAGTCCATGGGGTGTATCACCTCATCTGGAATCTCAGCCTCTGGGAGCCTAAATTACTGTTATACATGTTTAAGGTACAGAGATATCACAGCCCAGTGAATTTCCAAGCTCAAAACCATAAGGAAAGGGCGAAGCAGCCGGGACGTATTTATTCATCTACAGAAAAGTATTGCTTGGAGCATTTTTTTTCTTTTTTTTTAACTTTCATTTTGAAATAATTTCAGGGTTAAAAAATATAAAAAAGTACCACATATCCTTTACCCAGAGTCCCCAAATTTAACATCTTACATAGCCACAGTGATCAAGATCAGGCAATTAACATTGATACAGTGTCATTACCTAATGTTCAGACATTCAAATTTTGCCAGTTGTCCCATTAAGGTTCTTTTCCTGGTCCAGAATCCAACGAAGGATCTCACCTGGCATTTCATCTTCCTGTCTCCTTCATTTCCTTTAATCTGCAGTGGTTCCTCAGCTTTTTTTTTTTTTTTTTTTTTGTCTTTCATGACCTTGACATTTTTGCAAAAGTACAGGCTAGTTATATTGTAGAATATCCCTCAGTTTGGGTTAGTCTGGTGGTCCCTCATGATTAAATTCAGGTGTGCATTTTTTGTGTGTATATCAAGATGTTGATGTGTCCCATTACTGGTAAGGTTCACTTTGATTACCTGGTTAAGATGATGCCTGCCGGGCTCCTTCACTATAGTTATTTTTTCCCTGTTTTTTATCTGATGAGGAGATACTTTGATACCTACTACTTTTAGCTTCCTTATGTTTACCTGAAGCAATTATTACAGGGATGTTTTTAATTTTATCATTCTTTCTATGTTTATCACTTGAAATTATACAGAAAGGAAGAACTTCCTCTTCTCCCTTATTTATTTATTATAAAGTTGTTTATTTATATCAGTATGGGCTTTTGATTCTTATTTTTTTCTATGACTTATATAATTCGTTACCATTGTGATTTATTTTCTTGTTCGAATCACCCCAGATTTGGCTATTGGGAGTCCCTTCAAAGAGGTTCCTGTGTCCGTATGACGTGTTCCTATCATTCTTTGGAGACTGTCCTATTTTCTGACGTGTGAAAATGTTGCAGGCTCATCTTGTCCTTTCCTTGTCCCAGCCCTGGAGTTAGCCAGTTCTTCAAGGAAGGCTGTTCCTTTTTTGGGAAAATGGTATTTAGAATCTAAGCTCTTAGAACTGGTTGTTCTCATTGCTTTTGGGATGTCACTCCTTCTGGGCTCTCCCGGTGGGCAGAGATAGGAAGTATATGCATTATAGACACACATCTGTTTCTGTTTCTGTCCACCTATGCACATATTAAAAACCCTAAATGCGGGCGCCTGGGTGGCTCAGTCGTTAAGCGTCTGCCTTCGGCTCAGGTCATGATCCCAGGGTCCTGGGATCGAGTCCCACATCGGGCTCCCTGCTCAGCAGGAGACCTGCTTCTCCCTCTCCCACTCCCCCTGCTTGTGTTCCTGCTCTTGCTGTGTCTCTCTCTGTCAAATAAATAAATAAAATCTTTAAAAAAAAAATAAATAAAAAAAAAAAATAAAAACCCTAAATGCATACTACATCCAATTCCACTCCAAACCCATGGGGCTCATTCTTGCCTTCCTCCTTTCTCGTTTGTAACTCTTTTCTCTGACAATGAGAATCCTAGTCCTCATATATTTATATACCTGCTTTATCCTAGAATATACATAAAATCATGTAACATCTCACCTTCTTAAGTGCCTGGAGGTAGTTATAAAAGTGAGAAATTATATGTGAACTTAAACATGTCATTTTAAAACTCCTCACCTTTCCTTCTTTACGTTATCACCCCTAATAACTCTCTATGGTAAAGAAAACTTTATTATTCTTCCAGAGACATGGCAAGGCTGTCTTATTTCTTACTTAAGATTCCACATTTATTAGAGGCTTCTTTCAAGTAACCCTTACAGGGGGAGGTTGGGGGGTGGGATCACAATATATCATTTTCTCTTTCTTTGATTTTATTTAGACTATCCCAAGCAGGCCAAAAGAAGACTGTTATCCAATCCATCTATTTTGCTTCAACCTTGTCTTTTGTCTAGTTTAACTTTTTGTATTAACAGCATAGGGAAACATCAGAGCTTCCAACATGCAAAGCATGGACTTCTGTCTAATTTCTAAAGAAGTTAGGGCAAGAAAAATGCAAAAGTTTTCTGGAGACCTGGAGATCTGTTGAGATTATCCTCAAAGATACTTTCTGCTGGGCAAGGATGCTAGCTCCCTGTTAAAGAAAAGACAGAATTGACAAATGCAGCTTTCTTAGTATTTCTCTGTACTCCAGTACTCTAAAATTGTTGCTCTGGGCCCTTTAAGACAGGCTATAGGACAACATTGCTGTGTGTCATCACTGCAGAAGAACTGACATGTACTGAAATACTGTCAATGTGGTTTTTTCAATTCAGAAAACAGCCCACGGATCTCTACTCCTTGCCTCCATTTCATTTAAGCATTGGATGCCAGTAATCGATCTAAGTTGAGGCAGTTTAAACCCAGTTTTCTTGCCCTAAGAAGTTCACCAAGGTCCTATGTTTATTCAGGACAGAGTTGATAATTTTCAGCAGGACCAGCTCTAGATAAAATCACAAGTGAGAAAAACTTGATGGAATATATGAGCTCACCATCTCGTGGGTCCAAGATATTTGCACTATATTTTTAACAGCCCAAGTAAGTAAAATCAGTCAACATGAGTAGGTTAAGATCTGTCAAAACAAAGACTTTTAGATTGTTTCAAAAACAATTTAGCTGCATATCTGTTATAAGATGGCACTTAAAAAATAAGTCATATTAAGGTTAAAATAAAGGGATGGGACAAGATATACTAGGACAATAAAAAATACGGCAGGATGGCAAGATTATCATACAAAGGAAAAATAAGAACAAAATTATCTAAATGGGACAATATGATAATTAAAAATAATAAAAGATACAATCACACAAAACCTATTATAGTCATAAAGCTTTATTTACTAACATGGCAAAAATATATATAAGGCAATAAAACTGTTAGAAAGCTTATAATCTAATAGATTTAGATATTAGTGGTAGATTATAATATTACTCTTTCAGTGTTAAACAGATTAAGTAGTTTAAAAATAAATAAGACCATAAATGTTTTGAATATATAATAAACTTAATTGTAGACATATAAAATTTTTTTCTTCGCAGTTTTTTTCAAATCTCCAATGAATATTTGCAAAAGTTGACCATGTACTAAGTCACAGAGAGAATCTAAATACAGTGCAAAAATTAGCACTATTATAGGATATATTATTTTACTGCAATATAATAAAATGGAAATTAACTATTAGAAGGTGACAAAAGTGGTCTAATAACTTAAAAACCAAAGCAAAACTGCTTTTTATCATACCTCTTGAGTAAGTAAGGAAATCAAATCTAAAATCCAGCCTACTCAGGAATTATGAAAATCATGTAGCACACATCAGGATCTGCAGGTGTTGACACAGGTAAAGCTATACTCAAGAAGAATTCATAACCTTAAATTATTTTGTGATCAAATAAGAAAAGTGAAAATTAACTAAAATCTAACTCAAAAATCTATTTAAAAAAAGAGACAAAAATAAAGTTGGAAAAATAATTTAATAGAGAATTAAAAAAAAATTAAAATTGACAAAACCATACAGCCAGTTTCTTAAAATGTCCAGAGAGACATACATACTGCTGGTAAATCTGGCCACAAAAACACTTCAGAAGACATATGCGTGCAATGTTAAGAATGAGAAAGGGAGATGTGACACACACACACACATGTATACACAATATATAATATCATATATATGTATAAAATCCAGATTCCAAACCCAAATGGCAAAAATTATAGACCAAATACATAAACAAATACAAATATGTAAACATATATGTAAATATCCTACACAATATTAGCAATTTAATCTAGAAGTCAAAGGAATAACATGTCATGATTCAAGCAAGTTTTCTTTCAGGAATTTGAGAATAGTTCAAAATTAAGGAATGTGTTAGTTATGTCTTATTTATAGATGCCTCTGCTAGGCAACCTCCCAGATGGCCCCCACTGATCTTCATCTTCTGGTTTTCACTTTGTGTAATCCCTTTCTCTTGATTAACTTGCTTCTAACAACAATTTCGCAACATGGAGGGGGATGGCATTTCCTTGATTAAGTTATAAAAGATTCTGACTTCCCTCTTAGTAGCAGACTCTCCCCCTTGCTGGCTTTGATGAGGCAAGTTGCCATGTTGGGGGGAAGTCCACATGGCAAGGAACTGAGGGTGGCCTCTGGTCAAGTGCCAGCTAGGAACTGAGGCCCTCAGGTCAATAGCCCAAAGTGACCTGATTCCTGCCAACAGCTACGTATGTGAGCTTGGAAGCAAATCTTTCCCCAGTTAAGCCTTCACATGAGACCCCAGCCCCGGCCAACACCTTGACTGCATATGAGACCCTGAACAGAGGACCCAGTTAAGCCATGTCTGGATTCCTCACTCATAGAAACTATGAGACAATAAATGTGTGTTGTGTTAAGTGGTTAAGTTGGTGGTAATTTGTTATGTAGCAATAGATAACGAATTCTGACGCCTAACAATCTTTTGGCAAAATTGACTAACCATTTTTGTGAGGGGGACCTCTATTTAGTGGGTCTCCTCTTTCCATAAAGGAATTTCTAACAGTATTGTGTCTGTCCTCTCTCCTTATCTTCCTCCCATGGGAATGTTTGGTGAATGTTGAAGAAAAAACAGGTCTCTTGCCTCTGCTCCTTCTGATCTCTCTGTTTTAGATGGGTTACTTTCCGGAATGCTTTCCTTCCTGTGCTATTATATTTACCAGGGCAGCTATGTCTCTGTGGAGGAGGCTTGCCATTACCCACCTTCACCTGGGTGAGTTTATTTCTAGGTGAATAATTAAGGAGCCACTTGAGTCCACACATCTATGCCACATATTCTGGTTAGTCTTGCCAATTAAGCTGGTGTTTTGATCTGTATCAGTCTGATTCTTGTGTTCAGAATTAGTTCTAGACTCAAAGTGGGGAGCAGGTAGAGTGATATTCATCAGTGTTCTAAAACCCCAACTAATGCTAATAAAAATTCTTAGTGAACTAGAAATCGAAAGAAGCTTTATTGAAAAGGCAATGAGTATATAGCAGAAGCCAATAGTAACCACTGTATTAAATAGTGAATTAATAAAGGAATTCTATAAAAGTCAGAAATAAGGCAGGAGTGCCCCCTTGCTACTAGCATCCAACCTTGTTCTGGAGACTATAGTCAGTGAAATATGGGAGGAATTGGAATAAAACATACATAGGTTGGAAAGGAAGATATAAACATAATTATTTTCCAATGATATATTTTCATACAGAGAAAATCCAAGATGATAAGCTGAAAAAAATATTTGAAACCAATAAGTACGGTCAGTAAAATGTAGAGAAAAAATAGGTACAAAACCCAGTTGCTTTTCTTCACACATCCATTATCTGTTAGAAAATTTAATGGAAAGGAGACCCATTTACAGTAGCAGTGAAATCATAAAATACGATATACTTAAAAAAATGTGAAAAATCTTGAAGAAACCTATAAAACTTCTCTGATGGAAATAAAGAGATGAAAGACAAATAAATGAAGAGAGAAGTAGCAGTGGTCAATGACTTCGGTTACTCTGGTGGGACAGTATTTACCATATATCTCATTGGCTAAATGGAAAATCAAATAATAGCGGTATAGGGTTCTATAGAACGTGATCAGGTAATCCCATTAATGTGGCATCAAAGTTCCAGATACCATAAGTTTCTGAATTATTTAACACTGTTTAATACTCTTTATAGTTTTGGGATTTGGACCAGGCATATGTCACACCTAAACACTTGACAATTTTAGCAGTCTTCAGTGATCTTCCCTCAGTCCTGAATGGCAGGACAGACTCATCATCAGCGAGACCCTGACACAAAGCAGAAATCATCTACTCTATGTATTTGCTTTGCTGGAGAATGGCTGTGTAGAATTACATGTGCAGTCCAAAGGGGGTTAACCAGATCCAGCAAGCTGCATTTTCTCCCAAAGCTAAAGAGTGGCTCCCCCTGGAGTCAGAGAGGTGACGAAGCATATGTCCTTTGAGCCCCATCACCTCTGTGAATCAGCCGCAGCTTTGGACAGCCTTAAACCATCTGTAGAGGTTGTGCCAGTTAGAATTCGAGACTCCAGAAAGATGCCCAAAGCATATTATTCCTCATTTGGTAGGTCTTTGGGTTCCAAGACCATAATCTCTATTTACCAGATTATCTGTTTTTGGTGATAAATGTTTTGTTCACATCAATGGCAAGTGTGCCAAGATCTAGACTTCAAGCAGTCAAGGCCCATGACGTGTGAAGGTTCTGTAGAAACCAAACACATAATAAATCCGGGGTTCCAAACACATTCCTCTGGAGTCATCATGACTCTGTTCTTTGTCTCACTGTCCAGTGAAATCTCTAAGTACATCCTATAGACTCTAAAATATATTATAGACTCTAAAATATAAAATGTATTCTATAGACCCTATAGACCTTTAAAATATATTCAGAGTTCCACCACTTCTTTATTCCTTCTGTCCCAGCCTAAGCCACCATTATTTCTTGCCTCGCTTAAATTGCAGCAGCCTCTAACTGATCTCCCTTCTTCTACCAAAGCCTTCTTCCTTTTAAGTAAAAGTCAGAACACGTTGCTTTTTTGCTTTAAATCCTTCAGTGGCTCCTCCCTTCGCTTAGAGCAAAAGCCAAAATCCATACAATGGTCCATAAGTAGAGTGACGATGTATTTTGTCCTACAAACAGGGACAGTTTGAGACTTAAAGGGAGAGTTATTATGAATTATTCAAGAACATTAGGCATCAACAAGGCTATCTTAGATAAAATGCATGGTCACCCTACCTACAAAGCCTTACATGAGCTGCCCTCACCACTCACCAATATCACCCTTACTCTCTCTGCTCTGCCCAAAGAGGCCTCCCTGCTGTCCTTTGAAATGCTAAGCATGCTCCCACCTCAGGGCCTTGCTCTTCCCTCTAATTGAAATGTTCTTCCCTTAGATAAGTGCTGCCTTATCCTTTGTCTTCTGGGACTCTGCTTAAATATCCCCTTATTAGTGAGACCCCCCCTGACCATCCTGTAAATTACAGCAATCTCGTTGCCACTCTCTACCCCTATTGTTCCTTATTCTCCTCACCCTGCTGAATTTTTCTTCTGCTTTATTTATCACCATTTATTATGTTAGATATTTATCTTATATTGTTTATGGTCTGTTTTCTCCCACAGGAATGCAAGCTCCATGAGAATGGGGACTTTGTTTTGCTCATGATTGTATCTCCAGCCCAGAACAGTGTCTAGCTTGTAAGGAGCACTATATAAATATCAACTGAAAGAATGATGAGTGGTTGAAGTGAAGAGACATGAAGAAATCATGACATTCCCTGTGGAATGGCATAAAATATTTATGCTTAATCCCATCATAACAAGTAGGAATAACTTATGAGTGGAAAGTATGGCCATATGATGTTTGTAACATCAAATTATAAACACATATGTCCGCAAGCAACATCATCAATGAAAACATAATCCAGCAAACTGTTGAGCTAAGAAAGTCGAAATTCTTCAAGGTGTTTATGTTCATATTTGCTTGCAACTTATTAGTTGATTTGTCCTACTTTTACCCTTGCAGGTACTAAAGGTCTTATAAAAGAAATGTTGGAGAAAAAAATATATCATTTTGGACATTCTTCCATTGGCTTGACTGAAGACAGTTTGCTAGATTTCAGTCACAGGGTACCCTGGAATGTTCCGTTGACCTGAAGCTTAAGAACTGGTGTAAGAAATCACAGCCAGTTCAATGTAAACAGCCCTTTGAGATCTTCTCCTTCTTTACACGGACCAGCAAATTGGGATCCAGAGAGGTTGTGACTTGCCTGAGAAGGCGGCCCTCCAGTAAGGCTGTCCCAATATGCCCCTTTATAATAGTATCTGAGAATGCCCACATCACCACACTTTTGCTTATGTTGAGGCTTGTGTAAAATATTAGTCAATTTAATAAAGGCAAATTGGTATCTCCTTTGAATAATTTTGTTATAATTTAAATTAATTTGCTAATAATTAAGGAGATTAAATTTTTTTCCCATACATGTTTACTATTTGTGCTTTTTCTTTTGTGAATTTCTATTAATCTCTTGTGTCAGTTTAGCTATTGTGTTAATCTTTTTATTCTTGAATTATCAGAGCCCTTTGTCTATGTAAGAGCTCTTATCATGTTGGTGGTCATTTGCCTTATACTTTTGTTTCTGATTACTTTTTGATACATAGAAGATGAGTACATAATTTCCTATATAATTTTTTGCCTTTGATTTTATATTTATAAATATTTCCATACCTGTGTGTGTGTCGGGGGGGGGAGTTTTATATGTGTATATGTGTATCTTTGTTGCTCTTCTCAGTAAGTAAGGCAAAAGTCATATGGGTGATAGTTTATTACACACAAACCACCCTGTGTTGGTCAATCAGTCAGGGAGTAAATCACACTTTCTTTCTTTGTGTGTGTCAGACTGGTGTGAAAGGAGTGCTGAGGACCAGTATGTGTCCCACCATGGGAACCCTAGTCTTCTGCGCAAGGAGATAGCCAACCCCATAAACAGGAATAACGGGGCTCATCCCTGCATGCTTTTCTACCTTTCTTGTCCTTTCCCCTTATCCTTCCACTGTCATATGCCACCTTCCTCTCCTTTTCAAATTTTTGAACAAGTTTGTAGGAATTGGGATGGATTTGTCTTGAAAAAAGGCAGCTACACACTATACCCTAGGTTTCCCAAATGTGGGACTGTATTTTATTTATTTTTGAATCCTCAAAACCTAAAAGGATACATAAATTCTGCATTGTTGAATAAGGTGACATAACTTTGAACTTGAAGCAAATAAGGAATATCTTTGAGAGTACTGATAAGTATACACATAATTTCATGTGTATACTTGAACAAATTTCAATCAAAATTGAGATTTTTGAGTCACACATAAAACAAAAGTAGAAAATAAGCAGTGGAATCAGATACAGAGGGAGGTTTTAGAATTTTTCCCTAAAACAAATAAAAGCTAAAGACTCTACTGGAGCGCTTCTGGCTTTCCTTACTGGTCTTTAGATGGGACATAGACCAGCTCATCCTGTAGGATTTTTCCAGATGTCTGATGCTATCATATTTTGTAGGAAAAGACTAAACGAGGCAAGATGCATAACCAATGGTTGTTCAGTCTTCGCAGTGTTCTTTTTCTGTCTGAACATGAGGCTTCCATTTGTGGACCTGGCCCTGCTGCTTCCCTTGCCCCGGCAATGACCTTGACTGCAGACAGCAGAGATGGAAGGTTCTAGTACTTACATCAAATCCATTTTTGCTGGCGACTCTGCTTTCCTTTGTGCCCAAGTCTGATGACTGGTGTTTGCCCTATTTTCTTTATCTCTAGATCACTATTTTGTAAAGCTTGGGGTTCTGTAGTCTCTTTAGAAGCTGGACCCTGTATTGCTCTTCACAGGAGTCCTGAACTCACCCTTGACTCCACACAAGGGTTGGGCCTATGCGTCCTGCTGCATTGCTTATCTAATGGATGTTTGCTGGGAATCAGGAATGCCCCATGGCTGAGGAAAGGACGGCCAGCCCCAACACCAAACATGCTGCTAGCTCCCATTGGGCCTTCGCCTGGTTTCTCATGTTTTCTCTATCACATCAGGCTGTTTCCCCACACCTGCAGCTCTTCGCCACCTCCTTCCCCCGGGGATAGGTCTAGGCAGGTTGCGGCCCCTTCCAAACTGCTCCATTTGGCCATTGTTAACTGCACCGACTTAGCCCTGTCCCAAGATGCAGCTGTGGCAATAAGCTAAAGAAACACAACATCAACAAACTCAACCAAATTCCTGATAGAGAGGATTCACAGTTCTACAATGAGCAAGATGGTTTGCCTTTGGCCTTCACACTGAACTCTTCCCCCATTTGCCACAGTCTTTAACACCACTTACGTCTCCTCCACTTCTTGCTCAAAACCTATTCTTTCATTGCAGTTCTTCTAAAGAACAGCTCAGCAGAGTGAAAGGATAAGTAATTTAGAATGTGTAAAGGATGACTTTTTTTTTTTTTTGACGAGGTGGGGGAGATGGATCATGCAGGCTGACCCCTGCAGCTGAAAAATCTCAAAGTAAGATTCATCTCTTCCTAAGCTGGATGAAGCTGGCTCTATTTAACTTGTGTGTCTGTAATTGTTCATGCCCCTACACTACTTGTGAACAACGAACTCTAGTTATTATAAGCAGAAAGGGAACTTACTGATAGAATATGGGGTAGCTAACAGAGTTAATAGGGAGGATGAAGAATCTGACAGGTGCCAAGGGAAGTGGATGGTTGGCACAGGCTAGACCACCACACATGGGTACAGGTTGGAGAGGGTGCTGTGGTCACCACTGCTGCTTATATGAGTGTCACTGGACCCTGAATGTTGCCAGTGATGCCACCAGGATGAGTTCTAAATTGTCCTGCTCCTAAGAGTCACTGCTCCAGCCTAAAAATCTTAGGCAAGAGTGAGCTATGACCGTATCCTAGCTGCTTTCCATGAAAGCTTACATAAAGGTAGAACTTGAGATAAGGGTTTGGATGCAGGGCAGACAAAATATGGCAAGTGTTTATTCCTCTCCTAGTAACTTGCTTGAGAATATCTGTAATTAATTCGTTTTCATGAAGGGGGACGGTGAGAGAAGACTTACTTTTCCAGGGCAGGGAGCCAAGCTGCAATCTTGATCCCTGAGAGTCAAAGGAGACAGATTCCTTCACTCCTGCTTGGAGGGGAACTGGGAAATAGAAAAATCTATGAGCAAGAGGTAGGGGCCTTGTAGGTTCTGATCCCAACTCTGCCATTTCATTGCTTAGAAAAGTTTGTCAACTTCTCTGGGCCTCAGTATTCTCACCTGTAAAATGGGGAGAATTAAGTGAGACAATACATTCAAAATCCCTAGTATGGAGTTTTGCGCATACTAGGCACTCAATCAATGGCCGCCATCATTACTGTTGTTACGTTAATGTTTATTACTTCAGTCCATTTCTCTGAACCTCGTAGTCACATCAGCCTCTTCCCTCCCCACCACGGGTAACATGTCATGCTCAGGTCCAGCTGCCTGCAGTGGCTTAAGATGTTGGTTCCTCTGTGGAGAAGAGGGATAAGGCAAAGGGCCAGAATGTTACGGAGTGAATACGTTGAAATGTAATTCCTCTACTAGAACTTTGGGGTAATTTGGGGATTGTGATCAGAAAATTGCCACTTACTGCATAGAGGAGTAAACACATTTTTCTCTTTCCCCTTCCTCTGAATCCCACCCAAAACATGGAAAAATAGATACAAAAACTCCATCTTCAATTAAAAAAAAATAGACAAAGAAACTGACACAATCCCAAACCCACCTAGACCAAGGTGAAATCATATGTGGTGCTCTTAGTAATATTACTAATTATGAATTAATATTATTAATATTATAAAATATCAATATGAGTAAAAAGACAGATCAATTAAATCATTTGACTTAATATAGGTAGCAAGTGGCAAAAAAAGAATTCAAACCTAGGTCATCCAGTTCCACTGCCCGAGCTCTCAACCCATACCGTGATGCCTCTTTGATATGCCTCTCGTTGAACTTGAGCACTCCCAAAATGTCTGAGGCAGAATGTTGAAAGGTATATCCAATGACCACTCAATTAGATGAACAGGCCATGGAAAAGACAGGGCTTGTCTGTAGAGAACAATTGTTGATATCCTTGAACGGGAAGGAGGGGGAGGTGAAGGAACAACCATGCAGATGATCCATTTCCTTTGTCCTAGGCTTAGCCTCATGGCCAAGGGAAATCGCCAGTGTCCGGGCCAAAGAGGCGGGGCCACCTTACCTGGTTCACCAGGCAGGGGGCCTTTGGCCAAAGGCGCTCTCTGGTGAACCAGACTGTTTTTGTGACCCTAGAACCCTGAAGAGAAATATGCCCGAGAAAAGGAGGCAACAGACAGGCTGAGGGCATTTGAGATGTCCAACCAGAGCTGTAGCTGTGGACTGGATTTCCTAGCTCATTTCACCTTCAATTTTTTTTTTTTTTTAAAGAAAGTGGCCAGATGTAAGACAAACTCATAGTATTTAACATGTTTAAAGGCATTTAACAGTTGTCTAACTCCAGATTCTACACAAATCAACTGGTCCCAGGAGCATTTCATTGCATTGGAGAAAAATTATCATTTGGTGCAGGAAAGACGCAAAGTGGGAGAAGGTTCATGAAATGCATTGGGATCATCCTTCGCCAGGTGCATCTTCTCAATTTCAGGTTCTCAAGAACTTTTTCTTAAGTTCTACAGGTGGCTCAATCCATGCAAGGAAGCTGCTTTTCTCTTTACAAGGATGAGAAAGGCAAGGAGATAGAGTTGGACGGAGTAATTTAAGGGAGCCTCATGTGTATATGTGCTTGGCATGGAATGAGCTTGAGTGTGAGAATTGATGCCTCACCTTAAGAAAGATTTCCTAAAAGTTGTGAAGATGCCATCCCCAGTCCTCAGGCCCCCTTGACCACTCCCAGGGTGGTAGCTGGGGGCCACTGGGGCACCAGAGTTTGCTGGCTTTCTTCTGCTCTTGGAAATACGACATCAGCTGTCCAATTAACTTGAAACAACAAATACATTAACTTCATCGTTCTGAGAATGTTCCTATAGGATGCATTCTTCGGCCAAAGCCACATCACAAAGGGAAAGCTGTTGACTTTTTTCTTAGGGGAGAGGATGAGGTGGGTGTGCACAGCACCAAAGGCTGCCTGGTATCAGTAAAGGCTTTTAAGAGTGTTGCTAATGTTTGTTTAATTAGAAACTAACCCCCAAATGGCTGAGAGACAGGAAGTTGAAACAGAACTGGAATCTGCCTCATATTCACACTGACAGACTCAGCATCTGCCCTCTCCCAAATGGTTGACCTCATGAGGTCAGGGACCATGACTGTGTCAGTAGCATTATACCCCAATGCCTCTCAGAGAGTATTACAGTTTTAATTGTGTTTCCTTCAAATTTATATATTGAAGTCCTAACCCCTGTGAATGTGAACTTATTTGGAAATTGGGTCATTGCAGATGTGATTAGTTACAATGAGGTCATACTGGGATAGGGTGGGCCCCTAATCCAGTGTGACTGACATACTTATGTGTTTTTTTTAAAGATTTTATTTATTTATTTGACAGAGAGAGACACAGCAAGAGAGGGAACACAAGCAGGGGGAGTGGGAGAGGGAGAAGCAGGCTCCCCGCGGAGCAGGGAGCCTGATGCGGGGCTCAATCCCAGGACCCTGGGATCATGACTTCAGCCAAAGGGAGACGCTTAACGTCTGAGCCACCCAGGTGCCCCTTGACTGGCATACTTATCAAAAGGGGAAATTTGGACATAGATCCACATACAGGGAAAATGCCATGTGAAGATTGGAGTTACATCGCCACAAGCCAAGGAATTACCAGTAGCTAGGAGAGAGGCCTGGAACAGATCCTTCCCCAGTGCCTTCAGAGGGAGCATGGCTCTGCTTTGATCTTGGACTTGCAGACTTCAGAAATAAGAGACAATAAATTTCTTTTGTTTAAGCCACAGAGTTTGTGGTACTTTGTCAAGGCAGCCCCAGCAAACCAATACAAAGGGCCTGGCACAGAGGATGATGAACATTTGTTTAAATGAAAGTTTAAGGTATTGTTTTATCCCTTACCAGCTGTGAGATCTTGATGTATAAATTTTATTCCACAATATGAGATGGAAGAAATGTCTTACTTACTGTATTTCTTTAGATCCAGTGTATTCTGCTCCGCATCCCACTAGGTGGTAGTAATTTTGATGGTATGATGGTTTCCCTCTGCACTATATCTCAGGGTGTTGTGTAGGTCCTTGGGGTCTTATACCATCCAAAACCTTAGGAAAGGATTTTGTTCTTTGAGCACGTGGGTAACTGAGACTGAACCAAGCTGGACTTCTCCCTGAGGCTCGTATCCTTGGCCTCCCCAAGAACACCTCAGAAGCATGCTCTTACGAGATTTTGCCACCCCCACCGCCCACGAAGGAACAAAGTTCAAGTGATTCTCACAACCATTGAGACCAGGTATTCACCTCTTCTGCTTCAACACCACAAACACACCCCCTCATCCCCCTGCTGGCAAATCCTCTTCTTTTTCAAGCTTGAAGAATAAAATTTCTCTCCTTTGCTTATAGCTGCTCCCCTTCTTTTTTCTCCAAGGCACTCGCCTCTCTCCTTACCTCCTCCCCACCCAACCCTGAGACATCTCAAGTAGCTTAGGCTTTCTAAAACCAGAACCAGCAAGCTAGGCTTTACTTTGGCAACACAAACCCTTCTGAGGCAAGCAAGTGCAACAGTTGGGCTACCATCTTCACTGGGAATGGCAAAATTCGGTATGAATGAAACACATATTAATATCTGTAGTAGATTGTATTATTGTTCCCAGTTATTCATTCTCTCTTTCTACAAAAGGGTTAGACATCCCCACCCATTGCTATGACTTGCCATGCTCCCTTGTGAAAAATATATTTTTCTGTCCCACTGATGTCGTGCTTAGCTGAGACTTGCTTTGATCAATAGAATATGAGCAGACATGACATGATAACCCTTCTGAGCACTGTGTTTCCATTGGCTCCCCTTACTTTTTCCCCTGTGCCATGAGATTCATATGTTCCAAATAGAGCCTGCTCCTTCAGCCTTGATTCTTATGAAACAGACCCACAGCCAACTTGCTGCTTATGCAGAGCCATATTCTAGAGCCAACCCACAGCCAGTGTGCAACGTGAGGTCAAAATAAATCTTTATTGTAACCTACGAAGATTTGGGGGCTAGAGTTGTTTGTAATCATAGTATAATCTAGCAAAATCTTATTAGTGAAATATCTAAATAATTACCCTCCACACTGGGAAAGGTTAGGTCTTTTCTCTGGCTCTCTATTTCATTACATGTAATGTTGACTGGCTGGGCCACATGGTATCTTAGGTCCTTTCCAGTTCTAATTGTCTAGGATTCTAAGGCAATGTGACCAGCTTCCTTCCTCATCCTGGGTCCATAGGGCTCATCCATAAAGGCATCTGCTATTTTCCTGCCCCTCTCCTCTCCATCACAACCTTCCTTCTCACCTAAATGTCTATGACAAAAGGGGGAGCCAATAAAATAGAGTGGAAAGAACTAGGGCTTAGGACACATACAGACTCAGTTCAAATCGCAGTAACCAATTATTTTGTTTGACCATTGGTAAGAGATGGGTTTACCTAACTTCTGTGAGCTTTCATTTTTCCATCTGTAAAATGGGAATGATGATAGGATTGTGATGACGGAGTAATATAATGCACGTAAAGTTTCCACTCTAGGGCTCGTCATGTATTAGGTATTCAATACATGTTAACTTCCTCATCCTTTCAAATATCTCTAAGGGTTTCATCACCCAAGAGGATTTGTAACCTAATGAAAATCAATGTCCTAAGATAAAAGGAGGACTCTCCAAAATTCGTTTCAGATATCTGCTGTCGATTAAGAAGGCGATTTAGGAATTCCTGAATCCCATACATTAAACATAGGGAGATGTGCGGCATCTATCTCTTTCACTTATTTCCATGGTCAAGCTTGTTGTGACTGGAGGGAAAGATGTAATTCTCTCACGGGGATAGGCAGTGAATAGTTGGAACAAGAATACATCTACCACAAGGGTTCCACACCCCTTTCTTAAGGAGGCCTAGAAAACAAATTAACTCAAGAAGCAGGGAGTGGTGAGGTAGATCAAATGCTATTGAGAAGTTGAGTAAGGTGAAGCCAAGAAGTGACCATTGGGTTTGAAAATTTAGAGGTCTTCTGTTTCATCAGTACGTCATTCTTCTAAGCTGACATATTAAGTACATATTAACATATACTTTCAGTGCTAGCAGCACATAGCAGCAATACTCTTGTTGGCTTGCCCCCTGAAGAACAATTTCACTACTTCTATATCTTGAGGACAAAGCAGATTACAGTTCAGTGAGGCCCTGGAGCAGCTTAGGAGTCCAATAATCAAAGGTATTGGTTATAAAAGTAGAAAGTGTTAAATTGATTAAACAAGGGGACCCTTAGACTGAGGTGGTTCTAATACCTTAGCAGCCTACTGAGCAAACCAACACCTAAACCCGTAAATGCCTCAAGGTTAAAAAACCGAAACCTAAGGGATACCCAATCACAAATAGCCAATTAGGTTTTTCCAAATAAAGCAAACACTTAAACGATAGCCAATCAAACAATTTCCTTGTTTTTAACAAAGGTGACCTGAATTTTGGTTTGTCCGGTCATAATTACGTGCATTCCTGGAGAGGAGTCATTGGCTAACCAAACAACTAGTACGCCTTCTGACCTGATTAGTTTGAGTTTTCCCAAAGACAGAAGAAAGCACTGGCCAATAAGTTTGCCTTTCATGGAAGATTCTCTACACTTCTTCCAATTAGTCAGATTTTCCTGGGCCATCCCTCACACTTGCTCCAGCCCTAACTCTGCTTGTTTAAGAGGAATCTGTGCAGGAGTTTACAAAGTTGGGGGTGGG
The DNA here is from genome assembly GCF_003265705.2 of Callorhinus ursinus. Classification (NCBI taxonomy): domain Eukaryota; kingdom Metazoa; phylum Chordata; class Mammalia; order Carnivora; family Otariidae; genus Callorhinus; species Callorhinus ursinus. Next base: position 26,749,843 of record NW_027397079.1, read on the forward strand.
GATTGAGCTGGTGAAGCAACACCACTGGTGTGGAGCTGAAATGCTGACTCCATGGATTTCCTGCTTGGGGTTGAGGACAAGCACAGGTGTCATTTTGATATTTGGCAAGGTACCTGAAAAACCTGAAATTTCTTCATGTGATTTAGATCTACTTTGACATTTTAAAAGATTTCTTTTAAAATGTAAATCCTAACCCTTTTTTTTTTTTTTTTAAATAGTTCAGACTGTTAGGGCTGGTGAGGAGATCTGAAAGGTATTTGGGCTCAACTATTAAAAAAAAAACCAAGAATCTCTACAACCCTGACAAATGTAGCCTACCTCTGTATATATCTGGAAATGAAGGAGCTCATTGTCTCAGTACCCGAGGGACAAAACCAACTTTTGATTAACGGAATTCTAATTTTAAGGTCCTTTCTGATATTTAATTAAAACTTGTCTCCTTATAATTTCCATCGAGTTATCTATGCTGGGGATAATATATATGCATATTAGTCAGTGTTCTCTAGAAACAGAAACAATGCATGTATAAGAGATTTATAATAGGAATTGTCTCATGCAGTTCTGGAGGCTGAGAAGTCCCACAGTCTATGGCTGTCTGCAAACTGGAGAATCAGGAAAGCCCGTGCCATGATACAGTCTGAGTCCAAATGCCTGAGAACTAGGAGCTCTCACGTCCAAGGGCAGGAGACGACAAACATCCAACTCAAGAAGAGAGAGCGAGAATTTACCCTTCCTCTGCCTTTTTGTTCTGTTGGGGTCCTCAGTGGATTGGATAATGGCAGCCCACATTGGTGAGGGTGAATCTTTTTTATTTGGTCTACTGATTCAAATGCTAATCTCCTCCTGAAATACCCTCACAGACACGCCCAGGAATCATGTTTGACCAGCTACCTGGGCATTCCTTAGCCCAGTCAAGTTGGTGCATTAAAGTAACCATCACAGTGTGGTATAGTAAGAAATATGTTTCACCTTTGTCCCTGGTTCCTCTCACAGAGCTCCTAAAATCCTTGGAATTTCCTGAGTGGTAGGACTGTTTTTGTTATTCATCATGAGCCCCTTTCTATCACACCTGAGTTTATGCTAGTGAGGTGACTTAAAGTAGGACCTCTAGATAGCTGCAGGATGGAGTCCAAAGGCCAGGCCATCATTAGAGGGCTAGAGCTTTCAGCTCCACCACACTGACCTCAGGGGAGGGGTGGGGGAGGTGTAGATTGAGTTCAATAACCACTGGCCAGTGATTAATTAATCATGCCCCAGTAATGAAATCTCTATAAACACTCATAAATGAAGGGGTTGGGGAGATTCCAAGTTGACAAACACATCCATGTGCCAGGAGGGTAGCACACCCCAACTCCAGGAAGACAGAGGTTTCTGTATGCAGGACCATTTCAGACCTAGCCCTATGGATCTCTTAATCTGGCTGTTCATTTGTATCCTTTAAAATGAGTTGTAAGAGTAAGTATAGCATTTTCCTGAGTCCTGTGAATTATTCTAGCAAATTATCAACCCTGTGGGGAATAGTTGTGGGAACCTCTGAATTTTTAGCTAAGTCAGGGAGAAACGTGGGCAACCTGGGGGCCCTGTACTGGCAGCTGAATTGAGGACGGTCTTGTGGGAACTGAGATCCTTTAGCTTGGAATTGGTTGCTAATGCTTGGTAGCTAGTGTTAGAATCGAATTGAATTGTTAGACTCCCAGCTGGTATCCAGGGAATCAGAATATAGGATGAATCTACTCCATCTTTCCCATGAGAATCCTTTGAACAGGTCAAACATCTTTAGTTCTTCAAACACTCATGAGAAAATTGAGCAACTGCTCATCATCCATATCATCTTTCCCTATCACTCATCAGAAACTAGTTTGCCGGGTTCATCCTGAAATGCTATATTTATAATTTAGCACACTTCTCTGGATGTGGCCTAAAGAGGACATTATAGGTACGCTAGGGCGGTTAACAATTTTATGCTTCTTCAAATGGATGTGCCCTAAATATTTGTCTGTTACCCGGACTAAGGTTGGAAAGGTTAGCTAGCAGCAGCTCTGGTCCTCTTTATTGCCCTGATCAGTTCAGTTCTTACCTAAGCATGAACACCTTACCCAGGGAACACAAGTCCTATAGATAACAACACCACCTCCTTGAAAACTAGTTAGTGACCCTCACTTATAACTCAAACATGTCTTCAGAAAGCTCAGCTCTCATGCCAATGAGCTTATCAGAGAGCATTAAAGTCAACTAAGCATTCTAGTAAATGCCATTTTCTCCATCTTCTTATATTCTATGATACTGAGCATCTTATAGTTTGGAGCCCTGGACCCTGACATGGCTGATGCACTTTTTAATTGAGCTTTAGGTTTGACCAATTATTTCCTGTGTTCTAGGTAACTATATTGATTGTAGCAATTAAAAAAAAAATCCTGTTACAATAGAGCTCTGAGGAAACTGTGATTAACTTAAAAACAGATTTTTTTTTATGTGAATTGTCAAGCTGATCTCCCTCATTTTATATTTGTGTTTGACTTTTTTGAGCCTGAATATAAAAATTTTGCAGTTAGCCTAATTGACTTTTATTTTGTAAGAGCCAATTAACCATTTTCATTTGTCAAAAGCATTTTGAATTTTTATTCAAATGTGTCAGTATAGGATATTTTAAGCAATTGCATTGTTTGTCTCAGTGATGAAGACTTGGAGGTTGAAATCTGATCACTATATTAGGGAAATTTCTTCCTTCAAATTCTAGAGCTATGCTATTAAACTATAGTCACTAGCCTCATATGGCTTTGAAACACTTGAAATGTGGCTGGTTCACATTAAGATTATGCTTTAAGTATAAAATACTCAAAGCCTGAGTACAAAGAAAAGAAAAGAAAAGAATATAAAATATCTTATTAACAACCTTAAAAGTCTTGATTGCATGTGGAAATGATAATATTTGGGGCATACTGAGTTAAATAAAATCTATTAAAATTGTTTTTGTCTGTTTCTTTCTACTTGTTAAAATGTGGCTAGTAGAAAATTTAAAATTACATCTCTGGCTCACATTTGTGGCTCACATAATATTTGTCTTAGACAGTGTTACTCTAGAGACTGAAGTGACCTCTAACTTCCCTCTATTGTAATTGGATAGTTAGAGCAAAGTGGGTTGGGGAGGAACCAGGGGACATTTTGAAACAAGGCCTGGTGTGTTGGTGTGTGAAAAGAGGGGGAAACAAGAGGCAGTATTGGACAGCCAGAGAGCAGCGTGTGTATACCTAGTGAGGACGTAGGAGCCTGAGAAGGGACAAGAGATCAAAGACGGTGTCTAGAAACGCAGGGAGAGGGCGCCTGGGTGGCTCAGTTGGTTAAGCGACTGCCTTCGGCTCAGGTCATGATCTTGGAGTCCCGGGATCGAGTCCCGCATCGGGCTCCCTGCTCAGCAGGGAGTCTGCTTCTCCCTCTGACCCTCTTGGATCTCGTGCGCGCTCTCTCTCTCTCTCTCTC
>NW_027397079.1:26753719-26835765 GCF_003265705.2 Callorhinus ursinus
AAAATCTTAAAAAAAAAAAAAAGAAAGGCAGGGAGATGAACCCAAATTGAAGAGCAATTTGCTATAATTTCCGTGCCATATATTACCCCAGCTGATGTCTGGGTTGAATGAGAGTTTATGCATATGGCTCACTCCGTAGTTTCCCCCCAGATCCACCCAATCGGAAAAGTCTAGGCTGCTTCAGCCTAGCCTGATACCTCCTTAACTAAGCCCACCTATGCTTTGTCAGCTGAGGGAGAAGAGAGAAGTGGAGATTCGTGCCCTGTTGTATCCCCTTCTCCCCACCCAGGCAAAGTGGGCATTCACCATTTTGTGTCCAGTATGTGGTTAGCGTGCTGTCTGTCACACAAACACAGAGTATAGAATTGAGCTATAGTTAATCTTGCTAACCACCAGCACTCATACCTCTCTGTTGCATTTTTAAAGTTTGAAAGGCAACCAGGTAGACCTTAGAGTAAATGTTCCACATGTTTCCATTAACTATCAATTCATATGCAAACAGGAGGTATTAATCCCCCTCAAGATGGGGGCCATGAATGTGGCAGAAGTTTCACATTGGTAGCCTGAGGTTAAACATGACCCTTAGACATATTTTTTTTAAGATTTTATTTATTTGTTTATTTATTTATTTATTTATTTATTTATTTATTTATTTATTATTGAGAGAGAGTGAGACAGAGAGCATGAGCCGGAAGCAGAGGGAGAAACAGGCTCCCGGCTGAGTAGGACCTTGGGATCATGACTTGAGCCAAAGGGAGAAGCTTAACAGACTGAGCCACCCAGGTGCCCTGACCCTCAGACATATTTTGTTTGGCTTTCACAATGCTTTAAAAACTTAAGCCAACCTTGGAAAATTAGAACATCTTACATAAAACTCCTGAGTTTGAGCTTCCCTTGAAAACTTCTAAAATAACATTGGGTCAGTATTCTCATAGGGTAACAGTGAGCTGGAGTAGGCTAACAGTAATCCCATTACACCAGGCCTGTGCCAAGATCTCTGGGCAGATACAAAAATGCCACCAAATCCACACAGTGGAGTTGTCTAGCTGGTTCATGGAGTTATCTGTGTTCACTCCCATTAGGTCTTCCTGATTGGAAAGCCAGAAGGAATTTGCCATCAAGAAAGTGGCATGACACAGGCTTTTTCATGATGGCTTTATTGCCAGAGAGGTGTAAGAGTTAGGTGAAGGTGGATGTTCTAGAAGGGAGAGAACAGGTCTTAGACACTGCTCCTAACTGGATGTGTTTCTAAGAGGTAGAGCAGAAAGGGGAGGAGGAAAAAGTATAGAAATGGGCAGGGGGCGGCGTGGAATTCTTACTCATCTTCCGAGTTCATCTATAATTCGCCTCTGTTGCCTACCCAGAAGAGCAAGGAACAAGGAAACCTAGTTAGTCACTAGCCAAAAACCATGCAAGTGTTTCAGCTTTCTTACAAGAGTGGACTTACCATTTAGAAGGATGTGTTTTCCCTATGAATCAAAGGAAAAGACAGCATGGCAATAGTGTGGGGTAAATAGTGTGGGTAAAATAGGTTGCACAACGGTTTGCTGGCCCAGCCACTGAATGGAGAAATGCCCTGCTCTCTGAGTGATAAAGGACAGGCACCTCATGCCCCCGTTGCTCACGCATTCCAAGGTCCGAAGAACAGGTCAGTACAGTGCCCCAATGTAGAAGCCTGGGACAGAGAAGCGAGGAAAAGTCTTCCTTGTTTAAAACAATCATCTCCTATGGTATTCCACATACTTGGCTTTTATTTTCAAGTAACAGAATTAAAAAAAAAAATAGCAGCAAAGGAATGGTAATCCAAACTCAACAGCAGCTTTAAAAAAAAATTTTTTTTAAAGCAAATTGGACAAAAAGATACTGCTTAAGAAAGACCTGAATTTCCTTCACATTCCTGAGGTAGAATCTAGATAGCTTTTATAAACTTGAGTCTACTCTGGTTGCTGATTTTGGCCTAGTTTCCTTTTAGAGAAAGAAAAGACTTTTGAAAATCTCTCAGCTCATGGTGTGTTTTCTCTCCCTAGCAACGTCTAATTCAGGAGGCCAATTTTAGCCAGGCTGGGCAGGTTCCTGAAGAAGGGTCAGGTCTCACATGTTCTGTAATGACCAGTTTATATCGAGGACCAAATTGGATTCTTTTAAATAACTGTGTCCCTAGCCAGGATCTAGTTTCCCATTGACAGTGATCATAGTGTGAGCTGGCCATTAAGTCATGTGTGTGCTTGCCTGTTTGTTTGGAGTGGGGACGGGGTTGAAAGACCTGACAGAACCTGAGAAATTGACTGAAATTTGGCTTGCATTTTATTATAAATGTGTTCAGTGCTTTTCTACTGAAACCCAAATCTCATGAATGCATTCTAAAATGAACCAGTGAGGAAACCAACAACAACGGCTAGTCCATTTTGTCCTGGCCCTTCCATTCTCAAAGTTTCTCTCCCGATTTTCCTGGCCCTGAGAGCAGCCTATGAGGGCGGCTCTGAATTCACATCTCTTACTGCAGCCTCCAATTCTGAAAGAACTGAAATTTTCTTTTAGGGCCTTACATGGGCAATTATATACCATCACCTTCGGATAGCCTTTGCATGGATCTATAAGTGTCATGGGGTTTGTCTTTGAACTTGTGTTTATCTTGTCTGCTCAGCTAAACTGGAAGCTCATTGAGATTTGGATGTATACTGGGGCGCCTGGGTGGCTCAGTCAGTCAAGCGTCTGCCTTCGGCTCAGGTCATGACCATGGGGTCCTGGCATTGAGCCCTGCATCGGGCTCCCTGCTGAGCGGGGAGGCTGCTTCTCCCTCTGCCCCTCCCCCTCCCCATGTTCTCTCTCTTTCTTTCAAATACATTAATAAAATCTTTAAAAAAGAGATTGGTGGGCATATCTTGCACCTTTGTGTGTTGCCACAGCTCTCTGGACAGTGCTAGGCACACATTAGATTCTCAGAAACAATTTTTTGAAGGAATGGTACAGTGATTGATTTGGAGCACAGAATCTGCCGCCAGTGGTGATCACCTCTGCTCTTGTGGCAGGTGAAGTAAAGGGACTGGGAGATTGATTCAAATAGTAGCTCAGAATCAGAATATCACCTGCCTAGTACAGGTCTTCTAAGTCCCCAACCCCGGTAGAGGGCATCCTCCGCAACAGTGCCGTGGCCTACGTCTGACTTTCCCTGGTTCTGTGTTTCCTTATCTGTGCACCTCCTGCCTCCCCCACCCCACATGCTGACGCCACACATACACACACTTACACCACACACACCTCTCTGTTTCACTTCCCTATTCTTCTTCATCTTCCCTTCTCTAGAAATGATGAGTTTTATAAAAGTTAAACTCAGAGCTTAAGGTCAAACCCATTGAGGTGGTATTTCCCAGAAATTGAGGGAGTGGATTTAAAAAAATTATTTTTTAGGATTTCAACTAAGCAGTTATCTGTAATTCAAGAGTACCAAGGATGTATGCATTGTATACCTTTTATACTAATATAAATTTTATGAGCAGCTTGAAGAGCCAAGAAAGGAGAGACCTCTTGGGAAGGGAAAGTCTATTACATCATGCATGTAGAGCACCATAGGCTGTCTGGGGCACTCTGAACAATGGAGGCAATTGAAGAATTCAAATGAGTAAGTGATCTTTCACATCTTTACAAGGCATCTCCTGGAATACCCAAGCACCGGGATTTCAGTGGGGCCTGAGACTTCCTTCCTTTGGCATGATCTTCCCATCATGATGGGCTATGGTTCAAGATCTTTATATTACACATGCCCAGGCAACTTTTGAGTTTATTCTCAAAACTTTTTTTAAAAAATAAACTTGTTTTAAAAAGAATGTTCACCCCATGTGCCGCCCCCCCAGATCCACTATTATTTAAAAGTTCCTATTATGGGCTAAATTATGTCCCCTCTTTCCCCAGTTCATATGTTGGAGTCCTAGCCTCCAGTGACCTCAGGAGCTCACTGTTATTTGGAAATAGGGTTTTTAAAGTGAGTAATTAAAATAAGATTAGGTTATGTTGGGTGGACCTTACTCCCCGTGCCTGGAGTCCTTAAAACAAGAGGGTATAGGACACAGAGCTATACAGCAGGGTGACCATGTGAAGATATACACAGAAGATGGTCATCAAGAAGCTAAGGAGAGAGGCCTCAGAAGAAATAATCCTGTTGACCCTGATCTTGGACTTCTAGCCTCCAGAACTTAGAAGAAAATAAACTTCTGTGCTTTAAGCCACCCAGTCTGCGGTACTTTGTTATGGTAGCCTGAGCAAACTAATATAGTGCTCCTACTCATTTTCTCAACATCCCTGAGAAAAATATTCATTTTGCAGGTAAAAAGTACTCCATGAGAGAGTATATCCAAAGCCTTGAGGTTAAGCAAGGATTGTAATAATCAGATTTTTTCAAAGACCTATACAACAATTCTTTTTCTCATTCTATGTTTATAAAGTTGTTTTAAATAACAAACTTGATTCCTGTGGGACAGTAGTTCTCAAAACCAGCTTCATATTACAATCAACTAGAGAGATTTGGAGGAACATGACTGATGTCAGCTCCATCTCCAGAGGTTCTGAGTGCTTGATCTGAGTTTGGTGCCGGTACCCCACCTCCCCACCTAACGGGTAGCTAGGGGCGAGAAAAATTGCTTCAAAAATCAGTTGATTAGAAAAACTCTGAGAATCAGAAGTTCACAGAGAGAATCATTGTATTTCTATCTTTTAAAAGACCCAGATTTCATAAATCATTTTATATTGCTCCACCACTATAAATTACATTTCTTCGTCCGAAGATGACTCCATCCTTTTAACCCCCAAAGCATTGGAGAGTTGCTATTGCACCATTTAGTGAGAACAGAGACCAGTTTGTAATTTCCTCACCACTGATCAATGCAAGTTACAAAATGGCAGTTAGAGTTTCAGGGAACATTTACAAACTTTCCAGTTTCGGGGAGCCTCTCTGCCCAGAAGAAACTCCATTTGGACAGGCATTCTCTGCATCACCCTAATTAGCAACATAGTAACACAAGCCCTATGGAGAACTGGCCTAATTTGGTACAGCAGTGTTGAGAGCCAGTTCTCTTGGACTTGGCAGCAAGTGAAAGTGCTTTGGATGCCAATTAGCTGGAGTTGCCTTCAACCCGTAGCTGCCTAGTGGCAGCTTTTTATGTTTGTTGGTTTTTCATTAAAGATTGATCTGACTCTGTGGATTTCTAATGTCCTTTTATTTGGTAAGTCAATCCCAGCTTGGCAGTGTCACAGATACAAGATGTTTAAAAAAAGAAAAAGAAAGAAAGAAAGAAAGAAAGAAAGAAAAGAAAGAAAGAAAGAAAGAAAGAAAGAAAGGAAGGAAGAAAGAAAGGAAGGAAGAAAGTCTTGGCAGAAACTAACTTTCAAAAATTCAGCTCTGGAGTTCCAGAAGAGAAGGGAGGGGCAAAGGGAACGGTGGAGTGAGAAGCAAGACCCTCTGCCAAGGCTGAAGTAGCTGAGCCGCTGAGAATTGCGGCTGTTCATGGGCCCTGGGTGGGGAGGACATAGAGATGAGTGAGGAATGATCTCATGCAGTGGTTCCCAAAGGACGGGAATCTTGATGCTCTTATTACTTCAGGTCTTTAAGAAAAGGGAAGTAAGCAAGAGGGTCGTTGGGCCCACTGGAGAAGGAGAGGGAAGTTACAATAGTACATTCGCACTTTGTTTCGACCTTCCTTGCTAGAAGGCGCTGCATCGCCAGGTTGGACAAAATTGCTTCAGCTGGTCTTTTGAATCCGGTAGTCCCCTCTTATCTGTGGTTGTGGTTTCACTTTCTGAGGTTTCGGTTACCTGCGGTCAACCAAGGTCCAGAGGCAGTTGCTCTTCCCCCTGACATACTATCAGGAGGTCAAGTGTAGCCCAACACGAAGGTGCAACGCCTACATCACGAAGGCCACTTCCTTTCATTAAGCAGACATTTTATCAGGTCACATCATCACAAGAACAAGGGTGCGTGTCAAACAATAAGATATTTTGAGAGCGAGAGCGAGAGACCACATTCACATAACTTTTATTACAGTATATTGTTATAATTGTCCTATGATTAGTCTCTTAGTGCACCTAATTTTTAAGTTAAGCTTTATCATCAGTGTACATGTATGGGAAAAATACACTAGATACACAGGGTTTGGTGCTAGCTGGTTTCAGGCATCCACTGGGTGTACTGGAAGGTATCTCCCGTGGATAAAGGAGACTCCTGGATTCTTATTGGCTAGGCAATGTAACCTGCATAACCAATCAGATTGAGCCTCTCTGGGGCAACTCCAGACTAGCTGAAAGTCAAATCTCACGATTGGCAAAATTCCCACTGTCAATTTATCTTGTATCTAAGGAGGTATCCTGACTATAATTTCTGGCAGGAGCTAATAATGAAAGTACTTGCCTCATTGATAACTTGCCCCAAGTGGGACTATTCTTGCATCTGTTAAGGCCAAAGTTGCTTCTGCTTTGGCAAACAAAAGTGCCCAGGGGCTGATAATCTAAGAAATGATATCACCCGTCAATATGGCCAAGGGCAAAAAAAAGTTTAAGACTCTCAGTTTAGCCCTCTAAGTTCTGGGTAGTGCTTTGTTTAATATGGCTCATGTTCTTACAGCTTAAAAAATTCTACTCTCAGGGATTCAACAGTAGTGTCTGTTAACACCAGTCTTATGAAATCACTGTGTGTGTGTATAATATATATCACCATATACATATATATATCTCGATATATATATATACTTGAAAAGCTCACAATAGTGTGTTAATACTATCCTTATTATATATTATAATATATAGTCTATATTATATATAACAGGCAAGACTTTTTAAGTTGATATAAATGTACATTTATTTATTTAATAAATAAATATATATCTCAACTCGAAAAGTCCTGCTCTCTGGGGTTCAACAATAGTGCCTGTTGATGCCCTTCTTCTTTTTTTTTTAAATTTTTTTATTGTTATGTTAATCACCATATATTACATAATTTGTTTTGGTGTAGTGTTCCATGATTCATTGTTTGTTCATAACACCCAGTGCTCCATGCAGAATGTGCCCTCCTCAATACCCATCACCAGGCTAACCCATCCCCCCACCCTCCTCCCCTCCAGAAACCTCAGTTTGTTTTTCAGAGTCCATCATTTCTCCTGGTTCGTCTCCCCCTCTGACTTACTCCCCTTCATTCTTCCTCTCCTGCTATCTTCTTCTTTTTCTTTTTTCTTAAAATATGTTGCGTTATTTGTTTCAGAAGTACAGATCTGTGATTCAACAGTCTTGCACAATTCACAGCGCTCACCATAGCACATACCCTCCCCAATGTCTATCACCCAGCCACCCCATCCCTCCCACCCCCGACCACTCCAGCAACCCTCAGTTTGTTCCTGAGATTAAGAATTCCTCATATCAGTGAGGTCATATGATACATGTCTTTCTCTGATTGACTTATTTCACTCAGCATAACAGCCTCCGGTTCCATCCACGTCGTTGCAAATGGCAAGATCTCATTCCTTTTGATGGCTGCATAATATGCCATTGTGTATATATACCACATCTTCTTTATCCATTCATTCGTCGACGGACATCTTGGCTCTTTCCACAGTTTGGCTATTGTGGACATTGCTGTTATAAACATTGGGGTGCACGTACCCCTTCAGGTCCCTACATTTGTATCTTTGGGGTAAATACCCAGTAGTGCAATTGCTGGATTGAATGGTAGCTCTAATTTCAACTGTTTGAGGAACCTCCATACTGTTTTCCAGAGGGGTTGCACCAGCTTGCATTCCCACCAACAGTGTAGGAGGGTTCCCCTTTCTCCACATCCCCGCCAACATCTGTCGTTCCCTGACTTGTTAATTTTAGCCATTCTGACTGGTGTGAGGTGGTATCTCATTGAGGTTTTGATTTGGATTTCCCTGATGCCGAGCGATGTTGAGCACTTTTTCATGTGCCTGTTGGCCATTTGGATGTTTTCTTTGGAAAAATGTCTGTTCATGTCTTCTGCCCATTTCTTGATTGGATTATTTGTTCTTTGGGTGTTGAGTTTGATAAGTTCTTTATAGATTTTGGATACTAGCCCTTTATCTGATATGTCATTTGCAAATATTTTCTCCCATTCTGTCGGTTGTCTTTTGGTTTTGTGGACTGTTTCTTTTGCTGTGCAAAAGCTTTTTAGCTTGATGAAATCCCAATAGTTCATTTTTGCCCTGGCTTCCTGTGCCTTTGGTGATGTTTCTAGGAAGAAGTTGCTGCGGCTGAGGTCGAAGAGGTTGCTACCTGTGTTCTCCTTTAGGATTTGGATGGACTCCTATCTCACGTTTAGGTCTTTCAACCATTTGGAGTCTATTTTTGTGTGTGGTGTAAGGAAATGGTCCAGTTTCATTCTTCTGCATGTGGCTGTCCACTTTTCCCAACACCATTTGTTGAAGAGACTGTCTTTTTTCCATTGGACATTCTTTCCTGCTTTGTCAAAGATAAGTTGACCATAGAGTTGAGGGTCCATTTCTGGGCTCTCGATTCTGTTCCATTGACCTATGTGTCTGTTTTTGTGCCAGTACCATACTGTCTTGATGATGACAGCTTTGTAATAGAGCTGGAAGTCCGGAATTGTGATGCCGCCAGCTTTGCTTTTCTTTTTCAATATTCCTCTGGCTATTCGGGGTCTCTTCTGGTTCCATACAAATTTTAGGATTATTTGTTCCATTTCTTCGAAAAAAGTGGATGGTATTTTGATGGGGATTGCATTGAATGTGTAGATTGCTCTAGGTAGCATTGACATCTTCACAATGTTGGTTCTTCCAATCCATGAGCATGGAATGTTGATGCCCTTCTTAACAGAGTTTTTGTTTGCTGTTCCCTCTGCCTAAAATAGGTTTCCCCTAGATATCTGCATGGCTCACTCTCTGACTTCTTCAGGTCTTTACTCAAAAATCACCTTCTCCCCGATCCCACAATCTGAAGTTTTGAGAGCCTCCTCCATGGCCCACGTTTCGTATGTTGCAATTTTTTCTTCTTAGCACTTAACACTAAAGTACTCTACCTCTTATTTGTCTTTTATTGTCTGTCTTTCCCCACTAGACTACAAACTCCCTGAGGACAGGGATTTTGTGTAGCTGACACATAGCAGGCAGTCAATAAATATCTGCTCAGTGAATGAAAGAGTCATAGATTTATTGAAGGCATGCTATGTTCAATGCCCCATGCTCTTTGCTATGGGAGATACAAAGGCCTCTAAGAACGCCTACGCCTTCCAGGACTTCACTCACCAGTTAGCAAGGAAACGAGAGCTGATGATATGAAACAGTTATGGCAAGTACTAAAACAAATGTTGCAGAGAGTAAGATGAGCAGACTTCAGAGGCAGGAGAGACTAGGAAGGGCTCCTGTGGTCAAGGAGGGTACTGTGGGTCAGGTGGGCCTTGACCTTGACCATAAAAAGAGGACGGTATTAGATAAGTGTAGAAGCGGGAAGGTGTTTTTTTGGGGGGGCTGCCTCCTTCAGCAACTTTGCAGTTAAGACGTTCAGCTTTGTGAGTGCAAAAGCCACAGGAGGTGAATCATTTTCCAGCCATATCTTGGGCTTATTGCCACCTGGCCAGCCTCAAGAAAAATGTGCATGTGCTTCCCGAGTGTCCTGGTCACCTCCTCGCTGGGCAAGCTGGCTGACTGCTTTTTTTGTCACCAAGGGGAACACTCAATCTTCCCTGGTGCTGGCCTCCTGGAGTGAGTGTATTTTAGGAGATGGGCCATCTAATTTAGACAAATAGTATATTCAACACAGGCCAATTAATCCTGAGACTTTATCTCTATGAAGGAGTTGAGAATATCTGATTTAAAGGCATTTCTGGGTCGTGTTCAGTATCATTAAAGTTTACAGATAACTGAAGTCTGCTCTTTGTAAAACCAAAGATTAAAAACCTATTGGGTGCATCTCTTGTGGAACTGAGTTATAAAAATACAGAGGTGTCCTCAAGGAGCTTCGGGCTAGCCAGATAGTGAGTTACTTACTAAATACCCCCTGAGCTCTGTGGGTTTCTTATGTACCCATTTTAATAGCTCTTTTGGGGGGTCTCTATCATCATTTTTGGCTTCTGACTTACCTTTTCTCATTCTTAGCTTTTGTTGCTGATTATTTGTGAACTGGGAAACCAAATGAAGTCAGTTATCTTAACTATTATTTAAAAAGAACATAGGCATTGACCAAGGGTCTTAGGAGCACTTCTCTGTGCAAAAGATGCCCTTCAGTACCCAGGATGTGAGTTATCTCTGTTTTCTACTCAGCCCCCATCTCCTCCTGTCTGGTCATTACCCAGAAGCCCCTTTCCTTACATCCTGATTTTTAGCTGTGATCAAGATAAGTGAGATTGTCAAGTGGCTAGTTTCTGGACATGTGAACTATTACTATGGTTTTAGTCTAATATACCACAAAGAAATAAGACAGATCCTTTACTGTACATGTGCTGTCTTCATTGGCAGGTACCAACTAAGAAACAGACTTGAATAGACAATTTGTGTGTCTGGAATTTGAACCTCTAGCATTGCCTATAGTCATTTACCTTATCTACAATATTCTGCAAAAATGATAAGAATTGATCCATCCTAAGGTAACCAGGGACCTTGGAGCTACTCTTTACTTGGGGGGCTGTGGTCAGGCGGTGGCGGTGAGGCTGATGGCTGAGTGTTCAAGGCCTATTTATGAAAGCACTAAAGAACGTTCTAGCAGCACAGAAGGAGTGAGACCCAAGAGAAGCAGTGGTAAGTGCATCATCAAAGGTATAGGGGAGCTTGAGGATAATAGGACATGACTATGGAGAATGGTTTGATGAAAGGTGAGGTGGCATCCTGCAGGATGGTTGCTACACCCTGGAGCCCAGTGTGGATGATCTGTGGCAGCAGCAGAGGTCGTTATATGTGGTCATCAGCTGACACAGAGGACAAGTGACCTTAACACTACGTTTCCTTCCTGCTGAATTCAGCCAGTTTTGCAAATGGAGAGGGAGATAAAGCAACACAGACTTATTTCATAAGGATTCATGAGAGTTGTCATCACCGTCTTCACTGCGGAGCATTACCTGACACTGACTTTTGGCGTGGTATTAACGCCTGATAGCCAGGCATGATGTGCTGGGTGAAAGAAACTGGTGTAAGTAGCCTTCAGTAACGTGGGGGTGAGGTGTGGGAGGAGGGGAACTGTTCTACAGGCCTGCGATTAGGTCTCAGTTCTTTAGTGAGCCTAAAAAATTTGAATTTTAACTTCACAAGTGTTCTCGGATTTTTTTCTCCTCATTCCCCCATCCCGTAGGTGAGACAGGATGGCTAGGGCGGGCTGCAGTTGGGTGTTCTCTTTCCCTCAGGTTAGTTAGGCTCTGATGATACCCCATTAAGTTGGGCTCCGGTTAACTAGGGAGGGTCTTGTTAAGGAGAACAGAGTGCTCTTGCCTGTTTTAAAATGGTTTCGTTCTCTTTCCACCTTGCTAGAAACACAAGGGGATTTTTCTCTGATATTTACTGTGGGAACCCGATCAAGCTCCTGGAGTTAAATCTCATAATATTGTGAGGCCTCCCCAGTGACTGGGTGCCCCTGGAGTTTTTAACTGAGTCTCGATTACAGTTCAGGTTTTCTTACCCTGGCACTGGTTCCCAGGGCATGTTCCGCTAGCAAGTTTCTGCTTCTGAAAGCCATGAACGCCTGTATTCTCCTGTCTGTCTCCCGCATCTTGAGGGCAGTGGTATGCCTAGAGTTCTTCCATCTCGAACAGATCCAGTAAAAGTTGTTTATTTTTCAGTCTGTTCAGCTTTTTAGTTGCTAGGATGGAGTGGCAAATTCCAAGCTCCCTGCAAGCAGAACTGGAAATCAGAGTCTGCCTCCAATATTTAAGAGAGAAAATATACTTTTTAAACTTGAATTTGAATGGAGTAGGATTCCTGGGAGAATATTCCAACATTTCTTGAGCTAGTCGGTGTTGCAAACCTAGGGTCAGAGTTGTCAGGTTTAAAGACTTGGATAAGAAAAGAGTGACCTGTGGAAAGGGAAGAGATTTCTAGAGGTTGGAGAGATTGAGAAAGGAGGTGAATGGACAGTGAAAGTGCATGAACTTCCCACAAAATGAGATCTGCACTAGAATATAAGTTTCTGTTCTTTAAAAAAGGTTTAATTGAGATATAGTTGACATATAACATTGTATTAGTTTTATTTATTTTTATTTTTTTAAAGATTTTATTTATTCATAAGATACAGACAGAGAGAGAGAGAGAGAGAGGCAGAGGGAGAAGCAGGCTTCCCGCCGAGCAGGGAGCCTGATACGGGACTCGATCCCAGGATCCGGGATCATGACCTGAGCCAAAGGCAGACGCTTAACCATCTGAGCCACCCAGGTGCCCTGTATTAGTTTTAGATGTACAACATATGGATTTGCTGTATGTACATATCTTGAAATGATCAGCACAATAAGTCTAATTAACATCCATTATGTTACACACATAATTACAATGTGTGTGTTTGTGTGTGTGTGTGTGTGTGAGATGAGATCTTTCAAGATCTACTCTCCTAGCAACTTTCAAATATACAGTACAATATTGTTAACTATAGTCACTGTGCTGTACATTACGTCGGTAGAACTTACTTATTTTACAGATGGAAGTTTGTACCTTATGACCACCTTCACGCATTTTGCCCACCTTCCCACCCCCTGCCTCTGGCAATCACCAATCTATTCTCTGTATCAGTTCATTTTTTCTTTTAGAAGATTCCACTTAAAAAGAGATTGTACAGTATTTGTCTTTCTCTGACTTATTTCACTTAGCATAATGCCCTCAAGATCCATTCAAGCTGTTACAAATGGCAGGACAATCCATTCTTTACACCACATCTTCTTTATCCATTCATCTGTCGGTGGACACTTAGATTGTTTCCATGTCTTGACTAGTGTAAATAATGCTGCAATGAACACAGAGGTATCTTTTTGTGATAGTGTTTTTTTGTTTCTTTCAGATAAATATCCGGAAGTGGGGCTGCTGGATGGTATGGGAGTTCTATTTTTAATTTTTTGAGGATCTTCCATGCTATTTCCATAGTGGCTGCACCAATTTACATTCCTACCAACAGTGCACAAGGGTTTCCTTTTCTCCATAGCCTCGCCGACACCTGTTATTTTTTTCTTTTTGAAAATAGTTATTCTAACAGGTGTGAGGTGATATCTCATTGTGGTTTTGGCTTGCATTTCCTTGGTGATTTGTAGTGTTGAGCACCTTTTCATGTACCTGTTGGCCGTTTGTATGTCTCCTTTGGGAAAACATACTTGCAATTTCTCCGTGTATGTTTTAATCAGATTGCTTTTTTTTCCCATTGAGTTGCATGAATTCCTTAGATATTTTGGATATTAACCCCTTATTAGATGTGCAAACATTTTCTCCCGTTCAGTAGGTTGACTTTTCATTTTGTTGGTGGCTTCTTTTGCTGTCCAGAAGCTTTTTAGTTGATATAGTCCCACTTGTTTACTTTTGCTTTTGTTGCCTTGTTTTATTCTTTATTGTCTGCTTTTGCTCCATTGTGGCTGACTCTTCTTTCGTCCAAAAGGCAGGGCACTGGTTGGTAATCATGAAAGTAAAATCCATAACACAAATTCAGCGGAAGAGTCGCGAGAAAAGCTGCATCAGTTTAGGCTTAGGACCACCAGTTAGTGCTTCTTTTCGGTTTTAACTGAACCCACGTTAATATCCTGACATATTTAAGAAGGGATAAGATGACACTAGGAGATTCCTCCCATTTAAAACTCCATCTCCCCCCGATTCGGAATCTCAATTAGAAAAATAGCTTTCAAAAAAACAGTTTACCAAAAATATTTACATTCCTAAGTGACAGGGACTTTCTTACTCTTTCCTTTTTTTTCTAGGCTCTGATCCCACGGGAGGAAAAGTATTCTATTTGGAGACTGTTAGCTCTACAGCCCCAAAGATTCTTGCTGTCTTCTCTGAGGAGCTCTTAGAAACCTTTGGGTTTCTTGAATCTTAAAATTAACCCATGTTGTGCAATGTGTAATCAAGCAGGGAGATTTTTTTCAATGAAAATTAGATAACTTTGTGGGAATTGGTATTTCCTTTTGCATACAGTAAAATTCAATGGCTCCATTCAGACCTCTCCTAACACACACTCTCTCAAAGACAGTTCCAAATCAGCCATTTGCCATTTTGCAAGTGTGTTCTCCTATCCTGTGATTTGCTTCTGTTATATTTAGAGTAGATTCCACACTTGCTTGGAAGGTGTAACTAAGACTCAAACTCAGCCCTCCTTGGCCTGTTCACAAGGGAAGTTTTGCCGTAAAAGATGAATTGAAAAGTAATAGCTGAGTACAGCCAAAATAGTCAATCCAATTACCCTTTGGTACATTTTTTTTGGCTAATGATATTTAAATCATTTTGACTGAAAAAGAAAAATAAATGTCAAACCAAATACCAAAGTATGAATAACCCACTGCAAGATTACTAGAATTACAAGCAGTTCCCTGTGCTCGAAGATTGCTCTGAGAACCAAGTCAATACGCTGGTCCCATGGTAATTAAAAAATCTAAAAAGCCAATACTTATTTTGTCAAAGGCACAAATGTAAATCCAACTTGGACTATGAAAAAATTAACACAAAGTTCTGACTTAGCTCAAGCTGCAGCAGTTAGCAATTATTCTTAAAATAATATTTCTATAAGGAACTCTCTTCTAAAATTCAAAATACTAGAGAATCATAAAAGTTGGAAAGGACTTGAGAAACTAATTCCTTTATTTTGTAGATTTGGAAGCTGTGGCTCATTAGAGTTAAGTGACTTGTCTGTAGTCACATGACTGACCTGTGCCTCTTGACTGGCCAATAATCTTTGAATTTGCTTATCTTGATGTTCTTGCCTTAGATATCATCCCGATTCTCTCTCCTCCATTCTGTTGTAAAAGAGCTCCTCCCTCAAAAATTACTGTCAATTTTGGAGAAAGAGGAAGTCTTAAATTTTTCTAGATCATAATGTAAATAAATATCGAAGAAAATGCCCCTTGGATTAATCACAAAAATGAGTAAAGTGCATTTTGCCCAGAGATATCCAGGCAATAGATCTGGCCTTTCAGTGATTGGCAGAAGAACTTTTTAGGAACTTGATAAGGCTTCACAAGATGTTCAATGAAAAAAAGGCAACCCAACATTGGTGGCCTTCAAATACAGGAATACCACAGCCTATGCAGGAATAAAACAAACCAAGAAAAAATAGTATCCACAGTCCTTAAAATAAGAAAGCCAGACCCATACCAGAGAACAGAGATGGAAGAAATTGGATTCAAAAGACAGGAAAATGAGGAAGGACACCAGAAACATGGATAAGGGAGGTGACACCAAAGATGACTGGATGTTGTCAGCAGGTTGAGAGTGAGTCAGGCACTTGATCCCAAGCTGGTTGGGTCAGTGGAGTGGGCCAGCTGGTAAACCTTTTAACCTTTGGGATTATGTAGGGCCTAATAGAGAAATCTTGGTCACAAAGTAGAATTCCACCTCTGGCCCTGATTTGTCTTGCTCATTTATTTGTATAATATTTATAAGCACACCGTGTGCCAGGCCCAGTGTTAGGTACTAGGCAATAAGTCAATGAATAAGAGAGACATAGTGCCTATCTTTAAATTCTATCAGGGCGATAGATACCAAACAAATTACTACACAGACAATTATTATTTGTGTTTGTGGCAAACGTTATGAAAGGAAAACACAGCATACAATGAACATTTGTTAAAGGGGCATCTGACCTTGCTTGAAGACAAGGGGAAAATCGTGGTATCGGTTTTTAAAATGGAAACAAATACTGAATGGAAGTCGTCTAATTTGCATTTTACATTTATAGACGTATCAACTGTTACTAATCAGTATCTTGGACCAAAGTGTGTACCTGAACTGACCGTGTGTACTGGAACCCAGTGACAAGGATGACAGAAAGAGGTTCCACTGGGGAAGCCAGAGAACACAGAAGAATCTGAGTCCCAGATGCTGCTGGCTGACAAGCAAAGATGAGGCTCCTTCTCACTTCCACTTACAGGCCGCAAGGAACTAGGTTGCTGAACTTCAGTCAGGCTGCAGTTCAGCCTGAGGTCAGTGTCTGTCTGACCTCAGTGCTCCTGTTCTGATTCCTGCCCTGCATTTTGGTTTCCTTGGTACTGAGGACTGCTGCGCACCCTAATTTCTTAATTCTCAGATCCAGGAACCCAGTTTCTCTGAGCTGTCCCCAGACTCTGGATATGGCTCACTTATGCGCTGGATCTTTGCTGGAAAGGATCCGGACTGGACAATGTCGGGGCCTTTATGAGGTAATAAGCATGTCTTACGAGGTAATAAGCTTATCACAGACATGTAGACTGATCTTTCAGTTTTTGACTTATCTCTGGACTTATGCTCCCATGGCCAACCCTATAGCTCTGAAGAATTTCCAAGGATGCCCACGCCTGTAAAATCAGATGCTGGAACACCAGCCCCAGTTGCCTAAACTGGATTCCTTAGGACCTCCTGACTATGTATGACTTGGCCCACAGTCACCCAGCCGTGCCCCTAGAATGAGGTCCTGATGAGGTTAAGGCTGGTTAAGGCTGGAACATCAGAAATGGTTGACCTACTGGTTAAGGCTGGAACATCAGAAATGGTTGACCAGAGTCCACAGGACGCACATGGAACTATCTCTGTGGTGTCAAATCCTCCTAAAATGTTCCTTGACTCCAAGAAACATGCATATGAATGGGAGGATACTGAAATAGACAGAAGCATTCTATCTGATGGTAGAGCTGCAACAGGCATCTGAGCCACACAGTTGTCCAAACGCCTTGCACTGCCCTGAAAGAGATACAGAATGAGGGCTTATAACTTCACATGGTTTGAAACACTGTACAAAATATCAGATCCTATGTGGCATGTCGAGTTCCATTTTGAGCACAGCATTTAAAAAGGGATTTAGACAAACTGGAAAATGTAATCAGATTAGTGAAAGGGCCCGAGATTATCCATGTGAGAACAGCTGAGGCTGAAGGAAACAGAAGGTTAGCCTGAAGGAAAGAAAACAGCTGCTTTCACAGGTTGAAAGGACTTGAACTGTCACAAGGGTGAGCAGAAAAGCAAAGGAAGACAAGAGCTTCAAATCAATATAAGCAGAGTTTTCTAATAGTCTAGTTTAGGTAGACCTTTGCAGAGAGGAGAGCTGCCCTGGGAGGTGGAGCTTCCCCGCTGC
Source organism: Callorhinus ursinus (assembly GCF_003265705.2). Taxonomy (NCBI): domain Eukaryota; kingdom Metazoa; phylum Chordata; class Mammalia; order Carnivora; family Otariidae; genus Callorhinus; species Callorhinus ursinus. The sequence goes on from NW_027397079.1 coordinate 26,770,943, forward strand.
GGCAGGTGTTTGGGCTCAGAAGGGACAGTGGTGGGATGGAGTGGGGAGGATCCAGGCATTGGATGGGCGCTTGGACTAGAAGATCTTCAAGATTATTCCTAGTCATCCTGGGAGTCTGATTCTTGACTCTTCTGCTCTGACCCAACAATCTCCCACTCAAACCCTGATTCCAGTGTTTTCCTGGGTGCTCCTAACAATCTAGCCAAGGGGGTTTGTCCCCACAGCCTTGCGTGAGCTGAGAGTATAGTGTGAGGGTGACCCAAGTTCTGTGAGGTGCAGCCCAGCCTCTTCTGCTAACGGATCCTGGCCCTCAGGGCCACACCAAGGACTGAAGACTCATTTGTCATTGGTCTTTTGAATTAAACCTAAATGGACACACACATTAGGGTATACTCTTTCCTGTATATGTGTTATTTCCAAACAGGGCCTTGCATTCTGTAGAGACTGACCCTCTACCTGTTGAAGCACTTGTCTCGAGCATAGAATACCCACTGTCTATTCCATTTATTTATTTACTTATTTATTTACCTATTTATTTATTTTATTTAAATTCAATTGGTCAACATATAGTACCTCATTAGTTTTTGATGTAATGTTCAATGATTCATTAGTTGCGTATAACACCCGTCACATCGTGTGCCCCCCTTATTGCCCATCACCCAGTTACCCCATCCCCCCACCCACCTCCCCTTCTGCAACCCTCAGTTTGTTTCCCAGAGTCAAGAGTCTCTCATGATTTGTCTCTCTCTCTGATTTCTTCCCTTTCAGTTTCCCTCCCTTCCCCTGTGGTCCTCAGCACTATTTCTTATGTTCCACATATGAGTGAAACCATATGATATTTGTCTTACTCTGACTGACTTATTTCACTTAGCATAATACCCTCCAGTTCCAGCCATGTCGATGGAAATGATGGGTGTTCATCCTTTCTGATGGCTGAGTAATATTCCATTGTATATATGGACCACATCTTCTTTATCCATTCATCTGTTGAAGGGCATCTCGGCTCCTTCCACAGTTTGGCTATTGTGGACATTCCTGCTATGAACATTGGGGTGCATATGCTCCTTCTTTTCACTACATCTGTATCTTTGGGGTAAATACCCAGTAGTGCAATTGCTGGGTCATAGGGTAGTTCTATTTTTCAACTGTTTGAGGAACCTCCATACTGTTTTCCAGAGTGGCTGCACCAGCTTGCATTCCCACCAACAGTGTAAGAGCGTTCCCCTTTCTCCACATCCCCGCCATTTGTTGTTTCCTGTCTTGTTAATTTTAGCCATTCTGACTGGTATAAGGTAGTATCTCATTGTGGTTTTGATTTGTATTTCCCTGATGACAAGTGATGTGGAGCATTTTTTCATGTGTCTATTGTATGTCTCTTCTCTTTAAGCAGAAAAGATATTTTCTTAAGATCATGAAAAGTGGCCTCAAATGTGTTGTGTTCGTGCCTCAAATAGAACAAAACAATAACAAAATCCAACTGTTCCCCCCCCAAATCTTTTTACTGAATGTGAGACTCTTTAGGGGATGCTTGAGGGATTTTAAGACCTAAAAGTATAGTGAGAGACAGAGTAGAGAGAACTCACATACAAAGAATTTGAAAAATGGAAGGTAACTTCAAGGAAAGAACGCTCACCCTGTTAAGGAAAGCATATATTGCCCTGTCACCTGTAATAATATTAGTGGCACAGGTTCTAGGTTTTTCCCTGCAAAATCTGTCATTGGAATCAACATTTTATCTAAGCAATACTGAATATACAAAACCGATCCTTTCTTGGCATAAACTGGGCCAAGCTAGTGGCATTATGGGGATATGGGAAGTAAGCCAGAATTAACAGCTCAAGGTACGCTAGGCTTGGGTGGTAATTCTTAAAAAGAAAGAGATTAGCTCCCATTTCTCTCAAACTAAATGTGGATATGTTTCCTGGACTCTTTCTTCCATGTCTACCAGAAGAAGCATATACTCTTAGCTCCTGCCTGGTTGAAGCACTGGCTGAAAGGAGAAGTCACTGGTCGTTCTGGGAGACCCTTTGCCCACTGGTGGGCTGAGTCAGCACTAGCGCGGCTTTGAAGGGAACTTGAATGTGTAAAGTTTGTCCAGATGATCCTGATGACAACGATGTTACTATTAAGGGCTTACTGTGTGCCGGGCACCTTGCTGAAGCACAGTAAATATGGTAGCTCATGGAATCCTTACAACCACCCTGTGATATAGTTATTACAGTCCTCGTTTCCCAGTGGAAGAAGCAAAAATTCAGAGAACTTAATTTCCTTGTCTATAAATATTTACTTGTTTTGCATAATGGACTCTTTTTTTTCCGAGGTCGGGTTCTGAAATGATGAGCAAGTGAGCAAAAAATGAAAATGGTTAAGTGTGTCCTTGATAAATCCCGTAAGGAGGTGCCACTTGAAGCCCCTAGTATGAGTCAGGCACCTTTCTCCAGAGGTGATCAAGACAGGCAAAGTCCCTACCCTAATGGGGCCCAGCCATTTGGTGGAGGGTGGCAGTTATCACCCTTCTGCTGAGTATTAGACACTACTTGCAGACTTAAGAGTGAGAGGGAATGATGAGGAAAGGCCCCTCCGAGGAGATGGCATTTCAGTGGGGATCTGAGTGACAAGAAGGAGCCTCCATGTGATGATTAAAGGAAAGAGCGTCCAGGCAGAGGGACCAGCCAGAATAAAGCTCCCAAAGAGAGAATGAGCCAGAGTAAGGCAGGCTAGCAGGAGAGTGGTCCGAGCTAAGGCTGGGCAGTTAGGTGGAGAATTACATCATGTAGGGCTTATTTGTTTGCCAAGTGTGCTGGAAGGGCCCTGAGCAGGGGCAGGATGTGACAGAATCCCCTTTTCCAACTCTCTCTGGCAGCTGTTGGGGGAGGGATGGCAGCATGGGAGGAGGGAAGCATGGAAACCAGGGAGGAAATTCGCAACAGATTGAGTTTATGCTTTGGAGGGGGAGTTGATAGGTTGGATGTGGGGTGTGGGAGAAAGAGAAGGATCAAGAATAACTCAAAGATAACCATTATTTGCCACTAAGTCTAACACGGGTTGTTTTTTTTTTTCCTCCAGTGCCGATAATGTTTCTTTAATGGAACACCTGGCACGGTAGTTGTCTTCCAGTTGGTGACCATATTGTGTGGGGGAAAATGTGTACCTCTAAACACTAGAATCACTCTCAGCCTAGGGAGCTGCTCACTCTCTGAGAGGCCCCCGGGACACGAGACCAACAATTTCATGCTTCCTTCATTTCATGCACTCTGGGACATACGGTCCTTTAAGTGGGATGGCAGGGGTCCCATGGTATCCATGGTATATAGATTTAAGTTTACTCTCAGTCTCTCTCCTTCTCTCATTTTAAATTAAGATCAGTTAAATGTGCCTGATAAGTATACAGTGACTCTATGATAATGAAGATCACACCTCATGTTAGATCTTATCTTCATCAGAACTCTGAAATCCTTGCTTGGCATATAGTAACCAGTGCCTGTTCCTTCCCTTTTTTCCTCGCTCCCCACCCCCCACTATTTTCTTCCCACCTGCCCCAATCCAACTTACCTATTCAAGCGTTCATTGTCTCAGAAATCTGCTCTCAGATGTTTTTTACTCTTGTACAGTAATTCATGTCAGATCATTAATAAGTGTTCACGAATCCTTTCCAAGTTAAAATAAGTAAATCAATAAGTCTATATTTTAACAGATGCCTTCTGAAAACACCATGCCGCAACCACAAGTGGAGTTCTAGTAGTAGAAGTGTAGGTTTTGTGGGATTGCTAGTGAAGAGGTTTGTGGGTAAGGGGACTTCCAGTACCAGTGACTCACCCCACATGTGGGGCCTATGACCCCATTACGTGGATACGACAGACATAATACCCCCGTTGTTCTCTGAGAACCATGGTCCCCTCTGCCTGGGTGTGCAGAGAAAATGCCTTGGAAAGGAAAAGAACTTCGGGTTGGTTTCTTAAGAGAAATAAAACCCGGTTGGGAGTGGACATTTGAGCAGAGCAAGGTAAGACTGGCAAACTTGAGGCCTCCCGTGGTGAGGCTGAGTCTCCACAAAGGTCTAGGTTTCCCGCTAACCGCCTTGTTGCTCTCAGTTAAGTCAGTCTGACACTTGCATATTTTCTTTGACCGTCCTTCCATCCTCACCCATTCCTGGAGAGAAAAGGCTATTATTCTGGCTTCTAGTTTGTATTTTGTTAACTACCTGAGAAGATGTGTTGTTCGTTCATCTTTTCATGTGTAGAATGGTACCAACACCCTCATCCTAGTGTGGTTGTTACGAGGATTACATGAGGCTCCACACAGTGCTGGCCCATTGGGGGAATCTAATGATAGCTGGGCTCCTGCCCTCCTACCAGAGAACCTTTGACTAATTCCTAATAGGTTATTCCTTCACTGGCTATTTATTGAGCATGTACTGTGTGCCAAGCACTGCTCTGAGTACTATAGAGGTAGCTGTGATTAAGATGAAGTTTCTACCCTTGCACGGTTGGCATTTTAGCAAAAAGAAAGAGGCAAATAAATAGCATAAGCTTAGATTGTCAATGAAGATAATCAAGTAGGGCGAAGGGGTTGAGAGTCACAGAAGGGCTCTCCGGCATGATGAAATTTGCACTAAGACCCATGATTTCTAGTGCAGAAAGAATTCCCTCTTGTTTCAGCATTGTGATTTACTACACCCATTATCACATTCAAATAAAACTTTGACTAAAACAGAAGCATGGAGAATGAGTATTTTAATTAACTGACTTCTCTAGTCCAAAGAATGTTAATTCTCAAGTACTTCTTATTGCATTGTTGTGTGAGAATGTTTATAAATACTAATGTGTTTAGTTCATGTTCCTGACGGAGCAACTATAGTAGAAAGAAAGGCTCATGAACTAAAAGCATGTTGTAAGATCTGGAGTTCATTACTTGGATCCTACTTTAGTGCTTCCGATATTGATGTTGTTAAAAAGAAAGTTTGGGCCAAATTGGATACTGATTCCAGTTATAACCTAGAAGTTCTTTTTAAAAAAAATCAGTGTTACTCACCTTTTAATCTAATAAGCAAGTCGTAGGGGAAATTATGAAATATCTTGTTCTCCTGGTCCTCTATTTTTGAGTTCTTCATCTTTCTCTTCACCTTCTTCTTTTTCTTTTTAAAAAGATTTATTTATTTATTTATTTATTTATTTATTTATTTATTTGAGAGAGAGAGAGAGTGCATGCACTTGTGTGCAAGTGGGGGAAGGGGCAGAGAGAGAATCTCCAGCAGACTCCCTTCTGACCATGGAGCCCTATGTGGAACCTGATCCCATGACCCTGAGATCATGCCCTGAGCCAAAATCAAGAGTCAGATGCTTAAATGACTGAGCTACCCAGGCGCTCCATTTTTCTTGGTCTCCTTGATTCATCTCCTCAAGCATCCAGTGAGTTTATATTTTGTTTTGGTTATCATATCCATGGTCAAAGAGGCATCCGTGCATCGGTTGGAAGAAGTGATTGACACTAGCTATTGTATTAGTTTCCTCTTGTTGCTATAATGAATAGCCACAAATGTAGTGGCTTAAAATAGTGTGAATGTATGCTCTTATAGTTCTGGAAGTCGGAAGTCTGACATGGGTTGTATTTGGCTAAAGTCAAGGGTGCTGGCCAGGCTGTGTGCCTTTGGAGGCTCTGGGGTAGGGGGGGATTTGTTTTCCTTGCCTTGTCCAGGTTCTGAAGGCTGCCTGCATTCTCTGGCCCATGACCACGCCCTCCAATTTCCCAGCTAGCAGCATAGTACCCATAAATCTCTGACCACAACCCCTGCTTTCATGGTGCCATCTCCTCCTGTGTTTCTGACCCCAACTCTTGCCTCTCTTGCCTCCCACCTCTAGCAACCTGTGTTATTACATTGGGTTACTTGACTAATCCACTATCACCATCTCATCTCAACAGCCTTCATTGAATTTTTGCTCCCTTCCCATGTGAGGTACCCTTGTCACAGGTCCCATTAACATGTGGACATCTGTAGTGGTGTAAGTGGTGGTGGGGGCATTATCTATTTACTACAGTTGTTATCCATCCAGGAGAGATTCGTTAACAGACGACAGAGCCAGGATTCATATTCCCATCCATTCGTGCTAAGTCAGTTTTTAAAACCAGTATATTAGAGTTTCCCATAAGTGGTCAAAGTGATCAATGTAGTGATTAAGCCTCCAGAACTGAACCCTTATCAGATCATGTTCCAGACCATAGGTTCTGATTTGGCATTGGAAATCTTCGTGTCTGGATCCAAGATGCATTTCCATATCAGGCTGATCAGAGGGCCCAGGTATAACTTTTAAGCTCGGTAGACCCTGAAGTCCCCAGGGGCCACAGAGCGTTAAACCCAGGACCGGGCAGAGGGAAGGTGTTTCTGGGGTGGCCATAGGGCTCTCTGCCTAGTTTGACACAGGGAACCAGAGGTTAAACTTAGGTTTTTGATCTTAGGTCTTTGATCCTTTAGATCCTTGGAGCACGAGAGAGGCCCCTGCTTTGCATAGAATGGTGACCACATCGATACCAGGGAACCCTGTGTGGCAGTTGGCTTGCCAAAAACATTGAGCCAAGACAAAGCAGACTTTCAGTTCCCGGGGAACCTGGATTTTCTCTCTGTCTAGGGCCAGTGTAGGCCAGTCTGTCAGCTCTGCATCCACAGGCAAAATACGTGGAAAAAGGAGCCACAGGCCACACTGGCATGTTTTATGTCTGTGTAGGTGAACTGACCTTATTTTAGGGGTGAAAAAAAATACCTCTATGTCCACTTTTAGATAAGAATGACTCTGTGGTTACTTATTCAGGCCAAAGTCTCTCCTCTCTTTTTCTTATATAATCAAGTCAAATATAGTTTAATCCTGAACCTAGGGAAGAGGGAGTAAGTTGGAAAACTCTTTGGCCAGCTCTCAACTTGGGGAAGAACTTAAAAAAAAACAAAAACAAAAAACAATTCCAGTCTTTTCATTCATACAGGAATCTCAAGCTTCCTATTTGAATTGTAGCTTTTCATAGATTATATGTGTCAGTTCTTTGAAAACATCTACTTCTTGTCTCCCACCTCCAACGTATTCATTCATAGATTTATTTTTTTCTAATTGATTAACTGATCCCTGTATGTTTATAATGACTTGAGGTTGTAAAGCACAGTTTCTGGTCTTATTTGGCTTATGCTTTGGAAGGGGAGACCCAAGTGACTTTCTAGAACTCTGGACTCCTGAAGTGGGACTCTGATGTTTCTTCCACGAAGGAAAACCCTGTGGAAGAGGTTGGTATCTGGGAGATAGTAGACACTCAAACGTTTATTGGCTGAAGAATAAGAGCATTGTTTGGGCCCCAGCATAGCCCATTGAGACGTGAGCCCAGCCGGCTCTCCTGGTGATAAAGTTTGCAGTGGTGTGGGGTAGAGGAGAGAACAGCTCCTGGAAGTTAGCAGCCTGGATTCAAGATCTGTTTCTGTATCTCATGACACCCTCTGGACCTCGGCTTCCTGCCCGAGAGACAAGAGACTCAGATGATGAGCCAGGTTTTTCACAGTCATTGGTGGAGTCACAGACTAACTCAGAACTTAATCATCCAGCACTGGTGGAAGACAAGCACATCTAATCTAGAAAATGCTGTGATTGATTGGTTAGTACAACCTATGCCTTACACAGAGAACAATTTAAAGAGAATTAGAATACAATGTGTGTGGCATTTAGAACTAAAAAGAATGTAAGCACATTTTCTCTTGAATCATTTTTTTTTTCATTTTCTCTTGAATCATGAAGCATTTCAGGGCCTGATAGCTGCTTCTGTCCATTTATGAAAGACCCAGCATCAAGCGGTTCTGTTTAGGTAAGCCTTTTCCTTCCACTCATTATGGAATCTAGACCTTAAGAGAATCTCCGTTATCATCCAAGCCTTAGTGAAGGAAAAACCAAAGTAGCATTTCCAAGTTGGCACAGCTAATAAATGGAGAACCAGGAAGAAAACTCAATGCTCCCTATTCTCAGGCCCTTCTGTACCTTGCTGTCATTCCTAACCTTTGTTATGCTTTGCCCTGGCCCTGGCCCTGGCCCTGGCCCTGGCACTGTTCTGGATGCTGAAGACAGAGCAGTGAGCAAGAGCCAGGGAGTTCTCATGTTGGTGAGGAAGACAGAGAACAAATGAACAAGATCATTCCAATTTGGAAGGCATTAAACAGGGTGGTCACAGGATCTGATGTATGTGTTTAAAGGCTTGCTCTGGCTGTTGTGTGGAGCGTGGTTGGGAAGGGGCAACATGGAACTGGGAGACCAGCTGGTGAGGGCAGCGTGGACCAGGGAAGCAGAAAAGGAGATGCAGATACATGAAGGCTTTAGGGTGTTTGTTGGAAGTAGTGCCAATAAGGACCTGCTGATGGGACGTGAAGGAAAAGAGAATTCAAGGAAGCCAGCAGCTGTAGAAACTGGGGGATAAACTATAGTGGGGAGTGACAAGTTGGGTAGCTATGGTAACTTTAGGTGGCCTGATAGACATATATTTCTTTAAACATTCTCTCATTTTGTCTAACTTTTGCCCCTATTTGTCAGAATTAAAGGAATTTTCTATGTCATGCTCTAGAAACTCCACTCAAGTTCCTGCCTGTGATTCTTGGACAAGTATCGGTTGTTCTTTAATGGCAGCAGTGACGCAGTAGACTCAGGAAGATGTCCTAATTTCCCGCTGTGAGATGCCCCTCCTGGTCTCTGGTTGTGCCCAGCTTTTCCTTCCCTGTATAGCCCACCATATGGCATCCACATTGCAGGTGGAAGAGGCAGCAGGACCAGGTAGACCAAGGAGCCCCACAGGCAGAGAGACAACTGGGTCACAGACCCCAGCATGGGACCCTAAGGGGCCAGGATTGGGTGGTTAGCATTTGGCCTTCTTTCTATTTATGTTGAGATAAACAGTGGGTAATCAAAGAAAAGAGACTGTATGAGATGAGATGTTTTGTCTGGGGAAATTTGAAGTGAGGGGAGAAAGCCAGCATCCAACTGTCTGTTGGGAGAGAGGGGAGGGGATCAGGAGTCCTTGTTCATTCAATGGGAAGAACCCAGAGGAGGGCTTTTTTGTTTTATTTTATTTATTTATTTATTTATTTATTTATTTATTTATTTATTTGAGAGAGAGATAGAGCACAAGCGGGGGTGAAGGGGTGAGGGGCAGAGGGAGAGGGAGAAGCAGACTCCCTGCTGAACAGGGAGCCAGATGTGGGGCTCAATCCTAGGACCCTGGGATCATGACCTGAGCCGAAAGCAGACGCTTAACCTACTGAGCCACCCAGGCTCCCCCAGAGGAAGGTCTTGAAGAACCAAAGAGATGAGTTCATTGCCTCAGGGACCAGCCATCTGGAGAACTTGAGTTGATGGAAGATACAGGTTAGGACTATGAAAAGATGCGGGCTTCCCAGAGAAGGAGGTAGTAGAGACTGGGGCCAGGTGGAGGGTAGATTTCAAGGAGTAAATGAAGCCCAGCCTAGCTTTGCTCATTCGTAGTTTTTCCAGTGCAAACTAGGTCAGAAAGGTTGGCGGAGTCTTTAGAGTAGTCTCTAAAGGCAACTGATCTGGAAGTTCAAGACCATATATATGGTTTTTCCTTAAGGATCCTTATATCACTGATATTGCTAGTATCCTCACATAGCTGAAATTTAGTGCCTACTCGCTGATTTCGATTGGTGAAAGGGTAAAGAGCGTGGGCAGTGGGGTGAGACAGCCTGGGTTGAATCCTGACCCTGCTGTCTACAGGCTGTGAACCTGGACATGTTACTTAAATCCTCTGTGTCTCACTTACCTCGTCTTTAAAATGGGGCAATGACAGTCCTTGCCACATAGGTGATTGTGAGGATAAAAGGAGTTAATACATGTTAAGCCCTTGAACTAATTTCTGGCACATCTGAAGAGCTCATTAAAATACCATTTCCTATAGGAGAAAGAACCGAGGAGAAAATGGGGCAATACATTGTAGCTTCTTTTTTTTTTTTAAAGATTTTATTTATTTATTTGAGAGAGAGAGAGCGAGAGAGAGTGTGAGCACATGAGCAGGAGGGGGCAGAGGGAGAGGGAGAAGCAGACTACCCGCTGAGCAGGGAGCCCAGTGTGAGACTGGATCCCAGGACCCCGGGATCATGACCTGAGCTGAAGGCAGGCGCTTAACCAACTGAGCCACCCAGGTGCCCTACATTGTAGCTTCTTAGCCCCCCAGCTCCTTGTGAGATTGAGGAAGAGGCCAAAGTGAACATAGGTGACTTTCATCATGTCATCCAGACATTCTGGCATGAATGATCTCCTGCCCAAAGCTGAGGAGCCACAGATTCATCTCTTTGCTACATTGGAGGAAGAGGGGGGTGGCTGCGTGAAATATCTAAAAACAGCAACACCATGTCCAAATGAGCCTCCCAAAAGCATTGCTAAGTAATTCACCATGCCTGAGACGTAGGCAGATGGTGCGATCCCTCAAAACGCCGCTGTGGAGTATCTGGAGGCTTTATGGATTAATAGCATTAGAAAAATGCTATTAGAAAAATCCTGCATTAGAAACATCCAGTGCCTGACCTTTACCACAACCCCCTTAAGTTTATGCCATTCTTCTCCTGAGGAAACAAACTTAAAAATATATTTTTAAATGTAATAAGCAGAATTATCTGCTTATCAGAATTTCTGATTAGCAAGTGTTGGAAGGAAAGAGCTTGCGGCTGCTCTTTCTAGGGCTAGATATGTGCCAACCCCAAGCTACGGAAATTGCGCCAGCAACACGGTCCAGTTGAATTACTTTGTCCTCACTCAGCCAAGTAATTGATACCTGATTATTTTCACCCGGTGGGTGTTGATGGAGAGGGAATGATTTCTCCTCAGGCTGGACCAGCATCATGAGCAGTTTCTAGAAGGTGGCTTAAGGAACAAAAAAGAACGTACAGGGTAGGCTCACTGGGAGAACGTGTTCCCCAGATGAACCCGCCTGAGAAAACAAAACAGGGCAGACATCCCCACTAGTTCAGAGAAGGGACTGTCCCTGGTCAGTCTTCTGACTGGGAGTTTGTACCCCCAAATAAGCCCCTTTGACTTAGCGAAACCCTCCAGTTCTAGATCCAGAACCCAGTGAAGCAACTTTCCACTTGGCGAAAAGAAACGAAGTGGTGATTTTTTTTCCCCTCCTGTTAGCAGAAGTAATGATGTTAACAATGACGTTGCTTAAAAAGCCTATCTTTAATGATTGAGTGAGTGTTTCATTTCATTCTGTTCCATGACCTTGATAGTTAAATAGTTATTTAATGAAGGATTTATAAGTGCCGTTACTTCACATTCAAGAGGCTTGAGGGAAAGTATCCTTCAGATGTCCATCTCCAGCGTGAAGTGGGGATAATCTCTGAGCAGCCCTTTGGATTATTAGGAAGTCTAATCACAGTCCAGGGACATGGGATTTCAGCACTAACCTGAACAAAGCAGTGGATTATGCAGCTAATTATCATCTCACATACAAATAAAATCAAGCCGTTCAAATCAGCTTCTTTTCAAAACTGCTGTTTGTTTAACCTAAACAATGCCATAAGACTTATTGATTTCAGCATCCTATTTGCTGGAAAAGCCTTCATAGAAATAAAGCCCCAAGTGTCAAGTAGATGCAGAGACTGAGAAACATCAAAGAAACACCTTGCCATATTAGGTATTTTCTTAGAGCCGTCAGATGGACAGCTGACAACAGCTGGGCTCTGTCTTGTTTGATGACAATTCAGCAGGCAGAACACGGAGACACATGCCATCCCAGCGAACTGTCTTCTCCCCAAGAATAAATAGCACCATATATTGGTCAATAGAACCTATGCTGTTAGGATGAAAAACACACTTGTAGTTTTTTAGAGTCGAAAGGTGATGACCTTTTGGTCCAACCCAAAGAGGTTAAGACCCTGTGTACCCTAGATCACACACTTAGTTATGGGCAGTCCCAGAACACGAAACCAAGTTTTCTGGACTGTGGATTTGGAGCTCTTTCTATTTTACCAAGCTGCCTCCTGGGAAACACACTGGAATCTCTTGAGTTAAAAAAAAAAAAAAATCAACAGAAACATTCAACTTGTGAGACATCTGGGTGGCTCAGTGTGTTAAGCATCTGCCTTCGGCTCAAGTCATGATCCCAGGGTCCTGGGATCGAGTCCCGATTCAGGCTTCTTGCTCAGCAGGGAGCCTGCTTCTCCCTCTGCCTGCTGCTTCCCCTGCTTGTGCTCTCTCTCTCTCTGACAAATAAATAAAATCTTAAAAAAAATATTCAACTTGCTTTACACTTGAGATAGGTATCAAGGAAGAAAAGCCTCTACCTCTCAGAACATCACCCCAGATTCTAGGATGGAGCCGCCATTTCATAGTGGAGTGAGGGGGCAGGCAGCCATTTTGGCAAGTGTGGAAGACAAGCTGCCAATGTCTCTAGAAAGTCCTGGTGATCATGAGAGTTTCGGGAAGTACTACTGGCTGATGACCCACAGATGGCAGGAACTGAGTGACAATGTGGAAACCATTCCTTTGGTAAAGGATGAGATAGGGAAGATACATTCTCTTCACAAGGGGAAATCCATAGAAAAGTGAACTCTTTGAGTGTGTTTAACTACATAACAAACACTGACTATTTACTCTGTGGAATGCATTGCATCTTTTCATGAAAAGTATTATAATAGGAGGTGTGCATGGCTAGAAGTAGGGATTGGAGAATAGGGGTTGTGTTTAGTATAAAATTCACTTTCCTTAGGGTTCTAGATCAGGTGCAACACTGCACTCCAAATGGAAATAGGGGTATGATCCCTCATCTCAGATCTAACTAGGAGACAAGGGTCACTTTCCTTTCCTTTATGTTTTCAATTATATTATAAGTCATTGAAAAGGAGGAGGAACATGTCATCTACTGTTTAGAATTTCTAGCAACTTGTGGAAAAATTCTGGGTTCTGTATATACTAGACACAGAATAAATATTTATTGAGAAATCATAGTGAATTGGTGAAAGAATGATTAGTGATATCTCACTTACTTCGACTCTTAGGGGAATTGTGTTGGGTGGGTGATTTTTCCGGTTACCTAAGACTTCCTTCCTATGAATTTCTGGGTAACTAAAACTTCCTTCTATAAATGTGAAATAGTGTTTTAACCATGGTATGTGGACATATTTTTAGTGCATCAGTCAGGTTTCTTTCTTCTTAAATATGTTTTGCTAAACATAATTTTAACTTTTCTGGGAAGTAGTATTGATTATTTTGCTGTGTACAACCGTGATTTGGGGGCTCTCAAAGTGTGAGCTGTTTGCACCCCCCCCACCCCAACCACTAGATAGTGATTTTTTTTTTACTCGGTGCTTCTTCTCTCTCCTTCTTTACCTTACTCATCATCATGACTGTGTGCCTACCATGAGCCAGACATCATTTAGTTACCTGGAAACAATAGTGAACAAGACAGGTTGCTCTCCTTTCAGAGCTTCCAATCTAATCTGAGATCCAAACAGACCAAGCAAATAATTAGAGTCCAAGGCAAATTCTACGAAGATAACTGCTAAGATAGAGAATGTTAGAGAAGTGGGTATTGCCGCAGTGGGGTGAGTCATAAAGGCCTTGCTGCGGAGGTGACCCTAGGTTGTATCCTGGAGAAGGAAAGTCAACCATGGGGAGAATGCTTCTCTCCTTGTAGCAACCTCTTCCACCCACCTTCCCCTCTCTCTGGTTGCTAAAGTCTGCCAGCAGATACCAGAGACACGTGTTTGTTAAATCATTAACCGCATGTTCACAGAAAACAGAGATGTTGCTCTTAAGGAAATTTCAGTTCTTTCTTAGGTGAAAATATATAATTTTTAGGACAGCTATTTTATTCACTCTTGATTTCACTTTGGAAAGATATGCAAAGTACTGAGCACCGGGAGGAATAAAAAATGAATAATACATGGTCCCCTCTACCTTAGGAATTGTATTAAAGAAAGCTAGCCTATGTGGCAATAACAAGGAATCCCCAAATCTCAGTGGCTTGGTGTAGTTGTGGCTTATTTCTCACTCACACAATTTCCAGTGCAGGTAGCCAGCTCTCTCGGAGGTAATCACTTAGGGATCCAGGCTCAATCTGCATCCCTAATCTCAATTCTGGCCTCAATCCGCAGAAGTTGAAAAGAGGACTGGAGGCTCATCAAATATTTCTAAAGACTAGCTTTTAAAGACCATCCCAGAAGATGCTTATATCATTTCTACCCCAGTCCATCAGTCAGAACCCAAACACATGCCTCAAACTAACTGCGAGGAGGATGGGGAAAATGAGGTCTTCCTGTGTGCCCAGAAAGAAGAAGTGGGATTGATGAAGATATAGCTGGTCTCCCTTCTAGGAATTTAGTGGCCCAGAAAGATCAGAAGACACTGAAGTATCTTTATTAGGGGGCGGCTGTCAAAAGCATTAAACAGAAGTGGAAACAAAGATGGGAGCCCATATGGATGAGATTGATTCATTCTGATTAATCAACACAGGATAAGGGAAGTTGGTTAGAGGAACTGAGTTTGGTTAGGGTCTTAAACGATGACTAGGTATTGAAATGGTAGAAGTAAAGGAGTGAAGTGAGACAAAGGCACAAGAATGTGAAAGTTCACACCTTCCAGAAACACTGAGGGATCTGGTAAGACTAGAGGAAACCGGAGTGGAGAGGAAAGAGGGTCAGATTCCCAAGGGTGTTAGATGTTTCGTTAAATAGTTTGAATTTTATTCTGTAGGCAGTAGGACGCCATGAAACCTTTTTGAATAAGTAGGAACATCATCAGATTTATATATTTAAAAGAGATGTTTTCTTTTCCATGTATTTGATTGTTGGCTGAGGTCAGTGGAAAGCAAAATGACTTGATAATAGACTCTCAGTTTCTTCAAGAGAAGGGCGCCTGGGTGGCTCAGTTGGTTAAGCGTCAGACTCTTGATTTGGCTCAGGTCATGACCTTGGTGTCCTGAGATCAAGTCCGTGCTCGGCCCAGAGTCCGTCTGAGGATTTCTCTCTCTCCCTCTCTGCTCCTCTCCCACCCCCGCTCTCTCTCTCTCTCTCTCCGTCTCTAAAATAAATAAATAAATCTTAAAAAAAAGTTAAATGTCACGTAGGGAGAGTCAAATGTCCCTATATGACCTACTTTACTGAGCTGAGAAAACCTCCTGCAAATGGCACAGTGATAAGCAACGAGAGTTGCAGGCTGCATCATTTGTCAGCAGGGTGGAAAACTCCATCCAAATGCTTTTGAGAGAACCAGAGCAATTGCCAACTCTATGGTATAACTCGGAATATGAAAATTAGATTTCAGGGAGTTACTGCAACTCTCTGTGTATGTTGTCATCAGCACCTTTGGGTTCCAGCTGAGGACAACCCATATCTTAATCTTTAAGCTAAATACCCATTTCTTCATAGATTCTCAGTCCTATTGCTGCTTTGTAATATTGATAGCTAACTGCATTTCTCTATTACAGCACTTTCCAAACACATGGAAATTTAGCTGAAGTCCTAACCTAGATTAAGTTTCTTTAGTTTCTTTGCATCACCTCAACAAAGGTCTAGCTCCAGCCCTTTTCAGTCCCATATCCCCAGTCTAGAGAACAATAGAAAATTCAGAAACATGAAAACCTTGATTTTTGTGTGATCTGTCTTCGGAGAAGTTTAGCACACTTGAGTAGAAGTTGCTGTTGGTTCTCCATCCAATGGCCAGTCTTTCCTTACTTCCTGCTCTCAGAGGCCTGGTTCTGTCCAGATGGTCACTTTTTCCTAACCTGACTCAGGAGTAAACCCAAACTAGGCTAATCTAATCACAACATCTCCGAACCCCTTCCTAGTGACGGGTTTAAGGTTGACCAGTCCTGCCCAAAGAGGTGTAAGTGCAGGCCTGCAAGGGAACTTGTTGGAGATGTCACCTCGATTGTCTTCCTTCAGTTTTACTGAGATATAATTGACTTTCAGTGCTACATAAGTTTAAATGAACGGCATAATGACTTGACTTACATATATTTCAAAAAAATTATAGTAAGTTTAGATAACATCCATCATCTCATACAGACACACAAAAAATGCCTTCTCCCCCTTGTGATGAGCACTTTTAGGGTCTACTCTCTTAAGAACTTTCAAATGCATCATACAGCAGTGTGAACTACAGTTGTCACATTGTACATGACATCTCCAGTACTTATTCTTCTTATTTATCTTATATCTGGAAGTTTGTACCTTGACCACCTCTATCCAGTTCCCCCAATCCATGCCTCTGGTCACCACAGATCTGATCTCTTTTTCTACGAGTTTGGGTTGTTTTTTTTTTTTTTAAAGATTTTATTTATTTATTTGACAGAGAGAGAGAGAGAGAGAGAGCACAAGCAGGGGGAGCTGCAGGCAGAAGGAGAGGGAGAAGCAGGCTCCCCAAGTAGCAGGGAGCCCGATGCGGGGCTTGATCCCAGGACCCTGGGATCATGACCTGAGTAGAAGGCAGACACTTAACCGACTGAGCCACCCAGGTGCCCCTGTGAGTTTG
Organism: Callorhinus ursinus; assembly: GCF_003265705.2. Lineage (NCBI taxonomy): Eukaryota > Metazoa > Chordata > Mammalia > Carnivora > Otariidae > Callorhinus > Callorhinus ursinus. Next base: position 26,787,439 of record NW_027397079.1, read on the forward strand.
GGGTTTTTGTCTGCTTGTTGGGGTTTTTGTCTGCTTGTTCGTTTTTTAAATTCTACATGTAGGTCTTTCTCTGTCTGACTTATTTCACGTTGCATAATGCCCTCAAGGTCCATCCGTGTTGTTGCATATGGCAAGATTTCCTTCTTTCTATGGCTGAATACTATTTCATTATAGAAATAAATAAATATCCACTTTATATATACACATATTCATTTATATACATATATATCCATTACATATACCTTGTTTTCTTTACCCATTCAGCTGTCAATGGACTGCTAATGGAAACTTAGATTACTTCTATGTCTTGGTATTTTAAATAATGTTGCAACAAACATAGGGGTGCAGATATCTCTTTGACATAGTGATTTCATTTCTTTTGGCTATATACCCAGAAGTGAGATTGCCTGGATCATATGGTAGTTCTATCTTTAAGTTTTTGAGGATCCTCCATACTGTTTCCCACAGTGGCCGCACCATATTATATCCTCACCTCCAGTGCATAAGGGTTCCCTTTTCTCCACAGCCTTGCCAGCATTTGTTATTTCTTGTCTTTTCTGATAATAACCATTCTAACAGGTGTGAGGTGATATCTCATTTTGGTTTTGATTTGCATTTCCCTAATGACTAGTGATGTTGAGCACCTTTTCATGTACCCATTGGCCATTTCTTTTCTTCTTCTTCTTTTTTTTTTTTTTTTACTATGTTTTTCACAATATAGTGCTTCAGGACTTTTTAATGTAAATAAACATTTGTGATTAGCTAATTTTCAAAATAATGATACAAATTTAGCGTTCTTCTTGGAATGAAAAATTTGCTTGGAGATTACTTCATTCTTTTTCTCTTTTTCAAAAGTGCATCTCGTAGTGCCAGCTGCTTTTCTCGGAAGGAACGCTTGTTTTTTGACCAGACATTATGGCTATATCGCATCATCATAAAGTTCTTCTGTTTTTTCTTCTCTTTATTTGTGGAATTGGAAAATGGGTTCATTTTGGTGTTCTTCCTCACAAACTCTTTTCGGTCTCTCTTTCCAGCCATTGCCATTGCTAGTCTTGTCTCCTTGTCAGACTTTGGCTTCTTATGAAGGCGTTTAATGTCCTGAAGAGAAAGTAACTCACCCCTGGGCTCCTCATCACTATCGATTTCAATATATTTCCTCTTTTGGGCTTTCCCTGGGGCAGCTTCGAGTTTTTACCTCATTTGGGCCATGCGGATTTTCTGGAAGTCTTCCTGAGTTAAAGCTCGTGCTAATGGCTGCAGCTTTGGCTTTCCGCTCCTCCATGGGCATGCTGTGGAGCTTCCTGGATATTTTTTGCTGTTCTTCATCAGAAGAGTGGTGCACATCAACCCACTCACCATCGGCATCTGCCTCCTCACTGAGACTGGTACTTTCCCACCCACCTTCATCGTTTTCAGCATCCTCTTCTTTTTCAACTTCTATAACTTCTGCTCCTGGAATGTAATCTTTAGCATCTAATTCTGCACTCTTGCTTTTATGGAGGCCTCTGTAGGCTTACCCCGGAATTTCTTCTGCAACATCTTAGAATTCAGTGTTTGGAAGAGCTGAATTAAAGTTCTAGCAGACATCATCACATTCTTATCTCTGGGTGTTTTATACTGAGCCAGGTCTTGGAGAAATTCTTCAGGCATGGCTAGAGGACTTCGAGCTGTTATCTCTTTTATAGCATTGATTCCTACTGTCATGACCTCCTCAGAGTTCTTGCCGGTGACAAAATTGTTGGCCACAGTCATGAGCACTGACTGAATGATCTCTGGGGGTACTAAGTGATGAGGTGATTGGGCAGCAAACAGAAGGATCTTTGTTACTTCTCTTTGGTGAGGCTGCAGAAACCTTTGCACAAATGGATAGAAGTTAAAGAGAAAAAGCTCATGAATTCCCACCAATCTGGAGATGAGGTTCATGAGCATCATTTTCACCTCAAACCTCTCCGTAGAGCTCTCTAGCTGCTTTAGTAGTTTTTCTGCAAAATCTTGGGGATCATGAATCAAATGAATAGCTGAAAAGTTAAAGACCTCTGGTTTTTTCTTCTTTTTTTGCTTCTTGAGCACTTTCATAGCCTTTTCCAACCTTTTCTTGTGTTTGGAGCTTTTCTTCCCTGTGGCGTATTGCACTAGCACGTCTCTTGCTGTTGGTCTTTCATCCTCAGTTTCTGAGTCACTGTCCTGTTTCTCCTCTTCATCTTTCCCAAGGAAAAATGTCAAAGCAGCAACTAATATCTTGGTGACCTTAGAGAAACATGCAGTTGTGATCACATTGACAGTTTGGGCATCATTCCAGATGTTTCTTCTGTAGAGTTCAATCATCACATCCAAAGATATCTTGGCTGCAGTTGCATTGCTGTCTCTTAACATGGTGTACATGAAGTTCTGCAACACTATATTCACTTTATTGTTCTTGTGTTTTGCATTTATATTCTTGATATCAGTGACAATATGTGTGTATAAAGTCTTTCGCAGAAGCTTATCATGGCAACGCAGAAGTTCAAAGAAGAGTTCTAGCAAACTTGATGGATTGATGAGATTCTTATTTCTCAGCAAAATCAAAGCTTTGCAAAATGTCATTCAAAGATTTGGATCCAAGACAGTGTGATTGTAGGAGAGAAGATCTTTCAGCTCTTGAGGAAAATTACTTAAATGTTCTGGATAGCGGTGACCAATCTGTGCCATAAACATCACCAGCTCTGCCCGTTCTTTGCTAGGTTTGTTTGGTTGTAGTTTGAAAATCTCTACATTGGATTTGTAGTGATTATACTGCTGTAGAAACTCCTCGATGTAGGCTGGCGGGTCCCGCTTGGTCAGATTCTGTAACTGCGGCAGGTTGCTGGGCAGCTTATTATTGTTTCTGTTAGACATGCTGGCTGCTGACTGGCTCCACAGGGAACAGTTTTAAGAAACCCCACACTGCCGGCAAACACCAACCGTGTCGGCTGCGTGTGGGAATAGTCCCCATTGGCCGTTTCTATATCTTCTTTGGAAAAATGTCTATTCCGGTCCTTTGCCCATTTTTTATTGGATTATTTGCTTTTTTTTTTTTTAGCTCTTGAGTTATATGAATTCTTTACATATTTTCGGCATCAACCCTTTATCACATATATGGTTTGCAAATATTTTCTCCCATTCCATAGGCTGCTTTTTCATTTTGTTAATCATTTCTTTTGCTGTGCAGAAGCTTTTTAGTTTGATGGAGTTTCACTCATTTGTTTTTTATTTCATTGCTTGTGCTTTAGGTGTCATATCCAAAAAATCATCCCTAAGACCCATGCTTAGGAGGCTTTTTTTCTGTTTTCTCATTACCTTGATTTTGAAGAGCAGTAATACTAACGTTTGTTTCTCTTCTTCCACTGGATGCTGTTGTGTCTGGCTATAGTGCCTGGAATAGCAGTGGCCACCTTGCAGCCCCAGGGGAGCCCAACTGATGACAGAGCAAGAAGACAGGAGGAACATAGGGCTCTAGTGGCATTGGGAAGTTATTAGCTTAACCAAGCTTACAGGTGTTCCTTACTATGACCTCTCTTATAGGAGATAATTCACTTTCTTTACTTTTTTAAGCTGGTCAATTTAGAGTTTTCTGGTAATTTTCATTATTTTTTACCATCCCAGTGAGGAAGGCAGATGGTCAAAGCAGAGCACTCACTTTATAGATCTCTAGGCCACAATGTGATCAGCGCCCCTGGAGTTGTACCAAGTAGGTTCCAGAAAACAGGCACTGAGCAAACAGATTCATCTGGGTCACAGACAGGATCAGTAGGAAAACCAGGAAGAGTCCAGCCAAGATAGGGGCTCCTTGAAGTCTACCTGGAGTGTGGAGCCAGGCGCACCTGGCTCTGGTTTTTTTTTGCCCGTAGACTTTGGCCACTTCACTTAGCACTGTGAAGCTTCAGCTTTTCTCATCTATATGCACCTTGCAGATTATTGTAAGAATACAAAATCACACATGGCAAATCATCTAGCGTAGTGATCACAGCCCATACAACATGGGCATTCAGCAGAGGGAAGCTTATATTTTAACTAGAGCAATGATTCACAGAGCTTTCTCCCTCAGATTTTTAATGGCAGCAAAGAACCTCTGAGCCGTTTACCTTCCTGTTGTCGCTTGAGACCACAAATTCATAGGACGGAAGGGAAGAATGTGTCCCATGGAAGAGATTGAATTTACATGTGATCAGCTAGTTACTAATTCCTGCCTGATCCCCTGCATCCATACAGCTCCATCTCATATATGAGAAAGCTCACGTGGATCAGGAAAGACCTTGGGACCATACCTGAGAACCCAGTTTAAGGGTTGATTGTGTTGATGTTGATACACTTATATATTGCATGTTGATTTGATACACTTATATATTGCAAAATTATTACTACTGTGTCATTAACTAATACCCCCATCATGCCACATAATTTCTTTTTTGGTGGTGAAAACATTGAAGATCTATTCTCTTAGAAACTTTCATGTATATAATAAGGAATTATTAACTATAATCACCATGCTGTGCATTACATCCCTACAGCTTTTTTATCTTCTAACTGGAAGTTTGTATCCTTTGCCCAATGTCTCTCCATTTCCCCTACCCATAGCCCTTGATAACCACTATTCTAATCTCTATTTCTAAGAGTTCAGCTTTTTTAGACTCTACATACAAGTGAGATCATACAGTATTTGTCTTTCTCTGTCTTATTTCACATAGCATAATGCCTTCAATGTCCATCCATGTTGTAGCAAATGTCAGTATTTCTTTTTTCATGGTCAAATAATATTCCACCACACACACACACACACACACACACACCAATTTCTTCATTCATCCATTGACAGATGCTTATATTGTCTTCATATCTTGGCTATTATGGATAATGCTGCAATAAACATAGGAGTTTAATTCTCTCTTTGAGATCCTATTTTCATTTTTTTTTTTTTTTGGATATATACCCAGAAGTAGGATTACTGGATCATAAGGTAGTTCTATTTTTAACTTTTTGAGGAACCTCCGTACTGTTTTCCAGAGTGGTCGCACCAGCTTGCGTTCCCACCAACCGTCCTGAGAACCCATTTTACAGCTATATTGCCACCTACCAACTTAGAGGAAAACTGGGTTTGTCCGAGTCATTTCAACTGAGTGCTGCTATGCTTCATACTCCCCACTGATTTTTTTTTTAAATAACTACTTGTTAGGCTCCAGTTTGAGAGAAGCAGAATAAAAAAACCTGGAATGTTCTTGCTTGGAATGATAATTGCTCATTAGAACCCCATTTTGTTATAATTGTACAATTCATTATGCTGAGCACTTCATTAGACGCATTGTAAAAATTCTGACAACTTGAATATGTTACATTGAATATCAAAATGAATCTGATTTAGAGCTTTGCTGTTTCTTGAGGGCATTTTCTAATTAATAGAAGTCTGAGAAGACAGAAAAGTGAGAGTCTCTGTATTTTCTTCTGGGGGTCATTATTAGAGATGTGCTTAAAGCAACATAATTTTGAAATAGGAAGCTTTCTTTGGAACAGAAAGAAAAAAATAGCCCATAAACCTGAAATGGTCACATCTGTCTTTATAAATACAAGCTCAGAATTATCTGCAATTAATACCAAACCACATCTTTTTATCATGCTGTTAGGGACTTTTGGGTAAAGATAGCAGATTGAACATTTTCATTTATCTCCCTTTCCTCTTGAAAGCCTAGTAAAATGATGGCAAAGGGGGCTTTTAAGGGGTATAAGCCCACAAGGACAGAGGAAAGGAAGGAGCAGATGGGAGCAACAGAATCCTGGAAAATCCCCAAGCCGACAGAATGGGAAGTGAGAAGCAAACCTACTGTACCTCAGCATTCCCCAAACTGGGGATCTGGTAATTGGAGATCAAGGTGGGGCTCTAAAAGCATCAGCTGAGAGTCTGCCTAGGGAGCTTTTAGATCCCTGGATCTCCTCTTCCCCATTGGCCAGCTGAAGGACTGTTCTTCATCCCCACTGGCACAGGTTGGGAGGTTCCTACCTCTGGAGAGTGTGAAACAGAGAGCCTCTGGACTGGAGGACTCCAGAAATATTGATGGCATGAATACTACAATAAAACAGGGGGATCAAATGGTCACTTACATATCGAATGATGAGCTCCTCCCACCCAGCCCTCTTAGGCTAACGAAATACGGGAGCCAGGCCTAGACCCTGAGCATGAGATTGGGAGGCCCTTGTTTGAGGACTCTGGCCAGCCCGTAGGGAAATACTTAAAGATCATCTTGGAGAGTCCCCAAGAAAACAATCAGTCATGGCAGTGGTTCCACAAACCTGCAGTATCAGCACCATGTGGGCATTTGATAAAAATCCAAATTCTTGGGGTGCCTGGGTGGCTCAGCTGGTTAAGCATTGGACCCTTGATTTCAACTCAGGTCATGACCTCAGGGTGGTGAGACCGAGCTATGGGTCAGGCTCTGCCCTGAGCATGGGGCCGGCTTATGATTCTCTCTCTCCCTCTGCCCCTCCCCTCCTCCCGCCCCACCCCCATTCTCTCTCTCTCAAAAGAAAAATTAATTAATTAAATTAATTGCAAATTCTTGCACCTTGCTCTAGACCTACAGAATGGGAACCCCTAGGGGTGGGGCCCTGAAATCTATGTTCAATAAGACCCCAAGTACACACCGAAGTTAAGAACCACCGTTCTTCCACAAAGCTCACCATAGATGCAAAGTTTCCCTTCCTTACAAATATGGACAATCAAGGATGGGCATATATCAGAAGAAAGAGAACAAAATAAACTGGAAGAAATAACAACCTTGGGGGGAAAAGAGACCATGCAGGAAAAAAATCAAACTTGGGAAAGAGCTAACGTGAATACCCTCAGAGGGGTAAGAAAAAAATATTTCCCTCATGAAACAAGAAGAGGCAGCTATTTTTTTTTTTAAAGAAGGGGTCCTTTAGAAAACAACAAAAATGGGCTTTTGAAAATTTAAAAATATGGCAGTAGAAATGAAGCATTCAACAAAAAACTAAAAAGTAAAACCAAAAGACAAAGAGAATAGGAAGAAAAAAGAAAGATCTAAGGATTAGTGCAGGAGAATGGTTGAGAATTGTTGGTCTAGGATGATGAACATGCAAACAATAAAAATTCCAGGCAAAGGAAGCAGAGAGAAGAAATGCTCAATGAAATAACTGACAAATGTTTCCCAGCATTGAAGAATATACATTCCCAGATGGAAAGGGCCCACCTAATGCCTGGCCAGTAGATGAAAACAGATTCATATCAAGACACATCACTGTCAGATTTTCGAATTTGGGAATAAAGAGATCCTGCACGTTTCCAGAAAGAACTAGGCACATAGTAAGTATTAAGAGCCAGAAGGTCTTCAAGCTTCTCAGGAGCCACTGTGGATCCTGGAGGACAATGGAGCAAGGTTTCAAGAGCCCTCAGGAGATGATTTCCAGAGTAGAATTCCATACCCTGGTAGAGAGTTAATCAAACGTGGGGCCAGAAAAAGCATTAACCAAATACACAAGGGTAGAATAGAGACACTTAAAACCAGGCTCAGTTTTCAGAGCTCTTGGGTCAAGATGTTAAATTTTGTAGGAAGAATTGGATAGTGGTCACTGTTGCTGTACCAACTCTGTTTCACAGAAGCTTCTCGGAGAAGTGCATAAACCAGGGCCTTCGTGACAACTGCTGTTTTGTCCCAGTGTGTCTGTTGTCAACTCCCTTCTATCTGTGCCCCACCTGTGTCCAGAGGGTTCTCTCCCCTGAGCACTTGTCTCCCCAGCCTACCCCTATAACCTGGAGCTAGTGAGCAAACCTTTTTGTTCTCAGTGAGGCTTCATCTTGCCTTAGCTCTGGAATTATTACCTTGTTGGGATGTGGGGTAGAAATCTGGATGTAGGCAGTGAAGTCAGCCCCAGGGTCTTACCTTAAAGCTGCACTTGAAAAATAAGCACCTTCTTAAACATTGAGATTTCATATCACTTTAAATAAAGTTTTTCAAGATGATTTTATTTACTCTAAGCAAAAGGTTAAGAAAATATTAGTTGTCCCTATCAAATGTTATTTTTATCATTTTTATTTGGGGTGGGATGAAGGACTGGTGGAGCCTGGAGCTGCAAGCTCAAGGCCCTCTCTCCGTGGCCCCTTTGTCCTGCATCCTGGGGTGATGGCAGGATCCGAGATAGTCGTCACAAGAGGAAACACTGGAGGTTGTTTGGATGTGCCTTCTTGTTCCTAGGAATGAATCACCTCAGGTCTGGCCCCTTCAAAGTCTCTCTCAGTGAAACTTACCCTTAGAAGCTGCTCCCATAACCTGCCTGGCTGGACTCCTCAGAGTGCAATTGCTGCAACACTGTTCTTCAAAGGACTACTCTTTACTAAAGAGATTTATTCAAAGATCCCTAGATTGGCCAGGGCAGATATTCTGGGAAATAGCCCAATGACATGCTCCTTTCTTTCTCAGCTTCATTGCTCCGAACCTTAAGATGGGGCCCAGATCCAATGACTCTCCGGTGACCTTTTAGTGTAGTGGGGTGATTGAGAGCCTGGGCTTTGGGGTAAGACAACCGTGGGTTCAAATCCTGGCCCCACAAGCTTCGGCATGGGACAAATTAGCCCATCCCAATGGGTGGTTGTGAGGATCAAAAGAGATCATGTATGCAGGGATCAAGCCCATTAAATCCTCAATCAATGATAGATCATTAACAAAATTAACTAAGGACTCTGTAAAATTTCCTCCTACAAGAAAACATTACAGAAATAGTCCCTCTGAGTTTAGGTATCTAGGAAACAAGACAAGAATCCCTAAATTCCTTCATTTATATTCTCACCTTGTCCTCTCTTTGCCCCCCTTATTGGGCTGGGAATACATCTACAGACTCCGTCAAGTTCAAGCTCAGCACAAGCTCTAAATACCCCCTAGCCTGGATTATAAGAAAACTGGCATACCAGATGGTTAAAGAACACTTAAGTGAGAAAGTGAAACACAATTCAAAGCTTTCCCCCGGCCCCTTTCTTCTGGAAGTGTTTCCTTAAGTTGTCTCTAACTTTTACCAGTAGGTAGGATGGTAATAATGATGACAGACATTGTTAGCTGAGTGCTTACTATGTGCCAGAGTCTTTCTCAAGTTTCTTTTCACAGGTTTTACTAGGGTTACCTTATTTAACCTTCACGGGAATCCTAAGAGAGAAGTACATTTGTTATTCTCACTTTGCAGGTAAGACACCTGGGGCTTGCAGATGAGAACTCATTGAGGAAGAAGCAGATACCTACCAGTGCAGCCAATGTGGAAGAGTATCCCGAGAGTTTGAGAGCGTAGCCATCATCCTCACATGGTAGGTTTCATTGACTCTGCCCTTCTTCTCTTTAATGGCTTCTAGAAAAAGTATGGAAAATGGGCAGTTTCCTTCTTACTTCCATGGAGCTAGCAGGGAACCTTCTCTATGTTCAGGGATATTTCTCTATCCTCTGCCTCAATATATGGAGCCATGGAGCAAGAGCAGTTTCATGGGGACTTTGAGACAGACTGTCAGGACTTAGGAAGATTCTAACTCAGCTCTGTTCATTTTTCCATGCTCCAAATCCTTCTGAGGCAAGGATGTGCCTTGGATTCTCTTGTCTTCCCCATAGGTGCCGGACAGCAAAGCAACTATTCCAGCCCTGCCACCCACAGTTATGTACGGTTTGTTTTTCATAAACCTTCTTTGCAAGATTATTCCCAACAGATACATCAGGAAGATGTATCTAGATGATCTGCAAAGTCCCAACTCACTTGCAAAGTCTATTATTCTGCTGTTATATAACGTAATGTCATATAAAAGATAAAGGTACACATCACAAGTTTTAAGGGAATCCAGAAATGTCATTGTGTATTAGCCCTTTCTTGGAATCTCTTTTAGGCGTTGACAGTTGGGGTCACCTTTCCATTAGGCTGCAGAGAAGTCAGAAGGGAAATGACCTTGTGCTGGCTGTCACTGGCTCATTCTGTGGTCAGCTGAGAGCTCCCCTTTGATGCTATCATCCAGCCCAGGCCTGAAGGGTCCATGCAGAGTGGCTGGGGATAGGACCACCCTTAATGGGAATATCGTGGGTAGAGCCTGAGCTTGGAAATCAAACCCACCACGGTTCATCTCCCAGCTCTGCTACTGACTCACATTGTCATCTAAGCTCAGTAGTTTTTTTTTTAATCTGAAAAATGGAGGTAATGTGATAGGAATGGAATGATCCACCTATGTTTCAACACAAGGCGTAATGCCCATCTCGTAATAAATACTGTGTCATTGGTAACTGTTAGTAATTGCACTACTAACAAAGTTAAATTGCCCTGCCTGTTGAAAAGGCTCACAGCATTTGACGCAGGGTTGAGGGGCCACTCTCGTAGACATTGAGGCTTGGATTTTATCAGCAGTGACTCCCACGGACTTGTAAGAACCAAAATGGGAGTAGTCAGGGCCATTGCTACTGTCATAAAAAAAATCATAATTAATTTTGTAAATTTGAATGTATCATTAATTTGAGTTGCCTGTTATTGCCAGTTATAAAGAATTTTTCTGACAGGTAAAGTTAACCAAGAACGGACTGGTGGCTTGGTGTGAGGTGTGAGGGCTCATCGCCACAGCAGGAATGGCTTAAGGGTAGGCCCAAGAAGGACCATGTGGCTAGCACTTAGCAGAGGACGTTGAAGGACCTGGTGATGGTGTGTGTTAATTATTTTACATTTTCTGAGGCTCCAAATGGGCATCACGGGTCTCTAAGCAGCCCTGGCAAGGTATTATTTCTGCTTCAAGTTTCTTTGGTCTTAGAGATGATGCATTAAGTAACTGAGAGTCTATAAATGAACATCAGAAACAAGCCCCCTGATTGATCGACTTTCAGGTTTCCCTTGATGAGTTTTCTTGAAACTTGGTTCCTGGGTATAACTTTATTCATGCAGCTCCCTGGGGAAAGACCACCCCCGTGATCTTTGAGGAGGATAGAGGCAAGGCAGGGGGCAGCAGGGCTACTTACAGATGAGAGCCGACATTTGCAGAGCTGACACGCTACGCCTGCAGAATTAATAAAACGTTCGAGCAAGGAGCAGAGAGGAAGACAAATGGCTGCCAGGCCTGTGCATTTACTGACTCAATGCCAACCCCTGGCCACAGAGCACGGTACACTCAGATGCTTCGGTTGGGTTGCTGGAGTATTGACATAGTCTTATAAACTGACACCCGTCAAAGAAATGAAAAGAAAAAATAAGTTTAGAGGGACATTTACACAGAGGTTTCCCTTGGGTCCCAGCTGCCCCACTGAATGAGCATCAAACCACTGCCCTGGAGCAGGGTCATGAGAATTGGTTTCCCTGGCCTCACACTATGAATGCAGTCCACGTGGGTGCTGCCTGGTTTTCACTGGGAGAAATTTACATTTGATCCCATCCTCACCCCCAGACTTCTGTCCTCCTATGCGCTTTAGTCTGTCATTCTCAGACCCAACTGTTTACAACAACGCCTCCACTGTTCTTTCCCCTGGGGACATGGCTATAAAGTTCCTCTCGTTCAGTCTTTCTTCCATCCCAAGCAAAAACGGCCATTCTTGACTTCAGACTGGCATCAATAAGGAGTTTGGAAGGAAAAAGCTGAGTGAACGCATTCACACTAACAAGCAAATAGCTGATAAGTCCTTGGAGCAGTGCTAACTCTTTTTGTAAATTCAAGTTTCCTAGTTTTATAATTTTGGGGTTTAAAGGCTAACCTCTTGAATGGTGGCATTTCCTTCACTAAGACCAACAGCAGAAAGTTTTTACATCTTAAGACTTACCTCCCTTCCTTGTGCTCCTTAATCTGATAGTAAGGAAATGTGGCATCTGGGACTAGCAGATGATCTTGTCAACCTCCAGTATTCAGAGATCCGTAGTCAGAAGAGATGAAAATCACGGAGGCCTCTATATGGACATACAAGAAAGGCTTCAATCCCATATAGGGTCCTTGCATTCCCAGGTCCGATCCCGGGGCCTCCTGAGATGGGAAATCTCAGGAATGGGCTGAAGTGATCTTCTCTCAATGCCAAATTACGAGCTGCTTTTGTCCTTCAAGAGTATTGGGGAAAGGAGGAGAGGTGTACCCCTTAATGATGGCATTTTGACATTTGCATAATAAACAGCTTATTAAATATGGTTTGCTGTATGTTGCGACTATTCTAGAGGCTTTCATTCATTCATTCAGCAAATATTTATTGAGTGCTTCCTATGTGCCAATCTAAATGCTATTTATCCATTCATTTATCCAATGCTTGACCTCTTATGAGTCAAATATTGCTATAAATACTTTTCATTCATACATTCATTCATACATACATTCATTCATTCATCAACAAGTACTTACTAAGCACCTCCTGTGTGCCAGGCATTGATTTATCCTCTATAGCAGTGAACCAAACAGAGCCTCTGCCTTTATGGACACGGCACTCTATTGGAGGTTGCCAGGCAATGCACAAAGAAAGGAGGAAAAATACAGTATATCAGATGTTATGAAGTCTTACCGAGAAAAAGAAAGAAGTTGAGGGCAACAGACAGCACAGGTGGTAGAAGTCGCTGTATTTTGCCCTCATCGGTGAGGTGGCATTTGAGCAAGGAAGGGCGCCATGACAAAGTCAGTCAGAGGAAACCCCGGTACAAAGACCCTGAGGTGTGACCATGCTTGGCAGACCGGAGAAAAAGCAAGGAAAGAAGGAATGGTGTGAACAAGAGGGAGAGCGGTGCGTGAGGTCTGAGGTAGCTGGGAGAGGGACTGCCTAGGGCCTTACAGGGCTCTGGACCCACAGAGGCTTCACCTCTGACTCGGACGAGAAACACAGCAGAGAGCTTTGACCACAGGAATGACTTGTTTAAAAAGCAGCCTCCGGGGGCGCCTGGGTGGCACAGTTGGTTAAGCCTCTGACTCTTGGTTTCCACTCAGGTCGTGATCTCAAGATGGTGATTTCAGGGTAGTGATCTCAGGGACATGAGATTGAGGCCCTCGTCGGGCTCCGGACTCAACACAGAGTCCGCTTGCGACTCTCTCTGCCTCTCCCTCTGCCCCTCCTGCTTATGCTCTCTCTCTCAATCTCTCACATAAATAAATAAGTAAATCTTTTTTTTTTTTTTTAGGTAAAAAATAAAAAAATAAAAGCAGCCTCCAGCTGCCGTGTTGAAAAGACTGGAGAACATCAGCGTGAAAAGCCAGGAACCAATTCAATGGCTAGTACAGTAATCCCGGCAAGGAGGGCAGGGCGCTGTGGTCTGTGGAGACAGCAGCGGAGGTGAGAAGTGCTCAATAGCTGCTGCTGTTGGGAAGGGAGCGTCCACGGGATTTGCTGATGGATTGGCTATGATACGTGAGAGGAAGAGGGACATCAAAGAGGACTCCAAGCATTTTGTCCCGAGCAACTACAAGGCTAGCGTTGGCATTTACTGAGATGACAGCAATTGCCAGCGGGAACTATTTGGGGCAAGAGGTGGAATGGGAAGCTCCGTTTCGGGTATCATTGAATTGGAGAGGCTCATGACCCCTCAAAGTACAGAGCTTGAGGTGGGTTTCGGGGTGTCAGTCTGCAGGTTGAGGGAGGAGTCCGGGCTGGCAAAGAACAGAGGGTAGAGAGAACATTTAGAGTCACAGACCAGGCAGATGAACTGAGTGTGAGTGTGCTTAGAGGAGAAGTCCCAGCACTAGCTCTGGGCCTGCCAACGTCTAGAAAATGAGGAGGAATCCTGAATGGAGGTAAAGAGGTAACTAGTGAGGTAGAAGGAAAACCAGAACAAACTGTTATCCTGGAAGCCAAGCAAAGAAGTACTCAAGAAAGGGGGAACAGTCTATTATCATTATTATTTCCATTTTACAGATGAGAGAACTGAGGCCCCGAGAGCAGCTCCGGAGGACAGGCCCTTCATCACTTCTCCGCATGCTCTGGGCCGGACTCTCTCAAACTCACCCAAGGCTGTGGACTCTCTCAAACTCACCGAAGCCCACTGGCATCTTAGGACAACAGATACTAGGTAACGGGGATAATGGAGTAAAGAGAAGGCAGTCTCGCCTCCTGACACCCCCCAATCCATCTTTGCTTTTGGAGAGGCAGGCTAGCTAAGGCAGCCCCGTGGGCTGGACAGGAAAAGGTACCCTTTGCTTTTTCAGTGGCACCGTATGTTTCTAGAAGTCAATTCGGAATCATTAGAACATGCTAAATATCCTTCCAGGAAAGAGGTGGCATTAAACTGTCATCAATAATGATGATGACAATGGATAAGTTTTGGGGCTTACAGAGGGATGTCTTGCTGTGAGTTCCATGTTCACCTAGACTTATCCATGAATCTGCATTCCTGTCCTTATTAAAAAGAAGGCAATCAGGGGGTGGAGAGGGACACCTGAGAAGAAGCTGGAAGAGCTCCAAAGATGTGTGTTCATGTTTCTCAGGTCTTCTTGGGGCTGGCCTTTCCAGTAGGACAGAAGGCAGTGCTGGACTCCTGGCTGAAGTCTACAGCGACCTCGGTGAGCCCCCTTGTTCTCCTGCTCCTTTGGGAAGGTTCTCCATCTTGCTCTTTTGGAGCCAGGGCAAGGCAGGACCACCCAGCATGCTGGTGGCATTTACACTTTCCAGGCTTGGGAGAGAGAAGTCAGCCAGCTGGGTGCTCCGCTTCTGTGAGTGCACAGCCTGGGATCAGTGAGTTTGCTTTGGCATTGAACTTTCAATCTGAGCATTTGGAGCAATTCCTAAAGGCTCTCCCAGTGGTTGCATGAGTATTCTCCTTACAACTATTTGTTCAACTATAATCACTTTTCTCGTTGTTCCCAAACTGGAGCACTTTTAATATCTCTCATGCGAAAGGAAGAATCATGGTTATTCTGCTAGAGACAGAAGCCAAAGCTCAGAGACGTGGAATGACTTGCTCTCGATCACACAGCTAGGCTTTAGGAAACACCAGTTCTCTTCGTTCTGAGAAATTAGCTCCTGCTACCGTGCCCCCCAAGTAATGCCTGGCTGTTCCTTATTGATTAATTCAAGTGATAAATCAATGGAAGGGCAAAAAGTTCAAGCCACCAACATCAAAGGGATGAGAGCTGACATGTGCCTCCAGGAAAGTTGATATGACTAGGGTCATTCGAAGATCTAGTTTCTAGAAGAGCTCATTTAGGCTATTAGGAAAATGTGAACCTACTCTTTATCTGCAATGAGCAGGATTGGGAGCTGGTGAGCAGAGTGCGAGGGGGCTCTTGGTGACCTGTTTCAGGACAACCTTCCCTGACAAAGTGATGCTTAGAGAGAAATCTGCTGGAAGTAGGGATGTGTTCCCACTCTCTAGAATTCCTTAATCATTTCTTCTAAAAGATATTGGTTCTATGGCAGGTTGTAAATATTTGGAACTCATAACTTAAATATCTGTTGCTTCTGCCGTGGCCAGCATCTCGTAAGCAATCAAATTTTTGTTGAATGAATGCGGATGACTTGTGCTAAACTAATACACTGATGATCCATTTAAATTTTTAAAGACTGAAGTAGTAAGCTAAAATTAGTGAGTGAAAATATAACAGGAATAAATGTAGAGCCATGCATTTCGTTTCCAAAAATTCAATGGGGACGAGAGAGACAAGAATACGTCTTTCAACAGCAGTTCAAATGAAAAACACTTAGGAACTTTAGTTTACAAGTCAGTAGAAACCAGATGTATGAAGCACGTACTAAGGAGCTGATGTGATACTAGGCTGTTTTAATAGAATAGTTTCTAGATCAAGGCTGGACATCATTACCCTGTGCTCTCAGGTGATTAAACCTTACCTAGAGTATTGGAATTGATAATCAGGTGTCACATCTTAAGGACATAGATAAGCTAGAACATGTTCCGAGAACAGCGTGTAGGGGGCTAAAATTCTGAATGGCATGACATACTATGCCTCAAAAGAATTGAGAATGTTTAGTTAGAAGAAACAACCAAAAGCAACACAAAGATTGATCAGATGATACTTTGAACTTCATACAACTTTTAAGGCTGTGAAGCAATATACATAATGTACCATCCAAGGATTTGCAATAGTCAAAAGTGGTATCCCCCACACAGAAGTCCCCACTTCCAGCACCCAAAGCAAGATTCAGGGTATAAGTTGGGATGCCCTACAAACCTCATAACAGGGAGTTTAAATTATCCATACCCACAAATAAAGATCATACGTGTTATTTTCCCAAATAATCATTGTCTTGTCAGAAATGCCAGGAAATTCCACCAATAGATATTTTTCTATTGCCTCAAATCATTAATAAGAATTTTGACTGCAATAAAAGTAATAAAATAAATAAATAAATAAGTACCCCTTCTCTTTTGACAATGATTTATTAATATCTACTCACAAAGGAGCCTTTTCTGTTTGGGTACAGGTTTTCAATCACATATGAGTTTACCAAACAATATTTCATTCAATGAATATATTTCTACCTACTTGTAAGGAACTTTAGCCAATGCCTTACTCTGTCTGTGAATTCCCCTTACATGCCAGGATACTAACGCTATGAAAAAATAATGAGTTTAGTGTTGCATGACTTGCTTCTGTGGACTCTCAGATCCTTATTTCCTAAGGAGCCTCAGTTCCTTTATTTAATATTCAATTCTAGAATTTTGTCAGGAAATAACAATCCTCCTGTTTCTTTTTTGAAATCTGGGAGATCGTCTTCTCTGTGACATCTCAAAGATTATAGCAAGGGTTCTGGGATCTGTCTCTAATTCTTCCCGGACACTGTAAGATCACCTCTGGGCTGGGGAGGGCAACACTCATGTAGTAGAGGCAGCTTTGTGGGGGGCAGACAGGTCCTGTTGCTGGTGATTGCCCAAGGCACCATGCTGGTAGGGTTCTTAAACCTTCTCGAGGCTTGGCACAAAATCGTACGTCATGCAATGGCAAGGTCGGTCCTTGGCCTCAACAAGAGGAGTGTCTGTGTCAGAAGGCCATATCTCTGTTCTGGAGCTAGATGTTTTCTTGCTATTTCTTGACCATCCTAAGCTTGCTCCTCCTTAGAGGCATCTTCGTCTTACCCCTTGCCCTTTGAAGACTTTTTGCATTAAGTGATAAAATTGAAGAAAAATAGGAGGTGATTCATGCTATTGGTTATTAGTTGTGAGTCTTTGAACAAGTTGCTTAACCCTATTTTATAGTATTCAACTTAATTTTTTCTTAGGCTAAATTTAGGTAGTTGTGACCATCCATACCTCCTCAGTCTCCTTAGCTTCTCTTTCTGTCCGTAGAATCAACCAAAGTCACTTACTAGTCTTTTAAAAAAAATTTGTCATGGCTTATTTTTTCCAGTTTTATTGTGATATAATGGACATACAACATTGTATTATTCCAAGATGTACAACATAATGATGTGATATACGTGGATATTGCAAAATGATTGCCACCATAAGTTTAGTTAACATTAACCACATCACAGAGATAACAAGTGTTGGGAAGGCTGTGGAGAAAGGGACCCTCACGCACTGCTGGTGGGAATGCAAACCGGCATGGCCACTGTGGAAAACAGGATGGAGGTTCCTCCAAAACTGAAAAATAGAACTGGATCTGGCAATCCCACTTCTGGGTATATATCCAAAGGAAACAAAATCACTACCCTGATGAGATACCAGCACTCCCATATTCATTGCAACCTTATTCACAATAGCCAAGACATGGACACACTAGGTATTTTTTTTAATTTTTTTAAAAGTTTTAAAAAATTTTTAAGGTTCCTTCCTTTAAAAATCTTTTTTTTTAATTTTTAAAAAAATTAAAAAAAAATTTTTTTAATTTTTAAAAAAATTAAAAAAATATTTTTTTTAAATTTTTAAGGTTCCTTCCTTTAAAAACCTCTTAAGACTCACTCTCACAATCCCGTGAGGCCAACTCTTTACTCCAGATCAGATTCTCACCCTCACCTCCCCCTTTGGTCTCAAACCCTTGGGTTGGGCTGTAGTTCCCCAGCGTCTTTTGCCAGGAACGTGGGCAGTCCCTGTGCTTTCTGCCTATGGTCTCAGGCCAATCACCGTTCACTCCTATCCTGCCCTTTTTCTGATACCCCAACCCAGGCTGGACAACCCAACTTCCTAGAGCTGGAAGGTCAGAGAGTAACTGTTCAACGTGCAATCACTCAAGCGAGAGCACTTACAAACCTCAAAATGGCTCCATTTATAAAAGTCTCAATCCTAACATGCACAATACATTTTAAGACAGCATCAATTCAAAAAACATTTTCAGGGGGAAAAATAATAAATGGGCACTTGGATTTACAAGACATTGGATTTCAGAAATACTAAATTTTTTTTTAAAAAATGTGTATCTTAGAATTGGAAACCTGGATATTCTCTGTGAACATTCCTGCCAGTTCTTCGTGTGACGCGTTATTGAAGAGGGTGGATTTGGTAGGAGGAAGTCAGGAAACAGCTCTGTGCTCCTCCCACTGTGGCCTCCCCTAGGCCAGTTCCATCAGCTCCGCCTTCCCCACGCCTGGTGTCATCTGGAGCAGATCCCTGCACTCTGGTCACTTTCAATCATCAGAAAGTCCAGCACAATCCAATAAAAACTCCACTCCCTCCGTCCAGCAGGAGCCTCTCTGTTCTCTCCAACCCGCGCCCTGACCTCGGGTCAGACTTGCTCCTTCTCCCGCACCTCCTGTGTGCTCTCTGCTACTTCCCATTACTCCGGAGCCAGGCCCAGGGCAGGGGCCGGTGGTTCTGTGATTTTCTCCGAGCTGTGTCGTTAGCAAGGCGTTGTTCCCATTTCTCTTTCTTCTCTTGCAGCCACAGGCAGCCAACTCCTGCCTTCAGGCTGCTTCAACAGAGAGTCAAGCCCCAGTCTCATGACCCATAAACCCAAGGGCTGTATTTCATGCTCTCCCAGGAGCCCTCCTGTGCTTGTCATGCCACAGCATGGGGAAGGCCTGAGTGTTCGGGTAGAGGAGCCAGGACCTGGTCAGCAAGTGAGGTCTCAGCCCCCACTCCCTAAAAAAACTTTAATCTTCACCAGTAGTTCCCTAGGATCCTTCTTCACTTATCCTGGGTGGCTGTGGGGAGGAAGGGGAGGGGAGGAGAGAGCCACCATTGGTCTCTAGACCTACATACTCCCTCCAAGGAAATCTTCCTTCTTTCCTAAGAGCCATGAACCATATGCGTTGGTGGTTGCTGGGCCTGCTTGGCCTCCTCTAAGTTCAAGGTGGATGTGGCCAGCCCTTCTCTCTAGAAAGTAGATAATACTTACCCATTATCTTTGCTTTGGAAGCTTTAGCAAAAACAGGACATAGGATGGGGGGCCTGGGTGGCTCAGTCAGTTGAGCATCTGACTCTTGATTTTGGCTCAGGTTCTAATATCAGGGTCATAAGATTGAGCCTGGTATAAAGAAGATGTGATATATATACACAATGGAATATTATGCAACCATCAAAAAGAATGAGATCTTGCCATTTGCAACGACATGGATGGAACTGGAGGGTGTTATGCTGAGTGAAATAAGTCAATCAGAGAAAGACATGTATCATATGACCTCACTGATATGAGGAATTCTTAATCTCAGGAAACTAACTGAGGGTTGCTGGAGTGGTGGGGGGTGGGAGGGATGGGGTGGCTGGGTGATAGACACTGGGTAGGGTATGTGCTATGGTGAGCGCTGTGAATTGTGCAAGACTGTTGAATCACAGATCTGTACTTGTGAAACAAATAATGCAACATATGTTAAAAAAAAGAAAAAAGAGGAAGATAGCAGGAGGGGAAGAATGAAGGGGAGTAAGTCGGAGGGGGAGACGAACCATGAGAGACGATGGACTCTGAAAAACAAACTGAGGGTTCTAGAGGGGAGGGGGTGGGGTGATGGGTTAGCCTGGTGATGGGTATTAAAGAGGGCACGTTCTGCGTGGAGCACTGGGTGTTATGCACAAACAATGAATCATGGAACACTACATCAAAAACTAATGATGTAATGTATGGTGATTAACATAACAATAAAAAAAGATTGAGCCTGGTGCTGGACTCCACATTCAGTGCAGAGTCTGCTTGAGATTCTCTCTCTTCCTCTCTGTCTGCCCTTCTCCCTGCTCTCTCTCTCTAAAATAAGTAAATAAAATCTTTAAAAAAAAATAGGACATAGGAGGGGCTCATCCTACCTGTTACACTTGGTCAGCTGAATTCAACACACTTGGAGTGTGTGCTGCACACCAGGCATTGAGCTAAATGCTGGGATTATAAATGTGAGTCAAGCATAATTCACACACTCAGAGGATCAGAGCTGCTGGTAGAGCTCAGAATGGATGAACAAACAGGGAGTCAGCAGGTGGGGGTTCAGGGTGCAGTCTCTGAAGCCTGGGCACCTGGGATTGAATTGCGACTTTGCCACTTTCTAGTTGTCTGACTGTGGGCAAGTTGCTTTAACTGTCTGCACCTCCATTTCTCTCCCTGTGAAATGGGGATAATAGCCGTACCGAGTTGTTGTGATGTTCAGACTCATTCAAATATAAGTGTGTAGAACAGAGCCTAGCATGCAGTGGAGTTATTTGCGTTAAACACAGAATGAGTGCTGTTCTGATTGGTTCACAAGCCTCAGCTCACCCTGGCCTCTGACTCTCCTTCTGCTTCCCTTCCAGGTTCGGGCCACCCCTCTCCATGTGTCTTGGGATGTGGTCTCCTTCCACCTATGCTCATGTCCTTCTGGTACCCAGCTTAACAGGATCCACTCTACTACCACATGGCTCTCCTGAGAGACCTGCCCCTTGTCTTTTTCATCAGAGCACTTGTCATACATAATTCTGACACTCAGAGTGCCTCATACCCCATTTCCCTTTTAGTGCCTCCACATGGGAACATTCGAAATGCACATTTTCCCCTTTGAAATCTCCTTTCCAAAATTAGGAGGAGTTCATCTCATTGTGTCCAGTATTCCTGTGAAGTCCAGAGCAGTAGTCCTTATGTGATTCCTCACTCTCCTGAGGAATAAATTCAGGAGTAAAAATAAGGCAAAATTTAGCACAGTTAGATTTCTAGAAGCTCTCCAACTAAAAATGACTTTTCAACACCCTCATATGGTTTCCTAAGTAGTAACTGTAATGGGATATTTACATGATACTCCTCCTGTATTGAAATTTGGGCGAGGCCCCAAAGTGAGAACTACCCTAAAGAAGGTGCTAGATCATCTGTGTGGGACTGGCAAAAGGGTGGTCCAAAACTTGTTCTGCCACCCACTTCAAGGGCTTAAAAGAGGAGGCCAGGAATTTATTAGCGTGAAGAAAGTTGGCAACCTAGCTTGGGAGGAAGAGAAGGGATATTTTCCCTTCACCTTAAGCAAAGTGAGACAGACTTTAGAAACCACTTAGAGAGATTCATCTGTGTGACCCAGAATCGGGTGGGTGTAGACTGGTATCTGCCTTCCATCTGTAAAGCCCAAAGAGAAGATGGGGGTTGGAGCTCCCCTGCCAGGAAGCGGAGTAAAGAGAGAGTGAAGAGGCAAATGTTCCCTGACATGGGGTGTACCCCGACGATGGGCATGGGAGGGGAGAGTGGCCAACTGCCTCCGACTGTGACTTCTTCGAAAGAGCTCAAGTTGGAGATCCCCGTGATGTTAAGCAAGGTGCCAAGAGAACCCACAAGACATGTTGCACAGGTCAAAGAATCAGCCTGACACCAGACTGTAATGGTGACAACCAAGCAAGCCCTTTCTTATTCCTTCCTTTTCTTTCCCTCTCTTCTGGTTCTGGGGAAGCCTGATTTAGGCAGGAGGACTGAAAGGAGTGAGGCAGCCAACCACAGAGCTGACCTCACCACCAGCTCCTAATCTGGTATTGGGCCCAAATGGTGGGAAAAGAGGGGTTTCAGTTGTCTGCCAAATTGATAATTGGATTGACCTGGACATTTTTATTATCTGAAAAATGAGGCTTGTGAATCTCATAGGAACGGCCTGGGGTTCCATCCAGGAGGAAAGAAGAAGCAGCGCTCAACTTAGCACAGAAAAAATCATGTAGTTGCTTTCTGCCTGTGCTCTTTGGAGTCCAGCTCCTTTAATGAAATAGTGACTCAGCAGTAAGAAAGCAGATCCATATCCTGTAGGGTCTGGATGGTCTGTAGGCACACGGGATGTTTTGGTGTGGTCTTGGAAGTGTGATTCTCACATTAAGAAGTCATGGCCTTTCAGTTCCCTCTCCTGTTAGTTCCATCCCTGGGCTTTGGTCACACATCACCACGAATAAAAGGTGCTCCGGGACGAGGGTGAATTCCTTTTGCCATCCTCAGCGAAGAGCGGAGCACGTGGACGTGACAGACATAGGAAATATTTGGCAAAAGCCTGAACCCAAGGAGTGAGAGGGAAGCTTAGCCATCCAAGGGTAGAGTTGGGTCTCTGCAGTGGGGAGCATCCTGTCCATAAGTTCAGCGCTGCGTGACGGGCAAGTGTGGGTGGGGACCACAGGAACAAGCGAGTGAGCAAGGCCGCAGGCAGGGGCAATAGTAAGAAGAGGCCGCAGAGAGAAAGGGGAGAACAGGCGGAGGTGGAGTTCCAAGAACGGTAGCAGGGCTCTGAGATAAGGTTGCTTTACTTAGCAAATAAAAACCCAGGCCAGCCGTTCCTTTCTTTTGTCTGGCCATTCTACCCTACAGGGTCTGTTGGGCAGGGAGGAGTGAGGATGAGTATCTTCAGCATTTGCTAATGTGGCCACTAGGGTAACCCAAATTAAAGACAGTGTGGAAATAGATTGTCCTCCATGTGAATCTGAGAGAGAGAGCAAACGTTAGAAATACTAAAATGCATGAACTATTATCACCAGAAAACAAAGTTATATGGAAGAAATATCATGTGTTTTGGGGATATAAAAGACACTAGAGGTAGCAAATTTACATTACCTGTTTTAAAGAAATATGGCTTAGATATACATGACTCTAAGGGAAGTCATATAACAACGTAAAACGTATTAAAATGTAAGTGCATTCAGTCTTTAATTTAATTTTGAGTCAAATAATCGGGTTAAATTTATTCCTTGTGCAACACATAATTTTAACCTTTTATTATGCAGAACTGACAATTCAATTTAATTTGTGAGAGTATGTTTGGCACAATTAATTTTAATGATATTAATATTTGCTGCATATTCCTAAAAGGCAGAACATCTTGAAAAATTTGTTCAAGTTATTTCAAACCACTTTCAGATCCTTGTTAGCAAGCAAGAGTTGAGCTCCCATCAACAGAGGCTTTTGAAAAACTGACAGACACAAGTGCTGATCTGCAAGGAGTATCAGAAGCGTGATTTTCATATCAACAAATTCATGTACAAGAGGAGGTTCTTGCTGCCACCGAAGGAGCCCCCATTACGGGCACCTCCCGGCTTTGGTCATGTGATGATGACCAGCACCAGAGGTGTTCTTTGAGCAAAATGAAGCTGCCCACCTCCCCAATATTTAAAGGATTAAAGCTCTGCGTGATTGAAGTGCCCCAGTTACATCCACCCCCCGCCCCCCTGCTCAGATGAGTTGTCAGCATCTTGAGAAATGGTGCTAGATGTACTTTAAGTTTACAGGTAAGGGCATCGATGAATAAATCAAGAAAGTTTTCAGAATGCAAATACTTGCTGCCAGAATTAAGGAAAGAGTTGAAATGTATCCTGTGGATCTGAAGGGAAACCCAAGCCCAGATGGGTGAAATGAGCTGCTCAAGATCGACTAGACAGTGTCAGAGAGGTGTTCCTGAGACCAGGACTGGAAAAGTTACATTTTTGTTTGGCATACTCTTTTTTTTTTTAAGATTTTATTTATTCATTTTTGAGAGGGTGGGGAGGGCCGAGGGGAAGGGAGAGGGACAAGCAGACTCCGTGCTAAGCACAGAGCCCAACACGGGGCTCAGTCTCACCACCCTGAGATCATGACCTGAGCCGAAATCAAGAGTTGGACACTTGACCGACTGAGCCACCCAGGCACCCGTTTGTCTACCCTTAACATCCCATCCCAAAGTTCAGAATTTTTTTAAATTGGGTTTTCTTAAACTGAGGCATACCTGTATTTGTGTTGCCATCAGTATCTTAAATTATAAGTTCCTGAGTGAAAAATATTGTGAATACTTTTTTCTAGAAATTTCTCTCACTGGCAGTCCAAAACTGTTAGCTCTTCACAATTCCAAGACGATTGTAAGAGCCAAGATAGTTCTCCCTATTGATTTGATATTCCTGATTTTGGACTTCTCACATGACTTGGCATTCTTCCCTTCTCTTCAGATTCCAAATATCCTGAAAACAGAGTAGTAGGTCTTGGAGGTTGGGAAGGCAAGCCTCTGGTCACACTCCAAAGTGCTTTTCCAAGGAGGGGAGCAAACCCTTCTCTTTCCTCCTGCCTGTGTCCACTGTAGTTCTCAAGAAAGGCTGGCCTCAGCACCACGCCCCAGCATTGTGACCTGGTGAGTGGGAACAGGGACACTGCCCACAGAGGTCTGTTGCCTGAGGAAGCTGATGGGTATGAGGCAGAGTGGAGGTCAACAGAGGAGCAAGTTCCATCTCTCTGATTACAACTGGTAATAAATTTGCCTTGTATCCCTGCACCTCGCTGTTTCAGGCGTAATCTTTCTAAAACACTCTCCTGCTTCAAATACTTTAATTGATCCCCATTCTTGGCAGAATAAGTCCCAACCTCTTCCTGGGGCAAAGCATCCTTCATCATCTGACTGGTCATATGAGCCTCACCTTCCAGCCCACTGCTCCCTCCCTCTAGGACCCCACCCTCCAGGTGTTGCCTCAGCACATCTCTAACCTGAGTCTGGCTCCTGATAGTTCTTCAGTCTGGAGACCCTTGCTTTCCCTCTTCTGCTTGTCAAAATCATTCTTACCTTTAAAGTCTCCGTTCCACATGTCACTTGTGCTGTGGAGCCTTTTCCAAATTGCCCAGTCATGTTGACTCTTTATCCTCTTTAAGGACCCTCCCTGTTGAGTTCTGTGTCCCTCAATGGATGGTTCATTAATTTCTAAACACTCCTGAGATGCCGAATATTGTGGTAAGGACCAGAGAGAACAGAAGAAACAGCATTCTCTGTCCTCAAGGAATTTAGGGTCTAGCAGGGAAAAGTAACATGTTACGACAATAGTATGTGACAAATACAAGATGCTGTCATGCAGACTGGGCCAGGACCCACTGGGAAGGTCCCCAGTGGAGGAGAAACCTAAGCCAATGCCTAAAGGTCTAGAAGGATGAGCCACATGAGGAGTTATGAAAGGAGCCATGCCCCATGAAGAGAAAGGCACGTGCAAAAGGAGCACCAGGAGTCATGTGATATCAAAGAGCTCAATCGATATGGCAGGAGGTGAGAGCTATGAGTGCAGTCAGGTAATATAATACAGAGTTTTCTGTAAATTATGAAGTACTCTTCAAACAATTGATGTAGGAGTAAGTGACTCAAAAACTCTGGCAGTTGAACATTCATAATCTTTGACTTCCAAGTTACTGCAGCCTCTGAAGATTTATAGAGAATTTGGGGAAGGCCAAGGATTGTCACTTGAGTACTTAAATTGTGGATGTTGACAAGGTACTGCCGGGAAATTTTTAAAGGTTAGCATTTTGGTGAATTGCTCTGTAAATCCAGGTACATATTAATAATACTAAGAGTGGTACGGATTAGTCTATATTGAGTTCTTACTCTATCTCCAACACTTCCAAGTATTTTTGCAGGGGTGGGGGGTAGGGGCAGAAGGAGAGGAAGAGAGAGAATTGTAACCAGGCTCCACACTCAGCACAGAGCCCAAGGTGGGGCTCGATCTCACAACCCTGAGATCATGACCCGAGTCGAAATCAAGAGTCAGACGCTTAGCTGACTGAGCCACCCGGGTGCCCCTTCAAAACTATATTAAATGCTTTACATGGTAGAATCTATTTAACCCCAATCACTTAAGGGTAGGTATACTACTATTATCCCCATTTTATAGATGAGGAAAATGACCAACGGGACTTTGTTCATGGTGAAGCCAGCCTTGAAACCCCAGCAGTCTCTCTGAGCCCATATTCCTAACCAGTAGGCACCCTTACTTCTCCCCAGCTGCAGTTGATGGGTGTTTGGGTGAACACGCCACCAGGCCTGGGAACTCAAGGCTCCCTCTTCCAGAGACACAGTTCTGGAAATCACAGATAGACAGTAGGCAGAATGTGCATGGCCTGCCCTTGGCACCCTGAGGCAGCCACGGCCTGAAAATACTAATTTGGTGAGTTTAATTAACAGCACACTTGCAGGAATGCCAAGAACAACAGAAGTCCATGGGTGAATGGCTCGGGGGTGGAAATCAGGATTGAGGGCCCTTTGTTGCCACCTTTCAAGCTTCAAGGGAGTGCAACAGGCAGAGCAGAACATGCCCGGTTTTGGCAGCAGAGTGGTCAAGATTAATTACACAGATGGATCATTTTGCTCAGAAAAAGCCGGTGGATGGTTTGATGTAGTGACTTCTGCAACCATAAAGTCAGGAGATGTATGGCTATCTCTGTGCTAAATGGGGCCCTGAAGAGATTAACCTCACATCTAAAGTAAAAATGATATGCATGAATTTGCCCAGGTAGGGGAAACGCCTCGTGATACTTGCAGATAGTGATTTTATGCCAAGGATGCCAGATCAAATGTCAAACTATGGGAAAGTGTTCTTGAAAGACTGCCTAGGGGGCTATGGGAGAAGTGCAGGATTCTGATAGGCAGAAGATTAGAATTTGATGTCAAATGCCTTGAAGAGATCCCTGAATACATAAGCTCCATGGAGGAAGTTCTGTTTATTTTGCAGTCAAGAAAGATCTTCAAAGCAAACGCATCCCAGTGCCTTCTGTGCACCTGTTAGCTTCGTGACCTTCCCTCGCATCAGCAGTGTACAAGAGCTCCAATTTCTCCACACCCCTGCCAACACTTATTTCCCTTTTTCTGAATGCTAGCCATCCTGATGGGTGCAAGTGCTAATCCTATCTGTTTTGAAGGGGATCAGTTATATCTCCCTGATGCAAGAACCCCCAGAGCAAAGTCTGTTTGCCTCCCCTGGAACTCTGGCCTATCAGGGAGCATACCTGGCACCAGGTGTCCTTTCTTGCATGAGTTTTTATCCAAAGCAGAATGGTTTCCCAGGGACGGACTGGGAGAAGGACTTGGGACCACAGTCACTTGACAATTCTATTTGTTGATTCATCCATTCGTTTTTTCACTTATTCATTTGTTCCACAAATATTTATACTTATTTTTAAATATTTTATTTACTTATTTTAGAGAGAGAGAGTGTGCATGAGCAGGGGTAGGGGCAGGGGGAGAAGCGGAGAGAGAATCCCAAACAGGCTCTGCACTGAGCATGGAGCCTGACGCAGGGCTCGATCCAAGGACCCTGAGATCATGACCTAAGCCGTAATCAAGAGTCGGATGCTTAATTGACTGAGCCAGCCAGGTGCCCCACAAATATTTACCGAATGCCTATTTTGGTGGCAGGGAGCAGGGAGGAATTGTGCTAACTGTTGTGGCAACTGGATTGTAGAATCCTTGATAGCAAGACGTGGGAGGGACCTTAAGAATCTTCTCGACCAAACACCTACCGCATTCAACAATGTTTCCTCAAACTGGAGAGATGGTTTGGGGCTCAGGTTCCTGAGTCAGTGATCAGCCGGGAACAACGTAGCCCAGACCAGGAAGCCAAACTCCTCTAACTCGTGGGAGAATGGGTTTAAAACAAGGGCAGAGATTTGTCAGGAAGCTCTTTTCCAACAACTCACTAACCAGTGCAGTCACTTGATCAGGCAGTGAGATTTGAATGCAATAAAACAAGTGTCAAGAAAACCCGATTAGATAAGCCCTGAGTACTTGCACAGTCCTTATGCTATGATAACCTCCCACAAAAAATGTCACATACAGGCTGTGTGTGATGGCAGATACTGCTGACTTGGAATTTGAAAGCCAGGCAGGAGTGTGAGTATTTGATTTCAATCTGGGAAAATTCCAGAGGACTGAATTCAGAGGATTTATGAACACCATCCTAGCCATACAATTGGATTTCATCAACAAACACAGACTTGTTTTCTAGCGCAAACCGGGACATTTCAACTATATTAAAGGGCAAAGGGAAAAGAGGTAGGAACAGAATGCAGTTCACGGATTCAGTTACCTCGTATGTGTTTATTTTCTTCTGGTGAGTGAATGCTCGAGCCTCAGGAGCCCAAAAATAAACTGGACTCACAGGCAGCCTCATTTCCTAAAGTCACGTTCTGTCCTCCATCTTGTGTACCCTCCAAAGTCACACAAAGAAGCAAGATTGACCTCATTTACTTCCATCAGGGAGCGAGCAGCATTGTCTCAGATCGGGTGGAGATTTTCAAGAAGAGGTCCCCACTCTTGGTAAACATCATCACAGTGGCCGAGATGCTGAAAAATAAGATTAAATGCTATTACACCAAACTTTCCAGAACTCGGGTGCCAATAACCTTAGTTTCTATTCCATCTATATCCTTGGGGCTCTACCTCATTCAACATTTTACTACCATTTTTAGGACGTGGAAGTACTTCACAGACGTAATTAATGTCTTGAATAGATGTAAAGTCTTTTCACATAGGACTGTGAGGTTCAGAATTAGTCTGCTGGGTGTTGCAAGGCCTGTGGTTATTTCCAGGTTCCCGTGCTCATACAGCACGGGGCGGAAAACTGAAGACTAACAATCACCCTGCAACCTTCTTACGTGAAGAGGATTGAATTGATGCCCGGGACATCTCCGCTCCCATCTGCTTTCTGTTCATGACTCTGGGCCCTACGGAAACCCTCCCCAACTCCAACCTCTTCTTTTTGTCCATGGCCTAGCAACCTGGAGCTGCTCCTCTGTGTTCTTGACCTGGCTTCTCACTGTCACCCCCACCGACATCTCAATATACAACCTCGGCCCATTAACCTCATCCTGTCTCAGATTAACCCCCCAGGTTGGCTCAGCAAGGAGAACCTCAACTCCTCCACCATATTGTGGAAAGATTTGCAACATCACAGGCATTTTAAAAGAGGCGGTAAGGCACCAGTTAAGCTTAAGAGGAACTTAAACACAATCCCACTCACTACAAAGCGTTCATATAATTGAGATTATGGTCCTAAAATGAATACGGGATATAGCACCATTGCTAAAGGAGGTGTGGAAAACAGAGTTATACAGACAACTCTCTGGAAGGAATTGTCGGGAGAATTTTTTTTTTATTTTTGTTCAGTTTTATTGGAATAGAACTGACATTGTATCTTTTTTAGCTGTACAACAAACAGATTTGATATATGTATATATTGTAAAATGATTACCATGATAAGTTAACGTTCATCACCTCCAAATATTCATAATTATTTTCTTGGGATGAGCGCTTTTAAGATCTATGCTCTCAGCAACTTTTCAAATATAAAATACAGCGTTGGTGACTTAGTCACCATGCTGTGCATTACATCCCCAGGACTAATTCATCTTTTAACCGGAGGTTTGTACGTTTTGACCTTCTTCTCCCAACTCCCCACTACCACCCCTGCCTCTCTGAGGGGATTTTTCAGGGGGCGCGGGGTGGGAGATTGGACAAGGTGACCTTCCAAATGTGGGATTTGATGATGGCAATAAGGGTGAGTGGGGAGAGTCCTGGTTACTCTCTGTCTGCCAGTTTTTAGTCACATGGGATGGACGGGGACCAAATCCCTGAACCATCATGAATACAAACTGAGGAGGAACAGGAACAATTTTAAGAAAGCCATGCGTGTGTCCTGCCCTCAAGGAGTGAATATTCTGGTCTGGAGGTAAGACCAACACTCAGTGAGCACCAGGAGCCCAGAGAAGTTTGGGGGGGGTGCCCTCTTTACCTATATAGACACTTTTCTTCTTCTGACACTTCTGATAACTCACCGTGCACCATGGCAACAGGGAGGCCTCTCTGGGCCTGGGAAACCAAGCCTGCTGACAGCAGTAGCACCAAGGTGTATCTTGGAAGTCTACAGGACTCTCCAAGAGGTACGTGTTCCTGGTCGGTGTCGGTCATTGCAGATGAGGGAAGCTTTGCAGTGATGGGGGATTCTAGTCGTTGCTTCGTGTTTGCAGAGAACGTGTTAAGAGGTGGATGGACCTCTCCCCCTGGGTGTGTACTTCCACGAGAAGGTGCTACTTTTAGTGTTACCTTAGTTATATCCAACCCCTCAGTCTTAGGAGGAAGTCAGTTGTATGGTCACTGTATTAGGAGGAGAATCTTGGTCTTTGTGGCTCAGTCCTTCCTGGTTTCTCCTTCCACATCTGCCTGCAGGTAGGGTGGATCCATCCTGGTGCTCCACTGCCTATGGAAGGGTCAAGCCCCGTTAGGGAGGACCGCTGAGCTCTCCCATCTGCTTGGGCATTTCAGAGACCGAGTTAGTAAACCTTTAGGCTACAGATCTTCAGTAACCCTCAGCAGCCAGCTTACTTGCAATAAAGCTGACGTGCGGCTCTCTGTTGACTGTGTCTTTCTGTGGATTTCGAATTCTGAGGGAGAAAACAGGTATAGTATACGAGGCCCCCTCCCAGTTCCCAAACAGCTTCAACAAGACCCTTTACCCTTCTTTATCCTAACCATCCCCCGATCCAACACACATTCACACACACACACACACACACACACACACACACACACACACACACAGAATTTCTCCCTCCTACTCTTAACTTCCCACTGTCTGTTCTCCTCCTCTCAAGGTTCCTGGCACCTTGACTAGCTGGCATGAAAGGACTCTTGGCTTCCTTCCACTGAGGGGACAGGTATCATTGATGAGGTGCCATGGATCATGCCTTTGTTCGGATAATGGGGGCATTTCTCTTCCACCACGTAAAATGTTCTGTGAAAGACCCCAGGCTCTCAAGAACCACCTCCTCTTTGTCGGGCCCGTCCTTGTTTCTATTCAAGATTCCTGGGGCTATTTGCCTCAACCTTGACACCAGGAGCCCTGCATTGCCCAGCAGTATTGGCTGGTCATTTAGAAAACAGCAGAATTTTCTGGCATGAAATGAACCAAGGAAACAAGACTGTCTCTGAAATCAGGTCAATGTCAGGTCAGATAAGCCGAGCCTGAAATTTTCAAGTATCTGCAGTAGCTGGTCCTGCAGTCTTGTCTCTTGTGTGTGCAAGGCTGGGGACACTGATGATTTTCTGACAGTTGCCAGAACCCGGAGCTCTGTTAAAGATAGGAAGTGAATGTGGAGTATTTTCCCCCATGATGGTGGTGAAGGGGAATTCATTCCCTGTTCATATGTGGCTCCTGATGCCGGTGATTGCACTCATTCAGCTGCCAGAGCCCAGGGGGCCCAGAAGGGGCCTCTAACTTAGCTCTCCAGCACTGAGAATTGCTGAGAGCCTTCCTAATATATTCATTTGAGTTTAAATGGAAACTCATTTAAGGGATCACGCAGTTTCCAGGTGCACTTGTGCATGGGAGTGGGTGATGACACCCCTGGAGTTGTATAGTGCCCAGCCAGTGAGGCATGTGCACTGGTCCTGGGGTCACTCAGGGGAGCCAGGTGGCTAACAAGCACATCCCTAGAGAGTGGCTTTATGGGGTGATTTTGTCATAGTCTGGCTTTGATCATCAATTTCAGGTGTTCAACCACCTCACCTGTGAGAGAAAAGGAGTCCTTCTTGGGGAAAGACCCACCCTAGCTAGCTATGCTCACAGAGGCTGCTCTGATTAAAAATGACACCGACACAGCCACTCAGAGTGGACAGCTGAGACAGGCATAGGGGACACTCAGCCTATGATGTTCCTAGCTCCGTGGTTGACCGTCCCTCTTTCTGATGGCCCTCTCTTTAGAGATGAAGAAAAAAACCAAAGTCCCTGTTATTGCTGAATGCTGCAGGGCTGGAATCAGTCTCTCTTCAATGATTTTATACTTCTTGCTTTGATCCTCTGGGTGCGGGTTTCATGGTTTCACTCATAGAGTAGCAACCTGAATTCCAAATTACTTTGGTAAATTTGAGGGACCCAGTTTATTCCAGCCCCCAAATGTGGAGACGTTACCGAAGCTTGCCAGCATCCTTGCCTATTCCACTGCTCACTGACTCACGAACACACCAGGTCCTCTCCCCATTGCATGCACTTACGGACGTTATACCCTCCGGCTGACCCCTGCATTCTTGAAGCCTCAGCTCAAATACCACCCCCACAGGAAGCTTTTTCTGACTGTCCTCCCCCTTACTGATCTCTGGTCTTCCGAAACTCCATGCTATTTTGAGATAATGAAACACAATTTAGCCCTTAATTGGATATTGGCTAGTATTGATCACTGTCATTTCCTGTATGTTCTATTTCACCAACTAGGCTCTAAGTCACTTAAGACTAGAAAATGTATTTTATATTTCTTCAGCCTCTCCATCGTGTCTAACACAGAGAGAACTTTTGGGAGTATGGGGTAAAAAGGTGAGTATTAAGTAATTCTTAGCATCTCCAGATACCACCATATTTTCTATGCATCTCAAATTCCCTTCCTCTGGGAGACCTTTCCCAACCACTAGGACTCACGCTGATTTCTTCTGCCCCTTCAGGCCACCCATTATTGTCTGAGCCACACATTTTGTCACTCAGTTCCATCTGAATGCATCCTTTGGCTGAAGGTTTGAGGTCCTGTCTGCGCAACCGCAGCAGGGTTGGGGTGATGTCAGCTCCAGGCCGAGGTAGCACTGGGCGAGGCCTTGTATTAGGGTCTGACCCACGCGGGTCTCAGCCAGTGTTTGTTGTTGTGTTAAAGGTCCC
This sequence comes from Callorhinus ursinus, assembly GCF_003265705.2. Taxonomy (NCBI): domain Eukaryota; kingdom Metazoa; phylum Chordata; class Mammalia; order Carnivora; family Otariidae; genus Callorhinus; species Callorhinus ursinus. Next base: position 26,820,124 of record NW_027397079.1, read on the forward strand.
TTCCCACCCTGGAAGGCCCCCATCCACAGCCTCACCACCATTATCCACCAAGGTGACCTGGATGGGAGTCTGGAGCTGTCTAGTCGGAGGTGTCCTTGCAGGCAACATCTCGGCCTGCAACGCCTTGCAGCGCCCTCGGCCTCCAATCCTCATCCATAAAATAGGGTAGTGGTGAGTCAGGCCACCCACCATACTGAACAACTGTGAGTCCTAAGTACCATCATGCCCTGAAAATAGAAGACATGTGGACTAGGAGTCAAGAGCAGGGTTCTTTAGAATCCGACTGCAGGACCTTGAGGAAGAGCCTTAATTCCCTACACTGCAATTTTCTATTTACTAGAGATGATCATGTGAACCTCATGGGCTTCCTGCAGGACTTATGCCAGATGAGATTAGGGGCATATATGTTATTATTAGCAGTAGTAGTAATATGGATACATGGAAAGTGCCCAATAACTGTTATCATCCACCATGCTAGGGGTTTATGGTTTCTCTTCAGGAATCAGGCTAAGTACTCTGATCCCCTTTGTCCACATCTGCCATCCACACAGCTTAAAGCAGGGCTTGCAGCCTCGTCAAATCTTTCTACTGTGTCCAAGGGGGTCCTAGGAAAGCAGAGGCCTGAGCATCTCTAGCTGTGTTGTATCTCCATCCTTAATCCTACAGAAGACCTGCCATAAATTCTGACTCCAGGGTTGTACAGAACAATGTGTAGCATGATAAAATCTGCAAGGTTCTCCTGTTATCAGAAATTTTGACAACAGTTCTTTTCCCAAAGGACAGCACAGAGGATGCCTAGGCTAAGGGGAAAGAGCTCTCCAAGAGAAAATCACTCTACACCCCAAAATGCATTGGATGATCAGCATTTTCAGGAGCTTGGCTTAGCATTTTGAATCCTGAGGTCATGGACTGTTTTCACATGCAGGGTATTGGCCCACCTTGTTTGTGCAGAATGGTCCAGGTAGTTCTTCAGAGGACAGCAACCTTCCACTCTCTGGTCCTGAACTGATGCTAGAAGGTTCTTCGATTTGTTAGTCCTTTATCATGTGCAGCCATCACCGGACTCCACAAATTAAGGCTCTGTGCTCGGAGCCCTGGCCAACTTGAGACCTTTAGTACATTTAACTTCTGAAATTCTCCCTTCGGTTTCTGTCACTTATGGTGTATCACTTAATTATTATCTATACCTTTTGGGTAGTGATTTTAATGCAACTAAACAGGTGCCATAATTTACTCTTCCAAGGGGCCTGCTTTCCCGTACTGATGAAGAGCTCCACTGTGCTCTGGCTTAATCATACCAGCTTAAATTTGTGGGTTGCCTCCAGATGAGAGGAGAAGGGTATAAATATGCAGCATTGCTCTTGTTCATTTTACTGTAGCTCATTCTTGCCCATTGAATTATTCGATTTCAGAAAATCAGGACCGTTTAATTGTGTCAAGGGCACAGCCAGAAAACTGTAAGGAGGCCATAATGACTTAGCAGGAAGAAGCAAGTCCAGATGTAACAAAGGATGATTCTGGAAACTTCACTGTAGCTAAATTTCATGTGCTACAAACCCAGAAGGAAGGACTAATGAAAAAAAGCAACAGCAACTTTATTAAAGCCACCGCTGGCTGATAGAGGAAGAGAGGGATGAAAAGGAGTTAAATCCACTGTTAAGTCTAAAATGCATTTACATTTGCAATGAAATACGGTTATGCATAGAAGCACACACTTAGGTCCCCAGAGTCACAGAGTAACATTTGTTGCTTCAAGAGACTCCTGCCAACCAGTAAGACATCCTGTCCCAGAAGCAGTCTTGGGAGAGTCTGGGAGAGACCGGGTTGGGAGGTCTACAGTGGGGTCCCCATTCAGACACCAGAAGGTTCTGGGGCAGAATGTGGGTTTGTAAACCACATTTTGAGAAACTCTGGAGTAGATGAGGCCAGGAGTTTTCAGCTGCATATAATACATACACACTCTCTAAACATTCAATGCTTTGTATATCTTAGACATTCATTGCCTCTGTGTACTCATGCAGTGAGCGACTATCCGCCATCTGTCTCTCTGCTGTGTATATTGATTCCACAGCTGCCTCGTTTATAATAGAACGATGGAATTTTCTAAGTTTCCAGGAAAATCAAATAAACACAAGGTATAGATATTTGAGTATTTTCTCTCCTTGCTTGGCCCAAGAGAAGAATTTAATTTATAAAGGACGACCAGAATCACAAACACAACTCTGCATCTCTGAGAACTCAACACCGAAGTGTCTGTGTGCTTGACTTCAAGGGCCATTTCAAACAAACTTGGGGATCTTGTCTTTGCTATTCTGATGACTTCTCTTTCCTTTCAGCCTCAGACCCGAGTTTTGACCTCCAAAGTCTGTGGAGGCCTCAGGTACCTGGAAGTTGGTACTGGCGTGCTCTGCCCTGCTTCACCTAATGGAGATGACTTTTTCTCCTTTGTTAATCATTCCTCTTCAGGGATGGCAAGTGAGTTTCAACTCATGAATCAATTATGAGCATTTTGTAGAGTCTGACCAAAGGAGTAGGTAGAGAAGGATTCTGAGGCTCTCTAAGGGTTCTAAATGAGGGCGTGTGGTCTGGGTCCCTATGGGGTAAGATGGGGTCACTTTGTACCACCTATTTCCAGTCCAGTCCTGAGTTTTCTCTTTCAGAGACCTCTTTGTATCCATAATTTCAGAACTGGAAAGGAATTTAGAGATTTAATAGATAAGGGTTAGAAGTTCAGTCTCCTGATTCCAAATTCTGTGTTCTTCCCAGTAACCCTGTTCACAAACATTATCCAAACTAGTGTGGGCGGGACTGTTGGAGGCTGCAAAATGTCATCCCCCTGGGTCCCACTCTTGCAGGTGGCCCACTCATATTTCTAGCAGAGGCCTTTTCTGTCCGATCCAGCCAAGCTTTGCTAACAGAAGTGATTTGATGTTGAGTATGAGAAAACAGTAATCCCAGACTAGGTTGTTGGGGGTTCTTAGAGGAGGGCACACCTTGACTACGCTGGTGTCCTTAATTCTGAATGGTATTTTCAGGTCTTTGGTAGCTTATCAGTGATGCCCTGCACTGTTTGGCTTCCCTCACTTCTTTTTATTCCCCTCCCCAGGTTTACGGAAGTATGTGTGACAAAAAGAATTGTATATATTTGAATTGTATGTATGAATGTAATGATTTGATATACCTCTATATTGTGAAATGATCACCAATCAAGTTAACATATCCATCACCTCTTTTGTGTGTGTGTGTGTGTGTGTGTGTGTGTGTGTGGTATGATCGCTTAAGATTTACTCTCTTAGCAAATTTCAAGGATATAATATGGTATTATAATACCGTATATATTATATATATTATAATTATAATACATTATATTTTATATAATTTTATATAAGTATAATACCGATTATAATACAATCACCATGCTATACCTTAGGTCCTCAGGAGTTGTTCATCTTGTAACTGCAAGTTTCTATCCTCTGACCAACATCTCCCCATTTCCCCCTGTTCTGCTCTCTGGTTCTAAGAGTTTGACTTCATTAGTATTATTTTTTAGATTCCATGTATAAGAGATACCATGCAGTACGTGTCTTTTTCTGTTTGGCTTATTTCACTTAGCAGAATGTTCTCTAGTTTCATTCATGTTGTCACAAATGGCAGGATTTCCTTCCTTTTTAAGGCCAAATAATATTCCTATATATATATATATATATACACACACACAGCACATTTTCTTTATCAAATCATCCATAGATAGATACTTGGTTTGTTTCAAATCTTGGCTAATGTGAATAATGCTGCAATGATAATTAGACTGCAGATATAGCTTTAGAATAGTGCTTTCACTAGTCATTATTTCAACCCAGAAATGGGGTTCCTGGATCATATGGAAGTTTTATTTTTAATTTTTTGGAGAACCTCCATACTGTTTTCCGTAGTGGCTGCACCAATTTACATTCCCATCTAAGTCTTTAATCCATTCCAAGTTAATTTTTGTGAGTGATGTAAATTTAAGGACACCTTTGGTAGCTTATCAGAGATGCCCTGTTCTAGTTGGATTCTTCCACCTCCTAACCCATTATACAGATTTGTCAAATTTGCTGATTCTAAGGCTATATATGCTCATAAACCAACATACAACAGCCTTTACCCCCTGTAAGATGTGTGCTTCTTCCTCCAATTGAGAGCAAGCCCAGGGGAAGAAGTTGTCCCTGGAGTTCTTACTGTACACCATTATGATTCATTAGCTTTACTTTGGTGGTGGTGGAGGTAGAGGGAAAAGAGAGAGGTTGAATAAAATGGAAGTGAATACTATTCATAACCAAAGTTTGACTTCTTTGATTTCAGACAGAATGATGTAGTAGTTGGAATCTAAGTGATAGGAATGGGGAGTAGCATGAAAGACAAGGGAAGGGCAACTTGTTTTCAGTGGATGAAGTTGAGAGAACCAATGAATTATTGGGTAGTAATTCTGTTCTCATAGCATCACTGTTGCACTGTTTTATTGCAAAGAAGAACCAATAAAAAGATGATGCTCAAGGCTTTTAATTTAGTGAATCTCATCTAGGACCAAAAACACCTGACAGTAGCCTGGCTTTTTAAAATGCAAACACTGTACTCAGATTTATTAATTTTTATGTTATGAATATTTAAATAAGCCTATCCCAATGGAATCATTCTACACAGAGCTAATGCACTTACATTTTTAATGAAATGAGTAGTCAACCATTAAAAATAAAATATTGATATGAATTGTTAGACTAATGGATTGGGCAAGAAAGTTATTGTGTAAGCAATCAGAGATTTAAGAAAAATGAATAGAAATCAAACGACCCAATTATTGTCAGCCCTTGGCCTTAAGGAGGACTGTCCAATATAACTCTTTTTGTTATGAACAATCACTTTTGAAAATGTCTAAAGAAAATTATCATTGTAAATCAAGCCTCAGGTAGGAAATGAGTCAAAAAGTAAGATGATCTTCAGCAGAAGTACTTGACTGCTTTGGTCCTGCTACAAGATGTGGGGGGTGGGGAATTGAAATGATTTTCTCCGTAATTCAAGCCCCAAACCAGCTTCTTCCTGGATTCCACACAAAATACAGCAACTCAAACTGAAAATAAGTCTCCCCTGAATTTCAAGACATCTGTGCTCTTATCAAGAGATGAACAAATGTAATTTTTAAAGGCACTTTAAAGACTACTAGTTTAAAGATCTTTTGAATTTTTTTTTAAGTGGAAGAATTATCGTCTAAAGCGAACCCTGCCATTCCTTCTTCTAAGTATGATTTTTTTTATGTTTGATTGCCTTAAAATGAGCCATACTTTCCTTCAGTTAAAGTTTAGGCTTGACTAATGAAGACGGCTCGGTTCTCAAATTCTTTCTAGCAGCTGAATCTATAAATGAAGAGCACAGATTTCTCTGCCACCCCACATTTTTTGCTGACCAATGAATTCTTAACTCCTGTTCCGTTAGGAGCGAGTTGATAAACAGAAAAGGCAATAAGAGCTATAAGCCATTCAAGAGAAGATTGAATTCAGATTTCCTGCTGAATACCTCTCAGATGGCAGTTGGATGAGGAAGGTGTGCATTGATTTGACCAAACAGGGGGTCCTGCCTTGTATTAGTAGCGCAGTAGGTGCCGGAGGCTTGAAGAACAATAGCAAAGAATGGAGAAAGTGAACTGTTGGCATTTTGTGGGCAGGAAGAGAGATCCTAGAGGAGTGAGAGCATTGGGATATTGGAAAGAAAATGGTTGAAGTGATGCCCTGGGGTGGGGGGTGGAGCGCAAGGGTGAGGGGATGTGAGAAGAGCCAGGGATGGGGGAAGCAAAGGCAGGGGACCAAGTGAGGCAGAGAAGATGGAGACTTTGACTATTAGTGTCATTGAGTGCCCTGCTTCTGATGAATACCGGTCTCCTGCAGGTCTTATGAAAATGCAGATTCTGTGTTGGTAGGTCTGGGACAGGCGTGCATCTGCATTTCCACCAAGTTTCCAGAAGATGCTGTTGCTGCTGATCCAGATCACACTTGAGTCACGAGATTAGAGGATCCCAATATCATCTGTTGGAACGTGAAGAATGTTTATACTCATGAATGAAATATTTATTAAGTGCCTGTTGTTTGCCTAGCAATCTGCTAAGTACTCCAAAGAGTTGAAAAGAAGATGAGAAACCCCCTCGGGCAGGAACCCAGAATCTTACAGAGGAGATAAGACATGCAAACACAAAGCCACTGAAGGAAAACAGAGGAGACTATGTATTAGAAAGCCTCCATGTGGCCGGAAGGCGTCAGGAGGAGCGGGACCTGTCTAAGCATGGTGGAGCTTAGGCAGAAATGAGAAGGGATAACCTTATGTTGAAATAAACACACATCAGGAGAGTCTGGAATGCAGGTGCAAAGAACCACAGAGACCTCTGTGGGGCCTTAATACACCTTACCTTCTTAATACTAACACTTAATACTTAATAGAATGAGCATCTCAGGGGTTGAAAAGGCCACGTGTTGTAGCTGCATCTGAATTCAGCTGAAAGGCAGGTGTGTCTTGAGAGTCTCCAGGGCACCGCACAAATTACTGAGCGCAGTATTGGCTATTCGGTTAAATAACTCATTGTCAGAGCACTTAAGGAACCACAGAACAGCTACCATGCATATCTAATATACCCTGCCAGAGGCTTTGGGGTTCCGAAGATGAAAAAAAAAAAGGATTCCCATTGTAACAGTGGGAGAAAAATATAAATAATGATTGTGGCATGGCGATGTGTCTAAGATTTGTTTCTTACTTGCATTTGCTGTTGAATAAAACAAAAAAAAATAGAAATAACATTTTCCTTCTAGCTCTCTTCTTAGAAGAACAACCTGGGACAACTGGGTAGCTCAGGCAGTTAAGCATCTGACTCCTGATTTCGGCTCAGGTCATGATCTTGGGGTGGTGAGATTGAGCCCTGCATCAGGCTCTGTGCTGATGGAGGAGCCTTCTTAAGATTTTCTCTCTCCCTCTCCCCCTGCCTCTCCCCCACTCACTTGCATGTGCCTACTTGCTCTCTCTCGCTCTCTAACAAAAGAAGAAGAAGCAGCAGCATGTGTTTGTGTTAAGTTTGACTCTCTGGATTTCTGAGGCATTGCAGAAGAAAACCTTGCCCAGCTTTGGAAGACTTGACCCACCCTCAGTTATGCTGGAGTTGCCAGAGGAGGGGGACCTCCTGTATCCACATGTCCTGGAGCTTATCATTATGTAACATGATGATAAACATGGGTGTCTTGGTTACCCAGCCAGGGCCGGGAACCATGGATATGTCTGAGAAGAAGAAGCCTTCGTCCAGGAAGGACCATCATTTGGGCTGGGCCTTGAAGGATGAGGAGGAAGCTGCCAGGTAGCCTAGGGAGAAGGTCTTCTGAAAGAAGGCAGGGGCTCCAGTAGGGCCGGGGTGAAGTCCCCGTGTCGGGGAGAATGCCATACTAGGGGCTTGAGTGCAACCCAAAGCCCCTGGGGCCTGTGGCAGGGGGTGAGCATGGACAGCTAGACTGAGACCAAGCTAAAAGAGATCCTGAACATCAGACAGAAGAGTTCAGGACTTGTCCTTCTTAGACAGTGGTGTCTACTCAGGTCTTTTCCCTCTTGCTTGGATGAAATATGATTGGATGCACATAATGCTGGCAGTCGGCTTTGGACCGTGGTTAGGAAGACAATGATCTCTTTGCCTGAGCTTCCATTAGACATCTTTGTCTTCACTCAGTTCCTGAAACGTGTGGCGATGAAAGAGTAAACTGAGGGAAGCAGACCACGGGTGATTTGTGGTGTCGTTACTAACGTGCTGTGTGGTTTTTGTCAATGGGCAACGTCCCTGAAACTGTTTTCCCCATTGCGCTGGGAGCAATGATCATTTTGACACAGCAAACTTGGCCGTTCTCACAACATTTCCTGTGTGCTTCCTGTGCGAAGGTCCCATGAATTATCTACCTAATCCTCCAGTGGTCACAGGGAATAGGGTCTGTTATCAGTTATCAGTCCTTCTGCCGTTAATGCTCAACGTATTTAAGTCCTTGACCTAAAGACACACATGGCTAATAATTAGCAAAGCTTCAATTCATACTCTTTCCCTATACACCATTCTGCAACATCCCACACCCCCAAGTTGGCCATTTGACATAATTGTCATTTTGAGGAAAATCTCAAACTCAAAATTGTTTCAGAGTAGCTTTAGGACGGGACCTCACGATCCTCATGGTATGAAGAAATGTGGGATCATGCTGGCCTGCAAACACCTAATAAATCATTTGGTTCACTCTTCTCTCATTACACGGGAGGAGCCTGGACCACAGCCAGGTTGTGGAACACACCCAAAGTCACACAGCTTGGCCTAATAAGAGCTGGTCCTATTATTTTTAAATGTGGCTCAAGTGCAGGGTATCAAATAGAGATGCTGATAAATACAGTTTCAGATTTTTTGCATTCACTCATTTTCTATTCCCTACAGTCGAGAGCCCTTGTCTTTACTTTTTTAGAATCTCCCATTTCACAACGACGTTGAAGGTAAGTATCCTGGGGACTTGGAGAGACTTGGGGTCAGACAGGCATTCTTGAAGCTGATTGACAGTTGTTGACGAAGATCTGGGTTCTTTGATGTTTTCTCGGAGGAGGTTTAGGCCAGTACTGTTTCAGGAAAAGTGAAAGTTTTCTCATGACTGAAATGGAGATGATATTCTTTACAAGAAAAAAAATGATGTTAAGTCATAAAATGTGTTCGAAAAATTAAGACCAAAACAGCATCGAGAGTCTTAAAACTATTTATACTTTTTAATTTAATAACTCATTTCTAAGGATGCATTTTAAGGAAATAATCTGAAGTTTTCAGAGATATATGAACATGGATATTCATCTTAGCATTACTTATAAAAATTTAAAAAAACAAACAAAAAGAATAAAATCACAAATGACCTTAACCGGTCAACTTCAGGACAATGTCCACAACAGAGAATATTATGAAGCCATTAAAATATTATTTAGATATGGCTTCAATGACATGAGGAAATGCCCATTATGCAATCTTAAGTGGGGGAAAAAGGTTGAAATAATAACAAGCAGCATGATCTCAACAATGTAAAAAACTGCATATAAAGTGGAGAATACATCAAAATATGAATAGTTTCTCTGTGGGAGGGGTAGAATTATGAGATTAAGAATGATTTTACGCTTTTCTCTAAACTTATCGGAGTTTTCCAAATTTCATATGAGAATGAATTCCTCTTGTAATTAAACAATCTTTTTTAAAAAGCATAGACTATCTTGTGTAAACAGCAAAGATGATCTCTCACAAGACACCTGTTTTATTTTCCGTTTGAGGCTGTTATCCTATTTCATGAAGCTGCGTATTTTGACTCAGAGTGGACAAGGTAGTTTCAGCAGTACTGGAAATTGGCTGTGAAGGCCATTCCCAGAGTTGTGGCTCACAAAAAGAGACCTACCTGTCTTCCAAAGTAGAAGACCTGGGGTCTGGTTCAAGTCCAGGTTCTTGGGTCTGAAGAAATAACTTCCCAATACCACAGGACAGGAGAGCATGGCAGGCGAAGGGCAGGTAGGTTGCCTTGAGATTGAAGTGATTCTCACTTGAGCAATAAAAGACCTTCAAAGAACCCTAGTGTTTGCTCTAAGAGGAATCTCAGAGGTGAACCAGTCAGCCCCCTCATTCCCTCCAGGCTCGTTACTGTGATGTCATTGACATACAACATTGTGTACATTTAAAGTGCATAACACTTGATACATTTAAAATTGCAAAATGATTACCAGTCACCATGGCGTCAGCTAACACCTCCTTCCCATCAAGCCCTGCATGTTATAGGAACTCAGAAAACTGAGTCCAAGGAGATTGCGTGACACTTAAGATCCCACATCGAGTGACGAAGACTCCCACCTCCTAGTCCTGCTTGTTTCCACTGCTCGAGGCTGCCTCCCTAGCTTTGAAATAAATGTCTGGGTGCTTTAAATAGGCATCTGCAGTTCATTATTAAAATGGAAACTGTGAGTCGCCGCTGTTCCTCTACGTGATCCCAACAACAAGCCTAGGATGCCAAACATGGCCAGTGCCAGTCGAAAGCACGCCCCTGCCACTCTTGACCAATTTCGTTCTGAAATGGTTAGATTCCCGATGCCCCCTACCACAATGGCAGCGTGTCCAGGATCTGTGGGGGTAATCTGCATTTCTGGAATTCATGAAGGTGAATGCGTCCAGAGAACGTGCCATTTTCAGAAACTTCGTTCAGCGCCCGGGTATAATGGGAATGCTCCTAGCCCACTTTATGGAAATTGCTTGACTCTGTCCCGGCAGTGGGAATAGACCACAAGGAGGTGGCTGCCTCTGGAAATAGAACAATGAGAAGTTGAGACCTGTGATGATAGCAAGGAGCCCCAATAAACAGAACAAACCTCAGACAAAGGCAGGCAATCCTATTAGGATAGAAATGTTGAGTCGGACAGAGGGGAAAATGGGCTGGCAATAGAATCTAGCTGAAGTCAAAGGGAAGTCCCCTCTGATTGGTGGCAGAGAGGATCCACCTATCTCCTTTGAGGGACACGAGGGTGCCTTTGGCTTTCTAAGCTTTCGGACCCGGGACTGGTGGTCTCAACATCAGACTCTTGCACTTTCTGCTCTGAACCCTGTCCTGCCCTGTCTTATTCCTGCAGGTGCCTACTTTATTCTAGTTCTTTTAGTACCTGGGATCCCAAAGCAACAGTGTCAATGCCTAGAAGTGATATCATGTTGGTGGAGACAGCAACACAGGTGTGCCAATGGTGACCAGAAGGATAAACAATCAGGGAGGGGGGGGGGGGGCGTCAGGGGGACACGCTCTTCTAAGTTTCGAGGTACAGTAACCTAAAGGTGATAATAGAGGCCATCAATATTTTCAGCTACCACAGGGAAAATTGGCTAGTTACCTTTATGTTCCGTCTGAGGAATGGAAAGGAACAGAGACACTCAGGATTGCAATTATACTAAAGAGTACTTGCAATAACACTCAACACTTGGGGATTTGAAGAATTCATTAAAATAAAAAATATTAATTCAGTATTTATTACATGGCACACATTATATGGGCTACATGCTGGATGACTCAGCATCATGTAAATAAAGGTAGCATTTCTGCCCTCAGGGACCTTCGATCAAAGGAAAGACAGTAGAAAATTATCTGTAAGTGTGATGGGTACCACAATGGGGAAGTAACAACCCACTCTGAGATCATATAATAATATATGCATATTTGAGGGAGGGATCCAGATTAAATGAGATACTATGCAGAAAGTACTTAGCATGATCTCTGGCACGCACTAGTGCTCAATAAATTATAGCTGTTATTTTTGTTATTACTGACAACATGTTTCCAGGGTCAACTTCCTTTTTGGACTTTTGAGCTGGGAAGGAAAGTCTATGATCTACATGCCATTCATTCATTCATTCATTTGTTCATTTAACAAACTTTAAAAATTTTTTTAAAGATGTATTTATTTGAGAGAGAGAGAGAGAGAGAGAGGGAGATCAAGCATGTACGTCCATGTGTGAAAGTGGGGGGAGGGGCAGAGGGAGAGAATCTCCAGCAGACTCCATGCTGAGCATGGACCCCAGCTTGGGGCTGGAACCCCTGACTCAGGAGATCATGACCTGAGCCAAAATCATGAGTCAGTCATTTAACAACCGAGCCACCCAGGCGCCCCTGTTTGACATACTTCTTAAAAGCTTATGAGTAAGGTGCTATATTCAGTGACAGAAAGACAAAAATGGATAAGAATCCTTACCCTCAAGGGGCTCAAATTCTAATAGGGAAGAAAGACAAAAACAAAGAATTACAGAATGGCGCAATAAGGAATACAGTATGTACCACGAAGACCAGTGAGCTCAATTCTGCCTCTTAGGGTCCAAGAAACCTACCCTGAATAAGGGAAGGGAGTTGGGTATAGAAGAATAAGGCGTTGTTCTCCAGGAACCCTTGCTCTATAACCAGCTCTTTCCTGGGTGCAGGAAGCTTGGCAAGATGACTTTTAATTTTGTGTTTCTATTTCCATATTTGGTCTCTCCATTCAATCATCTAATGCATTGCAAAAAAAAAAAAAAAATGTTTGAAAGGTTTAATTGCCAGGCTGTAGCTACGGAATTTTTGGTCACAAGAACAAATTTAGAACAGACACATTTCTTATAGAGGAATTCACTTCCAAAATAACCAGAAGATGGTCCATCTCCACAAGGACCATGACTCAGAAAAAGTGAGATTCAAACAAAGTCTCAAAGAACACTCCAATCATCTGTGCATCCAGGGTGAGAAACTTCTGTCTCCCGATCCCTGGGACAGTCTTAACCACCAAATGGTAAGAGAGTGACGCCATTACCAAGCTGTCGTCCCCAGGAGAGGCCTGTCCTCTCTGCACTTCCCTACCCTGGGCACAGAGCCTCAGCCGTCCTGAGGACAGTTGGTCTAAAGTGTCCCACAAGGGGGTGGAGGAGAAAAGAATGAACACAAGGAAAGTTCCAAAGTCCTCCTCAGAGAGCGGATGTGATGGCTTTGTTCCTTTAAGCCTGTCTGTGGCTGAGAGACTGAGGACCTCCCCACTCTGCAGCCTGTTCTCTGCCAGGAGCTTGGGCCAAGTCAGAAGCAAAGCCCAGACTCAAGGAGTTGACTGATGGCCCGGAGAAGCACAAGCCCTCTGATGCCTTCACGTGGGTGCCTGCATGGGTCCCTCGTGTAAAGAAGGGCAGTAACTGAGTCTGCAAGTTCCACGCCCATGGAGAGTTCTCTTGTCTCTGACCTTGTGGGTCACCCCATACAGCAGAAGGCAAACTAATTTCCTGCTACCCTAGCTGGTGCAGCAATCAGCTGGAGAAGAGCCAAACTTGTCTCTTTCCCAACTCATGTCCGAAACAAGTGAGCAAACACAGTTCCAGCGAAATAGGGGCAAAAAAAGAAAAACCTTGTTCCTAAAGGGAAAAAGGATGGTAAGGATAGCTATTCCCTGAGCATTTCACTCTCAGATTCTCTAATCATGACCGAGTCTGTCCCGAAGCCCCCTCCCTTCCACACCAGGACCCCTGTATTCCAAGAGAAGATCCACTCATCAGTAAAAAGAGACTCAATGGGTGTTTATTTAACTCATTATGTAACTCATAATAATACTCGGCAGCCTTATCTGAAGCTTTAGAAACCAATCAATCTGATAGTTCATATGCTCACTCTGACCCAGAAAAAGAAGAACCCAGAAAAACTGGTTCTAGAAAGCCTTCTCTGCAAAAGGACATGGAATGTTTGGGAGATAAATGTCTCCACCATAAGATGCTCCAAAAGCCAGAAGCAATTAAAGTAGAGAAGGAGGGGACAACCCAGGGGAAAAATCGTATACCCAGACTCCTTCTTCTCCAAGGAAAACCTTGGATGGTGGCTGTAACACGGAAAGTGAAGAGCATCCTCTTTATTTGTTCCTACCTTTAGCTTAATGGCTCCCAAGGAGTGAAGACTCAGAGATAAAAGTCTGCCTCTGGAAATTCCACACAGAGCCAGAAAAGCTGGAAGATCTAGGAAAGACTTTCATCAGAATATTAACAGTGGTTATCTCCATGTTGCAAGATTTTATGGATTTTTCCATTTCTTTTTATATTTTTCTTGATTGTCTGAAATTTCTCTATATAACAGACCTGAACTGTGTTATAATCAGGAACAAAATAAAATACATACGACCATGTCTTAAGTCTCTTTTCAGAGACCTCAGTAAAATAGAAACGAAGGAATAAATTCAAAACAGTCAAGGCAGTTGTAGGAGAGATCCCAACATAATTTCAGTAGAGGTGAAACATTGATGGATAATTGGATCAATGAAGCCATATTCCAGAATGGTGGTGAGGGTGGAGGGATGGGGTTGCAGAAATCACTGAAATTGTCTGCAGATGAACTGGTCAGTTGGTGGCGCCCCACACTCCCCGCCGCCCCCCCATCCCAGTTTGGAATCTGGGCCATCAAACTCCAGGCAAAAATCTGAACTCCCTTCTCTACAGAGGTCGAATGTTCTTTCTGAGAATTAGGCTTCTAGCTGTCTGTGTAACTACCCCTTGCTTTTGACATTCGAGAGCTTCCCAGCCAGAATCCTCTTTCTGCTCACACCAAAGGGAAGCCTACCCATCAAACAGCCCCACCAGATGGGACACCGATGAATGTAATGAAGGAAATCCATTTAACTTGAAGGCGCAGCTTTATGATATTGGGCCCATAGTATATTATCAGCTAGGGGCCTGCCTCAGTATTTAGGGAAAGAATGGATTAATGTATTAATAATTTCAGTTTATAGTAACATAAACTTTATTGGTTTCTAACCTTGAAAATCAGCCTCACAGAACACAGGAGACTTAAATATGTTTATAAAAAGTGTGGTATGACCAACCTTGATAGTGTAAAAACAAATTCCACATGTCAGAAAATGAGAAGGCTATGGGGAGAAGAAGGGTGGAGCACTCATATCTTAATCTAATTTCGCTAGGAATTGAGAGGCACTTTCCATGTAAACTGGTAGAGCTATTATGGAAAATAGTATGGAGGTTCCTCAAAAAATATAATTGGGGCGCCTGGGTGGCTCAGTCGGTTAAGCGTCTGCCTTCGGCTCAGGGCACGATCCCAGGGTCCTGGGATCGAGCCCCGCATCGGGCTCCCTGCTCGGCGGGAAGCCTGCTTCTCCCTCTCCCGCTCCCCCTGCTTGTGTTCCTGCTCTCACTGTCTCTCTCTGTCAGGTGGATGAATAAAATCTTTAAAAATATATATGTGTATAATTGAATATTGAATATTAATATTGAGTATCATGCAGCCATTAAAAAAAAGAAAGGTATTCTGCCATGTTGGACCAACATCTGGTCATTTCCCTGACTCACCACCAAACGCTAGAGTTTGGTGAGTCAGGGAAATGACCAGATGTTGGTCCAAGGATACAAACTTTCAATTATAAGATGAATAAGTTCTGGGGATCTAACATATAGCATGGTGATTGAAAATTGCTAAGAGAGTAAGTAGATCTTAAATGTTCTCCCCACAGAGAACATGTAACTATAGGAAGTGAAGATGGACATGGTAACTAATATTATTGTGGTAATCATTTCATACTATACATGTATACCAAATCATCACGTTGCACACCTTAAATTTACAGTTATATGTCTATTATATCTCAGTAAAGCTGGAAAAAAGAGGTACGGTCTAAAGCTGATAGATTATAAAAATATATGTTTACATTATTACTCAAAGGTACAAAGGAAATGAATAGTAGAACAAAAAGAATCATCCAAAACTGGGGAGAGGAGAAGAAGATAGGATAAAGTGCATTAAATCCTCCAAGTGATTAGACAGCATCTTCAATTAATAAATCAGGAAGTAGTATGTAAATTTAGAGTCAGATTGGTAAACACCAGAATTAAGAGCAGAAAGCATTCACTTCTGCAAACTAGGGTAAGCACTGAGAAGGGCAGGCGGCCAATTATAGCTTCTCATTGTAAGACCTTCTCTTGGTCTTTCTTCTTTCTTTCTTTCTTTGAGTCTCTTTCTTTCTTTCTTTCTTGGTCTTTCTTCTTTCTTTCTTTCTTTCTTGGTCTTCTTTCTTTCTTTCTTTCTTTCTTTCTTTCTTTCTTTCTTTCTT
>NW_027397079.1:26835775-26886812 GCF_003265705.2 Callorhinus ursinus
GAACAAAAGAAGGGTGATGGAGGGAGGGAGCGGGGGGAGAGAGTGAGAGAGAAGAAAATGCCAAATGCTATCAGGAGGTTACCTCTCACTTTATCGTACTACTGATGCTGTGTTAATAGAAGCCAGCACAGGTGTCAGATGGTATAAAATCAGTCTGATGGTTTGGTTGGTTTCTCCATCTCCTGGAACGAATTTGAGTCTCTGACAGTCACTGCTTTAGAGTTGAGACACAAGGTGCCACAGCCCCCAAGTCCAGTGAGGCCTTGTGCCCCGGACTGGCTCACTGCCTCTCCTGGTTGGTCTTTGATGGCCAGCCTCTCCTAGACCCTGCCTCCTATAGACTCACCCAGCCTGGACCCAGGACTCTGCTTGGGCCTTCAGCTTCTAGGCTTTGTTTACCCTTACACCACGCTCTTCATCCTTCATCTGGCCTCCAGTCCAGTGAACCCAAGGTTAATCTGTGGTCTCCAGGCCCAATGAGCATAAAAGAATAGAGCATTCTTGTTTAGTGTAGTTGACTCAGGAGATGGGCGACCCAAGAAAGCTCCCTAGCAAGAAAGGCTGTGCACCGGAGCCAAGAATCATGCAGTGGTTAGTAGGTACAGCTTTGAGGCTGAACCGGGATGCCCAGTCCTGGGTCTGCTGCTAACTGTATCACCTTGGCCAAAAGACTTGGCTTCTCTGCCCTTCTCTTCCTTATCTGTAAAGTGGGGATAATAATGTCGCTGGCGTGCACAGTTTCATTGAGAGGATTAAATGAGACCGTGTATATTGAAGAACTAGCATACTGCTGATTTGCAGTAGGTGCAAGACATTAGATCCTCTCCCACCTCCATTTCTCCTGTTTTCCTGCTTCCCTTTCTCTACCTTATATATAGGTGGACACAAAGTGAAAACCAACGAAATGCTCTGCAGAGATCGCATCTAGGTTAGGTAAAGCTGGGACAGATCCTAATTCTGCTGCTTTGTTGCGAGTCTCTATGCCCACCGGCAGCTCACTGCCCTTGGGGAAAAGTCCCTCTTCCAGGCAGCATGCCTCTAAGGTAGAGGAGGCATCTGAGGTCACAAGATCCATTAGGACTTTGGGTCATAACATTTTTTTTTAAAGATTTTATTTATTTATTTGAGAGAGAGAGAATGAGAGCTAGAGAGCACGAGAGGGAAGAGGGTCAGAGGGAGAAGCAGACTCCCTGCTGAGCAGGGAGCCCGATGTGGGACTCGATCCCAGGACTCCAGGATCATGACCTGAGCCGAAGGCAGTCGCTTAAACCAACTGAGCCACCCAGGCGCCCTTGGGTCATAACATCTTTAAATTTTAGAATTGACAAGACCTTAGAGGTCACCCAGTGACTGGCCATCATGTAAGGGGAAGTAACTTGAGACCCGGAGAAGTTGCCTAGTTCAGTATCACACACCAGCTAGACTGAACTCCCACTCATTGCTCTTCTGAAAAGAAAGATACTCTGAGAAAGTTGTGTTTCTGTGTCAAAAGAACGTAAGTTGTGCAATAAAATGTGGTCATAAGTGTGTGTGACCAGTATGGAAAAGATGCATGATTGAAAAGCTCTAAACTAGAAAGAGGACACACATTTTTAGAGCATTTTTAAAAAAAATGTAAATACATTAAATGACACTGTAGTTAAAGGCCACTATATATTAAAGGAAAATTTTGCCTGGGCACCAAAAAAGAAACAAAGATGACAGCTAACAGATGGGTTTAGGTAGTGAGTTTATTAAACAGTATCTATTAAATGCAACAGACATAATATAACCCAAACAGAAGCAGCCAGAAATCCTGTTGCTTAGTGTTTTAAAAGTATGGCTAAAAATCTACAGCAAAAGTTATGTAAGAAAGTTAAATAATTTCTAGAGTTTTCTTGTATATCTGACGAGTTAGTATGTTAGTGTACATATATTTTTTTTTCATGGAGTTGATTAAGATTCATGGGCTGGAAGACCACTTGGGTATGATACCATTATGATAACGATAATGATCAGAAAATGACATTTTGGGGTGCCAAGACAGTCTTGATAGTTTGAATGTAAGCTGGTCATTATTAGTCAACATGGTTACAGGCTGTGATCTGTGATCAGGTTGGTGTTGATGTCAGACTTTTAATGAAACTTAGTAAGGCAACATTTATAAGGACATAGAATTTATGCCTATTCATGATGTTAATCGCCAACAATTGCTTACTAGTAAAAGGTTAGGGCTGGAAACTGTCAGGGATGTAATAATTAATACCAGCATTGGATACGCTTCTGTGGCCTGAGCTACTGGTTGTACGATCACTTGTGTGACCCCTTTCAAGCACTGATACCATAATCTGTTGTATTTCGTGGAGTTTGGGTGGATCGGTTTAGGTGGTTTTGAACTGGGAAGGGTTCTTTGAATTGATGGAATAAACTGACTTGTTCATGTGACCCAAGGAAAACTCTCCACACCAACCCACAAAAAACTAGACCATTGAAACACTTGGAATCTTTCTCTTTAAGAGTGTCCATGAGTATAGTATAGATATTATACACTATAGTTTAAAAAATGTAAGTTTCAATTCACTCATTTATAAAAAAATTACCTCTAAGAAACTCACTTTGTGGGGAATCATCTGGTTCACTTAACAACACTGGAACACATTTTCCAGAAATGAAAGTGATAGTCTGAACTTCATTCTCAAACTTGTGGATTTGAAGACTAGGCTCCAAAAAGTGTATTTCAAACTTAATGAAAATGAAGTAACTCTGTTGAGTTTACTTTCCTCAATTAATCCTAATAGGATAAAGAAAGCACTATAGACTGACATTATTGAATTGTAGGAAAAAGTAGTACTAAAAACTAAACATGACAATATTGAAGTAGCAGAATTCTAAAAGTGCAAGTATTCTATTCATGTTTGGAGCACATAGTAGAGGACTAGATGTGGACATTTTGGTACAGAAGAAAAGGTGTCAGATACCCAGATTTATATTAAAGAAGAAATGATTTATAAAAAGAAAGATTTGCTTAATTATTAAATACTGTTTGCTCTCAATTTGCATTTTTAGATAGATTTAGATTGAGATTTTTATATGAATTTAGATTTTCATATAAAGTAGATTCAATATTACACATATTTATGTATAATCCGCAGGCATTAAACTTCGATCAAAAATGAAGCCCGTGTGCTAATTTTTCTTAAATCCAGTCCACCTCACTCATCTCCGTGACTTGCCTGCTGCATAGGTGGGCATCTTTCAAACCCCATCTTTCAGGATCCCTGAACCTGAGGGAAGACTGGCTTCTGCACAGCATGTGGCTGATACAAGAGTTTAAATATCTGAGTTCAGAAGCAGAAATGCAGGACACTCCCACTGCATGGGCAAGTGTCCGTGGACCGTGCCACCGGAAGCTACGTCTTTAATACTGGGTTGCACAGACATTCAGAGCCTGGAGCTGACTTTTGAGAGTCTCAGCTCCCTCTGTGCCTGGCCTCAAAACCAGGACTGAGCCTCAGCACCTTTGTACTGAGCTAGCCCTGAGCCACAGGAATCCTTTTTGAATGAGAAATGGAGGCTCTCAAGAGGGAGATACTTGACTTCCTATTAATAGGACAGTTGGGGCCTCAGTGATTGATCGCCACAATAAAGGATAGATTAATTTATATTTTTATTTTTAGTACATCTCAGTAATAGGATTGGATTCATCCTAACTCCTCATTTGTGACACACTGCCATCTTTGGCCCATGCATAGTTTCTTTTAGTGTCCGGCTGGATGCATTTATTTAATCACTCAGCACTCTGAAAGCATTCATTCTCTAAGTTCCATATTGAAGAAGACTAAACACCTCAATGAACCCTACTCATAGGAGAAGGGAAGGGCGTGCAGACAGGACAACCAGCATTTATGGAGCACCTCCTGCTTGCAGGCACTACCAGGGGCCCCTTGCAAACATTTTCTATGTAATTCTCCCAAAGGTGTCCCTGGCAATCCGAGGCAGGCCAATGGCGGTTCATCCTTCCTACCCGTGGCCCTTTCCCTCTACCGTAAACCGACCGGTCAGACCTAGAATCCTTGTGAATGACAAGAACACTTCAGTGCAATATTCTCAGGTCGTTGGGGTGGGGGTGGGGGGGGTTGGTGTTGGGTAGTTTTCAATTTTCACAGCTGCACTTTCAAATCTCATTAAAACAGCTTTTTGTGGTTATTTGCGGAGTTGAAATCAACAATGAGTCAGCAAATAAGCAGACACAGCAGGTTGCCTCTCTTGGCAGGTATAATAAGGGACCTACAAAGTACACTGAGAAAGAAAAACGTGGCTTTGGAGCTCAAGCATGTGAGCCCCTTTGTAAGGATTGTCTTCTGTAAATCCTGGCTGATCTTTATATGTGAATGACTTTGAAAGAAAAAGGAGGATCTTTCTTCTCCCCTATCGCTAGCAGTGTTTGCATTGGCCGAAGTATCAGATGGGTGGATTGCTAACAAGTTTGGAAATGTCTGTTAGTGTCTGATGCAACCAGTGGCCTGAAGAATATTAATTTTTTTTAACGTTCTGGATTAGAAGAAATCTCTTTTAGATTTCGAGCTATTCTCAGTCCCCGAGCTGGCCCTTACCTAGGGTTTTAAAAGATTTTCTTAACATCTGGCTGGAAGAACTATGAGGAAATAGTACAGTGGCTCCATATTAATTGCAGGTCTGCTCTGGACAAGGGACTGGGGTGGGTGCTACCTAGTCAGACAGGGCCCTTCCCTCAAGTGGCTCTCAGGCCCCTGCCAGAAGGAGGGCAGGGCTCTGAACATCGGAATTCAAGGGCGAAAGAAAGAAGGGTCAGTAGAAGTGCAAGGCACGGACGAGTCCTGAGAAAGGAGTTGATGGTCAATGCACTCTTTAGGATACGATCCGGAACTAGGCGTGCAAAGGCACCTCTGCGAGTGCAAGGAGGGAGGACGGGGCCCCTGCTGGGGTGCAGATGGGAGGAAGGTGACTGGACAAGGAGGCAGGGAGAAGATTCTCTTAGGTTAGAGGCACTGTAAAAGGGACATAGGAGGACATCTCAAAGCCAGATACAAGGAGAGCAAGACATCAGCCATGCTGGGCACCCCCCCTCCCAGGGCTACGGACTCCCCCTGACCTTGACCCCCTTCCTTTGCAACTACATCCACATCCTCTGAGCTCCCAGGCTCCGACTGCTTCAGCAGGAGGCCACTTCTGCCTGTCTTCCTCCTTTCCCCCCTCTCTCTTCTCCTTCCCTAGCGGCCAGGTCTGGGCACAGTAAGGACTAACTTACTAAATGACCGAAATGACTAAATTAGGAATGACCCAACCGATTTGCTTCTTAGGGGACTGTCTCTGAGGGTGGCACTCTGTCACGCCACAGCAGGCAGGTAGGAAGACGTTTGAGGACTTGAAAGTGTGAATTCTTAGAAGAGCCCCTCACGGCGCCCAGTATGGAAACTTCCTAAATCACCCCCGACAGGCAGACAGGCCTTGTGTCTTGGCAGCGCCCGGTCCCTCCTGCCTGCAGGTGACGCAGACACCAGCCTTACGTGGGGTCTTTATTTCAGGTCTCTACCTCGGTAGCATGCAAGGGGATTAAGGTCTGACTCAAGGGCACAAAACCCCTCTTCAGGCCTGGGGCGGCGGTGGGGGGTGGGGGCGTTCCCCGGGTCAGGGAGACCTCGCCCAGGAGAACAAGCTGCTACTCAGGCCGGCTGGCTGTTTACATCAGGGACGCGGGCGCTCCCCACCAGCTGCCGCTGCCGCTGCCGCTGCCGCTGCCGCCCCGACCGTGGCGGGGAAGCTGCTGACAGCCCGCGGGAGGATAATGCGGGCATTCATGGCCCGCAGCTGCTCCCCGCCGCGCATGCTCACGGCGCAGAGGGGAGCGCAAGGGAATGCGGAAGGCAGGGGAGGGACGCGGCCACTGGGTGTGCGTGGTGGCCCCGCTCGGAGCAGCGCCGGGGGGCTGCATCGGCTGCCAGGGAAGGTGAACTTTTCTTGCCTGACCTGCTTAAATCTCTAATGAGGCTAGTTAAACATTTCTAGCATTTCCAAATACTCTTCTTGATTTCCCTCCACTGAGCTGCCTTCCTAGAAAGGGTGGACAGACCCAATACCCTTGAATCAAAGGATGCAATTCAACCTTTTTTTTTTTTTTTTTTTGCCCTGTGAAGATGAGCTGGGTCAGTGATTTGGGGATGTACTGATAAGAGAGTCCCGGATGAGGAATGAGACCTCGGGTCTATTTCCAGCCTTATGACCATGGCCGTGACCCTGGAGCTGTTATGTAACTGTTCCCGGGCTACCGTGTCCTCACCCTTTAAAATGGACATCATAACAACCGTCCTACCTGCTTCACGGGGTGGCTGTAAGGATGAAATGACAAAAAACAAAAAACAAAACAAAACAAAACAAAAAACCATAAATCATGTTATGCAGGAGCGACCAATAAGGCTTTGAGATCCAGGATGGGCAAGCTTGCCCACAAAGGGCCCCCTAGTAAATTCTTTAGGCTTTGTGTATCACATAAGGTCTCCGTTATTTTTTCTTCTCCGTGGATTTTTTTGCAACCCTTTAAAAATGTGAAAATCATTTCAGCTCATGGGTTGCACGAAAACACACCCTGGGCAGGATTTGGAACACAGGAGAGAGTTTGCCAACCTCTGCTCCAGACAGAGTGCAGGTGAGGGCCCGAGGTAGGGTCAGCCCTCCAGTGGTTGTGATACATCTAAATATAAATAAGTATTAATAAATAAATGATATATCAGTAATATATGACTATAAATAAATATACATATCCGTTGTCTTTCTTGGAACCTCCGCTAGTGAAATTCCTTGAACCTAAGACCATCTTGTTCAAGAGCTGCTAGAATCTCTTGCTGCTCACGGAGCTCTTCCTTGCCCAGACTAGAGCATCCTTGCTGACTTGCTTAGTAGCCTTCAACTGGAGGCCGGCCTTCAGCCTCAACTTGACTTAAGAGGTTTGCTGGGCCCCTGTACTAACGAAACCCTGTGCAGACCATCCTGCCTATCGAGCTAATGCTGCCCGGGCATAGCACCTGCAGGAAAAATGGGGCGAAGGACCTTATCTGGGGGCAACTACTACCCATGTAAGAAGCAGTTCATGTTGCTTGTGACAACTGGCGCACACCAGGACTTTGTTGACCACGCGTTTTGAAGTTCTGTCATTATTTCCTCTGTAGTACCCTAATGAGATCAGCTGACGTTATCACTCTCATTTGCAAAGAGGAGAATATTTAAACACAGTACTCGAGGCACTAGAGTCAACTTTCACGATTGGGTGGAGCGATGATTTCTCGTTCCTTCCGCCTCTGATGAGGTGTCAGGTCCCCGCTTCCCCTTGCCTGTCCCTTTCCTCTTTCCTTGTCCTCATTTCTTTCTTTCTTTTTTTTAAGATTTTATTTATTTATTTGAGAGAGAGAGAGAATGCAAGATAGAGAGCACGAGAGGGAAGAGGGTCAGAGGGAGAAGCAGACTCCCTGCCGAGCAAGGAGCCCGATGCGGGACTCGATCCCCGGACTCCAGGATCATGACCTGAGCCGAAGGCAGTCACTTAACCAACTGAGCCACCCAGGCGCCCACCTTGTCCTCATTTCTTGTTTGAAGACATTAGCAGAGCTGCAGAATGTGGCCTGGATGAGAAAGGCAGAGCACAAAGGATGTTTGCTTCATTCTCTTCCCTTCTGAAGAATTTCCAAATTAAAACTGCAGATCAGTAGCATTATCTAGCCCAGAAGAACGAAAGTGGCCTGATTGCAAATGTACCCATACCAGAAAGAGGCAGTGCTGACCTGATAAATTTTGCTTTTGTTGGTCTTCTGTGGAGATAGGAGAAAGTAGGTGCAACACTTTGGAACCAGTTTCTGAGATAGCAACCATCTCGTACCTTCTTTTGACTGAGGGGGATATGGAGACCCAGAAAGGGTGTGAGCTTTTCAAGAAGATGACTGGTGCTCAGAGCTAAGACCAGCACTGCTGTCTGATTCTGTTCAGTCCATTGTCTACTACACCCCGTTGTTTCCCAGGATGTCAGTTGCCCTGATGGTCACAGCCCCACAAAGCTACACCTCAGGTGTGTCGTTTCAGTTTTATGACCTTGGGAAGTCTTTTTCCACTTCAGATGAGGATCTCTATCATTTCTAATTCAATACTATGTTTTCCCTCCGAATGATTTTTTCATTTTGTTAGCACACAGGGCCAAAAGTTCAACACTACTGTTTTAGCAGTATGCAGAGTAAAGCTCTCCTATGCAGAGGAGAGTTCCAGGCTTTGAACGCAGGCCATTGCAAACATAGACCAAGGATCTTATAAATGCCTGCCCCTTGTCACAAGAGGGAAAGTGTAGATGGCTTAGGATGCGTCTGGCATCCTCCTGGGCAGACCATCCCAAGGCGCCCATCGTAGAGATGGCAGTCCTCTGCACCATTTTCAGGTGTGAAGGAAAATACTTTGGAAGTGAAAAGCTAGCCGATGAGTAGCACGTACAGGGAATAGAAGGGAAGGTGTACCACACCTGCCCTGAGAAACAGCTGACTTCCTTCTTCCTACTTCATATTCCATTACTCCTCTAGAGAAGATAGGTAAGAACACATTTGAGGGGAATATAGTTTGTCAAAACATCTCACAACTCCTGCTAACTTCAGGATAAAATCCAAACTTATTGGTGTGGCAGACAAGGTCTTCCACGATTTGATCTCAACTTTCCCTTCCAAGCCCCATCTTCTGTCACTCCCCACATACCCCACCAGCCTCTGAGAACTTCCTGTCACTCTTCAAATGTACTATATTCTTTTTTTTTTTTTTCTTTTACCTTTTTGCTTTTGCCTATGTTTTCCCCTGTGCTTGGAGGGTCCTTTTTCTTTTCTGTGACATGATGAACTTCTACTCATCCTTCAAGACCCAGCTCAAATGGTCCTTGTGAAACCTTTCCCGACTCTCCCAGGCAGTTATTTCTTTTCTCTCTCCTCCATTAATGTCTTGTGCAAACTTCTATGATGGTCCATATGACTCTCAAAGAGTTATTTACTTAAGTATTTATCTTCTCCATTAGTCTGAGAGAGGTCCTCATCTGTAGGAGCCATGACTACTTATTATTACCCTCTGAGCCTAGCCCAGTGCCTGGCCATCATAGTGTCTAAGAAACGTTGAGTGAGTGAATGAATGTCCTGGAACTAGGTTTTGTAAGGCTTTGACGACCCAGCAAACTGATTTAATCTCAGCTCTCCTCAGTGGTGTCCACTGTGGGATACTCAACATGACCCACCGGAGTAGAAAACATTAGAACTCCTATAGTAATTTGTGTTTGTCAGAAATTAACAATGAAAGGAAGCTTTTCTAATATTTCCTATGGATCGTTAGTAGCACATGTATTTAACTTATAAATACATATATACATTAATATGCATTGAAAGCCCTGGAGGCCACTCTTGTAAGCAAGGGGAAGTCATTGAAAAAATTCTAAACAGGGACAAGCACGAAAAACACCAGTGTGTAGGAGAATTGATCCTGTAGACTGGAGAGAGGTAGGGCCACCAATCAATATGGAAAGCAGAACGGTGGCCCCCCCACAAGAGATAAGAAGAGACTAGGCAAGAGTAGGGGCTGTAGAAATAAGGAAAAACGGGAGGGTCTGCTAACGAATTACATCTCCATTATCATCACGACATCAGCGGGACCGGGGTGACATACCAGCTAATAGTAAGCAGGAAGAGTCAGAGCCCCACAGAGACCCTAACGTGTAGTCATAACCTGAGGCAGCAGGTAGAACTCGAAGGTGAAGATGGAATACTTGGCCCCAGGCTTAGATTCTATAAAAAAAGGAATTTCTCCACTTGTTTGAAGGGGCAACCCACTGGGCCTGTCCAATCCCAGATGGGGCTTCTTGATAGACTATTTATAGCCTCAGGCGGCTGCAGCAACATTGCACAATTGCTGTGCAGGACGGCCTGTCTGAGCCACTGCTGGGTGAGTGACCGACTTTTGGCTGCTTCCTGTTGGCTTAGGAAAGAACAGAGGAAGGTGGATTTGTTTGTCCGTTGAGCAACCCACTATTGCCATGCCTCTGTCTGTCTCCCTTTAAACATTAACCATCTCTTAAAACATTTGTGTTTCGTGCCCAAGGCCAAGAGGGCCCCCAAGAGAAAGGAGAGGAGGAGAGTGTGGGGGAAGAAATGGGAGGGAGGGAGGGAATGGAGGGAAGGAGGGGAATGCTCCCTCCATCAAGAATTTATTCATTCCACAAACATGGGTGAAGTCTCCACGGTGACCATGCACCACCAGAGGCCCAGGGTCTGAGAGCTGAGTCGAGCATGACTCCCATCCTCAGAGACTGAGGGACTAGCAGAGGAGACAGAGAAGTAAACGCAAAGCAAGAGAAAGATAAACCCTGTGCTGTCTCTGGGCCTCTCTACTCTGCATCTGCAGGTACCAGAGAAGGTTGCAGGGGAAAGAGGGAGGAGGCCCTCAGAGACCCGAAAGTTTCCAGGCTTTTTGTCCCCAGGGCAGTGGTTCTCAAACTGTAACGCACAAAACGTGCCCTGGAAGAGTTGTTTGAAAAGCAGCTTCCGGTTCAGCACCTTGGCTTCGGTGGATCTGGGGCGGGGCCCAGGGCTCTGCATTAGCCGGGCTCCCCGAGGAAATTCAGATTTAGGTGGTCTGTGACCACTAGGGGATGTTGCCTTTCCAGAGCAAAAGCCTGGGTCTGGAGCTGCCCACCAGGAAGCCAGTCCACCAGAGGCCGATGGAAGAGACTGGAAGAAGAAAGAGGGAGCATGCGACACCACTAACAACAGACAATGGGGAAAAGGAGGAAATCTGGTAGGTGGGGGAGAGAAAAGGAATGCCTCTGTAAGGAGAAGTGAGGGACGATGAGCGGGGCCTAGGGCCGCACAGGTGACCGGGGACCGTGATTTTTGGTCTTTGTCCTGGGAACTCGATGACTTACCTAAGCAAGCACAGGGTGATGAGCAGAGCCTTGGGCTTGAGGAGCCCCTGTGGACGCAGCCTTTATTTTGTCTTTCTTCCGGATGCCCTGGCTGCGGCATATCGTTTGTGTTCAGCTGGTGAGGCTGGATATAGCCATGGGCCCGGGAACAGGAGGCTGCTCTCAGGAAGATGCACTCACTGACACTGTCTTCAGTGACTTCCCTGGTTCTGGGCAGCTTTCTCTAGCTGCACCCACCCTCACACGCGCCCATCCAATCTCCCCCAGAGCAACGTCCAGGTGGCTCCCTGGGAAGGTGGCAATGGACCAGCCTACACAAGGATTGCGCTCTGATGGCCATGGGCCATTTTCCCCAGTGGTCTACAGGTCTCGCTCCTCATTCTGATCGTGTCAAGATTGTTCTCTTTCTTGAAACCGGTT
This sequence comes from Callorhinus ursinus, assembly GCF_003265705.2. Taxonomy (NCBI): domain Eukaryota; kingdom Metazoa; phylum Chordata; class Mammalia; order Carnivora; family Otariidae; genus Callorhinus; species Callorhinus ursinus. The sequence continues at coordinate 26,847,138 of NW_027397079.1, forward strand.
TTAGGCTGAAATCAGAGCCCTTGGGGTGTGGTTGACCTAACTCTAGCGCCATTTGCTTCCTCTGCAGCATCGGGTAGGATGCTCCTGTTTATCCTGGCACTGTGCCGAGAGCCAACTTTCCCTCACCCGTCTCCCTTTCTCATCCTTTAAGCTCCTGCCCCAGTGTCACCTTCCTGTGACTTTCCTGAACCATCCCCTTTCCCATTGGAAGTCCTAATCGTACGGACGCTGTTCGGGTGTGCCTCAACCATTCGACTCCAAGTTCCGGTGATCCAGTCTCACAGGAGTCACTAGAACAAACGGTCAGGAATTCAGGCTGAGCTGAGCCAGACCCTCAGCACTGCCACCTCCCAGGGTGGCCTGGGGCAAGTTACTTCATTGTCCTAAGTCCTGGTTTCCTTACCTAGAAAACGGGCAGGGGGCGCCTGGCTGGCTCAGTCAGTAGAGCATGTGACTCTGATCTCAGGGTCGTGAGTTCAAGCCCCACGTTGGGCGTGGACCCTACATTAAAAAAATAAATAAATAAAGTAAAATAAAATAAAATAGGCAAACATTCGTACTTACTCTTGAGGTTAAATAAGCTAATACTTGGCCCAGCGCCTGGGAAGCCATAGCCCTCAATAAATGTCGGTCTTCTCATTGTTCCTATTTATATCCTTACTTTTAATGTAATCCCCATGGACTTAGTACCGAGTAGGTGTTTATTGAGTTAGCAATTAAGATATGTATCCTTATCACTGGATCTGTTGATGAGTCCGTTTTAAGGAGTGGGCAACTCAATGTTTTCCCGTAATTCTTCAATATTTGGTGGTGTTTCCTCTGCACAAGGATTGGTTTCTTAAACAAGTGGCATTATCGAAATAAGCTCAGGCAGGCTCTCCCACCCACTCTTCTTTTGTGTCCATTGCTTCAGCCTGTTCCTCTTACTTCTGTTCCCATCCTTGCATTTGCTGTCCCGCTTCTAAAGGAAGAAACCAGAAAATGATGGCGATCTAAAAGTACCTTAAACCGAGCCTAAGTTCTCCAGAGGAGAGTAGCAGCCGACTTCTATGAAATCTGTTATAGCTGTTTGAATTCCACTTCCTCCGAGGTTGATTTCCACCTTGTGAGAAGGAAGGAAGAGCTGAGTAAACTAACTCTGAAGTCCTTTTTAATTGCAATCACCTGTGGTCTCCTTTTGCGCACAAGCTGGATTTTTAGGCTTAAAAAAGGGAAAGCAGTTTTGTAAACAAACATCATGCAATGACTGGCTCCGACTCCCTGGTATGGATCATCTCAGAAAGAAAGCGCCATCTCCACTGCTTGCCCTGTTTGCTCCTCGCCTTCTCTACTGGCCTGGGATTACCAGGGGCTGTTTGCATGACTGAGCAGAATGTCTGGACACTTGGTGGAGGTCCCTTGGAGTTCAGGAATTCTTAGGACAGTTAGCAAGGGTGGACTGAGTTCAGAATGAACCAAGCTATTCCTAGAGATCTTAATCAAATAATCAAAGGTTAATATGAAGAGGAAACATCATAAAAGTGGGTGAAAAGCTGGTAACAAAGAATTTGTTAGCTTTCTTTCCTCTCTGGGAGAAGCAATGAGCCCCATCTATCCTGTGAAGGCTGAAGGTGTGCCATGTGCTCAGCTTGCCGCCCACCCCACCCCACCCTGCCATGTGGTCCCTGAGCCAAGGAGAGACCCTGGGGATGTGGGAGGAACCCCATCCCCCACCCCGGCAGGTGGACCTGGGTGCTGTCCTTTGTCTTGTCTCTTCATCCCTCTTCCAACCTGTGTGACCCACTTGGAATGCATTCTTCCTCTGGGCTATGTTTCTCATCCTCTCTTAATCCATTTTCTCCTTTTGAAAAGCATTTTTTTAAAAATCTCGTATATACCTCTCCCCACCCTCCCTGAGGTTTTTCCTGGGCACCACTGGGCCCAAGCCTGTCCTACCCCCCGCCCACTGGTGTGGTCAGCGCCGGCTTTGGTTCCTCCTTCTCACCATGCTCCGTTGGTTGCTGGCAAGCTTTTAAATCCAGACATTGTGCAGTCAAACACAGGGTCTAAATGAATCATCCATTCATGAGTGTGTCTTCAGCATCATCTACGTGCTATCAACCACTGTGCGAGCCCAGGGGCTCCCAGTGATGCATGAAATTAATGCCCTCCCTGCCTTCAGGAAGCACCAAAAAGATACATGGACAATTTCAAACTGCTTGGCACTATCTAACACTAGGTACAGAGCCCTGCGGGACCCGGAGAAAGAAGCGACTAGCTCTGCCCCCGGGTGTTAGGGCAGATCTTGCAGGCGGAGGAAGGAAAGGACAGCCAGGAACAGAACACAGCCTGCGTGTGTTGAGGGGCAGGATTTGGAGGAAGCATGGCTGATTAGGGAACAGGCAGGTGGTTGGGGGGAACTGGAACACAATGCTGGAAAGTGATCGGCCATGATGTCGGGAAGCGGGGTTGCTGTCTGCTATGAAGGCAAGTTGAGGCATTTGGTCTTGATCTTGTTGGCAATGGTATAATAATCAGATAACTCAGCAAGGAACTGAAAAATAATATGAATTTTAGGTCTTCCAATATAAATATAAAACTACCTGCTTAGCCAGCATCCTAGGGGTAGTCGAGAAATTAGACGTCAAACGTGAGAAGGAATCAGTGGGAGAAACGCCTCCAAAGCAGCCAGGGAGTGGACTCTTGACCAGCAAAGCCGCTGTGGCAAGTAGGGATCTAATCATCCTAAAGCTTTAGCTTGCTGATTTAAACTGCCCGGGCACCAAACTTGTTTTTGTTGCGCTTCTAGAATGGAACCAGCTCAGCTTCCTACATGATACCACTATATTATAGTGAGAGATGGTAAGTAATAGGATTTCTGTGAAAGTGCTTGCAACATACAGGATGTTCTACAGAAACAGTGATAATGAGTACTGCAGTTTTCCATGTAACTACTCAGAAATCTTCCTCGGAGAAAATTGTTCCCTTCAATATAACAGGCAAGTTGAAACAGGACAGTGAGAGGAGCTGGGGCCAGCCCATCAGATCAGCCAAATCAAATTTGTGACCATTAATATTATCCTTGTTGTTTAGAATAATAACCTGAAAGCAGCAAAAATAAAGCATGTTTTGTGGGTCTCTAGCTTTTGGGCATGTTCTGTGGGGTTAATTAAACTGGCTTCTTTAAAAGCAGGACTTCTCAGAGCCTTGAATGTGCAAATGAGCATTGTGAATTCAAAACAGGTTTTATAGCCAGTATCCCTCAAGTTGATTTGACTACCAAACCCCCTCCTACTTCCCGGTCCACACTGTCTGGAGGCCTTCAAAGACCTTCAAGAAATAGGAGCATCCACTCTCTCACTCTACATTTCTAGAGGAAAACGCCCGTTTCCAGGGGAAGGTGGAGGTAGCCTGTGAGGCCACAGCAGGGGCTCCAGCCCTTCAAGGCCATCAGCTCTGCTCTCTGACCCCAGGAGCTTCCCCTCCTGTTCTTCACTAAGACCTGCCCTGCTTCCCACCCGCCTTACCCCACATGCTGCCTGCTAGCCTCACCCCTATCTCCTGATTGTTCCCATTCCTTGATATTTTCAGCCCCGGCCCAGAGCTTATGTCAGGAACTCAGCAAGAAGGGCCCCAGGCCACAGCATGAATAGTCTCTCATTGCTGAAACACTGGCCTGTGAAATATTATTTTCTTTCCTCACATTTAAAAAAAAAATGGGGGGGGCGGGGAGTAGAGGGATTCTTGTACGACTCCTTTTGTTCTGTATTCTACTTTGCAGAGTTAGCAATTATTCGTGTTAGTTTCGTGTGTGCTCACTGAGGTTTGATCTGCTTTTCCATCTTTGTGTGTTATCTTGTTTTTATTTCTGACACTTTGTTTTTCTTTACATGGAGGCAAAGGGAGACCTAAATTTGTTTTTGCTTTCATGTTTAGTATTAATAACATGTGATTTTTTTTTAAATATGATTTTTTTCCCCAGAATGACATGCACAAAATGTTCTTCACAGGTGGTTATGGTGAAGACAGCTGCATTGAACGGGAGACTTCTCCTTTTTTTATGGGAAAGAACTATATATTCCTGATCTGGCCCTTTGGGTTTTGGTCTCTGGGCCTCTGCCCCTTGAGGGATACTCCTGAGCTCTCTCTCTTTGGAAGGCAAAGAGCTGATTTTCGAAACTACCTGATCAGTTCTGAAAATTAAATCTCAAACCTTCCATTTGAATAAGAAACTGTCTTCCAGCTTCAAGCTTTACCTCAATCAGCATTAGTTTTATTCAAGTGAAAAATGTCCTCCTGGTTCCCTCTCCTTCCACTAAAATTCTTGGTTACTCTTAGGATCCTCATTTTATTCAAAATAATGCAATTTCTTCCATTCCCCTGTGCTCTAGGCTTATATTTCCATCCGTTTATGGAAAAAATCTCTCGTGGGCTTATGAATTTGTCAAATTGAGCCCGTCCAGAGATAAATCACATTACCCTTCTCCGACCCGTCCTTCCCCGGGCTGTCCATTGTCAAGACATACAACAGCCTCTGCCTAGCTGAACAAGCTCCGATCCCCCCAGGCCTCACGGGGTCTTCCTTCTTCCCCGTTCCATCAGTCTAATCTGATCTAACTTAAATGTTCTCAAATCTGAATCAGTAATTCCTCTTGCCTGAATCTCTTTCTCTTCCTTCTGCCATTGCCATTGCCAACGCTTGTCTGCTTGTTTCTGGACAGCCAAATCATCTCTTTGGTGGTCTCCTTATGAGAACTTCTCTTCTAAATCCACCCTCTGCGCAGCAGCAAGAAAGGTCATCAGCAAAGCACTCCCCCACCCCCCACCTAGAACCCACTGCGGGGGGCTAGCCCTGGGTCCTCGGCAGTAGATCAAGGTGTAGCCACAGCCATCCGTGCCTCCAAGAAGAGTGGAGGTCATTGTGGATGTGAACCAAGTGACTCTAACAACTCCTTCATCAAAGCAAGGCCTTCTGACAACGGGCCCATGGCCAGGTTCCTTCAGCTCTGTTCCCTTGGCTCCGGAAACTGCTGCAGGCTCTCATTCTCACCTGGTTTCCCCACTTAAATCCTTTGCTTCATCCCAAGATCTTCTCTTTCCACCTATCCTCCAAGTAGTGGCCCAGTGGGACTCTCTGGAGGTTACTTCTTGGCTCACACTTCCTTTCATGGCCTACTAGCCATAGGCAAGCCCCATGCAGCCCCCGTGACCGGGTCACTGCCAACCAGCCCAGGCCCAGCACCGTGGCCTGCCATTGGTCGAGCGAGGGGTTGGGATGGGACTCTCGATGATGTTAGAGACTTTGAGGTGTGAGAGATAAAGCTCACTGGCAACCTCTTAGAGTCCACAACAAATATTTCTAGTGTGTTCATTCACGGAGTCATTCAACAAACATTTACATAGGAAGACTACTGAGTACCAGGTACATTACATAGGATTGGCAGTAGGGCACAAAGGGTATCGGACTGGGTCCCTGCTCATCGAATCTCTATTCTAGTGTTGGAGGGACAGAGACACGTTTAGCATCAATAATTGTCAATGGTTTTAAAAGTATGAAGACAATGAAGATGTACAAACTGTAAGTGATCTGAGTGGGAAGGGCAATTCTAGACAAGATACACCAGGAATTCACCTCTGAGAAATGACATTTAAGCAAATATCTGAGTAATAAGAAGTGAACAAACCAATTTTGGTCTGCCAAGCATACTAGGTCAAGGGGTCAGCAAAAGTAAAAAGCCCTAAAGTAGGAATGAATGTGGATGAGTCTGAGAAACAAAAGGACAATAGTGTGGCTAGGCTTGGTGAGCAAACAAGTGGGTGAGAGGAAATGAGATCAAACAGGAAGACACAGACCAGATCACGTAAGTCTTCAGTAAGTTTGCGTAAGATGTTTGCATTTCCCCCCAAGAGCAAAGGGAAGCCATACTCTGCTCACCCAGACACAGAGCAATGCTAGAGGCCATGGTGACTGAGCATCTGCATTCTCGCTCATCATACAGGGAGTGGAGACAGGCCCCGAGGAAGTGACTCACTGCTGAGTCTCTTACAGGTCCACAGCTTGGCGATAATATCCAGGTAGGACACCTGACTCCAAGGGCAAGTAAGGAGTTCAAAGAAGAAGGGGGCCACATGGATCCAAGAAGAGTAAGTACAGACCCACTGTTCTTTCTTAAGTGCTCCTGGAGGCAGGGGTTTGGGAAGGTAGAGAGAGAGTCCCAGCATTCAGGGAGGCTGGAGATGTGAGCTCTAAGATGGCATCATTACAACCTCAAGACAGGTACAGGTTATGGGTTGCAACAGTGCGGCCACGTGAGAGGAGCAAAAACACTCGCACTTAAGCCTAGCCAGCCTTGGACATACCATACCATTCATTCTCAGTTCCGCTCTCCTGCATGTAAAAATACAGGCAGAGATGGCACCCTCTCTTCATGGAGGGTGGGCCCCAGAAGTGCCCACTATACCAATAGTATAAATCCCAAATCGAGGCAAAATGGCCCCCTTGACCTTTTTAATGGTCTAATAAGCAGATCTCCCTTGAGAAGGGCCTCTTGCTTTCATGGCTGTTCTTTTTCCTGCATGATAGTTTTACCTTTGCTAATATGCAATGGTAAAAAAAAAAAATAGAAAGAAAAAAGAAAAAAAGCCATCCCATGAAAGAGAAGATACTTTGAAAGTGCTAAGACTGCTCGGTTCTCTGACAAGCCTTGGCCAACAGTGAGGCTTTAGAATAAAATTAGGAACTGTATGAAGGATGAATGGGTCCAGTCTGTCTCCTGCAGGGCTCAGCAGTGTGGATGGGGCCAGAGTCGTCCCTTGGTTCCTAAGCTTTAATAGAGCGTCTTTCATTCAAAGCTCCCAGGACACTTCATAGCTGCTAAAATGATCCTAAGCAAATATTTGGAGCTACACAGTACAGGTGGGAATATGGAGGCACCGAGAAGAAAAAGAACTGACCAAAGAACCCAAGAGTCAACTGTGGAAGTAGGACCAGAATCCAGGACCTGAGCCAATTCAGAGCTCCTGTTGGCAAGATCAGGCCTGGAAAAGAGCACTGGGACTTCGTGATTGAGATGAGTTATAATCAAACAAATTGGGGGGTCCACAGTCACAGCCAGTTGTGAGCCAGCTGTGTCCTAATCCAGTGCCACCCTGGCACGTGTGCATGGAGGCTGGGTGACCTGCAGCTCTAAGTGGTTAGGACTTGAATAATTCAAACTCTCTAATTAGATTGACGGTGTCTGTTAAGAGTGAGCATATGCAGCGAGGTTGTTCTGTGTTCCTGACAAATTCACTTTATAGCTTCAATTAAACCCATTTCCTGTGTCCTGGGGCCAAAAAGGCCAATATACAAAACGACCACATGGCCATATTGCCAAGATAAGGGTGAACACGGTACAATTCACCCGTGTACGCTGCAGGCTGGAGTCTGAGTCGGGAGGCCACAATGAAGACTAAAGAGTTCTATGGTCTGAATGTTTGTTTCTCCCCCCACCCCAAAATGCATACGTCGATATCCTAACCCCCAAAGCCAGTGGTCTTAAGAGGTGGGGCCTTTGGGGTGATTAGGTCCTGAGGATGGAGCTCTCATGAATGGGATTAGTATTCTTATGAAAGGGCCTTGGGAGAGCTCCTCAGCCCCTTCTGTCATGTGAGGCTACAACAGGAAGTCCGTGGTCTGGAAGAAGGCCCTCACCCCATCATGCTGGCACCCTGATCTTGGACTTACAGCCTCCAGAACTGTAAGCAGTAAATTTCTGTCCTTTATAAGCCACCCAGTCTGTAATATTTTGTTATAGCAGCCCAAAGGGACTGAGATGAAGAATATACTTTGATATGATCCCCCAGGGTGGACACTGCCTCATTCTCGCCACTGTTGACCTTGAAATAAACAAAACTTGAACACAATGTAGAGTCATGACTTGGGGTACTCTGACCTCCTTCTCTCAATTGGCTGCACTGGAGATGAGTAGCTGAGCGGCAGACAAGGAAGGAAAGATTTGGGAGCAAAATAAGACACATTGAAGATAAGAAGAGCTTCAAGACTCATGATAGGCTACCACCAATAGTACTTCTCTACCCATTTGGTCCATGGAGATTGGTTTGTCCTGGGGCTTCTCCCAAGGGTCGGATCCCAGCTGAGATCTCCCTAAATAACAGGATCTCAGTGGAGTTTCAGAGCCCCTAAGAAGTCCAGCATGGTTGTGGGAGGTCAGGGGCCATTTTGGCATTATGGAGAGGTGGTTACGAATTTGAATTCGTACTTCTTTTACTAGCTGTGGGATCTTGGCCACGTCACTACATCTCTTTGTGCCTTCTGGGCACAAATAGTATGGATTGGACAGGGCTGTGAAGCAAGAAGTTGATAGAGTGAAGCACTTAGAATAGAGCTTGTTCTGCAGTAAGAACCCAATAAATTTCTGCCATTATTATTACCGTTACATAGCAAACTCAAAGTATCCCAGAGCTCATTAGATTTCTGGTTCCTCTTCCATGCAGATCCAATTTACTCTTGGGTCCAATTTAACTTTGGAGTTACATGTAAGACTTATTTTCCGGGGTGCCTGGGTGGCTCAGTCGGTTAAGCATTAATCAGTCAACTCTTGATTTTGGCTCAGGTCATGATCTCGGCTCAGGCCATGATCTCAGGTTCGTGAGATCAAGCCCTGTGTCAGGATCCACACTCAGCAGGGAGTCTGCTTGAGATTCTTTCCCCGCACCCTCTCTCTCTGCCCCTCCCCCTGCTTGTGCTCTCTCTCTCTCTCTCTCTCGCTCGCTCGCTCTCTAAAATAAATAAATAAAATCTTTAAAAAAAGACTTACCTTCCAAATTTAAGGGCTTTGACCAAAAGACCACCTTTGTTGGCAGGTGGGAAAGGAAGCCAGGCTGTGCTGAGGAGCACCCTCATCACTGACGTTTTGCTCGGCATCAGCCAAGGCTGGCCCTGGGTAAAACTGAGAGGACAAATTTGCTTACGTGGAGCAGCCCCCTTCTAGCACCCCATCCTGCTGGGGCCACCCAGGATCTATGACCCCAGAAGCCCCAAGGGCAGGGACATCGGCGGCAGCCAACCAGCAATCAGTCAGCAGGCTTACAGTGGGCTGGGGAGCGAGGACCAGCTCAGAGGGGTTACCCATCGCTTGGGGCTGGTGAGAAGAATGGGGGAGAGAATTAGAGCAGAAGGGGGTGGGCCTCAGTGCTAGGATTTGTCTGAGCAGGTCTTGGGCAACCAAAAAGCATTTGTGTACTGGAAAGGGCCACCCAAATGTGCAGGGGTGTTATTATATCATTGTTACAATTTTTACTCAAAAGCCAGTTGTTAGCATCTACGTAACAGGCAATGGAGTGAAGGAAGCCAGAGGGATCTGGGTTTGCACCACCTCTGTACCTGACACAGGACTGTGGCCTTGGAGAGCCTCACTTGCCGCCCCCTCCCGCTCCCATGAAGTCCCGAAGAGCAGGGTCTTTGACGGACTGAGAGTGACAATGTGAAGTGCCTGGCTCATAGCAGACAGAGTCAACCGAGGTGTCTTTTCCCTTCTCTCTGGTGAAGACAGGCTACTTTTTTTTCACATGGAAATGGAACTTCATAAAACCAGAAAGCAAGACGGTGGCCCCAGGGAAGGTTTTAGGAGTGAGTTATTTTCATAGCATCTTTTCTTTCCTCAAAGATCATGCAGAGAGGGAATATCCGTTTCAGAGTGGTTCAGGCTTCGGCAGCAGTTGCTCACAAAGGGTCAGGTTGGGGAATGTTTCCAGCATGCGGAGCTCTTTTGCTGACCTGGGTCCTGTCTCTGCCGACTCTGCCCCGCTGGAGCCTCCAGGTGTGTGCTGAGAAGGCGGAAGAAGCTTGCCGAGGAGGCCAGGGGCTCCTGGATAGTCCGGGCCAGGCTTGGTGCGTGGGCTGGAACGCTCCCCACAGCTGTCAGAGCCCAGAGAAGACACCCTCCCCAGGCCAGGGAGTGCAGAGGGGTGTCCTGGTGCCATGGGAGCCTTCCACTTGAGTCCGCTGGATGTGGCCAGCACTCCTCATAGCTTTTCGTGGTCCCTTTCCTTGGGCTGCTTCCAAGCCTCCAGTTGGGCTGAGTCTAGTAGCTGAGCAGCTCTGTTTGCGAAATCTCCTACCCACGGGAGGCCAAGGCCAGGCATCTGCCCGTCACGGGGATGGGAGTCTGTGGAGGTGGCATGGATTTATTATTCCATGACCCATGTGATTGGCACGTCTCTCTGCCCTGACCTTACTCCCTCCTATGTCCGTTGTACTCGCACCACCACCTCATGGACGGACCGACTCATTACAGTTGGCATTGGTTTTGTTTCTTTTCTCAGTTAGTCCTCTTCTCTGGGAAAATGAGTGCTCCTGACATCTGCTTCCTCCTTTCTAGGCCTGTGGGGATGCCAGAAAGGAAGCACAGCCCGAGAGAAATATCCTTAGGGAGTGCGAGCAGCTGAGGCTCATAGTCCCAGAGATTCTGTGTGCATATAAATATACATATAGAGGTTTATTTTCATATGTGAAATAGGTATGAGATAGATATATATATATATACATACATATTTGTGTCGTGCGTGGGTATGAGCTCCAGCTAATCTGTATTCAACACATCTCTTTTTATTTAAAGTAAATAAAATATTTAACTAGAGATTTAAATAAGAAAATATGTATCAGAATATGTAATATAAATATTGCATATTTATGCCTGGGCCATCCTCTCGGTCAACCTGGAGATGCTCCTTTCTGTCTTTCACATAATCCTCAGGCTTCATACTTTATGATTTCTGTTCCGCCCCAATGCATATTCTAACTTGATCTCACGGGGATAAAGATCACACAGCCTGGGCCTCGGGATGCATATCAGTGAAAAAGGCTAGTGGCGGGTGTTAGTAACAGACCCAAAACACCTAGCCCAGGCTTGGCCCAGGAGGCATTGACGAATGCTGTGGGTGGATGCGGAGCTGGTGGTGATGAGGTAACACTGGCTTCTGGGGAGCTGCAGACATAGAGGGCTCCACGTGCTCAAGGTCAATGACATTCAGGAAGACCCCATAGCTCTTGCCCTCCAGGGGCATCCTCCTGCCCCGCAGTTAGTTGAATGAGTTAACTAATCAGAGCCCGGGAGCTTGATTCCCGAGTGTTTCTACTGCTGGTGGCCCTTCGGCATTGTGAAAACACACAGTGAATGGAGAGGCAAAGCCGTATTTGAAGTCTGGTTATCGCACAAAGAATTGAGTGATCCGCGGGTGATACGCCCTCCCTGTGTTTCTGGACGTCTAATCAGAATGCTCCCCCTTGAGGTCCCTGGTAGGTGGGATAGGTTGCAGACTCCTTAAGCAGCGTTTTATTATGACCGTGAGAACAAACCACGAAGGCTCCCATTTCATTCACTCTCCTCTCCCACCAGGGTGCTTGGAGCAGGGCTCAGAAGGAAGTCCAGGAGAAGTTCCATTCAGCTCCCAGTCCTCTCTCCTTGGTTAGAGGTGACAAGTTACCAGGCCAGACACCTGGTGCAATCAGCTAACCAGCCCAGGGCAGCACGGATCGGTGTGCTGCACCACAGAACACACACACACGGGAGCGCAAAGGTGTGGGTTCCTGCCACTCTGATACGCGTGAACTTGTCTAAGGCTAAGACTCTATCTACCCTGACTCAGTTTCTGCACCTGTCAAGTGAGGAAGTTGATCTTAATGACCCCTAAGTTCCCTTTTAAGGTTAACATCCTCTAATCCTCCGTTTTAAAAATATAGAAAGTGTGCATTTAACTGAGGATAATGCCCAACGTACTAGAGCTGTTAAAACAGTGACGCCAAGAATCCAAAACAGCAGAAAATCAAGTGTTTATGTTTGATTCAGAAATTCAGATTGACCATCCTATGAGTCATATCAAAGTATTAATGGTTTTGTAGAGAACTAAGTGGGTCTGGGGAGACAAATAATGAATGTTCACGGTAGTTTGCTTTCTGTGACCACGAACAGTAGCCAGTCCAGAGAGGACGAAGGCCAGGCCAGAGAGATAAGAAGGAGTCGCTCACTGACCTGACAGTTAGCTATTGAGGGCCCGCACCCAGCCTTTACCCTGAGAGCGTGGACTTCTCGAATTTCCTGTGGATTCCACTCCCATGGCATCTTAAGATACGGATTCTCGTTCAGCGAGTCTGGGTGGAGCCCAAGCTTCTGCATTCCTAACATGCTCCGGGGAATCCAGAGACATGTGTGCGCAGCAAAATAGCTATCCTCCAGGGTTTTCTCCTGGGTGTTGGATGAGGCGATCCCTATTTTCAATGCGGTTGTGGTTCAGAGGTTGGGGACCACGTCTGAGGATGGGCGGAGGGGGAGGCATAACTTCCTTGGAAGAAGAGGGTGAAGCCAGTCTGAGAATAGAATGTAGCTGGGGTTAAAATGCTGGTGGATGATTCTAAGTAACTGCGAGGGGAAAGCAAGGGAGAGAAAGGGAGTTTAGAGGCACAGGCGCTGAGTATTACGGGGGGAGCCATGTGTTTAAGTGCCATCCTGGCTGAGACCCTGAGCCCCGCAGCTCAAGGCTCTGGCCTTTCTGTCCTTTGAATTGAGGTTTGCCTTTGACTTTAATGGAACAATTTTCTTCTGGTGCTGCAGCAGCCATTTCATTCCAAGACGGATTGCAATGTGAACTGATCTTGTTCCATTTCGGGTCCCAAACCACAGCACAGGTAGTTTCTAAATGTTGGTAGCTTCTGGGGGAGGCTCTGACTGCGAGGCTGGAATAAAAGTGGCCACAGTCACAAAGAGCGTCTATGCCGGCTGTTCCCCTGAAAGGGCTCGGGGTTCTGATCGCTCCCAATGCCCTCAGACACCCTGGATTTCCCCGGGGGCTGTCCACCACGCCCATGAGCCTTCATGACGCGTTTTTGATGCAAAGTAGTTTTAAAGACAGAAAGAAGGTGGAGTTTGTTTTGAAGGTTGACCTGTTTTTTGTTGTTTTGTTTTTTAAGATTTTATTTATTTATTTGAGGGGTGGGTAGGGGCAGAGGGGAAAAGAACCTCAAGCCGACTCCAAGCCCAGCAGAGAGTCCTGCACAGGGCAAGACTGCTTAGACTGGGTCTGAGCAGTGGCCCTGCTGAGGACAAATATCTGAATGAGGCCCCTCACTGCTGGAGGGAGCCCCATACTCATAGGGAGAGGGGGCCCTGGGAGAATCTAGGTCCATTCTCTGTGGCCCTCAGTAAATCCGGTTTCTGGATTTCTAGCTGAATCCTCAAAGGGCATGTGGACAAGATGGGGTGTCACCAACAGCCACACAAAGCGCACCCAGGAATCTGGAGCCAAGGCTGACCTTATGTCCAAGTAGAAAAGACTTTGTCATCATTTGAAGGCACCTGCCTAAGAGGTCTCCCAGCGGACACAGGCCTTGAAAGATCAGGATCGGATATTCATTTCTTTGGGTTCACCATTCGCCCTCCAACCCAGCTGTTTCTAAGGAGTAAGCACCTTTGGGAGACCTGCTCAGAAACACACTAATTTACCAGTGGCTCTAGATTTATCAAAACGTGAAATAGCTAACACGCAATGAGTGTCCTTCATGCCAGGAACTGTATTATACTGAGTTCCTTACATGTATTGGATCATTAAATTATCATGGCAACCCTACTATGTAGGATATTGAAGTCCCCACTTTACAGACGGGTAAACTTGAGTCTGGAGGTGTGAAATAACTTGCTCAAGGTCACACAAAGTCAGTTGTGCTGTGTCTTAAGCCCAGGCTGCTAGCCCAAACTCCTACTGCTTTTCAAAGGGCCGCTCTGCTTCCTCAAAGGTATGAGCGCTTATGAGGGTGCTAGTTATGGGGGGTTGGGGGAAGGAAGACAAAGGGAAGGACAGCTGCTGAAGACCAGCTTCACCATTTCTTCCACACAGGGGTCCCCTGTGCGATGCACAAGGGCTGTTTAAAGCGAAGTGGTCCAGAAATTCCATGGTAGCTGACTGCATTAGCTAAACCAAGCCCCCCCAGGGACCTGGTAATTGTTTCCTGCACACCTTACACATCCCCTTGGATCTTTGCACTGGAACCAGAATATGATTGTACCCTACTTCACTTTGCTGAGCCTTTCCCAGTGTCCTGGCCAGCCACCACTATGAGGTTTTGCACCCCAAGGGTTAAATTCTCAGCTGAAGGGGTAGCAGAGAGTCCATTTTGATGAGAACATGCGGAGGCCAAATGCACCCTTCCAGAGCCTCTTGCTTCTGTTCTTTTGCTCATTTTGATTTAAGCCTTCTGTCCTTGTCAGGCTCTTTCCCATTCATAATTATTTGTGTGATGGGTACAATGTTATTATTCTATTATGACTCACAAACCATGGCCAAATCACTATTTCAGTTGATATTGCTTATAAATTATTACATCAGCTGCTTTGCAATTCCATAGTAATCCCTTTCCCCAAGTCCCTCCAGAATTTAAGAGGAAAAAAAAAAAAAAAGCCCGGCAGGATTCCAGTCCAGAACCTGCCAGCACCAGGCTGTTGGTTTGACTTCCTGCCTCAGTGGTATTTCCCGGAGTTGCAAGTTATTTAATGCTTACATGGCGACATCTGATCTTTCTTTCTATTGTCCCCCATTGGCCACTGAAGCGCTCTCATTCAAACACAGCTCCTGTGAAAGCAAAGAGAAGGCAGTTTCGCTGCAGGGCACCCCACAGCTGTGCCTTCTAGTATTTGCCCAAATGGCTTCCTACAGGAACAGCGATCACCGTAGCTCTCTGTCTTGAGTAAGCAAACTTCATTTTAACCACAAATGGCTCTGAGGGATGTGGTCCTGTAAGTTATTCCAGCACAGTACTGAGATACTCTTTTCTCAGCCTGGGCATCCTGGGGTGGGAGTGCGCGCTCACCAGCGTGGATTCCTGGCAGCGTTGTGGGCAAGGCCAGGGAGATGTTGTTCCCAAGAAAGGCTGCAAATGCAGCCCGTCGTGCCATTTAGAAAGCAGCCCTCAGCTCTCCAGGTGGACAGTGACACGCATTGATTCCTGGCAAACTGGACTCTGCAGGTGGATCTGGGTCCCTGGCCTACTGTTATTCTGTCCTTGATCTGGAGCGTAGCCGTTTGATCTATCAAGGTCGTTACCAGGTCTTTGGAGGCCCCTGTTGAAAAATCCTGTGCTTTGGGGTTTGTAGGGAGGGCAGAAATAGTCTATCCCTTTGGGAGGAAGCCGCTCACAGGCCTGGCTCTGTAGCAACATACCTGTGTTGATGTGTAGAGTGTGCCTGGTTCTATCCCCACCCACATATGTCCTCTTGACTGCTTACAGCAGAGCGATTCAGGAGGAATCACCAGGAAAGAGACCAGGGAAGGAACCAGCCCACCCATACTGAGTTCCTGGGACTTCCTGAGTGTTCACTGCCTGAAAGAGAATAATTGGGAAGGGCGAAAAGGACAACCAGTGGTAAAAAGAGGCTGATCCCAGCTAAGTAAGCCAATGACGAGAAAGGTCTGACCCGTCCATGTAGGGGCCCAGAATTGGCACTGAGTCGCAGTAGCAGATGGAGTCCGAGGGGACTGCGCTGTGTTTGGCTCTCACTCAAGGGAGCACCAGGCTTGGTGAGTCACTCGGTCCTCCAGGGGCCATATCACGCACAGCATGTTTCCCTGGGTGGTAAGGTTTATGCCAACTGATGATATCACAACCCAGGAGTTGTTAAAAGACCATGATGTCAAGCTGTTAGCGGCCACACTCCCATTGTCCAATCCCACGAAAAGCCTCTGTTTTCACACATGGAAACTCAAGGGTGTCCATAGACGTGGTTCTCACTGTGTGGCTCACAGACAAGCAGTGGTGTGGAAGGATGCTCCAGGTGCCCACAGACCGATTGCTCATAGAATCGTGAGACTTGCTCATCACTTTGCACCATCAAAATCCTTCCTACTCGGGTCGTACCCACTGACATAGACCTCTGACTTGAAAAGGCTCCTGTTAAAAACAAAAACAAAACAAAAAATTTCCTTGACCTTCCCTTCCCATCTGACCATGGCTCATCTCTCTGTTTCCCCTCAATGTGAAATTCCTCACAAATGATCTATTACCACCGTCTTTATTTCCTCTCTTCCAGTCCCCTCCTCTCCCAGGTGGCTTTTTCAGTCCCACCTCGATGAGAGTGGGATCGTGGACTTCCTCTTACTTAATCCAGAAGTCAGTTCTCTGATCCATCTTATAGAAAACCCCAGCCGCTATTGTCACCGTGGACGCCTCCCTCCTTTTGCAAACTTTATCTTCTCTAGGGCCCCATGATACCACCTTTTCTGTTTTCCTCTGACCACATTACTGCTTTTCCCATTCTCTTCTGCTCACCCTCTTAACGTGAGATCTCCCAGGATTCAATCTCCGGATCTCTTCTCTTCTCTTCCCTTCCCTTTACTCCTCTTCTCTCATTCCGCACCCCAATGCACCCCATTCTTTTCTCCACGCTCTATCCAGTGACCTCTTGTGGTCTCCTACCATCTATGGAGTCATGACTCCCAAGTCTATCTTTCTAGTCCTTATCTTTCCCCTAAGGAAACTGATGATATGACATCTCTGCCTGGATGTCCAATAGACATCTCAAATTTAAATGGCCAAAAGTAAACTCTTACTGTCCTTCCAAAGCCTATTTTTTCCCTCCTGGGGCTCCTTTGTGAGGCAAATGGCACCATCACCTACCCAGTTGCTCACATTCAAATCTTGAAAAGCATTTGTCTTTGACTCTTTTTTAAAAAGGACCCCACATTCGGTCAGCCAGTCCTAGTGGCTCTAACTTCAGTATAAATCCGAGAATCTGGCTACATGTCACTGCCTCTGCTGCGGCAGCTCTGATTTAAGTTCTAATCTCCCGCCTAGCCCATGGCAAGAACCTCTATCCCACTTCCAGACTTTTCCACACTTGTCCTCCTATAATGCATTCTCCACCTGACAGGCAAAATAATCTCTTAAAAGTGGAAATCAACCATATCACTTTCTTTCTTAAATCTTGCTAACGGTTTCTTTCTTTTTTTTTTAATTTTATTTTCTTATGCTATGTTAATCACCATACATTACATCATTAGTTTTTGTTGTAGTGTTCCATGATTCATTGTCGGCGTGTAACACCCACTGCTCCATGCAGTACGTGCCCTCTTTAATACCCATCACCGGGCTAATCCATACCCCCACCTCCCTCCCCTCTAGAACCCTCAGTTTGTTTCTCAGAGTCCATCGTCTCTCATGGTTCGTCTCCCCCTCTGATTTCCCCCCTTCATTTTTCCCTTCCTACTATCTTCTTTTTTTTTTCTAATCACATTACAGAATACAATTGAAGCTACCTGCCCTGTATGTAAGACCCGATGTGATCTGACCCCTGTGCTCCTTGCCGCCCAGCTCAGCTCAGTCACTAGACTCAATAACACTAGTCTTCTTTCAGCTCTCAGACAGCCCTGGCTTATTGTTGCCTCAGGGTCTTTGCACTTGCTGTTCCTTCTGCCCAGTATGCTTTTCCCCCCAGACTTCCACATAATTAGTCTCAGTTTCAGCATCACCTCTGAAGACAGACCTTCTCTGACCACACAGTTTAAAGCAGCTCCTAAGCCCAGCCCTTCTCTCTCTCCTTACGTTGTTTGTTTTCCACACATCAGTGAACATTCTCTACTTGAAATTATCTTTTTATTTGTTCATGGTTTATTTTTGTCTCCCACTAGACCACATGACAGCAATCTTGCCTGTCTTGTTCACTGCGATTTCCCTAACTTATACTCATGCCTACCTCATACTGTGTGCTCAATAAATATTTGTTATCTGAGTAAACGCTCCCATTATAATAAGTTCTATACGGTGCTTCTACTTCTGGTGTGAAGCGACGTCATTTCCAAAAGCATGGGAGAATGACCTAGATATATTTTTTAATAATTCAGAGATTCTTGGGTCCCATACCAGGCTTTATTGATGTGCCACTGAAAGTATGCTGATCTTTTCATTCACCCTGACGGGAAGTCTTGAAGTGGCAAAAGTAGAGGACAGGGGGTTAGCATTCAGGCTAATGGAATTTGGGTTGAGTGGTCTTGTGAGTCCTTTGTTTCATTGGGGTACAAATGTTTGAAACCATTGGATTGCAGCTGGGCATGGAGGTGGAGAGGAGAGAAGCTGAACCCTGTGCCATGAGCCCATCTGACTGTTGAAAGCCAAGGTCCGGTTTTACCCACTTTGGTGTCTAAGTGATTCTGTGAATTACCAGGGCACCTATTAGTTCAAGAACAACTCTTCCCCTCGCATGTCCTTGAGCTTCATGATCTAGAACTCTGCTGTCCAATCCAGTAGCCATGATTTAAATTTGAATTAAAGAAAATTAAGGCATTTCCTTTGAATTAAATTTATTACAATGAAGATGAAATAAAATGAAGCATTTCATCCATAAGTCTCACTAGCCACATTTCAGGCACTCACTGACCACATGAGAGAGGGACCGCTGTATTGCACAGTCTACTTTCATCATGGCAGAAAGTTCTGTGGGGCAGAGCTGGTCTAGCAAATGGGCTCCTGGGACAGCTGGGGCATCGACCTGCTTACTGCCTTAAAGTGCCAGTCTGGGCAGTCCTATGTGGAACTGAGCTTTACCCTGGTTAAGCAATGGGTCTCGTGAGGCCTGGGAATTTCAGCTGAGCAGGTAAGAAGCTGAGGAAAACAGCTTGTAAAACCCTTTGCTAGCAGACCTGCCCCCACACAGAGGAGATGCGCGTTTTCACCGAGGCTACCATTGTTGCCTCAGAGGACCTGGGGAAAAGCACATCTGAGGATAGGGAATGCACTTCTCTTAGCTTGTTCCCCTTGAACTCTGGGTCCAAGGTCACTCGAGGGAAAATCATCAGAATTTGTTATATGACTGTTTCTTGGGGTTACCTTCTCTATCCCCAGTGAGATTATCCATCACTTTAAGGCAGGGGAAATAACTTAATGCTCTTGTATTACCCCTCCCCCAGCATTTCACATTCAGATGATAAACACTAGCACTTAGTCTAACTTGCATTAAAATTAGTTCTGTACATGCTTCTCTTTGTTTGCTCATGAGCCTCTCAAGGGCAAGGCTAATATCTCATTCCCTTCCCTGCAGCATTATTATGCAGGATGTGTAATTGTTTTTCTACATATATTCATTAGATTGAGTGGATAGGTGGATGGATGAACGGATGGATGGAGGGATGGATGGTCAGACGGACGGACAGACTCAGACCCACACTGAGAGAAAATCCCATGTTTCAGTAATAAACTTTCTGGGAATCTATCATTTCTCATCTCAGGATTTCAGAGGAATTAAGCATTATTCTCACTTCTGAAGATGAGGAGACGTACCTTCCAAGTCAACAGTGCATAAATGAGGGAAATCTTTTCCAATGTCATCAGAGTTTTCTCCTGCGATTTCATCAGAAAATCCATTTCTTTTTCTTCTCTCTAGAAGCAAGCCCAGCTAGGGAAAGAACAAATCAGGCTTAAAAGGAAAACAGAGCAATAGGAAAATGTCATAAGACATTGTGTACATGCCATGTGAAACACTCAGATTCCCAGTGCATTTTGTGTTACTCTTTTGAAATCCCAATATCGAATGTGTATTACAGACTATTGAATACACTGTCCCCACATTCTTGTCTCTGGGGGAGAGGACAATGAGACTGCATGTAGCACAGCAGAAGGCACGTGAGATCACAAAGCCAGGCACGGGTCAGCTCTTAGCCCCGCAGCGGAGGAGGCAAGTTCATTGGGGGCACATTGATTATCTCCCAGGCGTCTGTTCATGTCCGCAAGGTTGGGACACTAATGAGAAATCCAATAATGCTTATTCGGAACAACATGAGCCAGCCCCCCCTAGCATATGGCTTCGGGTGTTGGTTGCTTTGGTGTTTTATGAATCTTTTCTGATTATAAAAAATAATTCACTTTTTTTTTAAGATTTATTTATTTATTTGAGAGAGAGAGAGCACGAGAGGGAAGAGGGTCAGAGGGAGAAGCAGACTCCCTGCCGAGCAGGGAGCCCGATGCAGGACTCCATCCTGGGACTCGGGGACCATGACCTGAGCCGAAGGCAGTCGCTTAACCAACTGAGCCACCCAGGCGCCCAAAATAATTCACTTTCATTATGGAAATATGGAAAGGCACGCAGGAATTATAGAAAGGTATAGAGAAGCTATACCTCCAGCTAGCAGCTGGAGCCCTGCTACCCTGAGTTAACTGTTGCTTATATTTCCTTCTTGTCCTTTTTCTGTACGTGGACGACACAAATAATATAGAGCTGTGTCTTTTGGGGGATAATTGAATCATACAGCTCACACTTTGTTTGATTTTTATACTTAACAACACGTTATTAAAAGTGTATCCCCATGCCATTAAATATTTTTCAATGCAAAATGGTACATAGTAAAGAAAAAAAAATCCTCCTCTCCCTCCAAATGTATAGGCTATAAATTAATGTGCTATTTGGGAGGGAATTTATTGTTTTAAGTTCCTATATTAAGAAAGAAGGCTAAAAATTAGTGGCTTAAACAGCTAACTTAAGAGGTTAAAAGGGGCCTAACAAAATTAACAAAGTTCCAAACAGGAAATTAAACTAAAGTAATCTACAACAGAAATGCTTTTAGATTTGTCTCTTGTGTTTTTTGTTTTGTTTTGTTTTTCATTCTGTGCTTGGAATCTTTTGAGCCTTCTGTCTTAGACTGTCTTACTTTAAAGAAGTAATTAAGGTTAAATGAGATCACTGGGGTGGGTCCTAATCCAATTACCTGTTGAAAGAGTGTTTGAACTAGATATTTTAAATCCAGTCTGTCATTTTTGACTTTGACTGAGGCTTTTAGCAGGTCTTCAGGTAAAGGAATCACTGAAATATTTTATCTTTTTATCTTATTTTGTGTTCTGTAACTGCCTCCAGATCTCTTCTCGTTTTTTGCCTTCTTTGAGACTGACTTCCTTTTATTTATTCCTACCACTTTGGAAGTCATAAATGTAATTCTCTTCTAGAGCTTCTCCAGGACTGTTAACAAGCATACTTCACTAACCATATGCTAAACTTAATTAATAATTAAGTTTCCTTCCTTCTGCACATTCTAGTGGCCTTAGGACACTTTAATCCTGTTACCCCTACTGATTTCTCTGCTGCTGGTCCTGCATATTTCATTTATGTTGCCATTGTTTTGTAAAGTCAACATTTTTTGTATTTACTCATACATGTGCCACTTTCTTGGCTCATTGTGCCGTTTTTCATCTCAATATTTATACACGACTTGCCTCTGCTTCAAACAAGCCCTTAGAATTCCCTTTAAATCACAGTCTGTTTTTTCTTACCTCAAGGTGTCTACTTCACTCTTGTTTTTGAACGGTATTTTCACTTCACGTGTGTTTTGAGGCTGGTAGCTACTTTCCTCATATTAAAAATGTTTCCGCTGTCTTCCAACTCCCATGATTGCTATTAAGAAGTCGGTTGTAAGTTTGTCATTCCTTTGTAAGTAATCCGTTTTCTCTGCCTGCTTTTTAGATGTTCCCTGGCTTTAGGGTTTTAGCCCTGTCTGGTGTATGTTTCTTCTTTTCTTTCTTTTCTTTTCTCCTCTTTTGCAAAGCCTGCTTGGGTTCCTTGGATGTTTAAGTCTGAGGATTGAAGCCTTTTCTCAATTCTGATCATTTCCCTTTCTCTTTCTGCACTGTGAAATAGGTAAACTGCTGGTCTGTCTTCCAGATGTCTAATTATTTCTTCAGCTGTGCTAAACTTCTCTTATACCCTCCATCGAGGCTTACAAAAACAGTTATAATATTTTTCATTTCTAGAAATTCTAGTTGGATATTTTTTCAAAAATCGCTTGAAACTTTTTATAAATTTCTGTTCCTCACTTATATTCTATATAGCTTGTATGGGCTGAAATGTGTCTGCTCAAAATTAATCTAGTGAAGTCCTAACCCCCAGTGCCTCAGAATGTGACTGCATAAGGAATGGGGCCTTTAAAGAAGTAATTAAGGTTAAATGAGATCACTGGAGTGGGTCCTAATCCAATATGACTGGTGCCCTTATCGGAAGAGATTAGGACACAGACATAACGCAGTGGGACGACCACGTGAAGACAGAGGGAAGATGACTATCTACAAGCCCAGGCGAGATGCCTCAGAAGAAATTAATCCTAGTGACACCTTGATCTTGGACTTCTAGCCTCTAGAACTGTGAGCAAATAAATATCTGTTGTTGATGGCCCTAAAAAACTAACCTAGACCCTCAATTTTTTTTCATGGTTTAAACTACTTGTTTTATATTCTTTGGCTGATAATCCAATATCTGAAACCTCTTGGAAGCTGAATCTCCTGTCTTCCCCCCCCCCCCCCCGCCGCAGTGGTATTATGTTGGTATCTTTGTGAGTTCTGTGATCTGTGCTGGTGATCAATGGAAATTCTTTGAGATGAATCTGAGAGGCTTCATTTTTCTTAGTATTATGAGCCTAGGGCTGCTGCCAAGCCAGTAACCCTCCACTAATTCTCAACTTGAGCTTATTTCTTGGGACTACCCAGGTAGTGTGAATTGAGGTTGGAAAATTATACGATGGCCTTGTGTTTATGAGTAATCAAGGCAGAGATTTTGTTCCCTTACCCAAGTACGAAGATGGAAGAAAGGCGATATTCCTTGATGTTTAGTGTAGTGGTGGTAGGGGGGGAAGAAGTTGGCATATATCTAATTCATGCCTACATTAAAGATACAACCCGTTGGGATCCCAGTTTTCTGTATGAATATCTTCTACTAGATTCCATGCTTTATGAAATCCCTAAGTGTTTTCTTCTGTGGCCTGTCCACTGGAGCTTGATAAATGCCCTCAGGATGAAAGTCAGATGTAGTGTTTCAAAGATAATTCTAGAAGGAGAAGTAATCTTTAGCCCAGAGCCTCTGTCAGTTCTCCAGAAGCATCAGGCTGGTCTGTGCAGGGAAAAGTTTAGTGTTGCTATTATCTCTATCTGCTGACTTCATGGCCAGCTCGATGAACCTTGCCTCTTAGGAGAGCTAGGTCCAGAGGGAAGCATTTTCTGGAAGTCAGTTGTGGATCTCCCAGCGATATGTGTAGAGTTCTTATCTGTGTGTGGACTGTCCTGTGTCTGAACTCTTGCTTCACCCGATCCCCAGGCTCTTTGGAGATCATGCGTTCCCACCGGCCATCTCTCTGATCACCTTTTCTCCTGTTTTCTACACCTTCCTTTGAAGAAGTAAATAGAAGAGCCATCTGTCTTGGAAGATATCCTGGTCCTCTTTCAGAAAATGCGAGAAATAAAGGCGAAATTCAAAGGCATAACATAACTCAAAGCTGTATAGAGCCAGGGCCAAAATGCTTGCATTTGCCTCATCCCTAAAGGAGAGCCTACCAATGCTTATTTCAGGAGGATTTTCTGTTTCAAAAGTCGGACCCAGCGTAGGAAGCAGATCTCTGGCCTGGAGGTATTTTGAGGCATCCTAACATAAGGCAGGTAGCTGAAAAGTGTCTACAAACTCACCTGGCACTGCCTTTGGCTTCCCTGAAAGCAGAGTTGGCCTCGATCTCCCAGCTGCTCACTGAGAGCCCATGGCATCCAGCACAGGATGAGGGAGGCATACAAGCTGATGAGCTAGTGGGCCCCAAGCAAAACTCCGACTGAGACACTCTCTACTCCGTCTGATTATTCTATGCTTTTATATAAAACTTCCAGTGTGATTTATGATTAGTTCTTGATTCTGTTTCTTTGGAGTTAGGTCTTATTCAGGGAAGCCATAGGAACAGCATGACCCAAAGACCTATGGCCCCTCTTACTCAGGCTCATTGCTGACCAAAGCAATTTGTGCAGGTTTAAAAAAGAGACCAGACAACGGGCACATTGATATACCTAATGGCCTTTCCCATGAGCTCTTGTTGCCAGACCACCTTAGACAGCCTCAGGTAATCACAGGAGACACTAAGCACATTTTCAAATTCAAAGTCAAGTCTACAAAGGGCTAGAGTCTGGGTATTCTCCTTGGACAAGAGCAGAAGTCAGCCATCCCCTTTTTATTACCAGCCCTGTGTGCCCCGTGTTTTCAACAGAATAAATCAGGCCAATCAACTGTACTTGTTTAATGGAAAGTCAAAGGCATAGAGGGTGAATATTACTTAGGATATGAAAGATTAGCTAGTGCTCAGGAAATGTGTCAGCTGAGAGAATTCTTTTTGTCTTCATGAAAGTGGTCTCTTGGAAATCAAACTTAAGTTGTATATGAGCTTCGTGAGTCTAGAAAAGTTTTCAAGTACTCTTCAACAAATTAAGTACCAATACCTCTGAAGACAGATGGTGGGATAAAATGCTGCGTGTCTCTTTCCGTTTTTGGAACACACCCAAAATAATATCTACATATCCCAAACCATTCTGAAGGATATCTGGAACGGGCCGAGTGAGAGTAACAAGAGCAAGGAACACTAACAAGCAGACGAGTGCCCGGCACTCAATAAATATTGACTCTCCAGATCCAAAGCAGGATGCTACCATCTCTGAAAGGAAGTGAAAGAACTCTATAAAACCCAACCGAGAGTGCTATATGCAACACCATTAAATTTAAATTCTTGGAGAGAACACAGAAGAAAGAAAGCCCATTTCTATAGTGGTGTTCTAAAGTTTGCCACGTCAGAGTGGCCGGGGTGTGTGGGTGTCCTGGGATAGAACCCTAGGCCAAGCTACCTGTGCCTTCTAAGACCACCCCCCCAGCCCTGCTCACCGTAAAAGGGAAAGCCAAAACCTTAAAATAAGAAGGTATTCAGAGCAGAGCCCATTACGTTTGTGCAGAAAACCTAGACAATGGTAATTATAAATAAATGTTTAAAGCTATGCTTCATAACCTACGGATGTGATTAAAGCGGGGCTTAGCGGAAAATTTTTAGGCTTAAGCACTTAACATTACCAAATAAAAAATAATCAAAATAATGCATTCGTTATTCAACTCAAGAAGTTTGAAAAAGAACACAAGGGAATTACAGAAATCAAAAGGAAGAAATGATTAATGATGAGAGTTGAAACGGATACATTTTTAAAAATTAGATATTTGGCAGGAAAAAAATGAAGCCAAGATATAATGTTTTTTAAACAAAATAGAAAAACCCTTCATATCCCCTTTCCCCCCAAAAGAGGTACAAAATACAAGCATGGAAAATCAGAAAGGAGAATTGGAAAGGAAAATTAGAAAGGAGAATCTCCATCCAAAGTTGGAGAGAATTTAAAAGAAAACTCCATGTTCAAGTCTACGCACACAAACGTGAATACTAAGGAGTTAGTGTGTATGAAGCCGAGGCATTGTCTGGCTGCCAGGCCCAGATCATTTCACATAAGAATTATTTTAAATCTCTAAGAAATAGATCATTCTAATGCTTTAAGAACTTTTCTAGGGTAAGGAAAATAAGTGCTTCCAACATTTTCTTTTAAAACCAGAATAGCATTGACGCCAAAACTTGACAGTGATGGTGTAGCATGCACACACAGACCAGTGTTACTAATAAATTTAATGCAAAAAACTTAAATAAGACACCAGTATGTTAGTTGGGATTTTCTTTTTTGCAACTGACATACTTTCAAACGTCTCCCTGACTGGAGGGAAAAGGCAGCCCCATTACCAAAGGAGGAAACCATTAAACTGTCTCAACAATACAGAAGGGCACTGTGAGAAAAGCGACTTTCGAGCCTGGCCTTTGGATCAAAGTCGGTGTTCAAAGCATTAGGTGAAAAGAATATTGAAACAGCATCACGAGGTGGCCGGCAGGTAGCTGGGTCTTCCCAGCCATAGAAAAGTTGGGACAGAGATGGCTCACAAGCCCAGACATTGACTCATTTTCTCCAATTGAGACAGTTCTTTTGTGATGGGAAATGTTCTGCTTAGGTAAATTCTTCCGAAATGATGGTGTGATCCTGTGGTACCCTTCTACTTCCCGTTTGAAATGACAAAAGGCTCCGAAGGGGGTCACTGAGGAGCCCACACTGGTGGAGAGAGAAGCAGAACCTGAGCTCTGAGGACGGGGGAGGGATTCTTCAGAAGAATAGAGACGGGGTTTGTGAGAGGGAAGTAAAGAAAGACAAAGCAGTTAAGAAGAAACTCAGTTGTGACCGGTGGTTGCTGACAAGGCCTAGGAGATTAGAGCCGAAGTCATTAAATGGTCTCGGTGGACGCATGGCTGACTGTCTTCTGTTTAATCCTCTTAGGCAAACAGGCCTGTCTCACCAGGCCTTGGACAGAGGCTCACACCGATTCTGCCCTGAAATGCCGGCCAACTTTGGAAATGAGGTATTCTGTGAGCGCTGGGAGTAAGTACATGAGCTGGTCTGTGTGGGGTGTGGGAAGCCAATCTGCTAATGGCACAAGTCTTCCATATAACTCCAGCCAAGCAGAAAGTGATGTAGGAAAAAAAATCTCCAAGGCAAGTATTCAGTGAAGCTTCACAGGAGCCAAGAGAGTGACAGCCACACCCCCTAACCTTCACTCTGACTCTCCCTGGCTGACTTGGCCCCTGCAGGGATGTAGGGCAGAAGTTGCTCTAGCACAAGACCTGTGGGATTCGAGATTGAAACTGGCCTTTTGAGGGAACAGGGCCAGAAAGCTAGAAGCCCCCAGAGGCACTTGAAACTGGTCTTTTTCTTTCCAGAGGGATTCCTGTCTCAGCTCAGCAAGCCACGTCAAATGTCAGAGTATGGGTTGAAAGTCAGTCTGGGTCTGCGACAAGGCTGTCAGGTGATAAGAGTACGTGGAGCTCTTCCTTTGAGTAATTTCCTTCCTAACTAGCTGTAAAAAGAAGGGACAAAGGTCAGCTTTTAATTCTGTTAAGATCTCAGAAATTCTGAGATCGGTTTCTTCTTCAATGAGTGTGGGCTTATTGCCAACCTAGATACAAGTTTTTGTTTTAGATTTGCCACCTGAAAAGGTACAAGACGGTGCTACTCAAAAGAAATAGAAGGCCTCAAATGGAGTTTTAAAGTTTTCAAGTAGCCACATTAAGAGGTAAAAGGATATGAACTCTGGGTGATAACGAAGTCATTGTGGGTTCATCAGCTGTAACAAATGGACCATTCTGGTGCAGGATGTCCATAGTGGGGGAAGCGGCCGTGTGCGGGGACAGGGGTTAGACAGGAACTCTCGGTACTTTCCACTCAATTTTCCTGCGAACCTAAAACTGCTCTAAAATACAAAGCTTATTCTCTAAAAAGTAAAAGGAAATGGAAAAATTATGTTAATACTCTATTTTATTTCACGAAAATATTATCACTTCAACATGTAATTGACATAAAATCATCCTAATGAGTTATTTCACATTACACTTTCATCTGAGGTCTTTGAATTCAGCACATCTCAATTCTGAGTAGTCACCCATAGCTGCTGGCAGCCATAATAGACAATGCCATATTGGCCATAAGGGATTACGTCCCACGGTGCCTGTCCTCCGGGAGCTTATACACGTGATCCTTATCCCCTGCACAGTGAAGTGGCATGGGGGCGGGGGATATGGGGAGATGACCTGTTAGGACCCCCCTGGAGAGAGACGGGAGCTTCTCTAGAGTTTAGGGCCAAGTACTAGTACGAGAGAGATTTTACAAAGCTCTCTCCTCTTCTCAGGTTCTGGTTAACTAACAACTTTCCCACCCAACCAAACCAATCAGAGCTAATCCATGATGGCTTGACAAAACAGATTCCACAGCCGCCACTGGGCCAACCCGCATTCACATACTTCCTCTTCCCGTATTGTCAAGGTCTCCGTTTGGCATGGATTTAGGGGGACGGCCCCAGGCAGGAGCAGAATGACGCTCTGGGTCATCTCTGTAACTGACTTCGCTCAAGGGTACTGTGAACACCCAGCCAGGACCCACACCAGCAGTGGGTTGCTTCGGGCACACCACTCTGGGCGGTCCTAAAGGGAGGTTTGGCCGACACCTCCGCAGCACGGGGGTGCCTCGGTGATTCACATCCAGCCAGCCCTCCATGAGGAGGCTGCCGCCAGCACACCCGAGCCAGGCCTGGCTCCAGCGCCTGGTCCATGAGTTTGTCCATCACTGGCCACCCATTCGTCCTCCAGACTTGCTCATCCTCAGGTCCCTTCAGATGCCCTTGTCTGGCTCCCTGGCCTTAACTTCTTGCTCATCTCTGCTTCCCCGCTTCTGCAGCGTCCCAAGTGTGGGCACAAGTTCCTCTCTGCCAGAAGGACCCTGGCGAGCCCTCCCCAGCAAGACTTCCTGGGCCTCCACTGCCTCCTCTCCTCGCTCTCTGGAGACTCTCCTTCATTCGGGGGCAGCGAAGCCCAGGGCTAACCCCGGGCCCAAGGTCCTGGGGAGGCAGGGCCTCTCTGCTTCTGGCATCTACCGTATCTCCAGCTCCCGCAACCTCTCCTCAAGTGTCCCTGAGCTGTCACCTCTTCCGTACTTAAGCTAATGTGCTAATTTCAGAACATTCCACCTGTATATTGTCCAGTTCCCAAAAGTCAGGGCCTGACGTGCGTTATCAACGTTCTTTCTTTCTCTCAGTCCTGATATTGGCACACACCCCTACATCACAAGAATGTTTCTGTCTGTGGGAGCTGGAAACTGTATCAGACCACTGTGTGATGACTTTCCTTGTACCTTATGTCCCCCTCCTGCCAACAAATTAATGAGGATAAATACTCCCCAGAAGATTTTCAACTATTACCCAAATGGCCTTCTCTCTGCGGTAATTTTCTTGTTCTCTAATATCAAAAGCTCCACTGCTTTTGAATTCAGAAGGCAACCTGTACTGAGATCTGTGACATAAAGAGTTTCCGGCCTGGAAATTGTGTTTAATTCTTTCATTCCTTCTTCTTGAGAGCGTTCGGTGTCCTACAAGGGGTCCGAGTGAGTGAGTTGCATAGCTCCCGAGGCGGCTGGGTTTGGCTAGTGGCGCGACCTGTACTCCCTGCTCTTTCCAGCACATCAGCGCGGAGACAGCCCGTTCTCCTTGAGGATCGCTCTCTGGTCAGGCTGGCGGCCAGCTTGCCACCACGAACGTGCCCTGTTCTTCCTTGTGGCCATCATATGCTCAACCCTCTCCCTGGCTGGAGCAAGTGACTTCCTCATGTTTAGCTTGGGTTGCAAACCTGTTAGTAAAATCAGAGGGGGTCATACCAAACTGTCACTTGACAGATCTTGTGAGCAGCCCTTTAAACGCAAACCAAGGCCAACCCTCAAGCAGAAAGCCAGTGCAGTTGCCACGGTGGAATTCTACCCAACCGAGTCAGAGCTTAGCAGGTCTACACCGCGTGCTGTCTTTACCACACCCTGGGGCACATTTTGTGGTTGGGTCCCCTTGGAGGCGAGGGACAGAGAGAAACTGATGTGTGCACAGACATGAATAGGGCTGTGCAGATGTGTCTGTGCTTCCCAAGGTATGTGTTCTATCAGGGTTTCTTGAGCATGACCCCGAGGGGAGGCAAAGAGTTCCACTGTTTGTTGCCTGCAGTCCATAAAAATCCACTGGTTTAGGCTTCAGTTTTTGCTCACCTCCAACTAAGGAAACATTTTTAAATGGAAATCCTGAGACCTTTCTGTTGTTCTGAATCAGATGATTGTCGGGGCTGAAATGCCCCAGCCTTCCACTAGGGGAGAGTCTAACGCAGCGCAGGCGCTAGGAGGAGGGAGAGCCAAGAGACTGAACTGGAAAGAAATTGAATTTGTGTGTGTGTTTGTGTGTGTGTGTGTGTGTGTGTGTGTGTCTTCTAACTGGAAACACAGCTCTTCTCTCTATACTGGCTTTGATATGATTTTGTGGCTAGATTTAATTTTGGTGCTGTCAGAGTGAATGTTACTGCTCCCTTTTCTTGTAATCTGAAAAGCTCAAAACACTTTCTCTGCAGCGCTGGCTTGTTTTGTTGTTGTTTGGTTGTTGTTGTTTTTTTTCTTTCCCCTGTTTCTACTATCAAATAATACATGTAATCTTCTCTTCTTTTTGGCACTGAGCCGGGCACCACACAGAGGCAAACTAATGGGTGGGCCCATTCCTCCTGAGCATTGGCTAGCTCACCCTCAATTTCAAGAGAGCCCAGTGTCTGCCCGGGCTCTCAGGAAACTGCGGCTTCTCGTTCAGTTTGACCAGCCATGTACAGCTAAGCCTACTCAAAACCAAATCTGCTTTGCACATTTATCACCTTCCCTGTGTTAAATATAGTTAAGAAGAAATGGGGTCATCCTTGCTTTTTGAATATTTTTTTTTAACTGGGTGAAAACCAGTGAGTAACATGCATCTGTTTCTAGGACAGTGAAATGCTCTATTCCAATGGTAGGAGGTATAAAGGTAGGGAAAGAGCCTCACTCTGGAGCCAGAAGTTGTGTTTGAATCCTTACAATTGGTCCAAGGTTCTCAGTCTAACATAACCCCTCCAGCTTCCGTTTTCAACAACTGAACAGGGATGATAATGACCGTGTCCCGGGATTTTTAGGAGGATGATAAAGGTATTCATGTGAAAAGACATAGCATGATGACGGGCACATAGTAGGTGTTCAATCCCTTACTTTTCCCCCTTCCTCGAGAAGCCTCTTTGCCATCTGGTCAGTTTTAAAGACAATCTCTCCCTAATGTAATTTTTCCTTTAATGGCCTGTTCTCTTGATCAGTGTGAGATAAGGTTGTTCTTGCACAGAGAAATGGGGGGTGGGCAAATTGATAAGAGAAAGCCATCTGTTAGGAACAGAGAGCATGCTGTAGTTGTAATCGAAATAGATTAAAACAGCGTCCCAAAAGGTGGCCAACAGTATGCTCGGCCAGAGCCCCGACTGCATTTCTGCCTGCCTGTTTCTGGGCATGCTCCAGAGCCTGGCACCGCCCCCTGCAGTAGGGCCTTCATCCTCTCTCGATTCTTCAACTTTGACCTCATTCCAAGATGATGGACATGCCAGGGCTTTGGTAGAAGGTATTAAATTGAGGCTCTACTTCCATAGAACTAAATTATAATTTTACACGTTCTTTTGGAGGCTCCCAGGCTTTGGTAAACGACTCCGTGGACATCTCCATCCAACATTTCTCCACCCTCAGTGTCCTGGTTTACAGGCTACGAAATCCCAACAACAAGATACATTCGCGTTTCAGCTTTATTTCACTCTACCTCCTTGGCGTCCCAGTTGGTATAAGACATGCATTCCAAGGGAAACGCATTGCTGAGAATGGTTAGGTTGCCTATAGCTTTATTACCTCAGTTTAGCTACATTTGGGATAAATAAGTTTTTGGGGGATCGGCCTGGGAACCTTGCCATTATGTATAATTTCGTAGCTGTGGGCTGTGAGGCCCTAATTCTAAATGACCAGTGTACCAACTTACTTTCAGAATTTACCTGCTTCTAAATTCGGAACAGCGGGTTCTTTTGTCAATGGCAGGAACCAGAACTATGATTCAGATAAGTAAGAGCATCTCTAAATGACAGGAGGACCCCCAGGAAATGTTATCTATAAGAAGGGCCGATGTGCCTCAGGAAGACAAGCAAGGACACACTTTGGTTCTTAGATCATGAGTCAAGGTCAGAGAGCAAGGTGATGGAATCATGGACACTGTACTTCAGGCCAGCCCCAGAGATCAATGTCCACATCTTAGAGAGAAAGAGAAGAAAAAAAATAGAGAAAATACTCCCAGCTATTGCTTTCTGCACCAGAGGCATTGCTGTAACAAGAATACGAGTCCTCCTGGTGCGGGGGGCAGAGTAGAGCCGGTGACATCACCAGCAGCCCCCGGGACCCCAGCCTCCACACACCCATGTGAGGTGTTGCCACTGTGAGCTGCAACAGGAAAGAGTGCAGACGTCATTCTTAGAGTCATCAGGAAAGACCAGGGAGCACAGGGTGACCCTGAGGACTTCAGTAACGATGGGAAAGGATGTGAGGCATCTGGAAATGCCAGATAAGTGTTTGTGAGAGTTGCTGGGACCATTGGTTTTTACCTACAAACTGCTGTGGACTAGGGAACAATTTTACATTAACAACAAGTGTGTAGGGGCCCCTGGGTGGCTCAGTCGGTTAAGTGTCTGCCTTCGGCTCAGGTCATGATCCCATGATCCCTGCTCGGCTGGGAGCCTGCTTCTCCCTCTCCCACTCCCCCTGCTTTGCTCTCTCTCTTTCAAATAAATAAATGAAATCTTTCCAAAAAACAACAAAACAACACAAAAAACAAGTGTGTATATGTATAATACATATCCGTATATGTGTGTTACATGTGTCACACGTATATATACTGACAAATATACCTATATGTATTAATTATACACATATACACATACATATATATATATGACCCTTGAACAACATGGGTTTGAGCTCCACGGGGCTGCTTACGTGAGGATTTTTTTTTTTTGATAAACACATCCACTACTACAAATGTATTTTCTCTTTCTTACGGTTTTCTTTTTTTTTTTAAGATTTATTTATTTATTTTAGAGAGTAAGGAGGCAGAGGGAGAGGAGGAGAGAAACTGAAGCAGGCTCTGCACTGAGCATGGAGCCCAAGGCAGGACTTGGTCTCACGACCCCGAGATCACCACTCGAACCAAAACCAAGAGTCGGATACTTAACCGACTAAGCCACCCAGGCACCCCTCTTATGGTTGTCTTAATAAGATTTTCTTTTCTCTAGCTTTATTGTAAGAATTCAGTGTATAATACATATACAAAATATGTGTTAATTGACTGTTAATGTTATCGGTGAGGCTTCCCATCAACAGAAAGCTATTGGTAGTTAAACTTTGGGGGGATCAAAAGTTACATGTGGATTGTTGACTGCATGAGGGTCAGAGCCCCTGCCGTGTTGTTCAAGGGTTAACTGTATATACATAATATACCTACTCACATATCCATGACATAGCTGGTGGTAGTTGGACATCAACATTGAGGAGCCCAGGAAATAAGAAAAGAAAAGGCACGCAAGATCGTCAGGAGCAAAGGAGGGGGTGGGCCCAGACAACTCAGTCCACCACAACGTGCCTTGTCCCTGGCGTTCTCTCCCCACCTCCTGAGTCCTCTCTTCTTTGTCCCGCTCTCTTCAGCTCTTGACTCCAGGTTTCCCACGGAAGCTGCCTCTTGCCTAGTCATTCTTCCGATTTCACATCTCTCATTGCTTACCCTGGTGTCTGACTCAGTCTCCGAGTCTGTCTGTTGTCTCAAGCAGAATTTCCTAAAGCATTTCCACAAAATACAGTTCTGAGCATGTGGTGCCAACTATGTGTATACAAACAGTTCATAAAACCAGAGGTTGTGCCTACAGCCCAGTGCCCACTTCGGTTCCTGTGTGCAGGAAGTGTCCAACAAATATTTGCTGCAGGAATAGATGGCCAAGTTTGGGGAACTCAACTTAAATCTAAAAATAGATGTCTTTGATTACAGAACTTCAGCCCTTAAAATGTTAAAAGACATTGAGAACGAGCCTGGACTTCAATCTCATGCCTTATATAACAATTAACGTCACAGGAAACCAGGGATTTAAATGTAAAACTGGAACTATATAGTACATTTAAACAGATTTAAATGTAAGAGTAAAACCATAAAACTTTAGAACACATTGGATAAAATCTTCAGGACCAAGGGAAAGGTTATTAGCCGTGACACCAGAAGCTTCATCCATAAAAGAAAAAGTACATTGGACCTCAATCAAAATGAAAAGACTCTGTGCTATGAAAGATCCAGTTAAGAGAAAGAAAAGGCAACCTACACCCTGGGAGAAAATATTTGCAAAGCACATACCTGACAAAGGACTGGGCCTAGAATACATAAAGAACTCTGAAACTCAACAGTAATAAAACCCAACAAAATCCAATCATAAAACAAGCAAAAGACATGAACAGACATTTCACCAAAGAGGAGATACAGATGAATAATAAGCACATGAAAAAGTCATTCAACCTCATTAGCCATTAGGGAATTGCTAATGAAAGTTACAATGAGATGTCACTGCATACCTATCAGGAGAGCTAAAATAAAAAACAAAAATGTTGGAGAAAGTGCAGAGAAACTGGATCTCTCAGGCTTCCTTTGTGAGCATAGAAAATGGTACATTAGCCATTTCTTTTATAATTAAACATGCAACTGCCATATGACCAATTACATTTGGGGGCATTTATCTTGGAGAAATGAAAATTTACGTTTGTACAAAACCCTGTACACAAATGATCATAGCAACTGTACTCCCACTGTTCCCCAAATGGGAACAACCCCAATATTTTTAACTGGGTGAATGGCCAAATAAACTATGGCACATCGCTCCCATGGAATATTAATTACTCAGCAATATAAGGGAGTAAACTATTGCTACATGTAACAACCTGGACCAAACTTAAGAGGATTATGCTGAGTGAAAAAGTCAATCTCAAAGGTTACATGCTGTGTGATCATTTATATAACATTGCTGAAATGACAAAATTACAAAGATGAACAGCAGATCAGTGGTTTCCAGAGGAAAGATGGGGGGCGGGGTATGAATACAAAGGGGTCACATAAGGGAATCCCCTTGTGGTGAGGGAATGGTTCTGTATCTTGATTGTGGTCACGGTTACACGAATCTATACATGTGATAAAATTGCATAGAACTAGATACACACAAACAAATGCATGTAAAAAAGGCAGAAAAGTGAATGAGGCCTCCAGGCCGGTCAGTAACAGTGTACCATTGTCGATTTCCTGGTTGACATTGTACTCTAGCCATATAAATGTATTCATGAGGGGAATTGGGTGAAGGATACATGGCACCATTTTTACTGTTTTGAAACTTCCTCTAAATCTATAATTCTTTCAAAATAGAAAGTGTTGTTTTTTTTTTAAAAACAAAAAAGGATTTCAAATGTCCAAGACATGGTTTTAACCATAACACCCTTTGTTCCTGGGGCACTGGGTAGGATTAGTGTTCTGTGGAACAGGTGCTGGGAAATGCAGGTCACAGAAACCCACTCCTGAACAAGCTATCATTGACCTCATTGTTCCCACAGGGAGAGTGAGAGAGAGAGAGAGAGAGAGAGAATTCAGACCTGACAGTCTTCACCTCCATCAGTGCCCAAGCTCGTCCAAAGTCCTGTCTTACAGAGTTGGTCTTGTTTGAGAGGGTTTTCTAGAAAAGTTGTGCTTTGATTCATCTCTACTGTGTGTTTCTCTGTGTGTGTGCGTGCGCTTTGGCTCAGCCTATCCTATCAAGCTTCTGCCCCAGTGCGTGTCAGTCTTTGACAAGTGCCATGCCTCATTCTCAGAACCTGATGGAATGTGATACAGGTGGCAGGTCAGGATCATGACAACCAAGAGTTGGGAGGAAACGGATTCATTGTTGTAATAAGTGCCTCCTCTCAGAAGGTATTCTAACATGAACAGCAACCATGAACAGATCTGGAGGAAAGAAGTCATTGTTTCTGGTGCTGCAGATTGGCAGTGTGTCCACATTGGGGTTGATATCCTTATCATAAAGGACGCACAGCCCAGAGCAATGGTTCTGAAACCTCCGTGGCCACAACAATCACCTGAAGAGGCGGTGTTACTGCTCTATCACATCAGATTTGAAGGGGAGGGACCTCACCAGGTGATACTGATGTGAGCGATTCTGGGACCATACTTGCCTCTACAGTATCACTTCATGAAAAATCAACGTAGTTGACAGCATTGTTATTTTCAATTCACAGAACATGAAGTATTTAAAAACTTCTACCCACTCACACTAGCACATATATTTACCACATGCTTTTTTTTTTTTTAAGATTTATTTATTTTCAAGAGCGGGGGTGGTGTGGGGTATGGGGCAGAGAGAGAAAGAGAGAGAGTCTTAAGCAGACTCCTGCTGAGCGGGGAGCCCCACTTGCGGTTCGATCCCATGACCTGAGATCACGACCTGAGCTGAAGGCAAGAGTCAGGTGCTTAACTGACTGAGCCACCCAGGCACCCCTACCACAAGCTTTTTTAAATTTCCTTATACATCACTCAGAAACAAACCAATATAAGTGTGTGTGTGTGTTTGTGTGTAGAAAAATAAAGCATAATTATCACTCCCAACCTGATGGAACCTCATCAGCATTTGTGATATTTCCAGAGTTCTGGGAAATAAATTTTTGTTCTATTTTGTTAGTTTTGCTTAATCATGGTCAAGGAATCATTAGAGACAGTTTGAACATTACCTTTATGAGCTCTGCAAAAGCCTTTGTGAGAGCTCTTAAAAGCTATTTTTTTTTTAATTGACCAAAAAGAAATCCTAACAAATGAGTCTGGTGAACTTGGTAACTCTTGCTATTGGACATTCCAGCTTATCTTTAGAAGCCCCACTGGAGCCTTAAAGGAAGGACAGCAGACCTTTTTGAAAATGGGACAAAGGCTCACTTAGTGATTCGAGGTAATATAACAGAGATGTCCCAGTAATATACACCCTCTGAGTGCCCTGATGCTTTGCTGTGAGTTTCCTTCACCAGACAATGGTGATCCATTTCTCCCTTGTGTTTTCCAAAGTGATTATAACCAATACAGCAGAATCTAACAAAAGTCTCAGAGGATTTCATAGCCTTTCCAACCATCCTTCCCAACAAGAAGGTTTCTGAGTTTCTCTGGGTCCTGTGATTTTGTTGTGTTGATCTAGATTAGTGATCTCCAAAATGAGGCATCCGGCATTGATCCCCTGGGGTGTAGAAGAAAATGTTAGAGTTATATTTAGTTTTATCTAAAAAATAAAGATTAACCTACTACTGATATACAGGTTGGAATTGGTACCCTCACTTAGTCTATATGTCTCAGACCCAGTCATAGAACCCCTGTAGTATCCCCAGTATCTTCAAAAAACAGTGGAAACCTTTTGCTCAAGGAGGCTGATGCCAACTGTCAGGTCACTGAGAGATACTGCGGCAGACATGCTCCTGGCTACATGGGTTTATGGATCATGTTATCTAGATTTAACTCAACTAATCCTCACAAAATGAGTAAGTGGCTTAAAATGACTCTTTCGAGGGAATTGTCCACATCTTTACCATAGAAAACTCACCTAGAAAATGTCCAAACAACCCAAATAGTCACTTGAAGAGAAGCATCATGCAAGGACAAGAGAATATCGAGACCACGGGAGAGCTGACCTTTTTCCCACTCTCCAAGTGAGTTCTTCATCTGTCCGCATCATGGGGTATTTTACTTTATTTTATTTTTATTTATTTAATTTTTTTTTGAGAGAGAGCATGTGCATAAGCGGGGGTGGAGGGAGGGGCAGAGGGAGACAGAGAGAGAGAATCTTAAGCAGGCTGAACACCTAGCACAGAGCCCCACTTGGGGTTCAATCTCACGACCCCAAGATCGTGACCTGAGCCGAAATCAAGAGTCAGACACTTAACCGACTGAGCCACTCAGGTGCTCCAGTCATGGGGTATTTTAAAAATCAGAGATGACATACTGGATTTGAAAAGACATCGGCCAATCTGATAGGAAGTGCTTTACGAAGAGATGCATGTTATGAAAAGAACAATCTGAACGGGGATATTTGGAAACATTTCCATGTTTATGTGATTTTGTTTTTACCTGAAAAAAACTGTGTGTCACCCATAAAAACTCTCATATCAGTACACTTGGGGAGATTATAAAAAATCTATTGAAAATTCATCCAGAGTTTTAGTGGATTTTGAACCTATTTGTTTAAAGTACAAAAATGAGATAAGTTGTGATGATTTAGGAAGAGCCACTGACTGACGTCAAAGAAGACAAAATTTACTAGCAGAATTTAAACAAAAACCTTTGCATAATCAGTGGAGTGGAATGAAAATGAGTATCGAGAGAGGCATTTCTTCCATCTGGGTCTGTGCATCTTGGTGAGGGAACTTTACAGCTGCAATAAGCAATAAAGCCAAGTATTGAAATGAGAGAGAGAGCGAGAGAGAGAGAGAGAGAACTGTATCTATAACCTGAATTAGAATCAGTGTATTGCAAGGACTAAGCCAACATATTCTAAAATAATGAAATATATTCAATCATAACCATTCTCATTAGAAATTATTATTAACAAGTTTTATAGTGAGGGCAAAGTCAATAAATACGTATACTTTAAAATATATAGAGAGGGATTATGAATATGACCTTTTCTCAAACTTTAAAATTTTCGATGTACATTTTGTAATGGATAAAACATATATATCAATAGTATCTAAATATTTTAAAACTTTCCCCCCCCTCTCTCTGGTTATCTGTTTTTGTGCATGGGATAAACAGTCCAAAGTTGGAAGACCACCAATTTAAATAGGAGAGGTTAAATTAATCAACATGATAATAAGTTCAGCCCGACAGCAAGAGGCTGGGACAGGGATCGACGGCGCCGTCGAAGGCGCGGAGTTGCCGGAAGGGCTGGGGCAGACTAGCCTTGTTCTTTGTCAGTTTGTCCATCTGTCGTGCTGTACAGGAGAGATGGTAAAGGGAAGGAAAGCACGTGTGAGGAGGACTGGGGAACGTGTGACCACAGGACACTCGGTGCTTTGCACTTTCCATTTGGATGCCTTTGGAAGAGTTAAGCAAACGTCTGAATGACTTTTGCATGCTTTTAGGATAACTGACTTGTAATTCTGTGGGAGGTCACACTGAGCTGAGACTGTCGTCATGAGACCTGGCTGCCTCTGGGTAATAAAGGCTTCATTGCCCATGTCTTCGCCACAGAAAACTCTGGTGCGAAAAACCCAAAGAGTCAAAGAGTGTAGCTCACCAGACTGATTACAGGAACAAACTTATTCACCTAAAAATTGCCAGCTTAGTGAATATGTATAAATATAGAAACACAAATGTAGAAATAAAAAGTTTTTAATTTGCTTGACATCAAAATCGTTTGGGAAAGAAATAACATCAAAGGTGCATTGGGTCAGATTGTGAGAGTAAAAGGCAAAAACATCCACGCTTAGAATGCAGGCCCTGGAGTTGGCGATTTGGAAATGGGCCAGCAGAAGGGAATCCGTGGCTCCCCTGAAAGCAAATGTGCTATGTAAACAGAAAAGTGTGGGCTGCCTGTTGCCTTGTCCCCTCACTAGGGTCCCCAGAATTGCGCCAGACCTCTTCCAACAACTGGGACCACATGAGTGGAGAGGTTACATCCCCCACCTGGGGAAGTCACCGTGGACCTGTCCATTATCACCCCAGAGACATACAGACGTTTAGAAATGACAAACGTATGCAAGGAGCTCTTCAAGGTAGACAGAAACAGACGCCCAAAGTGGAGCATGTGATAAGGAATCTTAGATGGGGTGTTTTAAGGTGATAGAATTGGGATATCAAGATTCTTAAGTCCTTGGGTGTCTGGGTGGCTCAGTCGGTTAAGCGTCAGCCTTCTGCTCAGGTCATGATCCTGGGGTCCTGGGATCGAGTCCCGCATCGGGCTTCCTGCTCGGTGGGGAGTCTGCTTCTCCCTCTCTCTCTCTGTCAAATAAATAAATAAAATCTTTAAAAAAAAGATTCATAAGTCTTTGGAGAAGTTTTCAAGGAATTAGGAGTAGAGAAAGACCTTACAAACTACATACAAATCTACCTGTGCACATGAGGAATGTATATGAGCAATAGGATAGAAATCAAGATATTAAGACACATTTCAGGGGTGCCTGGATGGCTCAGTCGGTTAAGCATCTGACTCTTGATTTCTGCTCAGGTCATGATCTCAGGGACCTGAGATTGAGCCCTACATCAGGCTCTGCGATGGGCTTAAGATTTTTCCCTCTCCCTCCGCCCCTCCCCTGCTTGTGCTCTATCTCTAAAAAAAAAAAAAAAAAAAAAAAAAAAAAAA
>NW_027397079.1:26886912-26952993 GCF_003265705.2 Callorhinus ursinus
AAAATGATAAAAAAAAAACCCACACGTTTCTAAATGAAAATGTTTTGAAAATAAAATTGCACCTTTAGGTATTTCAGCTTCTGTGGCTCTTTGCAAAACAATTCACAGCACTGGATCCTTTCTTTCCATTGGAATGTTGCCTTCATCAGTTCTGGTCACCACAACAAAGTGCCACAAAGTACGTGGCCTCAACGAAAGAGGTTTGTTTTCTCACGGTTCAGGTGGCTAGAAGTCTGAGATCGAGGTGTGGATAGAGTTGTGTCCTTTTGAGTGCTGGGAGGTATTAAAAAACAAAATTCAACTGAGTAAATTTTAAAGATCTTATTGGCTTGATTCACCAATTCATGAAACAGGCAGCATCTAATCTAGGGGAGAGAAAGGAGCTCTGAGCAGCTCTACAAAAGGAAAGACTTTTATCGGCAGAAGGGAGCAGAATCAAGGAAGTTATACTCGGTCGAAAAGCAAGCTGATTATTGCAAGTTACTTTCCTTTAGGGGATGACACGAGTCTATCAGGCAGATTACCCGGTGAATGCTCATTAAGCAGTTCCTGAATGACTGATTTAAGATTCCATTTCTGGAGAGCCAAAACTTTAATGAAGCTAAGTCTTGGTTTGTTGATGTGGGGTTTAACATAAACACCTCCGTTTGGGGTCCGTTGTCTCGTGTTTAACAGAGGGAAGGATCTGTTTCATGTTTCTCTCCTAGCTTGTGACAGTTACACTGGCCATCTTTGGTGTTCCTGGCAGATGGCATTCTACCTGTGACTTCACATCATCTTCCCTCTCTACATGTCTGTTTCTGTGCCCAAATGTCCCCTTTGTATAAGGGACACCAGTCATATTGGGTTAGGGGCTTATTCCAGGATGACCCTATCTTAACTAGTTACATTTGTAATGGCCTTACGTCCAAATAAAGTCATAGTCTGAGATACTGGAGGTTAGGATTTCAATATATGAATTGGGGACGGAGACAGAGTTCAATCCTTGCCAGCCAAGGGTGTATAAGAAGACTGTGGCTTTGGTCAAGGGCTGGGACTTGCAAGGTTTGCAGTTCTGCCTCACTATCAGGGAATCACATCAGACCTTAATTGCCCCCAGTGCAAGCTCCATCCTGTACTCAAGTGTGATGCGCCATGGGGAGAAACTGACCAGAAATATTTTGAGGCAAGAAGCAGTTATATAATTTACATTCCTGTCCCTGCCCCTAGCCATGCCTTCCCACGGCTGGTTTCTCCTTTCCATATGTCATACCCTTTGCTCTTCTAAAACTCCAGATAAAAGATTTCAGACCAGGCAACATTTCAGAGTATCTGTACCATCTGTGAATTATCTTCCCAAGTGAACAATGAAAGGAAGCACTTTAAAAGTCTGATTTTAATAAGATTTTCATTCTGAACATTCCAAAAGTGGGATTTTTTTTTTTTTTTTAATTCTTGCCCTTTACTTGCTATCATTCTCAATATGAATAAAGAGGTTGTCCTTACCTCAGGGCAGGATGCTTTCCTTCAGAATATAGTGTCTAGAAATATTACACTTAGGCCATCGTAAATCCTTAGTGTGGGTGATAAACAGAAAGTATTCTGTTGCATTTCATGACCTGTGAGAATGAAAATCTTTCACAGCCTCGGGTTATGCTTTTGGTATTCATGTGAATGAGTAGTGGTTTGAATAATGAGGGAGGCCCTGGAAACAGCCAGCAAGTTCCAGGAGCGAGGGAAATGACTCAGCTTCCATATATAATTTCCAGCTAGAAATTACAAGTTGAAATCGTGAAGTGAACTGAAATTTCTGAACTCAAAAAGTCTTCCTGAAATAGTAAACTAATGCCATCTGAACCTAATACAGAGCAAGCAGAATGACAAGCCTCTGGATTAGTGGAAAATACTTTCAAAATATGTTTATGTCTAAAACTTTGAAGGACTCTCTAGAGAGGTAGGGTGAATAAGGGTCACAGAGTGTGACCTTTATCAAGAATAAACTCCATTCTGGATGTGTCTGACCAAAGACTGACTATCTGACAGTCATCACATGGGTAGTAAACAAGAGGACCTTCCAGGCCTCTCCCTACCTTGCAATTCTATTTGTCTCTGAACTCTGGCTGGTGACAACATTCAAAGCCCCAAAGATGGCAGAGTAAAGTTAGTCTGGGCCACAAATCCAAAGCCTTTCCCTTTTCTAGCTCTGCACTGAGGTATTCAGTTCTGGAAGTGAAAGACAAAGGGGGGTGGGGAGTTGGCATTCAAAAAAAAGTATATTGCGTATACTTAATGGGATGAACTGTTTATCACTTCCACAAGAAAAGTAGGGTGGGCCACCCCAGAGACAAACTTTTAGGTCCATCTTCTGCAGGATAAAAGTTCAAGCATATTTCCCAAACATATTTAAGTAGTAGGAATCAGAGAAGCTCCATTTGCTCCGGAATTAGATCGAGTATAAGCACCTGTGTGGTTCCTACAATAAGAGGCAGCTTTTGTCACTGCTCCCAAGATAAGTCAACAGAAGGTCTCTTGTTCAGTGTGCCATTTGAAATCAAGAAGGAAGGTGGCAAGTGTTAGTGATCTCCCTCCCAATGATTGGACTTGTCTATGGATAAGCCAACCCATTTCCAAAAAAAAAAAAAAAGGTAAAATACACATTTATGAAAAATACATAACATAAAATTTACCCATAAAATTTTGACCATTTTTAAGTGTACCATTCAGTGGCATTAAATACCTTCAACATTATTGTGCTCCCAAATCTATTCATCATCCCAAACAGAAGCTCTCCATTTTCTCTTTCATCCAGAAGAAATACATGTGCAAAGTGTCTTACTCTCTCCTCTCGGACTCCAAGCACTGGTTCACTCCTGGGGTGTCCTCTACCAAGAGACAATGTGCGGAGAACAGGTAGCCACAAAACTCTCCTAGGTTGGGTTCCATGACCTGCGTGGGGCCAGGGGCCAGGCTGTTCCACGTTGACAGGGAGAACACACTCAGACCTGCCGCCAGGATTTTTCCAGGAATACTGCCTCCTCCACGTGGCCTGCCCGTTATATGTTGAGATGAACGCTCGATCAATTTTAATGATATCATAAACTAGACAATTAGAAAATGAAATGAACTGGTCTGCTTTCACTCGGAGGGGTTAATGACAATGGACACACGATAAACAAATCGTGTTAAGGCTGAAAAATTACTCCTTCCTCTTGGTCATCTGTCTGGATTGGGCTTTTAGAACTCCCCGGGCCTTATTTCTTTAGGAGGCAGCAGTAAACCTCTGAAATCAGAATACCCAGAGCCTCTGGCTTTTCTCTATGCCCCCAGCTTTTCCATCCCCAAGCGGTGGGAGCAACCCATGCTGCTTCTGCCCCTGGGCTGGGGAAGGGGTTATGGACAGCACAGCTTCTTTGCAGTTCTCCTTCTAGAATTCACAAGCAGCTCTGACAAGATCCCAGTTCTATCTGCATCACTGCCACCTGGAATCTGCTCACCTTCAGGTACTCAAGACCACCTGACATAACGCTTGCATATTTTTTCTTTGGGGGCTCTTCCGCTGTGATGATATCCTAGATCCATTTCTTTCATCGCTGGAGGATAAACTGAGTTGCTGAGGCCTGTGAGTTATAGCCCTCATTGCTGTTGGCGAAACTGAGTCTTGATGCATGAAGTGACTAACTCTAAAATAACCAGTTAGCTAAAACCCTTAGCTAAAAATCTTACCCCTTGGCCAATCTAGAGGTGCTCTCTCTCCCATAGGGAGAGCACCAGAAGACCCAAGCTTGAGACTGACAATGGTGAGAAGAGTAGAGGCAGTAAGCAGGGAGCTTGAAACCATGGAACCAGAAAAGAGATACTCTGAATAATAGAATTTCAGAATTACAAACAAACTTAAGGATTTTTGGGGGGACTAGTGAGCCTCAAACAACTTGTGCTGGTTAAAATGTAGATTCCTCTGCTCTTCCCTAATCTGTTGATTCAGAATTTCTTGAAGGTAGAATCCAGAAATCTTTTTTTTTTTTTTTTTTAACAGCTGAGCAGGTTATTCTGGTGCTGAACGAGGTCTGGGAAACAGTGACCACATTGATCAAACCTCCAGCAGAAGATGTGTCTGAGGGTCCTATGGGACAATCCCCTCTTTGTTCTGAGCTTGCACTCCTGTAAGTGCAGCCTGAGATGGCATTAGCATTTCTCATGACAAATTGTAATGGGGAATCATCATTGAGTTTGGAGTCAGCAAATATTCTCAAGTCCTTTACTCATGAACCACTATCATATTTATTCTAGAATCTCTAAAGGCACAACACAGGGATGAGACTTAAAAACCTGGAAGGATAATGTGAGCCTAGTTAGTTTTTTCTGCCCCCTTTTCTGATGTCTGTCTTTCATTGGGAAAGCCAATGATGTTTCCATCTCATCATGGGTATCCAATTGTAACACAAACAGAAAGTAAGCCTCATTCTGTAGCATGGTTTATATATCAATTCAATCCAACAGATATTTAATGAGCAAATAATTCAGCAAATTATTTAAATGCTAGGTACGTAGTGTATAAATATGCAACTCAAACACAAGATAGAATTGATATTCACCACAAGAGAGACACAAAGTGTTATGAATGCTCAAAGAAGGCAAAGATCACATGTCTGTGAGAATGGGTTGAGGATAGAGAAGGGCCTTTTTAGGAGAGATTCCATTTAAGCTGGAGTCTAAAATACCATCAGCATAGAGGGGCTAAAGAAGGCATTTCATGTATAGAAAAACTTGTAAGCCAAGTAATGAATGTAAGCAGTATGTGTGCTGAGAGTGGGGGTGGTCATAACATAATGAATTGGAAGGTAAAAAAAATGGGTTGAGGCTAGTGCATGGAGGGCCTTCTAGCTAAAGAATTTAGATTTCATTTTCCAGAACTGGGGAGTCCTTAAAGGTCCTGGAGCAGAGGAGTGGCCATGTGGGACAGGCTGAAGCTAGGGGAGGTTGGAGTCAGGTGTTCCTGTTGAGAGGTAAGCCGTAATAAAATATTTACCAAAAATCCAAACAGCTGGAAACAACCTGTATTAGTTTCCCATGGCTGCTTAACAAATTACCACAAATTTCATGGCTTAAAAAGCACAGCATTTATACTCTTGCAGTTCTGGAGGTCAGAAGTCAAAAAGTCTGGGGCACCT
Organism: Callorhinus ursinus; assembly: GCF_003265705.2. NCBI lineage: Eukaryota > Metazoa > Chordata > Mammalia > Carnivora > Otariidae > Callorhinus > Callorhinus ursinus. The sequence continues at coordinate 26,892,060 of NW_027397079.1, forward strand.
GGATGGCTCAGTTGGTTGAGCATCTGACTCTTGATTTCAGCTCAGGTCATGATCTCAAGGTCATGGGATCCAGCCCCACATCAGGCTCCACACTCAGTGCAGAGTCTGCTTGGAATATTCTCTTTCCCTCTGCCTCTCCCCTCCTCCTCTTCTTCCGCCTCCCTCCTCCTCTTCTTCTTCTTCTCTCTCTGAAATAAATAAGTAAATAAAACCTTAAAAAAAAGAAGTCCAAAATCTGTTTCACTGGACCAAAATCAAGGTGATTCTAGGGGACAATTAGTTTCCTTGTCTTATCGAGCTTCTAGAGCTGCATTCCTTGGATTCCTTGGCTCTTGGCCCTTTCTGAAACAAGCTTCTGTTACTTTCGTAATTAAAATAAAGAGGAGAGAAGCCGAGAGGGCTAGAAGTAGGGCAATGAAGATGAAAGGGAGGGACTCCTGTGAGCTGAATTGCAGGGGTCAAATCTCTAAGATGTTCCAACCAGTTAGATATCAGGAGTGATGGTGAATGAAAAAGCACTCCCAGGCTTGCAGCCTCAGTGATGGAGAATGACCAGGTTGCCAACAGACATCTGGGCAGGAGGAGCTAGTTTGGGGAAGGTGAGATTACTTTCAGATATATATGTCCTTCTAGGCAAGCACCTAGTACTTGGCTTTTATGCTATGTGACATGAAACTTCCAGAATTTCCATCTAATCAGTCACCAGGCAGAAATTTTTAGAGAAACAAGACCCTTCAGCAGTTCTGAATTTCCACTTCAAAGGCTCCTCTGTTTCGGCATTCACAGAGTCCTAACCTTGGAGCCTGGCTCTAATGAGATAAGGCAGTGTCTTTGCTCTGGCTGCTCATCGGCCTTGGCAGCACTGAGATAGATCACCTGGAAACTTCTGTTGGAGTTCTACTCAGAGGTGAAGGGATGAAAGAATGGTTGGCAGTAGTCTACTGGGACTAGACCCAGGATTTTTCTTACTGCCAGATGAACAGCTTCTACTCTGTCGCTCTCTAGTCCCAGGCCAGGCTGGAACCTCCTGCTTCACCTCCTGTGGTTTCTCCTGCAGCAACAGTAGTTGAGGAAGCAAGTGATTGGTAGGGTTCAGAATATGTGCCCCTAAAATGTGCCACTTTGACAAGTGGACTATTCTGAGCTGAAGGCAAATCAAGATCCAACAGATTCAAGAAAACCTTGTACCTCTCCTTCAACTCCCTAAACGAATTTAAATAGAGTCCCAGTCCAGGAAGAGAACTATCACCAGAGATAACTACAAAGAATATGGACTAGGTGTGGTAAGCCTGGGGGAAGCTTGGCAGGGTCTGGAGGTCAAATTCCTCTGTGTCTCATTGTCTTTGGGTGGCATGGCAAATATTTATTTACCAAACATGTGCTCTTCCCATTTTCCTGTGAATTGTCTTCCTCTTCTTTGAAGTCCTGGACCCCTACCCACTTCTCCTTAGCTCAGAATGGCATGTAAGCATCAATTGCCTGACTGCCTGTGGGTCTCATTTTCTTAGGGGACCCCTATACATATGTAATTAAATTTGTTTTTCTCCTGCTAATCTGTCCTATGTTAATTTGATTATCAGACCAGCCAAAGAACCAAGCAGAGCAGAGAATTTTTTCCTCCCCTATAGAGTCAAAACAGGCTTTTGGAGAGAGGCCCAGGAGGTAAGTGAGAGCAGAGGACAGGGGGCCTGTATATGCAGAGTGCCCATTTCTGATCTCAGTGGAAAATATTTTTGCAAAAAAAAAGTCTTAGACTGAAAAGCAAGAGACCAGATCCTTCCATAGTTATTAGCTCTGCACAAGTAACTTGTGAAAGGCCTTTCCTTCTCTGGACCTCCATTGGACTGGATCCTCCACACTCCCTCTAAGTCTAGTATTCTGGCTGAGGAGAGGAGTTCCTCTGGAGATTAAAAGATAAACATTTATGGTGTCTTCTCAAAGTGTACTTTGGTTTGCAGGTATATAGTAGACTAAAGAATGGCCTCTAACTATCCCTGGAACCTATAGAAAAGGGCTCTTTGCACATGTAATTAAGGATCTTGAGATGGGTGAGGGAGATTACCATGGATTAGCGGGGGATCCTAAATGCTGTCCTAAATGTCTTTCTTTACGAGAGAGACACAGAGAGAAATTCCATGCACACATGCACACACACACACACACACACACACACACACAGGAGAAGGTGGTGTGAAGATGAAGTAGGGAGGAATTCACACACATGTTGGCCCTGAGATTGGAGTAATGTGTCCATAGGAATGCCAAGGAATGCTGCTAGAAGCTGGAAGAGACAAAGAACAGTGGTTTTTGTTTTTTCAGCCAGTGATACTGATTTTCGACTTCTGACCTCCAGAACCGTGAAAGGACAGATGTCTGGTGTTTTAAACCTCCACTTTTGTGGTGATTTGTTAGAGGGGCCACAGGAAACCAATCTAAGGTCAAGGCCACCTTGGGCCTGTGCATTCTAGAGAAGCACTCACTATGACCTTGGTAGGTCCTCTTGACTCACCCTGCACGTTGCCAGGCTAGCCGTGGGTGGGACTCTTCTAATGAAAAATTTCTCCTCCTGCCCACCATCATAAAAAAAGCAATGAGAAAAGAGTCAAAAGACCAGCATGGTTTCACGCAAGTCACTCCATTTATCTGAACAATGGTTTCCCCAATCAGATGAGAGAAGGAAGCAAATTTCATTTCTCTTTGTCCCTAGGTGGCTAGAATAGTGCTAGGCACATCCATGGCACACACTCAGTGTTTGTTGAATGAGTAACATGGTAATAATTCTTTTCTTCCCTGCTCACTTCACAGGGTTGTTTATTGAGGGGCCTATGGTAGAAATGTAAAAGTATTTTGAAAGTTGCAATGTGGTAAACAAAAGTTAGGTATTATTAACTGAGAGACGGATGTCTCTCTGAATGACATTACTTGGAATGACCAAGTTACAGTCAGGACCAGGCTGGCCAGAAGCCACATTTCCTACACATGTCCAGAGGGAAAAAAGTTCCTTGGGGGGTGGTGGGCACTAGGTAGAATTGGAACCTGGAGGCTGTTTCTGTGAAGGCAAGGAGAACATCTTTTTAATGAGCTGAGCAGCAGTGCAGTCTGCATTTGAATCTGCCAAATTGCTCTAATCCCTGTAGATGCTGGGGATGGGAAGATGAAAATCTAAGGAACTGTGTTGATAGGGCAGGCCAAGTTTGGGAGGATGTGGGTACATGCACTACAGTAAAAAATAGATCTGGTCCCTGTCTCAGGTTCCTAGCACAGAGCTTTAAAAATCTTTGGAATTTTTTGAGTGATAGGAGTGCATTGTGTTACTCATAATGAGCTCCTTTTGCACATACCTGAGTTTATGCTAATGGGGTGATGGGGTGGGGGTGGGGGCTTAAACAGTTGCAAGAAGGGGCTGACCATACCAGAAAGACCAAGCGTGTAATTAGAGGGTTGGAAAATTCAGCCCTACCCCCAATCACCAGGGAGAGGAGAGGGACTGGAGATTGAGTTCAAGCACATGGTCAATGATTTCATCAATCGTGCCTGTGTCATGAAACCCAGTAAAAATTGCACATCAAAGCTAATATAAGTCTGCCTGCTTAGTGAACATATTGCTGTACTGGGAGGGAGGTGCACCCTGACTCCACAGTACCAGAAGCTCCTGCTCTAGGGGTGCTTTCAGACCTCACCCTGTGTATCTCTTCCACGGGCCATTCATTTGTATCCTTTATGAGGAAACAGTGATTGGAAGTATAGCACTTTCCTGGCTTCTGTGAGTTGTTCTAGTGAATTAACAATCCAGAAAGCATTATGGGAAGCTCCATATTTGTAGCCCAGCCAGACAGAAGTGTGGGTAGCTTGAGGACCCCACCTGTGACTGGCATCTGAGGTAAGGGTAGCTTGCTGGAGACCTTTCCTTGTGTGTGTGTGTGTGTGTGTGTGTGTGTGTGTGTGTGTGTGAATTTATTTTTATTTTTATTCCATATAGTTAACATACAGTGTTATATTAGTTTCAGGTATACAATATAGTGATTCAACAATGCTATACATTACTCAGTGCTCATCATGATAAGTGTGCTCTGAATCCCCTTCACCTATTTCACCCAACCCCCACCCACCTCCCCTCTGGTAACCACCAGTTTGTTCTCTATAGTTAAGAGTCTGTTTCTTAGTTTGTCTCTCTCTCTCTCTCTCTCTTTTTTTTCTTTGCTCATTTGTTTTGTTTCTTAAATCCTACATATGAGTGAAATCATATGGTATTTGTCTTTCTCTGACTGACCTATTTCACCTAGCATTATACTCTCTAGATCCATCCATGTTGTAAATGACAAGATTTCATTCATTTTTATGGCTGAGTAATATTCCACCGTGTATGTATGCCATATCTTCTCTATCCATTCATCTATCAATGGACACTTGGGTTGCTTCCATAATTTGGCTATTGTAAATAATGTAGCAATAAACATAGGAGTGCATATATCTTTTTGGGTTTATTTTCTCATATTCTTTTGGTAAATACCCATTAGTGGAATTACTGGATTATATGGTGGTTCTATTTTTAATTTTTTGAAGAACCTCCATACTGGTTCCCATAGTGGTTTGCCAGTTTGCATTCCCACTGCATTCCCAATGTTAAGGAGGGTTCTTTGTTCCACATCCTTGCCAACACTTGTTGTTTCTTGTGTTGTTGAGTCTAGCCATCCTGACAGGTGTGAGGTGTTAGCTTATTTATGGCTTTGATTTGCATTTCTCTAATGATGAGTGATGTTGAGTGTCTTTTCATGTGTCTGTTGGTCATTTGTATGTATTCTTTAGAGAAATGTCTGTTCATGTCTTCTGCTCATTTTTTATTAGATTACTCAATTTTTTTGGTGTTGAGTGGTATAAGTTCTTATATATATTCCGGATACTAACCCTTTATTGGATATGTCATTTGCAAATATCTTCTCCCATCAATAGGTTGCCTTTTAGTTTTATTGATGGTCTCCTTTGATGGGCAGAAGCTTTTTATTTTGAGATAGTCCCAATAATTCATATTTGCTTTTGTTTCCCTTGCCTTGGAAGACCTATCTAGAAAAATGTTGCTACAGCCAATGTCAGAGAAATTGCTGCCTATCCTCTCTTCTAGGATTTTTATGGTTTCGGGTCTCACGTGTAGGCCCTTAATCCATTTTGCGTTTATTTTTGTGTATGGTGTAAGAAAGTGGTTCTGTTTCATTCTTCTGCATGTAACTGTCCAGTTTTCCCAACACCATTTGTTGAAGAGACTCTTTTTCCCATCGCATATTCTTGCCTCCTTTGTCAAAGATTAATTGACTATATAATCATAGGTTTATTTCTGGGCTCTCTGTTGTATTCCATTGATGTATGTGTCTGTCTTTATGACAGTACCATACTGTTTTGATTACTACAGCTTTGTAGTATATCTTGAAATCTGGGATTGTGATAAAACCAGTTTTGTTCTTTTTCAAGATTTCTTTGGTTATTTGGGTTTTTTGTGGTTTCCTACAAATTTTTAGATTGTTTGTTCTAGCTCTGTGAAAAATGCTGATGGTATTTTGATAGGAATTGCATTAAATGTGCAGATTGCTTTGGGTAGTATAGACATTTTAACAATATTTGTTCTTCTAATTCATGAGCATGGAATATCTTTCCATTTGTGTCCTATTCAATTTCTTTCATTAGTATTTCATACAGTTTTCAGAGTACAGGTCTTTCACCTCTTTGGTTAAGTTTAAACTCCAGGGTGTTTATTTTTGGTGCGATTGTAAATGGGATTTTTTTCTTAATTTCTCCTGCTTTTTCATTGTTAGTGTATAGAGAGGCAATGGATGTGTATATTGATTTTATATCCTGTGACCTTACTGTATTCATTTATCAGTTCTAGTAGTTTTTTGATGGAGCCTTTAGGGTTTTATAAATATAGTATCATGTCATTTGCAAATAGTGAAAGTTTGACTTCTTCCTTACCAATTTGGAGGCCTTTGATTTCTTTTTGTTGTCTAATTGCTGTGGCTAGGACTTCCAGTATTATGTAGAATAAAAGTGGTGAGAGTGGACATCCTTTTCTTGTTCCTGATCTCTCAGGGAAAGGCTCTCAGTTTTCCACATTGAATATGATGTTACTGTGGATTTTTCATAAATGGCCTTTATTATGTTGACATATGTTCCCTCTAAACCTTTTTGTGGAGGGTTTTTATAATGAATGGATGTTGTATTTTGTCAAATGCTTTTTCTGCATCTATTAAAATGAACATATGGATTTTATCCTTTCTCTTATTGATGTGATTTATCAAATCACATTGATTTATGAATATTGAACCACCTTTTCAACCTGGGAAGAAATCCCACTTGATCGTGGTGAATGATTTTTTTTAAAGTGTTGTTGGATTCAGTTTACTAATATTTTGTTGAGGATTCTTGCATCTATGTTCATCAGAGATATTGGCCTGTAGTTCTCTCTTTTTTTTTGTAGTGTCTTTATCTGGTTTTGGTATGAGGGTGATACTGGCCTCATAGAATGAATTGGAAGTTTCCCTCCTTCAGTTTTTTGGAATAGTTTGTGAAGAATATGTATTAACTCTTCTTTAAATGTTTGGTAGAATTCACCTGTGAAGACTCTAGTCCTGGACTTTGGTTTGTTGGGAGTTTTTTGATTACTTATTCAATCAGTCTGTTCAAATTTTCTATTTCTTCCTGATTCAGTTTTGGGAGGTTATATGTTTCTAGGAATTTATCCATTTTTTTCTAGTTGTCCAGTTTGTTGCATATAATTTTTCATAATATTCTCTTACAATCCTTTGTATTTCTGTGATGTCAGTTGTTATTTCTCTTTCATTTCTGTTTTTATTTGAGTCTTCTCTCTCTTTCTCTCTCTGTCTCTTTTTAAAATATTTATTTAAGAGAGAGAATGCATGAGCAGAGGGAGGAGCAGAGAGAGAGGGACAAGCACACTCCCCGCTGAGTGTGGAGCCCGACATAGGTCTCCATCCCACAACCTAGAGATCATGACCTGAGCCGAAACCAAGAGTCGGTCACTCAACTGACTGAGCCACCCATAAACCCCCCCTCTTTTGATGAGTCTAGTTAAAGGTTTATCAATTTTGTTGATCTTTTAAAAGAACTGGGGACCTTGTCTTTTAACTGGTGAGACCTGATGCTAATTCCAGGTAGTTGGTATCACAATTCAATTGGGTGGGGGGACACACAGTTGGTGTCAGAGAATCAGTGTCAGAACTTAGTTCAGTAGCCACTTCCTTGGGCTACTCCGTGTGAAAGTCAGTGGCCAAAGAAATAGCCATTGCCTCTGTCTGGCCAGGCAGAAAGGAATATGGCAGTGCAGCCACGCACGGGGACTTCAGCCCTGCAGGATCGACTACTGCTTCTGCCACTCACCTAGAGCAACACCTCAACCTCCCTGGGACCCTCACCTACAACCTGAGACAACTTGGCTACACTTCAGAAACACCTGAGAAGATTTAAAAATGCAGTCTCCCAGCCCTACTCTTCAGAATCAGAATCTGATGAGTGGGAGTAGGGGATCAATGTTTGTTAAACACTGGGGATCAGTGTTTGTTAAAAGCTCCCCCAAGTGATCCTTTTGCAATGAGGGAGGAAGGAAGGAAGGAAGGAAGGAAGGAAGGAAGGAAGGAAGGAAGGAAAGAAGGAAGGAGGGAGGAAGGAAGGAAGGAAGGAAGGAAGGAAGGAAGGAAGGAAAGAAGGAAGGAGGGAGGAAGGGAGAATGGAGGGAAGGAAGGAAGGACAAATGGCCTGGACTCATAGCAAATCTACTGAATTAGACTTTTCAGGAGAGGTATCTGGGAATTAGTATTTTTAACACGTGCTCCATGTGATTCTTAGCGAATCACAGGAGGTTTGGGTGTAAGACCTAGGCTAGGGGTCCTGAGAGTGTGATCCCAGGATCAGATAACCTGCATCATTCCTGACTTTGGCATACTCCGTTTGAAAACCTTTGACCTAGAGTGTCTCTAAGGTCCAGCCGATACTAATAATCTCAAAATTATTGCAAAAAAATGTTGCATGGGCAATTGTATTCCAGATTTCCTATGGACTCAATACAAAATAAGACCTTAAGGTCAATCCTGAGAACTTATTCTCATGGAGACTGACTGGGCACACTGTCTCCAAAGGTCAGGATGGGGTCCCTTTCCACTCCTAATTGCAAAAGAAGCAGTTTTCCAGAGTCCACTCTCTTCTTGGGCAGACGATGCTTGGGCACTGTTTTCTCCTCTAGACAGGTAAGAATATTTGCAGGCTTATCTGATTTGAGTCTTGAATGCTCTTTAAAGCCAATAGACTCATGTTGTTGAGTGGAATAGAGCATCAAATCTAATCCTATCTTAAAAATCAAGAAGTGCTGGGACCCAGAGCTAGTCAGTAACCTTTCCAGTCACCGTTTGTGAAAAAGCTGGACTCAGACCTTCAGACTCATTTCACTGCCCCACGCTGCTTCAGCTTGCAAGTAACAGGTATCTGGATTTCTAAACCCCAAGACTGCAACCTCAGTACAGCTTCCAAGGCCATTCACACACATTCAGGGTCTCCAGGAACAGGGTGGGTTTGGGTTCCTATTGGCACAGTGGAAGTAAACAAGGGGAACAAGGAGAAAACTTTTTTTTCAGGCAGAGTGACATGCTACATTAAAGAAGGCTCCTGCTGCAGAGGTGCCCCTCGTATATACTGGGTATTTCTTTTCCTCAAAAACAACTCTGTAAAATGGGCACAGTGATCCCAATTTTACCAGTGAAGATATGATGCACAAAGATGCCAAGAACATAATCAAGTCCAAATGGTGGACAAAGTAGAGGGAGGATTAAAATCCTCAACTCTGAATCCTGTGCTCTTTCCATGAAGCCATGCTGCTTGCTGGGGAGTTGCTTGTGAACGGGTGGTGTGATTTCTTTCCGCCTCTGAATCAGTGAATCCTAACCTCGACTGCTGGTTAAAAGGGGGAGAAGCTGTAAAACATGCTAATAGCTCCTGCCCTCCCTCCCACTCCCAGGAAGTCAGAACCTCCGGGGATGGAACCAGGATGCCAGTAATTTTTTCAAGCAGGTAATGCTAATGTGCAGACAGGGATGAAAACCGCTTTTCTAAATGTTTCATTTGCTTCAAAATAATTTCGCTAACAAGGAATAGATACTGTTCTTTCAGCAAGTGGTAGTATTCCATTAATTAAATTACTAAAACCTATGATTGGACATATGTAGAAGTGACAGAAGGAGAAGAAAGGATGGAAAAAAGAAGAGTGCAGTTTCTGTTGGACACGCCCGTAAGACAACAGGTTGCTGTGGACAGACATAGCAGCTATCTTGGGGAAACACGCCAAGATGGGGGAAGCCCAGTGGGTTATTGGGGTGTTTGAAAATGTATATATGTTTAAAAGTAATTAAAGCGAATTAAAAGTTAATTATTCTGAACATTATTTTACCAAGAGAAAGTTCTCTTTAAATTTAACAAGCATTTTGTATTATGTTCCCAGGATAAATGTAGAAAACAATAATGTCATGGCAAGTCCTCGGGGCTTATCCAAAGACTTTTTAATTAACAGCACATTCATTAAGGTTAAAAATAGACCGTTAAGAGAGGTCTTTCTTTAAGGAAATCTATACCTCCCACTCTTTAATTAAGGCTTCCTGGAATGAGACATGGTCCCAGAAATTCTAGTCCCTTTGGCCTGATTCTCTAAAAGCTTATTTCCAAAGGGACCCAGAGGAACCAATTCTGTTTTTGAGGACGAAGGTGGGCAGTGATGAGCGACAGAAAGCCTCCACCTCACAGAATCAAAGGCTCCCTCACGTCCTTCATTTGGACAACACATTGAGGGGATGGCAAAACCCAGTGGCTAACTGCATCCCCAGAAGATTGCCATCTACTTTTATTTATGTTATTATTTATTTTTTTAAAGACTTTATTTATTTTTGTGTGTGTGAGAGAGAGAGCATGAGCAAGAGGAACGGCAGAGGGAGAAGCAGGCTCTCCGCTGAGCAAGGAGCCCAATGTGGGACTCGATCCCAGGGTCCCTAAGGCAGACGCTTAACCTACTGAGTCATCCAGGTGCCCAGAAGATTGCCATCTAACCAAAAAAATGGTTGTTGATACACATATTTACAGTTTATTTCTCCCTGAAATTTTTTGTGCCTTGTTTACTTCAACATTTATTTAGTATTGAAATTATAGGGGACCCCTGGGTGGCTCAGTTGGTTAAGTATTGAAATTATAGTAATAGGATTTTTTTATGGCTGGAGTAATTTTTTTTCAGTAAAAACCTCTGGTTTCTAGAAACCTCCCCCCCTTCAGATCAAATGAAAAAGGTCAAAATTCTGTAATTCAGAGAGAAACGAGTTAAAAAAGATCTTTGAGATAGACATAAGCTACGAGAATTTCTCAGCCTGGAGGGATCTGGCTTCAAAGTAACCCATTAATTGTCGCAATGTATACAAAGATTGCTGTGTGGAAGATGGTAACCAGCTATCTTGCACATTCACTGGGAAAAGAACAAAGGAAGCCTAGTTAAATTGCTACAGGAGAGATTTAGAGGAATCGATAGAGGGAGGACTTTCACTACTGAAACAGGTAAAAGAGCAAGAGCCCTCTTCTCTAAAGCTTTAAAAAAAAAATACTTCCTTGTATTGACTGACATTAGTTATTCTTGAGGGTAGGAGAATTAGTCAAGACCTTTTCACCGTACAGCGACAGAAACGCAACAACTAGCTCTTGTATAAAAGACCAAATCACTGGCTCACATAAGTGAAAGTCCAAAGGGTAGACTGCAGGCATGGCTGGATTCAAGCGTTGGAACAATAAGAGTCCAGCTGGGTCTGTTTCGGGTGAGAGCACTCTTCCTAGCTTGCAGATGGCTGCCTGCTCATGCTGCATGCTCACGTGGCCTTTCCTCGGTGTATGTGCGGGAAGAAAGAGAGAGGTCCCTCTTCCTCTTCCTATGAGCACACTAGTCCCATCGGACTAGGACCCAACTCAGATGACCTCACTTAACCTTAATTACCTCCTAAAAGCCTCATCTTCAAAAATGCAATCACACTGGGTATAAATCTGGGCTTCAGGGTATAAATCTGGGAGGACACCATTCAGTTCACACCGAGTTACCAAGATTTTCAGCCCACTTCCAGATATTCCTGGTTATCCAAATAGCCTCATTAAAAAGCCAAGAATGCTACACTGTGAGACAATGGCACCACTCACAAGCATGTATCCAACAGAAATGCGCCCATCTATTCACCAAACAATATGTGACAGAATGTTCATAGCCCCAAACAGAAAACAACGCAAATATCCATTTACTGCAGAATGGATAAACAAATGCTAGTGTATTCATACAGCAGACAAAGTGCACTTCTCTGCTGTATGGGGTGCATGGGGCAACGTGGGGCGCCTGGCTGTCTCAGCCGGTAGAGCGTGCGACTCGATCTTGGGGTTGTGGGTTCGAGCCTCATGTTGGCTGTAGAGATTACCTAAAAGAAGAAAAATCTTAACAAAACAAAAAATGAACGATGCGGATAACTACTACAAACCTAGTGGAAGAAAACAAGACTCAGAAAAGTATATGTTCTATGATTCTATTAATGTCAAACTCAATATTAGGCAAAACTATGGTCTACAAGTCCGGATAGTGGTTACCCTTGAGAGGAAGGGGTAAGGACTGGAAGAGATCATGAAGGAGAGGGCTGTGGGTTTCCAGCCGTGTTCTGATGATCCATTTCTTGGTCTGGACGCTGGTTACATGGGTGTGCTCATGTTGTGAAAACTCACTGAGCTCTGGACGTATGGTCTACACATACTTTTCTGTATGTATGTTAGACTTCAGTAAAATTTGCAAACCTCAAGATCTGAGATCACATCCTGGCACATCCAATTTTCCTGGTCCTCCGCAGGTGCCCACGGTCTGCTACGTCCTGGGTGCTTTTTTGCAGGACCAGGGCAAGAGGTCTGGAGGGGAGGAGAAGAGAACAGCTGGGTGAGCCTGGTGGGCTCAGTCGGAAGAGCATGTGTCTTGATCTTGAGGTTGTGAGTTAGAGCCCCATGTTATGGGTAGACATTACAAAAATAAATAAATAAATAAACTTAAAAGAGAAAGGAGAATAGCTATAAAAGCCACAGGAGAGGGAGAAGCACCCAGAGTGAGCTGGGCACAGAATGAAGGCACAGTGGGTGAGTTGGCAGAAGCACAAGTGAGGGGAGCTTTGGCCACAGGGGCAGAAATGAAACAACATAGTGAAAGAACGTCTGGTTTTTGCAAAGGTGGGGAATATGGGCAGAGTCAAAAAGGAAAAAAATTACTTTGACAGAATAAATTTAGTATCTTAACTGTGCATAGTGTGAGTGTGGTAGGGAGAAACCAGGTTTACTGAGAGTAGAGGCAAAGCAAGTACAGGCTGGCCCCGTGCTCATTTGCATTTGAATCCTTGGCACATTTGCTGTGAATCCCCCCCTCATCCAGCAGACAACAGTGAGATTTTTGCTGCCACCACTGGGACTGTTCACAATCATAACAACTTTTAAAACTGAGGGAAGAGAATATTTACTCGAGGTGGTCAGACAACAGTTCTTTTTGGCTGAACGGACAGGACTCTGCCTGCCAGCCTGACTCAGAACATTTTTAGATTTCAATCTGTAGATCTTGTTGCTGTTTTTATACACAAAGGACCAGAGAAGTATTTTATACGCTTCACAAAAATGAAGCTAGGGAGAGGGGTGGGCATGGTGGGGTGTGGGATCCTGCCTCTAAAGGATTTTTTAGGGAAAAGGCAATGTGAGGACAGCCCTCCCCCTCGCCGCCCCCGCCAAGGAAAACTGAGATCTTAGCACCATCACCACCATCATCAGCATTTCACGATCAACTACTAGCCACCGGATGCTGTTTTATGAGTTTTGCACACATCACATGCAATCTCACAGCTGCTGTTATTTCCATGATATTGACAAGGAAGCTGATGCTCAGAGATGCTATGTAACTTACCCAAAGACACACAGCCAAGCAATGATGGGCGGGATTTCTCAGGACTATTGCCTCCAGCAATTTTGAGCGCAATTTTGAAGAGGTTGGTGAGACCAGAGCAAGTCTACAGTCAGAAAAACCCAGGAGGAAAGGAAAGATCTCTTAAGGCAAAAAAGCAGGAATAGGAGAGAGGTTTAAAATATTCTACTCTGCTATCATTGCCTGTGAAGGAGGTTGGGAAAGACTATGGGGGAAGGAAAGTCAGTGTTTTTTGCTGAATAGCCTCTTAGATGGGTTATAACTAACAGGGAGGGGAGACATGGGCCTAAGGGGGCATTCCTGGAGCCCAAATGGCACGTGCTGGGCAGTTTCCTGAGACCAAACCAGAGGGCTCCAGTTGGGCCCGTGAGAAGTAAACTGTGCAGGAACATGCCAGTGACTAGCAGACAGGTCTGTGAGGTGTCACTCTGCTTGAGACATTCACCAATCATGGATGCTGTAGACGCGAAGCCACAGACACCTGACTTGGGAGAAGGTGAAGGATTTGGCGGAATCCTTCTGCATGCTCTGGATCCTTAGAGAGATGAAAGGGTCCCAGAGAGGGAGGGGGAAATAACCCAAGAGAAGACACAAACAGAAATGACTCCGAGGAGGCAAAGCTATGGTCCAGTACTGTGAGCTGGGAAAGAGCAGGATGAGATGCTGGCAGGGACGAAGGAGAAGATGCCGCCCCAGTGGACTCCACAGGCAGAGAGAGGCACATACCCAAGGCTGCGGAAGGCTGAGGGCCCCTCACCCCCAAAGGCCCCTTTCCAAGAGCCTACACAGTGCACTGACAAGGTATTCATATGATCGCATGATTGGTAATACTAGGGGGGACATGTGTTTTAACTGAAATTAATTAAGGTTGATGATTCTCTTTATTCCATTGCTCTACTTGCCCATATGTCAGGTGGCCCTGAAATGTCCAAAGTCCTTCTGGGGGATCTGGCTAAGGGGACATATTAATATGGATTTCAGTCATTTCCATGAATAGTCAGTCATTCCATGTCGGGATGGTTTCTAGAACATACCTATCACACGGGTGCTGCACTAACATGCAAGGCTAGGGTCACACCAAGATATGAACGAGCTCTCCAGTGATGGGCAGGAAAGGATCTGGATCGTGGGGAAGAAATAACCTTTAAAATGTGTGGAGCCAGAGCTAGGCTAGGAAAATTCTAATCATCAGATGAATAGAACCAGAGGATTTGGTTCTCATCAAAGCCTAATCAAAGCAGTAGCTCTCTTTGTCAGGAATATTCTCAGTAATGCCACGTATACAACTATATGCCTATATATATAAACATACAAACTATAAACTCACCTTACATTTTTCTTTCTTTTTTTTTTTTTTAAGATTTTATTTATTTATTCAACGGAGAGAGACACAGCAAGAGAGGGAGCACAAGCAGGGGGAGCGGGAGAGGGAGAAGCAGGCTTCCCGAGAAGCACAGAGCCCGATGCAGGGCTCGATCCCAGGACCCTGGGACCATGACCTGAGCCGAAGGCAGATGCTTAACGACTGAGCCACCCAGGTGCCCCTTTTTATTTCTTTGTTGATGGGAATTGAACAAAATAGAATTTATCAGAAATCTTATGTCCGAAGGACCCAAACCTGAAGCTGTACTATGTGGGTGGAGTTGGTATCTTTTAGCCATCCAACTCTCATAAATAAGAAACAAATTCTGATGACCTGTGGTACGGGGAAGACTAAACTATCTCGTTATTCTCTCTATAGAAAAATCATTGCAAAACTGTTGTCATATAAAGTGATCAAAGAGTAGACAGCCAGAAAAATCAGGAGGAATGTATTATAAGAGGGTTTATTTATTATTTTATTATTTAATCGTTTATATAATTATATAATTATATATACAATTATATAATTAATTATATAATTAATAAAATCGTTTTAAATAATAAAAATATTGTTATTTTTTATGACTTTTGTGATGCTTATGGTATCAGTTGGCTTTTTAAAATTTATGACTGATTGTGCTTTCTATTCACATTCTAAAGACATATTCTTGTTTGTGTTTTCATTTTGAATTTGTATTTTTATATTCCTTTTCGTAAAGAAGTCCCATGAAGAATTAGATAAGCTT
Organism: Callorhinus ursinus; assembly: GCF_003265705.2. NCBI lineage: Eukaryota > Metazoa > Chordata > Mammalia > Carnivora > Otariidae > Callorhinus > Callorhinus ursinus. Next base: position 26,907,174 of record NW_027397079.1, read on the forward strand.
CAAGCTCCCCATCACCTGGCCCCATTCCTGAGTGAGGAGGTGGGTTCAGAAGAAGTATTAGCAGTAGGTTTCCCATGAAACCATGAAAAGGACTCACAGGGCCAGTTTTATCAACCAGGGAGGAGAGAGTTCTGTGGCTGGTGGCTGACTCCCTACCAGGGAGGGGAGAGGGGGCTAGTCAGTGGGTGTGCTCAAGCAGAGAGTATGGCCCTGGACAGCTGAAGCTATCAAAGCATCTGATAAGACCTCTCCAGGCTTGGAATATTTCTGAAAATGGGTAAGGTTTTCTGTTTGAAGCAGAGGAGCTGGCCCAGAATTTTCTAAATCAATCCAAGTCTGGCTTCCCAAGAAGGGAAGTGACACTTGAGAAAACTCAAAGAAGACAAGGATGGTCTATAAAACTATCTCCCAAAATTCTGGAGAAAGGGTAGGTCCAGTCCAGTGATGCACTGGGCCTTTCAATGGCCCTAAGGAACTTTTGTTCTCAGAGCCTTGAGATTTGTTTCTTCCAAATTTTATCGCAGGCGAGCATGCGGTAACATCCATAATAGGGCACTGCAAACCATTACACCTTGGCTTCCCTGAGAATTGGTGCTCAGGAACAAATTCAAATTAATTATCTGGCTACATGATGGCAGGATTAACCTTTAAAGTGGATGCAATGACCATGATTTACATAATCTATTTAATCATTTTTCAATAGAGTTAGTATTTAGAAGGCAAGTGGGGAGAAATAAATTACATCTTATAGCTTCCCGCGAACACCAGGCTCAGCTCACAAAAGAATAAAATTAACATTATCTAAGGTATAGAACATATCAGGTGCCTGAAGCAATAAATTAGATTACAGGGATAATTAACAACCCTTCCAGAGTCTTCTTGTAATATGAAATCATTCAGAAAGTAAATAAACAGTGACACACACACAAGGAGCAGATTTCATCCATCACTTTGCTCTAGGGATCCAAGCAGAGATCCCCTGATCTGATAAGTCCTAATGAGATATTTGACAGGTATGTGGAATAAACGTTGAGACCATTTGTTTAAGGATCTACCAGGGCTATATCTAGACCACAAGGAACAGGCTAAAAATAAGCCAAATAAAATTAAGCTTGAATCTGGGCACATTTTTTATCTGATCGTTTTCTTCATAGGTTCCATTGTGGGCAGGACACGTGTCTTTTATTCTGCTTTCTGAAGAGACAAAGGCTAACCACCAAACAGCTGAATGGTGTGTTCTCTAGCCCCAAGGAACTTGGTGCCTCAGAGCTGTTATTCAAAGAATCCGAAAGAGTTCTCGGGCAGTGTGTTTAGGGGGAGATGGCTTTTTGGAAGAGAACTTTCTGAATCTAACAATTCTGCAAATTTATTTATTTTTTCTAAGATTTTATTTAGTTATTTGAGAGAGAGAGAGACAGAGATAGCAAGAGAGGGCATGAGCAGGGAGGAGAGGGAGAAGCAGACTCCCCACTAAGCAGGGAGCCTGACACGGGGCTCAATCCCAGGATCCCGGGATCACGACCTGAGCCGAAGGCAGACACTTAACCACTGACCCATCCAGGCGCCCCCAATTCTGCAAATTTAGATTGCCCCAAGAGAATGAGACCAGAAGAGGAGGGCTGGAAAACAGAAACTATGTCATTTTTAAAGCAGCTTATATAAACATTTAATTTTTAATTAACATCAAAGTACTCAGTGTGAATTTCTCAAACACAAAGAAAAGAGAGAGTTCCAGAAGGATACAAGAGTATCCTATACCTGTATCCTCCTATCCAGGAGGTAGAGTGATGTATAGAATGGAGGGACGGGGGTCTGGGAGACCAGAGAGCTGGGTTCCAACACTGACTGCCACTAACGAAAGGACTCTGAGTGAACTTGCATTTCTCCTCTGGGTGTCCAGGATCCTCACCTGAAAACTAAGGACCGCATGGTGCCCAGCTCACAGCACAGTGGCTGAGTATGGTGTAGACTCCGTCAAGCCTATGTTTGCATCTCTGCCCTACCAGCTACATGACTCTGAGCAAGACATTTACATCTTTATCTCCAACATCCTCCCCTGTAAAATGGAGAGATGAGTAGAACCTACCTCATAGGATTATTGGAACGTTCAAATCAATGTATAAATCACTTAGCGCATTGTGCCTGGCACACAGTAAGGGTTTGGTATAAATTGGCTCTTATTAATAAGAGCCTTCGGCTCCAAGACCTCTGCAGCTCTATCATTCTATAGTTCTAGTTTTACAACATATAGCTAGAAAGCCCACAGCTGAGCAATATTACAACTGATGAGTTTGTAAGCCATGTCAACTCATGAGAGCATACATACAGCATAATATTAGGTAGAAGGAAGTTGGAAATAGTCATCCTTAGTGCACCTGTGCTAGGTAAAAAGAGAGGGTATATCAGTAAGCAATGGAAGGAAATCCTCATCGAAACGGTTGAAGTGTTATATTATCCTATTCTCTCAAGTTGTTTCACTGTTCCATACAGACTTAATAAGAAGTGAAACGTTGTGAAAAGTGGTTTTGCTTCTCCTGTTTTTCTATGAAATTGTCCCAGAGAAGTAGAGGTCGCCATTTAAGGTTACAGTTGGTGCTCGAGGGCCCTGGGAAAACCATCCTGCCAAAGTGATGGATCTAGTTGTTTGTGGCTCGTCGGTAGCTCCTTACAAAAAGCTTTTCAAAAGAGAAAGATGGTCCAATCTCTTCTAGTGAAGCTTGCTGAACATCTCTCCTCCGAAAATGTCCTTAATGGCTTTTCTCCAACTCAGCCCCAAGCATTTTAAGAAAAGCCCATAAAGGTATCTCACTCCATCAATTAAGCAGAAACACTCTTCATCAAACTTTGACTTTTTGCTTCTTGGATTCTTGTGGGAAGAGACGATGTGCAACTCTCCTGCCATTTGAGCAGCACCAGAGAATGAGAAGCTGTGTGTGGTATTAGTGACAGGCACAGCCCCCTTCTACACGAGACTGGAAATGCAGGTTCCCAGGTTTCTGGCTCCTAAGGGAACCATCCTTCCATCCCACTGGGTGGTCTCTGTGTTACTCTAACAATTATGAGAATGATAAGGGCTCAACTGAGTGTTGAGCTGCTGAGCCCTGTACACAATTCTGTCATGACCTTCTCACAAAAGCTCTGTGAAGTAAGTAGTCATATTGTCTCCACTTTACAGATGAAGACATGGAGGCCTAGAAATGTTAAGCAGCTTGCTTGAGGTCACAGTGTCAGTAAACAGCAGAGATAGGATTAGAATTGCCTTCTACTTGGTTCCAGAGTTCGTGGTCTGAACAGTAATTCCTTAAGGCCTGTCTGTCAACCAAGTTATCTATCCTCCTTGACAGTCTTCCCCAAATTACTTTGCTGTTCTTCCAGGAAGAAGACATCCCCTGTCCATGGCTCAGGGAATGCTTTCTCCCCACCGTGGATACCTCAATTAGCCAATAGTTTGATTGCCTGCTTTATGCCCAACAGTGTGCTAAGATAAAAAGCCTTTGAACTTCCAGCCCCGTTGTTCTGCAAAAGGAATGTATTTGAGGAGAGTTGACTGACAGATCAGGTTGTAAAAAGTTAAAAGTCCATCCTTAAAAAAGAGACTCCTTTAAAAGTGGACTAGAGGGCAAAAAAAATCTAAACCAGTGTTTGTGTGTGTGGGGGGGGTGTGCTCACACACATGTGTGTACCTGTGTGTGTGTGCGCATGCCTGTGTCTGCATAAGGGAAGTCGAAGAGAAATGTTGCCTGTTTATTCCACAAAATGCCATCGGAAAAGAGCAATATCGTGGCAAGAGGAGATGATAGCTATTTACTCCCCCAAAGAAGAGAGCATTTGAAGAGATTCATCAGCATGACATTAGCAATCCTCGAAAACATTTTATATATGAATTCTTGAAGACAAGAAAAGGACAAATCAATCAGGCATCCAGCCTCTGAAACGATCCCATTACACAGCGTGCAGTAAGTTATCATCTGGGAACAGTCACGCTTCCCTCCGCCCGGCCTCCTGATCTCCACTTGCAAGCATGAAAACAGAGCTGGGAATTGGGCACATCAAGGCAGTGCTCCATGGAATCCATGTGCCGTCTAGGGCAACAACATGGACAAAGTCCACTTTTATTTATTTATTTTTTAAAGATTTTATTTATTTATTTGACAGAGAGATAGCACAAATAGGCAGAGTGGCAGGCAGAAGTAGGCTCCCTGCTGAGCAGGGAGCCGAACCTGGGGCTCGATCCCAGGACCCTGGGATAAAAGCCTGCTTTTAAATCAACATGTGCGTCCTCTAAAGAGACAGTTCCATCTCTTTCCGTAAATGGGTGCGGCATCCTTCAGAGGAGGGCCGGGTTGATTTTTCTCTTTTCGAGGGTTGATTCTCCTGTTGTCATTCTCAGAACAGAACCGAACATCAAATTGGAGGAGATATCCTTCTGTTCTTCTATGTCAGTAATAGATGCTTCTTTCATATCAGGGAGTTGGGACGGGGTGGGAATGAATGAACCAATTAAACTCAAGGAAGGTATAAACTAGTCTCAAATCACCTTAAAATGAACTACCCAGCACTCCAGTCTTGTGCTGGGTAGGTTCTTCGGGAATATCCCTGACCTTAAGATTGGTTTTTTTGTAGCCAAGAAAGTGTTCCTTTTCTTTATAGAAACTGACTTGTGTACCTAGATCTGGGACATGCTGGTTCTCAGGCTAAAAGTCTTGTCCCCCACAAGCACTGTGGGAGGCAATAGAGTTTGGCCATACAACTTTGAACTCTGTGAAGTTGTGCAGACCTGAATTCAAGCCCTCAATTTATTCTGGACTTTAAGATCTACTGTGATTCAGGGAGGGAGAATACAGGTGTCCAGTTCAGAACTACTTGTTTACATGATAAATTATAGTTTTTTGGGGATTGTTGTCATGGTTTGAGAGAAGGGGAGAGGGTTCTCACAGCAACCTCTTAAAAGCTTCATTATATATTTGAGATGTGACAAGGGAAATTCTCCAAGTTTCTCTGAAATTGTGCCTCCTCTTTTGTAAAACAGAAATAATCTCTTCTGCTCACCACATAAGAACAATCTACCAGAACAAGAGTTGCTTGTGCACAAGGATAATGCCCCCTCAAGTTGAACCTCAAGTTTTTGAGCAGTGCCTGGCACAGAGAAAATGCAGAAAAATATCACTGCTGAGTGAATGAGCAAATCAAGAAATGAATCGCATCAGTGGATTGAAAGTAATAAAATAAAACTTCGTGAAGTCGTCCATCCTATTTGTAAGCATGCTCTTCTCCAAAAGCAACAAACTCTAAGGCACTTCTTTTGGCATAGTTCAAAGTCTAGGAACTATCTCAACTTTTGACTCAGAACTTTTTGAATTATGTAGTTTTTGGAATTCTGTTTTATCTTGGGCAAGCCTGTGCCAATCCAAGCATGGCTTTTCCTCTAAAGACTGGTGGCTCATCAAATATCATTCACCTGAGCTCTAGTTGAATCTCCTTACAGGTTTCCAGGTAGCTGGAGGTATTTTCAGTTGTGACAGCTCACTGAGAAGTTTTATGAAATTGCTTCCCCTTTGCCATAATCCCACCAGCCCTCCTCTGGGATGTACTTCTGGAAATCAGTTGCCTTCCAAATATCAGTGCAAACTGGTGCTCTTAGTGGAAAATATTAACGAAATCTGAGGTCCCTGTCTCAGGGGTGGTTTCTCTAGAAGGTGGGCAGCAGGGGCTGCCTGGATCTTTACATTTGAGACACACCAGCTGGGCTCACACTTCTTGTCACACCCCTGGGGGAGGTGTTGGCCACCAACAAGTTCTGACCAAGAGCCGGGCCCCGGGTGAGGCTTTGTGGGTAAACAGAGGCATGTTGTACCCACACCCTCCAGTGAGACAGACATGAACACAAAGAAGTTTCTAGTAATCCAAGAAAGCCCATTTTAGGGGCCACCTGAGCAGGCTAAAGGTGCCAGGACTGGGAGAGCAAAGGGCCGGAGACTTCAAGGAAGATTTCGTGGAGGAAGTGGGCCTTGAACGAGGTGTTGAGGGAAAGGGATTCACTCAGCAGGCCAGAGAGGGGTGGGAATTCTGAGTGGAGGCAGGGACAGGGGTGAGTGAACAAGGCAGCGAGGAGACACGCGGGCAGGGAGAGCCCCAGACAACAGCCAGGAGAGGTGGTGTCGGCACCAACCCTGCACGAGGCCCTGGCAAAGTCAACAGGCTGCTGAGGCCCCAGGTTTTCCTTTCTTGGCACCCCTTCCTTCCTCATAGAGTCCCCGGAAAAATCAAACTAAATAGTGGATGTGAAAGTTATTTGAGAATTCTGCTCTGCTGCAGAAACGCAGGCGCTCTTAACACCGCCATTTAGGAAAAGTCCAGCTAGAAAGGCAGGCTGGGCACATATCTGAAACGACCCGAAATGTCTGGCTAAGGAGCCTTGCTAGTTGACACTGAACTTCGTAAGCAAAGAGCAACGAGGAGCCCTGGGCAGGCCCGCTCGGCTCCTCCCTCCCCTGCAGCCTGCCTCCTTCCCTCCCGGTCTCTCCCAGCCGCCCACCTCACCCTCCACAACCATCATTGACACTAACCTGGTGGGACAGCTTATCTCTGAAAGCGTTGACGTAGCGCGAACTCTCTCCACTTCAGCTCCACCCTCCCTCTCCCACAAAGGTAAAAGTGACTAAATCAATTAATGTGGTCTGTTTTAGAATGTGGGCAACCATCGAGCATCTGATGGGGCGCTGCCTAGCAACAAGAGCGGTGATGCCGGAATCGTCTGAGTTCAGATCTTCGGGGTAGCACAGATTCCCTATGGGATGAACTTGGGCTTGACTTGACTTTCCTTGTCTGAACCTCCGTTTTCTCCTCTGTGAAATGGGGACTTCTGTGTTCTCTAAACGTTTGTCCGATCCTCTCTAGGGATATTTCTGGGCCTGAGGACAGAGCAATGGAGGAGTTTCGGGGAGGGCACTAAGTGCCCTTGAAAGGACAGATAAAGCCTATGGAGGGCACACAGACCACCGTATGCCCCAACTATAGCCAGAGTGATGGCGGTCTATTCATCCAACCCCAAGACAAGCCAAGTGAATTTGTTGATGAGTGACACCGAGCTTCTGCCATGGCGGAGCTCACGATCTAGCGGCACAGCTGGACAAATACACAGACTAGGAAGCCTGGCAAGTGTCAGGAGGCCATAGGGCTGGAGAAAGGGTAGAGAGAGGGGGCCCATCTACCCCAGAATGGTGATTTCCATCATGTCTGTCCTGTGCTCCTCGCAATGCTTCACCATTCTATTTCCTGAATAGCTTCACCAAGCAAGAGGATTTGGATACATTTGATCTTCTATCTTTAGGAACGTTGCAATGACATGAAGTATCTCGAACATGCCCAACCCTCCCAGGTCGGAGATGTCCGAGGGAGGGATCCTCCTTGGCCTCCGTGATGACTCAGGGCTTCCCTAGAATCTTTTCCTGTGCCACCGTCCCAATTCTCTGTCTTAGTCCATGCTGGCTCTTTCTGCACGACATTTATTAAGCTCACTTCCAGGACACTGCCCTTCCTTTCTCTTGCTCTGTACCTGCCACTTGGCAGTGTGACACCTTTCACCAGGTGTCCAAATTTTGTTGGGCAAATTCCCTATATACTGTATCCTAGGGCAAATACCAGGGTATGGACTAAGCACTGACAGAGAGACAAATTCATAACCACCTGCTTGGATTGAATCAGGAGAGTTCATGCCCAAAGCCAATGAGCATCGATGGGGTGGTGATTAGTGGTGTTTAGCCACCACTGACACGTTTCCTAAGTTCCCCATTCCCTCCAAAACTTCATGCTCTTATTTCTTTCTCCTAACGTGACCTTTCTAAACCTTCAAGGATTTGACATCCAAGAATCTTGCGATCAAGCCCACAGTCTCCCTCCCTACCCCTTTCTTTGTTTCAGAGATCTGTCCCATCCCTTCTTTGCCTCTGCCGCTCTGGACTAACAGTCCCACCTGCCCAGTCCTCCAGTCCCCTGGCCATTTCCCTGGCCCATCCCTGGACCTCCTCTAGGTCCACGGGGCCTTTCTTGAAGCGCATGGGGATGAGAAGTATGCATTTCCTCAGGTGAAAGGGAGTGTTTGTTATCTGTTTTCAAAGCCTGTCCTGAAGACACCAGCCTCATGCTGGCCATTCTGGTCACATCAACCCCTTGTCAGCTGATGAGCCAAACGATGACCTCTTGGCTTCCTTCTCCTCCTCCATTCTCTCAGGGACAGGCACTCCTCCAAGGCTCTCTGAAAATGACTCCTAGCCAGACAATAGCCATATTTCCTTGCTGTGCTACTGTTCTCCGCCACAGGTAAGAATCAGTAAGAAGCAAAAACCATTTTGCAGCCAGGAGAATTCTAATCCTTGGCTAAGCATGTTCGCATCCCAAATGCATGCAGGGCACGCATTCTGACAAACGAACGACACAGCCGCGGTCATGGAAACAGAGCTGTTCGCAATTGCCTGGCTTCCTCCTAGAGCAGTGGCGAGAAGCTTTCCATCAATGCCAGTGCGTCTGATTACACCCCGAAAGCAGAGTCGCAATGTGCAATTTCCTTCCAGGCAGCATGAACCTGGATCTACGTGAAATGAACCGGATTGCGTTCATCAAAATAGCTTCAGCGAACTATGTGAGCCGGGTTATTTCCTGTGTTCCAACACAAGACTTTTGAGGTTTTGACTAAAAATTCAAACCTAGGCTTTATCTTCTTGTTGCCCCAGAGACACACTAATATGTGTGTGTATGTGCGTGCACGGACACCTAACTTGGCTCCCGTACCTTGCCCCCTCTCCTCGCTGGTATCTCTCTCCATCTTTCTGTTTCTCCGTTTCTATGTTTGAGTCTCTCTTTTCGTCCCCTCCCCCTCCTCCTTTTTCTCTCCCTGTCTCTCTCTTTCTGTCTCACATTCTCTGTCCCCTCTCCTTTCCCCCCCCTGCTTCCCCCTCCCTCTCCCTCTACCCCCACTTCCCTTTCTCTGCCTTCCATCTTATCTGAGTGTGTCTCTGTCCCCACGTCTCTGCCAACTCCATGACGCCCAAACTGTGCAAACAAGCAAGTTCAGGGCATTTCCCTGAGACCACAGAGTGAGTGCCGGCTGTGTGCTGGTAGTGTCCTCTGTTCGCTTCTGCTCCCCGTCTGACACCTCGCCCTAAATATCCTCCTGATGCATACTTCATGAGCACCAACGTACTTGTCTATATCCCAGGTTCCATTAGGCTGACCTGTCACAGCTACAGTGTGACATCCTTATGATGACAATACAGAGTCCTGGAGTGCTTTCTAAAATACGATGGATAAAATGATCAGAGTTTGAGGGATTTTGGGGGGGTATTATTTTATTATTGTGATTTTTGGAAAACTGGTAATTTGTGTGAAGTCTAATTGCTGTGTGCAGTCTACATGCTGACTTTTTTTTTAAAGATTTTATTTATTTGAGAGAGAGTGAGAGAGAGCACGACTAGATGGGGAGAGGGAGAAGCAGACTCTCCGCTGAGCAGGGAGCCCGACATGGGTCTCTATCCTGGAACTCTGGGATCATGACCTGAGCGGAAGTCGGACGCTTAACCGACTGAGCCACCCAGGTGCCCTACATGCTAACATATAATTAACCAGAACATTTGATGGACCTAAGGGCCCTTTTTCCTAATTGTGTCACATGTGAGGCACCAAGGAAATAGCAGTATAACTCATTGTGGAACATATTGGAAGATAATACAGCCGAGTGTCTAAATGTCTCAGAATGTCATTTTGGAATATGACCCGAAAGTGCGTACAAATGTCAAGAGACCTCAAGTGACATTTATTTCTTTCCTTGGGGTTCTGATGGCAGTTAGTGGTTGGCTCCAACAAACCCTGGTTGTGAATCTGCCCCTGCCCCATGCCTTGTGGTGCCTTTGCTGGGGGAGGGTCACCCAGTCCTGTGTGCTGTCTCCGCCTGGCCTGCTAGCCTCCGTGCTGACCAGGGCTCCAGCCTCTAAGCTGCGTGTGTTTGCCTTTTTAGTCTCCCTGAGCCTAGATGACCTAAACAACTCTGTCCTGCATACATTTGCAATGAAAACATATTTTGCGCTTGTCCCAGTGGTCATGAATTATAGAATCATAAATCTGAAAGGGACCTCAGAGTTGTCTACTCCAATCTTTCATTTGGCTAATGAGTAGGGTGACCGGTTTGTCCGGACAGTTTCAATTTATGCCTCTTGTTCTGATATACTTATTAATAGCTCCCTCTTCTACTCTCAGATGTATCCTAATGTGGACAATAAATTATATGATCTCTCTACTAATGAGAGAAGCAACTTAGCTGGGGCCAGAACCTGTATGCAGGTATCCAGAGTTTATATTTTTTAATAATTATTCAACTGTACTGCCTCTTTCACTTTAAAGATATTTCTTTAGAGCAACGCTTCTTAACCAAAATCACCTGTAAATCTATTCCAAAGTACAAATGACTCTAATAAACTCTTAGGGTGCGATCTGGACATACTGTCTTAGGACAAAATTCCCAAGGTGACTTTTTTAGAAGGTTTTATTTATTTATTTGAGAGAGAGAGAGACCGAGAGAGAACGTGTGCGAGAGGGAACATGGGCACACACTTGTGCGTGTGAGCTCGGGGAGGGGCAGAGAGACAGAGAGAGAGAGAGAGAGAGAGAGAGGGATTCTCCAGCAGACTCTGTGCTGAGCACAGAACCGATGCAGGGCTTGATTCTCATGACCTGAGCTGAAATCAAGAGTCAGACGCTTAACTGACTGAGCCACCCATGTACCCCCCAAGGCGATCTTGTTGCACGTCTATGATTCAGAACCATTACATAGAGAAAAGAGCTGAGAGAGGTTACTCCACCACCAAGACCATGTGCCAAAATGTACCATTTCAGCACTAACAAATCTAACCAACCAATTGCCACACTCTAATGCTTCATCGTTGATGACTCCATTTTGGTTTCCAATGTGCCATGTGACTTAGAGATAAAGCTGAAAAGGGAGCTAAAAAGCTTAGAGGTGCCTTCCTTCTTGTGTCCAACTCTAGAAGACATACAGAAAGCCTTCTCAGACCCATGGACAGCTCCTTTAGTTTGACTTTCTGCTTGCTGTTGGCCACGCCATCCCATCAGAGGCCAAAGAGCTGGACAAGAATAGATTTTCCTCATGCCATAGAAGAAGAAAATTATAGCCTACAGGGGGCTCTGAGACAAGCCCCCAAAACAGTGCTGACCATGGGCAACGTGGAGCTGGTGGGCATAAGAGATTTATTAAAAGACAGGAGTGCTTCTTACATTTTCCCTGGAAGAAAAGGAACCAGCAGAGTTGATTCCACGGCAGGAAGGAGAAAGTGAAGCACAGCTGGAAAGCTAAGTGAAGGAAGAGCAGTGATTAATCAGGGCTCGAAAACCATCTGCTCTCCTTGGCTCTGGCACCCATGCTGGCAACACAGGCTACAGATGCTTGAAAGGGAGCTGGGAGCTGGAGAAGAGACAGTGCTTTCCTGTTCGGTGAAGGTGTAAAGATTCATCTTCTGCAAGACTGGAGCTGGAAAAGGGCACGCTCATTTGGGGCAACATCATTAGGTTCCCCTGTTTCCCCAAGTCTGGGGTGTTTATAGGTTGGCTTCCTTTTGTTTTGAACTTTTGTGCCACAGTTTTTGTTTTACAAGTTGGAATCCTCTGCTTGGACTTATGGTTACACATGGAGAAATGACCAAATGTGTTCAGCTTTGTTTCCTTTCCAAAACCCCAATTAAAACAATAGTAAAGAAATTGAAAGGAGGGCACTTGATGGAATGAGCACTGGCTGTTATATCCAGCTGATGAATCACTAAATTCTACCCCCAAATTAATAATATACTACATCACTATATGTTAACTAACTTGAATTTAAATAAAACAAACAAACAAACAAAAAGCAACTGAAAATAGACATTAACCCATAGGCAAAAAACAATAAAAATGAAAGGGCAAAAATAAAAAGCTACAAGATTTCTATAAATTGAGGGGATAAAGAAAGCAGATGGGGTGCTATGGATTGAATTGTGTCCCCCACCAAAATGCATATGCTGAAGTATAACTTCCAATGAGGTGGCATTTGGAGACGGGGCCTCTGGGGAGGTAATTAAGGTTAAATGAGGTCCTAAGAGTATGCCTTGATCAGATATCTCATAATAAGAAGAGGAAGAGAGACCAGAGATCTCTCTTTCCTCAGTGTGTGCATACAAAGAAGAGGTCATGTGAGCACATGGCATGGCAGCCACCTATAAGCCAGGAAGAAGGTTTTCACCAGAACCTAATCATGCTGGCACCTTCATCTTGGACTTCCAGCCTTCAGAGCCATGAGAAATAAATGTCTACTGTGTAAGCCACCCAGTCTATAGTAGTTAGTTGTGGCAGCCTGAGCAGACTGACCCATGAGGGACTAAATTAGCTTAGAAGAGGAACGTAGGTGTAGAAGGTTGCAGCCAGGTTGGCGATGGGGCCTGGTGAACAGGTGAGCTCTTTAAAAGGGTTAGCATTGAGGTGTTGAACCAACAGGACCGACCCTACTCTGAAGAGTCATATAATCCCATCTCTACTCACTCTCCAATGAGAAAAGGGGGGATTCTGCTTAGTTTTCTGGAGAAATTGAGCTGGAGATGGGTGGCCCACAGCACAGTTTAGGGCAGGGGAAGCTTGGTGCTACAACTGGGATGATTATGGGCCTATATAGTACATGTGAAGCCCTCAGTTCTTTGCTTTGGCCCTGCTCCCAGAATGCAGCAGCCAGGGGTATATGCCCCCTTCGACCCCAGGGAGGAGGTTGGAATACTCTTCTCTGGAGAACCTGAGTGGCCCCAGAGGAGTGATGTCTGTACAGTGGAAAATGAGAATCCAGCAATGGAAAAAAAAAAGCCCACTTGCTCCCTGACACCTACCAAAGAAGCCTACAATTTGACAAACTCCACCCACATGCACCAAGGTCATAGTCATCATTTTAACTCTTCAATGTTGTTGTTGTGTTGTGTTGGTTTTTTTGGTGGGGGAGGGGCAGAGGGAGAGGGAAAGAGAATCTTAAGCAGACTCCATGCCCAGTGCAGAGCCTGACTCGGGGCTCTATCTCACGATCCCAAGATCGTGACCTGAGCCGAAATCAAGAGTCAGATGCTTAACCCAACTGAGCCACCCAGGTGCCCCTAACTCTTTGATGTTAAGTAGGAGTGGACAGGCAAGGACTGAGTGAGGATAGAATAGAGACAGTTTCAAACACACAGAACTCAAAAACTTTATTTCTCATGTACTGTTTCCCAAACTCCTGGAGCCTGTGCTCTGGTGAAATGAAAGAGAAACTCAACAAAGAGAAAGACCCGGGATCCAGAAAACAAGAGTTGCAATGTAGAATAATGGTGAAGGGAAGTCCTAGGAGGAAAACTGTGCATCAAGCCTAGGAAAAAACTAGCCCAGATGGAGGCAAAAGATAGAGGGATGTGGAAGGGAGATGTCCATATTAGAAAAAAAAATGGTAAGTGGTACATAATCTGATATATTTTGAAGTTTGGAAAAAAAATTCCTAGGTGTTTGAAAGATGTTGAAACATTTGGGGAAAAATAGAGATTAATATATATAAAATTAAACAAATAAACAAATTAGGTAATTATTAATTACAGGAAAAAAATAGTAATAGCCACCTTCCGAGAGGTGCTCACTGATCCCCAATTCTTTGTTTTCACAGCCCTTATATAATCTCCTCCCTCATTCATTAAGAATAATCATGTAACAACCGTGATTTTGTGAAAATAATGGCAAGTGAGTTTGAGGCTAAGTTATAAAAGACACTGAGACTTTTAGCCTACTCTCTGAAATCAATTGCTCTGCAGGAAGCCAGCTTCCATGACACCCAAGCAGCCTGAGAACAAAGAGACAGCCAACAGCCCACAAAACTTGCCAATCACGTGAGTGAGCCATCATTGATATAGCTCCCCTAGCTCCAGTCAAGCCCTCAGATGACTTCATTCCCCAGTCAACACCTTGACTGCAAGTTCATGAGACCCTGAGCCCAAACTTCCGACCTAAGTTCCTCCTGAATTCCTGTACCACAGAAACTATATAAGATAATAAATGCATATCACTGCTTTAAGGCACTAGGTTTTAGGATAAATCTGGCTTATGAAGGTTTTGGTACCTGCAAGTGGGGTGCAGCTATAATAAAAACCTTAAAAATGTGGGTGTGGATCTAGACTTTGGCTGAAGCTGGAAGGACCTTCAGAGGAATGTTAGTGAAAGCCTAGAAGATATGAAAGATACTGTTAGTAGAACCATGATTGCCTTTGAGGAGGATAGTGGGGAAAACCTAAAAAAGTGGGGAACTATAATTGGAAATTGGAGGAAAGGCAGCTCTTGTTACATAGGAACAGAAAGTTTAACAATGCTGTTGCCTGGGGCAACATGGAAAATGGAGCTAATGAAGTTTGCAGTCTAGCTCAGGAGTGACATGTGAGAGTAGAGAGATAGCTTTTGTTTTATTTAAACCAAAAAGAGATGATACTCACTAGTCCAGAAATTCCCAGCATCTCCAGATGGCTAATGATTTTAAAACTATGAAATGGTTCCCAGGCAAAGATCAAATCCAGGTAAAGTCAGGAAAGCAAAGTAAGTCAGGATAAATGTGAAGCTGACTATGTGGTTGTAAAAAAAAACAAACAAAAAAGGAGTAAAACTTCAGAAATATCTAAGGCAATGCCTCAGAAAACTGTTCAGTAAAAGAAGGCCTCCAAGCAACATAGGGATTCTGTCCTTCAGTTATCTCAGCAAAATCCCAAGGTGAAAAAGAGCTAATCCCAGAGGGATTTCTGCAGGTGGCTTTTGTCCCATGGCATGAATCTCCAGTAAGGTTCACAGGAGATCTATAAAGTTTTTATGAGAACTGTATTGGCAAGAACACCTCCAGCTCGGACTGAAAGGAATAGAAATAGAACAAATCATAAAGAAGGCTTCTCACCTGCAAACAAAGTCTACCTATCATGGAAATGGAAGAGTGACTCAGTAGCTAGAAAGAAATGTTCAGGCCAAGAGCCAAGGAGAATTTTTCCCAGGCTCTGAGTCTTAATCAAGGAATGGTCAAGTGCATCTTGTCAAGAGCTAAATTTAAGAATTGCTATGGACCATTGACTCCTGTCTCCTCTTCCCTCACTTTTTGACAGGGGAGTTATTATATACCTGTCCCACCAATGTATGTTGGGTGTGTGGCCTGCAGACAACTTGTTTCTTTAGTTCACAGGTCTTCAGATTGAGAGGAGTGTATTTGAAGAAATATTTTCAAGGAACCACCCCTGAGGAGATTCATCTTCCCTAAGCTTGATTTCAACAATAAGATTCTGGACTTCTAACTGATGGTTAGATGAGACTTTGAGCAACCTTGGGAGGGGAGCCAGTGAATTTTGCATGTGGGACAGACATGTCATTAGGCTGACATCTTGACTGAGCTCTGAAGCCATAGCCACCCGGCTAAGCTGTTCTCAAATTTGAGACCCACAGATAAGATAATAAATGTTAAATATTGTTTTATTGCTAGGTTTTTATGTAATTTGTAGCAACTGATAATGAATACAAAAATGAATCACAGTATTTGACTCATTGGTAAGCTTTATTTATGTATTACATTCATAGTAATGTTAAAAAATTGTAATAGAACTGTATTGGAGAAAGGGGGAGGGTAAACAGGGGAGATGTAGGAGAATAAATCCGTACCCACCTTAACAGAGTCATAGATGCCATGCACTAAGAAATAGCAGAAAATGCATAGCATACAGAAAACATGGGGATAAATATCAGATGACTTCCCTACAAGAGATAAAAGGGCTCGTTTCTAAAAAAGAAAACTAGAGAGAGAGGGGGTGGGACCAGAAACTGATCCCCCCCACCCAAGGTGATCTTCTTAGTGATCTATGGTTATTTTAAAAACCAATGAGCATAATAATTGAATAAAAATAGAATTTTTATTTAGAGAAAGAAGGATTCACCATATATCTCAGAGACTCAGCGGGCAATGTTGGTGAAGATGTGGGCTTAGTAAAGTGATAAACATGACCAAAAGTAAAGAGTATTCACTTGAGGGCTGAGCTGCACCTAGCTCCCAAAGTCCCAAAGTGAGCCTGGCAGAGGGGAGCAGAGGGGCAGCTCCCAGGCTGCTGGTTGTGGGGAGCACACATATGAAAGGAGCCAACTCTTGACCCATGGTCTCTTGCAGTTGCATGGTCTTGCCTTTCCTTTGCAGTCCTACCCTCCAGCACACCTTCATACCAGCCTAGCAGGAAGCAAAGGGAACTTGTTAGGGAAACAAGCCTGGAGAGCAGGCTGAACAGGACGGCTGGGTAGGGAAACATGCCTTCAGGCCCCCTCTGCCCCTCATGAGCCCCTCATGAGGCCCCAGCAAAGTCGCTCTCTTCCCTCTTCCATAAAACAAGCAGACTTCATGTGGCACCTCTCTCACAGGGCCTCCAGGAGAAAAAAATCATAAAGTGGAAAAGCCCCTTTAAACTGTTAAGTGTTGAGCAATAATGGGTCCCCAGTCCCCCGACTTTGGTAACTATACGTCCACCTCCTCCTGGCACGTTGACTAGAGAACATAGTGGAGCTTTCTGGATTGTGAAGAAAAATGGCCCATTATGCCCATGACCTAGAAAATCTTCTTCAGAATCAGAATTACCTGGAAAAATTGTGCAGAGCAGGGACACTACCTCTTCCAAGCCAAATGAAGCCCAAACATAACGAGGGCTGAGAGAACTAATAAATAAAGGAATTAGAGCCCACACTGTGTGAATGGGACAATTTAAGTACCTCACCTCGCCCTTCTTCACCTTCATCACTTTCTCCCATAGCTCTGGGTGACACAAGCTTTTAGCTCTTCCTGCCTTCTGTTCCTTCTGCTACCCTTCCAGGGTGGGAGGAGTAGTTATCTTTCTTTTTGCTTTTCTTTTTTTTTCCTTTTTTGGTGCAACCTAAAAGGATTGGGGACGAAGAGCAGACTCCATGCTTCTCATCTTTGGAAGCTCTGCACATGAGAGAATGGAACATCTGAGACATTCCCACGTGTGCAGCCTGCCAGCACAGTTGTCTCTGTAATCAGGTAGGGTGGGAAGATGCTGACGGGCATGGAACTCTGAAATGTCTCTTCCTGGTGATTCCTGTGAGGTAAGGTGGCTCTAAGACTGTCTTGAATTTGTGTCATGTTGAGACGCTTTCTCCATCCCTATAGCTAACGTTGGATTGTTGCCTCACAGCAGATGTCTGGTGCTGCCTGCAATCATACTTTTGGATAAGTGGCATGGCAGGACTCATTCGAGGTGCTTTAACCACCTCATGGCCAAAAGAAGGAGGGGACTATGCCAAGAGAGCCCACAAATTAGCCCATTTAGTTGGGCATGGGGTGTTTGCCTTCTCGTGTTTCCCAAATTTAGCCTTGAAATCTTCCTAAAGAGTAAAGCAGCACATTTACAGGCATGAAAACCCTGCAATATGGCCCTTAGAGCTGGAATTCCATCAGCGATTCTGCACCTGCTATTGAACATGGCCTCTATTTTTTTTTTTTTTTAACAGAATGGAGGCCTTGGGATTTGCCAGGGGGAAATCCTTTCATTTTGCCGCAGAACACAAGGAGCTCTGTGTCTAAGACTGTCAGCTGTTCTCAGGAAAGATGGAATTCTACACATTCTCACTCCATGTGTGCATTGCCCCTGAATGTTTTAGGGGTTCTCTAGAAGACTGATGTAAGGGCAGAGTCCTGAACAGTACCCTCACCTATATGAATCAATAGGAAAGGAAGAAAATGAGCTACAACAGATCCCATTTCTCAGGGATTAAAACATAAAAACGACACCAGACTTAAGAGTTTAAGGTGACTATTCTTTTCTGTAGCTTTCCCATCGTGTCATGAAAGTGTGGCTTACAGAAATTTATAACGCAGAGAGTGGTCTCAGATCTAAAAAGAGGATAACGGTGTTTTGGATAAAAATGACATATTTTTGTGATTCATCCATCTAATCAATCAATGTTTTCAAGAGTCTTCTGGATTCTGGGATACAGAGATGGGTAAAGCCAGGGAGAGACAGAGAGACCGAGGGAGAAGCTGCAGAAGATCAGAGACAGAGTAAAGAGATGTCTTTTGGCCCCATGAGTAGAGCTGGAAGAGAGGTGACCTGAGGTAATATTCCACTGCTGTAGGATATTGGTCAACTCATTCATTCCTTTTAGACTTATGTTTTCCCATCTGTTAAAAGCTATGGTTTTCAAAGGGGCGGAAGAATGATATAATCATATAGATTCTCTCAACTTCTAAACACATGAAAATTTGATATGCAAGTAAGGGGATTTGTTCTTTCAACAAATATGACTGGCAGGCAAGGCTGTATTGCTATAGATAGTGTGTGCAATTGTAAGAAAAAATACATACCACCATCTGTGACCTTACAGAGCTCATAGTATCATGAGAGTACTCAAATATGGACTGGCTCACCTAGTAGGATTTTTGTAAGAGAAATTTAAATGTGTAGTAGCATCTAATAATTACAGTGTTCATGTCCAAGGGAGACCCCAGGATCTGACCTGCCTCCTAATTCCAGGTCTACCACTTACCAGCTATAAGACCTGGAGCATTTACTTCTCTAAGCCTTAGGTTCCTTATCTGTAAGCCTGGAGCTAATCATACTGACTTTGTAGGGTTGCTCTGAGAATTGAATGAGATAATGCATGTGGAGTGCTTTCCACAGTGACGGGAACAGAGGAAGCACTCAGTAAATAGTAGCTTTTGTAATAATCTTTAAAGATCCTTCCAATTCTAAAATGTCTACATCTAGACCATTTTAGTCTCTAAGGTCTCCATACAAATACCTTACAAAGAGAAGAGATGACAGCACAGAGCTGCCCAGGCCCTGAGGAGGCCATGTTTGGCACATATGTCTGGTGTGGACTCAAAAATTAATGTTCACTCCTTCCAAACCTTGTGCAGAGACCATGAGATACATAAATGCTTAAAATTCACATTTCTCCATGTTAGTGGCTCATTTTCTTCTTAGTTGATTAGAGCAAGGGTATGAATCAACCAGTAATGAGATTTATTTATTGTAACTGCTTTTGTTCTATCCCAACCTGAGCAAATATATATTTGGACCCCATCATTTCCTATTCCATGAACTCTGACAATCCAACATTTCATTGGCTCATCTCCAAAGAGAACAGTTCTCTTTTCTAATATATTATCTTGCTTGAAAAATGAACTTGGCTGACTCATTGTAACTAACACATTTTAGCTGAAATAAGAACTCTCACAAATAACCTAGAAAACAGGTAAGCAGGATATATCAATGAGAAATATTTTTGGTGTGACTTTACCTAAAACAATTAATCCTAAATTGCTATTCTAAGTGTATACTATTTTCCTTTAAATTATGAAATATTTTTTTTCCATGGATTTACTCAAAAGGATTTTCTTAAGCATAATCTGCTCAGACTAGAGGGATTTCTTTTTTAAGATTAACTTTTAAGGCACTCTTGAGATTTGCATAAATCTTTCTTAATGACAAATTTCTGTTCAGCTATTCTGCTTCCTTCTATAATATTTGGAACCATTTCCCTCATGTACATCTTTTGTCTTTCCAGTCATTTTTATAGAGGGTTAAGTAATGAAATCACAAAGAGCTTATTCCATTGAAATTTTCCTGAAACATTTGCCACGTTCAGAACAGATTGTTTTATGAGTGTATTTTACCTGCTTGCATAAAACAGCAAGACACATTTTCTTTCAAAAGAAAATAGGTTGCATGCTTCTTTAACTTTTGCCTTCCAATTAGAATAGGCAATAGCATGTCTTCAAGATACTAGACAAATAGCCCTGTGTGCCACTTACATCATTTTGATCATTTTATGGTGACTAACATATGGACTTATGTTGATGTGTATATCCACCCAATGTGCACTGATATGTAACTATGCCAAGCTTTCTGCTAGTGATAGAGAGTGCAGATACGGTGAGGAAGACACTGTTTCTGTCCCCAAGGGCTCACAGCTAGTCAAGGAGACAGAGGAAACCTTAGAAGAGGGGATGCCACTTGAGCTGAGCCTTGGAAGAAGAATAGAAGTTTGCCAGGTAGAGGAGAGGCGAAATGATATTCCAAGCAGTGGAACAGCTTTTCAAAGGTCCAAAAGTACAAAATTGCATGATAGGCTCAGGAAATGATGACTTCAGTACACATAACAAGAGGACAGTTGTCATTCCTTAAACAAAGGCGTTCAGTGGGTGAAAGCATGGATTTGCTAATGCACACTTTGGCGCATTTCCTAATCCTACATCATAGGCCACTTGAGCTCAGGTTTCCTGGTCCCTTGGCACCAGATGGCTGGTTCCTGTCACCATCCACTAGACCCCTGGGTGTCACCTTCTTCCAAAAGTCTCCCATGCTCATAAGATAGCAGTGACTGACCCACTCTCTAGGCAGTGAGTGCAGCATGACTCAAGGGGGAAGAGCATGCTCTCTGAAATCAGTTCTGCCACCTCCTCTGTGACCTTCAGCAATTGGCTTAGCCTCTTTTCCTCACCTGTAAAATGAAGATTAAAGGTACTAACCTCATAAAGTCGTTGCAAGGACTAAATGTGATAAAGCATGTAATGATTTAGGTAAGTGGCTGACCCATCATAAGTCCTCAATAAGATTTAGCTATCGTTTATCAATATAATATGCTTCCCCCAACAAATGCTTCATTGTCTGCAAAAATAAAATTCTAATAACAGTTCCCTTGTTTGCTTCATCTTTTCTAAGGAAGGTCAGAAGTTGGTTGTTCCTGCTGCTTTCAGCTTAATGAGGAACCTCCAATGTTCCGGAAGTTAAAGTGCTTTCCATTTCTTCACATGTTCCCACTATTCCCTTTATCCTAGCTGACCTTTGCTAAAGACAACCGAATACCCTTTGTTCATCTAATCATATGATGTAAATAAAACTCAATAAGAATGCCGTCTGTGTCTCTCTTCTTTGACCTCTTCCCACAGGTTCTCCACCAGCTTCCCTGGGGGTGTGGCAAGCCCAGTAGGTAAATATTCCTGACACATAGGGTCACCCCATACGTCTTCCACATAAGCTGGTTCCCTTTGAAAAAGGCATGTCTGCCCCTCCCCCACTAAGATTCTGAGTTCCGGTTGAGGCAATCGACCCCTGAGATTATTATTTTTTTTTAAGATTTTATTTATTTATTTGAGAGAGAGAATGAGAGATAGAGAGCACGAGAGGGAAGAGGGTCAGAGGGAGAAGCAGACTCCCTGCTGAGCAGGGAGCCCGATGTGGGACTCGATCCCGGGACTCCAGGATCATGACCTGAGCCGAAGGCAGTCGCTTAACCAACTGAGCCACCCAGGCGTCCCATACCCCTGAGATTATATCTTTATGTTATGTCCACTTTGTTCCAAGGCTCTGCAACCTGTAGATGTCAAATGCCCCACGTAGTATTTTGTGTCGCCCCGCCCCCCTCCTTCAGCGTTGTCCCGTGTGAATTCCCTGACAAAGCCCCTTATTGCTCTGTAGTTGGGAATTTTATCTCACCCCCACCTTTATGCTCAGTTTAATGTCATCTCAAACGAACTGGCTGTTCTCCAGGAAAATAGGCTCTTCTCTTTCCTGGTGAAATACAACCCATGCCTACCCAAAGGGTCATTAACATATCTTAAACTCTGCTTCATAAATCAAACTTTAAACCTCACAACCTTTGCAAAGCCCATCTTCACCTCACTTTTAAAGTCTCTAAAAAAAATACTGCCTCTGTTTGTAAGCTGTATTACAGCGATAATAATGTAAGAGGTAACGCTGATCAGCCCCTACTATATGTCAGCTGAAACACTTCACCAACATCAGTTCACGTAACCTTAACAAGAGTCCTGTGAGACAGGCACTATTAATTTTCTCATTTTACAAATAAAGGAAATGATGCTTGGAGGTTAAGTAATTTGCCTGAGATCATACCAGTAGGAAATGCCAGAATGAGGATGCAAGCCCAAAACCTTCTTCATACAAGACCCACACTGATAATCATTAGACGCTACCGCCTTGCCTCAAGATACTTCCGAATACAAGGGTTTCTGAATCTTATGGGTGCTAGATTACATAGTTACCCCAAAACTCCCTCCTTTCCCTATATCCACACCCCTGTCATGGCCTCAGAATGCTTCAGCATCTTCTTTCTGCCCCTTGACTTTTGGCTTGGCCCTATGACGTGCTTTGGCCAATAAAATGTGGATGGAAATGACAGGCTGGGGCCTTGTATTCATCTCCTGGGGCTGTCAGAGTGAATTCCTACAAACTTGGTGGCTCACAGCAACAGAAATTTATTCTCTCAAGAGTTTTGCAGGCCAGAAGTCCAAAATCGAGGTAAGCACAGGATTGATTAGTTCCTTCTTGCCAGCTCAAAGGGAGAATGTGCCCCACATCTCTCCGCTAGCTTTTGGCGGTTGCCAGGAATCCTTGGAGTTAACTCCAGTTCCCGTCTCCATCATCCTATGGTCTTCTCCCTGTGTGTCTGTGTCCAGATTTCTCTTGTCTTTAGGACACCAGTCATTGGACTAGGATCCATCTCAAACCAGCATAACCTCATCTTAACTTGATGACATCTGCAAAGACCTTATTTCCAAATAAGGCCACATTCACAGATAGGAGAGGGGGAGCATGAGGGTTTCAACACATCTTTGGGGGGGCACATAATTCAACCTACCACAGGCCTTAGAAAGCATGTGATTTTTCTGCTGGGCTCCTAGTACTTCTGCCATCACCAGGGAAAGAACTCCTCCCCCAGATCACTGCTGCCTTTCACCCCAGGCCCAAGGATGAATACCAAAGTTGCCCCAGGCAGATGGGCCCTCAGCTCAAAGAAGGGCCAAGTCCAGCCGATGTGAGCCACCCCCATGTGACCCACAGACCACGAGAAAACATGAATGTTGTAATTCAGGGTGTTTGAGGTGCTTTATTATGCAGCATTTTTGCAGCAAAACCTAAACATGCATTGTTTCCTACCCATCAGAAATAACTAATTAAGGGCGCCTGGGTGGCTCAGTTGGTTAGGCGACTGCCTTCGGCTCAGGTCATGATCCTGGAGTCCCGGGATCGAGTCCCGCATCGGGCTCCCTGCTCAGCAGGGAGTCTGCTTCTACCTCTGACCCTCTTCCGTCTCGTGCTCTCTATCTCTCATTCTCTCTCTCTCAAATAAATAAATAAAATCTTTAAAAAAAAAAAAAAGAAAGAACTAATTAAAAGATACAATGTGGGGGGAAAAACCCATTTGCAACAGCAACAAAAGCCATACAATACCTAGCTAGACATATTGCCCCTCGGCAGATCTTGGTCCTCTGAACTTAAACTTTCTGTTATTTATGGAAAACAGACTATTTTCTAATTAAAAAAATTATTTGGACCCCACTGGAGGTTCCCTGAAGAAACAATGTGAGCCTGTCTGTAGATCGTGAGGAGGACAGGGGGGAGGAGAGAAAAAGAGCTTGAGGTGTAAAACAAAATACCCCTGCCCTCCAGTTGCTCCTGATCCATTGGATGAGTATGACAACTTCTGCGGGTGAGTGGATGAACAATATTCTATCATAATTATGTCTTTATATTTGTTTCTTGTTCCTCCACGGCATTGCTGAAAAAGAACAGGAGCTGCAGAGGAGCCTAGCTATTTCACGAGGAAGAAAGGCAAGCACGCATGCTCCCAGAGCCAGACATTATGTCGAGGCTCCTCATTTGGGCATCCAAATGGATGGGCCATGGGAGTTCAAGCTGCACATTTGCTTTCCAGCCAGAGCGACTCTGACTTCCTCGTCTCTTCAACCCCTTCCCCTTGCCATTCATTTCCCAGTCCCGACTACACTCAAGCTTCTCCAAGGAAGATTTGCCACATCGATAATTAGAATTGGTGTATTTATGGGACTCTATTTTTGCAGTGGATCATCCCATCTGAGGCCAACATTTCTTTTTGAAGTCTGGAGATTTTGAACCTTGGAGGAACCGAACAGCTCCCAGAGAACAGAGCCTCAGGGAATAAAACTTGGGCCTGATCTTCAGATCATTAGCACTCTTTTTCCTTCGTGCTCAAAGAGTAACTCTCTGGAAAACCTTTGGTGGCAAAAGTCATTAATGATCACATATAAAACCCTAATTAATCAAAGTGTGAATCCAACTCTTGACAAGCTGTTTTCATCTCCATTAGATTTGTGGTTTGCAGAAATCGGGACTACTTTGCCCATAACGAGGAGCGATCATACTCTACAATGTTGAAGTCTGAGTCACTCAAGCTTTAAATTCCTGGGTGATTTTGTGTGAGTCATTGTTCCACACGAGGATTTCTAATTCAGTCAGCAAAATGCATTCAAGTATTCATCTTTTGCTACCAATTACTCAATTTCAAAATGACATGTGCCTACAGTATTCACTGGATCCATTGCTCTACAAAACCCGCCTCAGGACAATTTGTTTTCTTAAATGAGTAGCTAGAAAAGTTACGTTATGCCAAGCACAATCTTCTTATTTCTCAGGCAGACAGCGGCCTAGGAAATGCCCCCTAGACTGTTGTTTATTGCTTGAGAATCTGCTCCCCTAAGAGGACAGGTGCATTTACAACACCATTGCAGGATGGACGGAAACAAGGAAGGGCACAGGGTGAACTCTGTGATTTGGGGTCATTTATTAAAGCTCTCTAAACTTCAGTTTCTATAAAGTAAAGATGATAATGTTGCCTGCCCATCTTTCAGGACGATTATGAAAATCAGTTCAAGGGGCGCCTGGGTGGCTCAGTTGGTTGAGCATCTGCCTTCAGCTCAGGTCATGATCCCAGTGTCCTGGGATTGAGCTTCATGTCAGGCTCCCTGCTCAGCGGGGAGTCTGCTTCTCCCTCTCCCTCTGCTACTCCCCCTGCTGTGTGCTCTCTCTCTCTCTCTCTCTGACAAATAAATAAATAAAATCTTAAAAAAAAAAAAAGAAAATCAGTTCAAGTTAGTAAATGTATAAACAGTACCTACTGTGCCCAACCCTGTCATAGCTATTTCTGGAAATACAAAGGTAAACGATACAAAGGTGACTCAATGGTCATTTAATGGAAAAATAAAATAATTTAGATAGATTGTTAAAATCCTTACAAATACAAAGTAGTGGTGGTAGTAATGGTGGTAAACTCAAAAAGTCAGCATTGGAAGGGAACAGAGAGATTCTGAAGCCTACCCCTTCTCATCTTAAATGAACTGAATGCCACAGAGATAAGTGACTTCTGCCGGGATGTATGACTAGTAGAATTAAATATCGGTCGTTAAGATACTTCAAGGTTTTTTTTTTTAAGATTTTATTTATTTATTTGACAGAGAGAGACACAGCGAGAGAAGGAACACAAGCAGGGGGAATGGGAGAGGGAGAAGCAGGCTTCCCGCTGAGCAAGGAGCCCGATGCAGGGCTCGATCCCAGGACCATGGGATCATGACCTGAGCTGAAGGCAGATGCTTAACGACTGAGCCATCCAGGTGCCCCAAGATACTTCAAGTTTTAAGCAGATTCCTAGAAACTCAGATAGTAAGAGCTAGTATATCGGCTGCGATGTGAACAATTCTATTGGGAGGGTTGACGACATTTAGAGAAACCTTTTTGCTCTGGTTGACACTGCAGGTGAACGGGCAAGCTGGGAATCAGACTGACCAGTTTGGATTCTGAGTCTGCCACTTACTAGCTAGTGACCTTGGGCAAGTTACTTACATTCCCTGTGTCTCATTTCCTCCTCTGTGACATGAAAGATAATAATTGTCCCCGACCCCAAAGGATTGTTGTAAAGATGAAATGAATTAACAGGTAAAGGGCTTAGAACAGAGTCTGGCACGGGACAAGTTCTCAGTAACTGTTACCTATTTAATGGGATTTAAGTAAAGGGAAGAGTCCCATGGGTCATTCTGTTTGCGAGAGAGGTCCCCCCCTTTTTTTTAAGGGACAATGGGGGGCTGGACCCAAGGGCAGCACCCAGGGCAGCGAATGCAGTTAAGGTCTCTTACTCCACAAACCGAATCAGAGCTGTTACCTGTAGGCTAGTCCTTTCCTTTCACAAAGGTGTGTCAGCTAACATCCTGAGCATTTCGGACCTGCCAATGGAGAGAACGAGCCTCTGATTCTAGGACTGCAGCTGACTCTCATCTACTGCTCCCACCAGCAGCTTCCTCAGGGTTCAATGAAGGCAGCAGAAGGTTTGCCCAGGAGAGGCAGCCCCTGTTCCCCGGATAAAGGCATTGATCACCCTTCATTAACAATTCATTAGCATCCTGTGCCCCACCGGATCTGGCCTGAAGGTTGACGGGCAAAGCCCGGAGGGGTGGTTTGGCTTCCACACTGACCACGCCTGACTATCTGAGGCTTCCTCCCCTCGGCAGAACTTGACAGGCACTGCGGACCCTAGGTCAGGGTCACCCTGGGACAATGGTCCATTTTGCGGACCCCCTGGGTCAGCAGGGGTACAAGCAAAGGCCAAGAAGAGAAAGAACAGGGTTGTAACCCAGTCCGTGGAAGAGACGTGGCTGGAGAAAGCGGGTCAAACCAGAGTGTGGCCAGTATGGGACACGCAGGGTCCAATAGGAAGAAGGAATTGTTCATGCCCAGCTCTTGTGCACGCCCAAAGCAGGTGACCTGTCCCGAGATCGATATCTGTCAGGTCCCCTCTAGAGACATCCCTTCAGTGCAGAGTGAAGCATTGGGCTTCATTTTACATTCCAAGCAGGCAGCCTGCTGCCTCTTCCTGCTGCGACCCCAGCCTCGCCTGGCTGTCTTCTGATGATAATCTGACTTCCCACGAAGATTTCACCACGGGGAGAGGATGTGCTTGAGACGGAATGTGTGTCTGATCTCCTGGCCGATTTTACTTGTCACTGTAAATTAATAAAATGGCGTTTTGATTTGCACATCTGTCTCTCGTGAACTTGGTTAGGATGACTGAGGGCCCGATAAACTGATCTTATCTCGGTGTGCCGACAGAACCAATTTTCTCAGCTTTCTGAACCTGAAACGCTAAAGGCCAGACCAGGGGCTGTGGTTGAATCACCAGGGTAAATTCCCTGTTGAAGTATCTGGCAGTGGGACTGCCAAGACTTCCTTCCCTACCTCCTCTCAAACACACTTTTTCTCCGGGACTTCAATCTTTCGAGGTGAACACTCCATGTCCAATGCCCACTCAGATGATCGATTCCATGCTGACAAACACAGGAAATGGGAAGTTTGCCCCCACCCCGAGCTATCCAATCCATGCTTTGACATGGCTACAAAAGCACCTAATCACATCCTCACCCTGGCCAGCGTGTGATTTTTCACATTTTATACATGTCCTCTATTCAAAACTATTTAGTTATTATATCTTTATAACCCAAGCTTTCCTAAGCCTATCAGACAATACAAATTAGGTTCCATGTTATCATTCAACCCAATGGTACCACCTGGGCAGCCCCACCTGCAGGCAGGCAGGCCCTTAGCCTCTGTCCCCAAGTCCCCAGTCTGTCCTGGGAGCCCTGGGAAGGGATCTCCCCTGTACTCAGAGTCCTCTCCTCCAACCTCTTTTTTAGTGTTTGCTGCCCCCCAGTCATTTTCAAGAGAGCCTGGTCTCTGCCACACCCCTGCTTTTGAGGTACCCATCCGATCTGTGAGATTACTTCTTCTAAGAGCACTGTCTCTGGGAGGCTGCACCTCAGGGGGACAAATGGCATGATGTTCCCTGTAGTCATCTCTGTGCTCTTAGTGTAGAAGAGGGTGACACCCCTCCCCGCCACCCCAGGCCTGTGCTGCACAATGCCCTCTAGGTCCCAGGCTGGCACACCCGTGCCCAGGATCTTACAGTGTCCTCAGGGAACAGCTCTTTCCTTTTCAACCTGCAGCTCCTCTCTGAACAGTGACCAAGCCTAGAACTAGGGGAACAGGCACCTTTCTCTCCTCCCTGCCTTCTGTGCCTGCCTCCGATCTGGAGCATGCTCAGAAAATCTCCTTCTCTAAAGTTGTACCATTCATTCATGCAAATAGACACCGGCAACCCTGGGTCTCGGGCTCAACAATCTCCATTCAGGATCAGGGAGGAAAACCCCTGGGCCACGTAGTCAGATAGCCACTCAACAAACATCTGTGAGCAAATGCTCAGTATGCTAGCGTCAGAGCCAGCTCGTGGTGATAAAGTGAAGAACAAGACAGTCACAGAAGTTCAGAATCTGGAAAGTGAGACGACAGGACTCATTTTCAATTAACCATGATACGCTGTGATAAGGACTATAATAACGGTATGTACAAAACATGCTAAAACATGGAGGAAAAGAGGCCTCCTAATGCAGGGGCTAAGCAGGAGCAGACAGGAGCCGAGTAAAGGAAAGGAAGTTTCCTTGAAGGCTTGCTGGAGTTGACAGGCTGTGGCCCCTCCGAGCCTGAGTTTACCTGGCAAACTACAGAAGGCATTCCAGGAAAGGGAAGAAGATGTGAACAAAATGCTAAAGGAATTTTATTCTCTAGGTTCGATAATTCCGTACGTGGGATTTTGCTACATCTGACTGGCAGCTTTTCAGCAAAACCTTCTGAAAAAAAACAGATGTTGCAACGGAATTTGATCCCTTTTCTCTCTCTTGATTGCTGAGACTGAAAAACAGCAAAAAGAAGAGGAGGAGGAGGGGGAGGAAGATGACAGCAAAAGCATTTCACCCCCATCCACCAGGTGGGATTTAGCTGAAGAAATGGTGATGAATCTGAGTAGCGTCAGCAGTCCTTTGACGAGTTGGACATCGAGCACTGATTTTCATCAGACATGTGCTCGTAAATTCACTAGGAAGAAAAGTCCAGCATTGGTCAAGACATGCAGAAGTCCTAGCCTCCTCCCAGCTCTCCTAGACCAGTAAGACTTGCCAAACCTGGAAGCTGTCCAAAAAACACTGGGGACGGAGGGACAGACTCTGGGCTCCCCCAGCCTCTCATTTACTTTCCCATTTAGGGAGGAATCTCAAGATACACTAACCCATTCATCACCTTCACTTATTTTAGATACTCCCCTAGTTTTTAACCTAGGTGTTCTGAGAAACAATATTCTCACGCCAGAAAAGGAGCTGCAGAGAAAGCCAAAGCAAATGGTAGTCAAGCTTCCCCATGTGTACCTCCCCGGGGGCCCAGGATGCTGAGTCAACCTCACTTGTGACGAAGGTGTCTGTCATAAGGTAGGAGCAGTTGCCTCCTCCCAAGAGATCGGGGCCCCCTCAGGGATGAGGGAATGGGCCTCAACTCAACAAGCCTGGCAAGTTCTGCTTCCTTAGAAGGATCCCTATCAACGTTTGCCTTACTTGATGTATCAAAAGTGGCATCTTTACACAACACGAATTATACAAAAATATCTTCCAGAACTACACAGCAAAGGCTCTCATCTCAAGTCCCTCTCGGTGTGAAACTTGTGTCTTGTCTATGGTGAGAAAATGAGAGCAGGTGGACAGCAGATGATTCACATCTCAATACGACACGCCTGTTCTGGGGGCGATCTCTTCTTACCTTTTCTGAACATTTAAACAGGAAATCCAAGATATCCTGGAAGATAATTTTTGAAGTCAGGTCCATCTACAGAAAAATAGGCGTTTTCTGTCTTCCTTTTCAGGTCAGACAAGGCAATCTTGCATCTGAGCATCGGCCTCTGGTCTTGACACATAAGAGAACTTTGATTCACATAGCACTTCTAAATGGCAGGAAAATTCATGTGCCTGAAGCATTTGCATCCCTGCTGACAGGTCAGCAACAGCTCTGGTGAAGCGTTCAGTATTTCCACTGGCCAGGAGTGTTAGTACTTAGGACCCTCTGGATAAGGAAGATATTAGAAGACAGAAGCTCCTTCCTACAGGCAGCCCACCAGCTACTTGACAAGGGGTTGCAGAGTCTTTAGGATTAGAATGACACCTCCCGAGCCCAGATCCTATCCCTGTTCCATATCTTCATCCATTGATAGCATGGAATAAACCTGAAAGCTTATTGGAGAATGAAGGCAATCATGCAAGAACAGTGGCAGACTTCGTGGATCATCATCCAATTGTTTCTTTGGAACCTGGTGTGGTGTTTTGGACATCTTGACTCACTCAATAACTCACTTGGATAGATTCTGACTTCTGAGCATTGTAGGAAGTATTTGAAGCTTCGCCACCATTGTATGTTCGAAGTTGGTAAATATGTTTTAATACAAATATTATGGGGCAATATGAAATTACATCAGGACCTGAAACTTCCCTGCTACATCCCAACACCCCAAATCACCCAAAGGTCCCCTTATTATCCAAAGGTCCCTCATTTAGCCAAGAACCACTGAAAAGCATGATAAAAAGCATTAAAATGAATATTTATGGAACAGTGAGTCAGATTTTAGAGACAATGAATAAGGGTTCACATTTTAAAAGACAGCAGAGCTTATACGGAGAAATACTATTTCTCTTGCTTACTCTGTATTTAGAGTACAAGATGGCATACGATCTTCTCATACCTGACCAAGAGTCCACACAATTGTGATAGCATGTAAGTACAGGAGTGATGCGATGTGGAAAAACCTCCAAATGTGTGTGCATGCATGTGTGTACTTTTGACATGTAGCATACAGTCAGTGTGTAAAATAACAATTCTATAAAAAAATACAAGAAAAAACTAAAGACATAGCAACAGCAAACTGTCATTTCTTTTGGATAAAAAAAAACAGTAACAAAAAACCTAGAGCAAAACCATGAGAGTGAAAGGAGATATTGCAACCATTTTTATAAGCCACAACAGCTGATGAGAGAGCAAACAGGTGCCCCTGAAATTTAACAATGTATTTGAGTAATATAACTTTAAAAATAATATTGAATATATTTACATAAATGTATATGCAAACATGTATGTATTTATCATCTTTCCAAGGATGGGATCCTTGGTGTGGTCCTGCAATGGCTGGTCTGTGTGTCTTTAGGAAGGAAGCATCATAGCATAAAAGGTAAGGTTCTAGAAGCAGTCTTCAGTTCTTAGCTCTTTGGTTATCTTAAGAAGATAAATACTTCATTTATTTGAGCCTCCATTCCCTCATCTGTAAAATGGGATAATAAAGACAGCTGTCTGTGATAATGCATGCAAAGTGCCGACCACACTGTCTGCTCCAAGGTAGGTGCTCAGTGCACATCATCCCTGACCACCTTGACCATCAGCATCCCAACGTGGCCTCCTCCGTGGATGGCCAGTGCTTGGGGCTCTCCTCTGAGAGAGGAGGGGCATTGCCTTGAGTACAGTTCATGCACCTGTTCTGTAACTTTACTGATTTCTGTTAGTTACGTGTCTGCCCTATTGCAGTACTGAGCCTCCCTTTAGATGTCCTCTCTGCAGAGGAGAGAAGAAGAAAAGGAAACAGATGCATTTCTTTGACTCAGGTGACAATATTTTAACCTCCGCTTCCCAGACCATGGAGCCTTAGAAGGAGCTCCGAGGAACATTATCTAAATTCTAGGGCACTCCAGCATCCCCGGGCGCCTGCACCTGGTAGCACTTGCTCTATGGAGCAGTTCCCTGGTCAGAGTCTAATGCCGAATCCAGCCCACATGCCTGATGCTGTTCTCTTGTAGAGTGCTTTTATTGAACTAATTCCACCCAGCAATCTGGATGGACCTCAATCCTCTAAGTGTGCCTGCATATGACTAGAGCCCATTATGGACAGATTTCAGGCTGCCCACAGGCTTCTTGCCACACACACGGCTGGTGGCTGGTATTGCCTAACTTCCTGCTCTGGCGTTATTGAACCTGAATTTTCATCTCACTGGGACCCCTGCTACTATTCTCTTCTACAGAAAGTAGGTCTTTGTGAGAGATCATAGAACATATCCCAGGTACTAATCATATTGTTGGAAATGAAGACCATCTCAATAAATTCAAAAGAGTAGAAATTGGGTAGGCCACATTCCCTAATCACAATGCAATAAAACTAAAAGCAATTTGTTTATAACAACAACAACAACTACAACAAAACCCAGCCATTTGGAACTTTTAAAAAAATCTTCTAGTGACCATTGGACAAAGGAGGAAATCGGTAATACAATAACGTATCATTGAGAAAATAATGAATACATATCGAAGCATGAAATGAGGCCAAGCGGGATTTAGAAATAAATTCATAAACACTAATTGTTTAATTAAAGAAGAAAAAATACATGAAGCTCTTAAGATTTTTGAGAAAAAAAAATTGTCCCAAGGAAAGAAATAATAAAGTTAGGAGCAGAAATAATGACATCTTTCTCATAATAAGTGACTACTATAAGTCAGGTTCTTTTATGAACTTTCTCTAATCTCTACAAGGTTACAAATGGGGTTTTATTATTTTATTTTACAGATGAGGAAACTGAGTATAAGAGAAGATGGGGAACTGGTCCCAGTCTTCACAGCTTTTAAGTTGTGAAAGGAATTTGAGGCCAGGTCTGTCTGACTCCAGACATCACCCTATTTCCACTATATCCCATCCCCTGAAGTATGCTCTTTCTAATATCCTGCACTCATATAAACATACATGAATAAATAAGCCACAGGCTGGGTCATTGAAAAAAAATGTATAATGGATACAACTCAGAAAAATTTCATGAACAAAAAATATAACAGTAAATATAATCTTATACCTGACACAGAGATTTTAAAATAGAAGCTATACTATGTAAAAGTACATAATACTTGAGAAGATCTTAACAGAATAATTTTATAAAAATATATAATGACTAAATTGGCACAATAAACAGTCTATCAGTTAAGATTTGGTATGGTTCCAAGTGACTGGAAATCCAAAATAAGAGTGAAGTGTTTTCTGTTTCTCTCTCTCTCACACACACAGACACACACATACACACACACATTTAAAAATCCAGGGTTAATTCTATTATTATGTTGCTCTGTCATACTCAATATGAAGTTACCTCTTTGTGGTACAAAATAGCTACTTAGGCTCCAGCCATCAAATGCGTATTTTAGCAAGTATGGAGAAAGGCACACACTCTCCTTTTAAGGATAATTTCCTGAAATTGAGCATGTCACTTTTATGCCCACTCTGTGATGGACAGACTCTAAAATGGTCCCCAAACACCCCCACCTTTTGGTATTCACACCTTTATATAAATTCTTCTCCCTGAGTGTGAGCAGAACTTATCATTTATTTCTAACAAATAGAACATGCCAAAGGTGATGGGATATGACTTCTGTTATAGAAGATCATAACTTCATACTCTCTAGTGGCACGCCCCCTTACTGGTTTTGTTGAAGAAGCAGGCATTCAACGAGGTCTACCGGACAAGGAACCAAGGGTAGCTTTTGGTCAACAGTTGGCAAAGATTGGAGGCCCTCAAGTCCACAGGGAACTGAATCCTGCCAAAAACTACATGAATTTGAATGTGGATCCTTCCCCAATCAAGCCTCAGGAGAGCCCCCAGCCCTAACTGTCACCTTGACTGCAGCTTTGTGAGAGATGCTGAAGCAGCTGCAAAGAAAACTGGAAAGTATCATCTTTATTCTCATCGGCCATATGCCGGGCTAAAAGTCAGAAACTCTGTCACCAAGGAGGAAGAGGGGAATGAATATGAGGGCCCAATCAGTAGTCTCTGCCACTAGGTAGACAAGTAACCAAGGGAAAAATGAGAAATGCTATCAGAGGGCTAGATGTAATATACTATTTCAAGCTATAGTGCTCTTATTATTAAATTTTTTCAAACATTAAAGAACCAAAGAAAGAAAGAAACCCTCTGTCATAAAAAACAATTCCAAATTATCTGTGGCTGGTGACATTGCAAATTGGAATAATCTTTTCAGTGAAACTGTTTATAATGTATATTAAGAGCCAAGAAAAGTCTGTATCTTTTGACTCGGTAATTCTACTTGTAAAAGTGTATCTTAAGGAATTATCCAAAACACCGAGAAAGAAGACTGAAAAATACTGGTCATTGCAGAGATATTACTAACAGCAGAACTTTAAAATCACCTCAATATTCATTGATAGGTCAACCAATGAGCAAATCACATTTCATCTTGTCAATGAAATTATCACAGTCATTAAAAATAGTAATTACAAAGCTATTTTGTAGTATTAACAAGTTCAATGCAAAAATGCAAAGGAATGAAAGTAGAGTTCAAAAACATATTTTTAAAAAAAGAATGAGTAGAAATACAACAATGACCAAAGTGGATTGTTTTGGCTAATGGGATCATTGCCAGTTGTTTTCATCATGTTTCCAAATTTACTCTAACAACTTGTGTCACTGACAAATTTAAAAATAGTGAGTTTGAATAATAAAAACAGCTTCTTTAATAGGCTTCACGGTCAAGATAGCAAACACTTTGGACTGCTCTTTACATATGTTGTGTCATCTTCATATGAAGTCGCTACCAATAGCATCCCCATTTTGCGGTCAAGGAACCAGGGGCACCAGGTACACCGCTAGGACATGGCAGGGAAGGATTTAAATCCACATATGTCTGATTCTAGGCCCAGCATTGAAACCACTGGTCATAAGAGCGAAGAATAAGAGAAAGAAGTGGAGGTAGCAAGTAGAATTTCTTGAGAGGAATGAGTGGATAAGGCAATCACTCAAAACCCACAGTGGAGGGGAGAAATGACTACCACTCATGAATTCAAAGCCAAGATCCACAGCCCTCGGGTGTCATAGGGCTTGTAGAACCTTTGTTTTAAACCTTGGACATCCAACATTTCAAGAGCTCACTCCTTTGTGACCAAGCCCCTGATCCCTTGGAATGATGCATATAGATTCCTTTTGTACCTAATGATCCGTGGTGGGAGAAATTACTGACCTCGCGACCTCCATTGCCTGGCAACAGTGGGGCTTCCATGGTCTCCCTCACCAGCCCACTGGTTATGTCATAATCCATCAAATGCCCACAAGGGCCATAGTGAAGTTCTACTGAGTGATGGTGATTTCAAATCAAAGTCAAAGAAGTAAGTGCTTTAGAAACTCTTCTGAGGAGTCAGACGGTGACAGTGGAGTTTTTGTGAGCTGCGGGGTGCCTCTCTTATATCCCTGAGTTTTCATATGTGATAATAATTTACTTAGAGTGGCTGACATCCCCATGTAGAAATTTTCACAGTTCGTGCCTTTCTTCAAAAATAGTGATTTTTTAACTGCATCAGCCCTGCCAACCAATAAATGTGTGGGGAGTTTTGGGGTTGAAAACCACTGTTTTCAACGATCACAATAAAGATTATTTCAGGCAAGAATCATCAATAGATGTGAAATCTGAGGGGTAGAAAGGGAATGTGATGAGATCGGGATATGTATTTGGTGTTAATGTGTCTCCCCCCAGAATACTGATTCGTCATAAGAGGAAAAATAATAATTATACCATGGAGAAACTGGATTGGTGACATGGGTAATGAGGGGCAGAGGGGCCTCGTGGGCCTCCGGATACAATCCCCGAGGATGACTCAGTCTCAGTTTTGTGGTATTCTGGCCTTCGGTGCATAAACTGAATCTAATGGTGAAGAAACGTCAGACCAACCCATATTGAAAACCATTCTATAAAATAACTGGCCTTGGGGCGCCTGGGTGGTTCAGTCGGTTAAGCATCCAACTCTTGATTTTGGCTCAGGTCGTGATCTCAGGGTCGTGAGATTGAGCCCCATGTCTGGTTCTGTGCTGGGCGTGGAGACTGCTTAAGATTCTCTCTCCCTCTGCCCCTCCCTGCCCCCCTCAGATAAATAAATCTTTAAAAAAAATAAAATGTATTTTTAAAAAATAAAAAATAAAATAAAATAACTGGCATTTTCTCTACAAAAATGCCAGTGTTATGAAAATGAAAGATAAAGTCTTGAGAAATAATTCAAATTGAAGGAGAGTAAAGAGACATGACAATTTAACATGACACCTGATCCTAGACCGTGATTCCTAAATTGGAGGGAAAAACCTGTATAAAGCTCATTATTGGAACAACTGACCATCTTGGAATATGGGTCTGATAAAGTAGTAGTCACTGTTACATTTCCAAGTTGTGTAACTGCATTATGGTTACATAAAAGAATACCTGTGTTTCCAGAAAATACACGTTGAAGTAATAAGCACGGTGATGTCATCCCCGTGATACGTGTGTGTGGTGTGTGTGTGGAGAGAGCGAGAGAACAAATGAGGAACAACATTAACAAACTGGTGAACTGGGGGGAGGGGTATATGAGAATCCTCTGGGAATTGCTCTTGAGCTTTCTCGTAGCTGTGAAATTCTTTCAAAATAATAAATTAAATTGAAAAAATATATATATATATTTCAATTTTAGGAATATATATATTCCTGAGTGAATTAAGATCTTTCCCTTCTTTCTTCTCATTCTCATCTGCTTAGGACAATTCTCTTAAATGGAAGATCAATACCTTATATTCTTATTCTCGTTTTCATCCCTTAGCGAGATAACTCTCTTCCCTCCCTGGTAGTTTTGTATGTTGTTTCATATTCTAGTTTTCTTTTGAGGTAGGTAAGAAATGAGAATTTTCCTTCCCGGCTGACAAACGAAAGAAAAGGAAAAACTGGAGGTAGAGAGCATCCTTGCTGGGAGAGGGCAGGCCCCATTTGGATTTTGCACTAGGGCCCCATGGCTCCCTGGTGACCACAGGGACCACAGTGCAAGTCCAAGACCAGAGGCAACTCCTGGGCCTTTGAGAACAGCCCTGCTGTTGTGGGCTCACCACTTCCTGGCCTGTCGCCAGGAGCACCCGTGATCCCGTTGAGGAGGCAGAGCCCAGAGCTCAGCCTTTGGGCTCCTATTCCGAACCAGAGACCATCCTCCCTCTTCTCCCCAGCAAAGCTATCATGATTTTCCCCCAAGTCCTCTTAGACTCCTTTCCATTTAGTTAGAAATGCACTTCCCTGAGGATTCACTTGTCAGCTGCTCCTGTATTTAATCATGCCTCCCCCTTCCCCAAACTATTTGAAATTAATTGTTATCCGACAGGACCCAAACCTCTCCTACCCTCATCTTATTGCATGGCACTTCATTTCCTTAAGTTATAGCAATAATTAAACTGTGCCTTAATTAAGTAAGCCCTACCCTCCTGTTATAGCAGTCCCATTCAGGCAATTTCCTTCAGGTAATTTCTTTCATTTCGATATTATTACTCACGCCCACTGGGGTTAGAGGGATATAAGCGCAGACACAGGATGAGATTTTATGTTGGCTTTGGTTGTTGATTAACTACCTTGGCAACATTTGTAATTTCTACAACTCTATAAAACCTACATCCTTGTTTTCTCCCTCCCAAATCTCTTCTTCTGGGGAAATAGGAAATCAAACCCTTCTGCCATTTTCTGACTGAAATGCAGTCAGCATATAAATCTCCAGGCCCCGGGGAAGCATTGATATTTATAGCTGTTGCTATTATTCACATCAGAAAACATGACAGACTGGAGGATCTGAGTTCTGAGTGCCTTACACAAAGCACCATATTGTGGAATTCCTCAGATCCCTATCATGTCACAGAAAATATGAAGCATTCATTATCATTCTGCTCTATGTAAGCCTTGCAAACAGAAAGTGCAAGTGTGTTTTCCACACCTTGGTGCTCTCAACCAACACAGTCGTGAGGCCCTCCTGTTTTGAGCTTTATACTTCTGAAGTTTAGTATGGCTAGACCCAGGCCCCAGTTAAGACCCTGCCTCACAGCTGGGAGTCCAACTGAGCATTTCTCTGTAGTTTCTTGGAGACCTAACCTAGTATCTATTGGACACAGGGGGACCAACCATATTGGTTTATCCAGGACAGAGGGGTTTCCTGAGATCCAGGACGTTTAGTGTTAGAACCAGGACAGTCCAGGAGAAAGTGGGACAGCTGGTCACCCAAAGGGCAAGTGTTTAAGAGAAGGGTCCTTTTTTCTAACGTGCATGTCCAAACTAGGCTCGTAACCTCTGCGAGGATTGAATGGTCATCAACACTGAATTATACTGAACAACTAGGAACTTCCATTTCTATAGCTGGGCCCCAGTGACAGAAAATTCCTTTCTCCCCGTATGGAGAGTAGGCACTCCTCGGGCAATCAGCAGCATCCCTCCTCTCAATGACCAGCTCATTATGCCTGAAGGACAGGCAGCAACCAGGTCAGACACCTGTTCCTGGTACCCAATGAAGGCTTGGAATGACAGGAGTTGAGAGGGTCTATGTTTGAGGAAAACAGGTTGGGGGAACAACACAAAGCTCCAAACCTAGGTCGATTCTGTGGGGCTGAGCAAAAAGCAGATTGTGCTTGTTATATAATAGCAGTAATAGCTAGCATGTATTAAACCTTCTTATGTAGCTGGCACTGTTCTAGGCGTGTTAAATGGACTTACTAATTAAATCCTTCTCTGAGGTGGGCATTAAGGCCGTTTTCACCACTTGACAGATGATGCAGAGGAAAGTTAAGTAATTTCCCCCAAGATCACACCAATATCAAGGGAAGGAACAGGTAATCACCAGAGCTTGAGTTCTTTTTTTATTATTATTATGTTATGTTAATCACCATACATTACCTCATTAGTTTTTGATGTAGTGTTCCATGATTCATTGTTTGCGTTTAACACCCAGTGCTCCATGCAGAACGTGCCCTCTTTAATACCCACCACCAGGCTAACCCATCCCCCCACCCCCTCCCCTCTAGAACCCTCAGTTTGTTTCTCAGAGTCCATCGTCTCTCGTGGTTCATCTCCCCCTCCGATTCCGCCCCCGCCAGAGCTTGAGTTCTTAGTCATTGTTAGACTCCTCCTCCTAGGTTATTCTCTTTCTGTTAGCATACAGACTTCTAGTCACATCTTTATGGCACGAGAAGTTTCTTCTGGGTAATTTATCTGGGTAATAAAGCTGAGGTGAGATCCAAGGATCTGCATTCAAAATAACAGCCTAGGGGTGCCTGGGTGGCTCAGTTGGTTGAGCATCGGCCTTCTGCTTTGGTCATGATCCCAGGGTCTTGGGATCGAGTCCCATGTGGGGCTCTCTGCTCAGTGGGGAGCCTGCTTCTCCCTCTCCCTCTGCTGCTCCCTGTTTGTGCTCACTCTCTCTGTCAAATAAATAAATAAAATCTTTAAACAAACAAACAAAACAGCCTATAAGATTCTGACATAGGGAGAGGCAGCATCTCAGGAACTAAGAGATGTCTTCAACCCTGCAGGCACACAGGTGCCCGGGGCTCTGGAGAGCAAATGGGTTTATAGCAACAGTTCTCATCTTGGACCCCACCAACCAATGTGCCCACTCTAGCAATGGACTCTTGTCTCCCCATCATGACTGACTAGTGAGGGAGGTAGAACTGAGAGTGCATGATCTTTACTAGGCCAGCAGAGGCAGCGGATAACGCCTTTCTTCCCCCGGCCAATGACTTTGCCCCGTGAAAATCAAGTGCAAGACCAGAGCCCTAACGTGCATTGCTAACTAAGCTTCAGCTACTAAATGGCCGGAAGGGACCCAGGGCCATGACGTTTAACCCTTGGAGAGGAGGTGGTTGTCTGGGCTGAAAAGTGGTGGTAGCATGTGCGAGCTGTCTAAAACAGGGAAATGCTGGTATGCATGATGTGATTTTCAATCAAAACACTTAAAAGGGCCCCAAAGGTAGCTGGTTGGGCCAGCTACGTGGTCAGAGCAATTCTACCTGGTAAAAGCAAAAAAACGTGGACCACTCTTTCTGTCTTCCTAGGGAGATTGGATGTTCCCAGAAAAACGAACTCTGCCTTTTGCTTTAAAAGGGGAATTCTCGGGGTGCCTGGGTGGCAGCTCCATTGGTTGAAGTGCCCGATTCTTGGCTTCAGCTCCAGTCATGATCTTGCAGTCGTGGGATCGAGCCCCACACGGGGCTCTATGCTCTGCACTCACTCTCATTCTCTCTCTCTCTCAAATAAATGACTAAATAAAATCTTTTTTAGAAAATAAAATAACAGGAATTCTCATTCTCTGGCTCTTCCCCAATGTCATCATCTGCATTTCAGGAGTGGCAGATCAGAATCTCTGTGCTTTGAGCAATGATTCGTGGTCCTCTGTGCATGTGCGTGCATGTGACAGACTGGCAGAGAGAGAGACAAGTACAATAGCTTGTGCAAAGACCTCCCCTGCTACAAATCTTGATGTAAGTACAGCTTGAAGCCTGTTTTCTTCCCCAGAAGTAATCACAGTACATGTTTCAGTTTCTCTTTAATGTGCCTGTATTCTGGGAGCTGAACATCCCCAGTTGAGGAGAGCAGAGCTGTTACCTTGCCCCAATCTACTGGCAAGCCATTGCTGTGGAGAATTGATGGAAATAATATAGGCTTTTGTTTCTTTCTCCTATCCTTGCTCATGGAGATTTTTAGGTAATATAGCCTCACCATACAGACTGCTATTCCTGATCAAAACTCCCCAGATTTTCTGGGCAGAGTGTTCACCTGCCAGCCAGCCGTTTGTAGAGGGAGAGATAACGAAGCAAAATTAATATCATATCCATGCTCTTTCTTCTCCTAACAGACTCAGCAGCTGGCTCTTCCTGCTGGGCTTTTTTCCCCCTTCTTCTTTGTGATTTGCAAAAGAAAAAAAGAAAAGGAAGAACAATTAGGAACATGATTTTAAGGTGTGTGCGCCTGGTGGAGCCCTTTTAAGTGATATTCAGAAGCATTGGATTCCCACAATTCCTTGTGCCCTGGGCTGGTCTGGCCCAGATTTCTTATTTCAATGACATCCGTTCTTCAGCATGGTTGTATTCTGGTCTCTTCTCGAATGACAATACCCAGGGGGTAAAACATTTCCCTTCTTTTTTTCTTTTTGTCTTTATTTTAAGGGCAATTCCCTTCCTCCTTTTATTCAAGCACCAAAAGGAATTCTTGTTCTCATCAATGACTCTGCTTGACTAAGACTAAACACAGGCAGATGTATGGACAGATCTTAAAGCTGGTAGCCTGATACATTTTACCCATTGTAGGTGAGCCCCTGTCTAAAAATACTCACTCTGTGGAAGCCTGAATTTTCAAACGGATTATGATAGCATTTAAAGGGATTGCTTACAAACAGAATTCTCCCAAGATTAATTCCTGTACGCAATTGCTTACAGATCATTCACTACAATTAAAGATGGGTGGAAATTTTACTGAAGAAGAAAATTTACTTTTGAGAGAAATTTAAAGTCAAATTTAAACTGTATTTTTGTTTTTAAAAAACTAGATGTTGATGAAATTTGATGGATCAAACGATACAATCAGAGGCTCATCAACAATTACAAGAAACAAAGTAATATGACCATCTTATCATTACTTTCCAATAAAGACGTAAATGCAGATTAGCTCATTATCAGGTGGAAGGGGGAAAGAATGCTCCCTTCTGTTGGAAAAAAGGCAGCCACAGAAAGAACCACGCAAAAGTTCCACAATGCTTTTTCTCCCTTAAACTCCTTGATAATCCAGTAAATGAAAAAGAGAATCTTATTGTACTAATTTGTATTTCTCAATCCATGGAAGAAAAACATCTTTCCATATGTTTATGGTTATTCAGATTTTCTCCTCTCTGAATGGCCTGAAATTATTATTTTGGTTGGCTTTTTAAAATTTGTTCATAGGAGTAACTTTTATATTATAAATCTATGCTGTCCAATATACTAGCTGCTAATCAGTGTTGACCACCTGAATTGTGGTTAGTCTAAATTGAGATGTGCTCCAAGTGTAAAATAGACGCTGGGTTTCAAAAACTTGGTACAAAATACAGAATGTAAAATATCTTATAATAATTTTCTATTGATTACCTGTTGAAATAATACTATTTACGATATAGTGGTTTCACTAAACGACATTATTAAAACTAATTTCCCTTGTTTCTTCTTTTTTTTTGTAGTTCACTTTATTTTTTTTATTATGTTATGTTAATCATCATACATTACATCATTAGTTCTTGATGTAGTCTTCCATGATTCATTGTTTGTGTATAACACCCAGTGCTCCATGCAGAACGTGCCCTCTTTAATACCCATCACCAGGCTAACCCATCCCCCCACCGCCCTCCCCTCTAGAACCCTCAGTTTGTTTCTCAGAGTCCATCTTCTCTCATGGTTCATTTCCCCCTCTGATTTCTGCCCCCTTCATTCTTCCCCTCCTGCTATCTTCTTCTTCTTCTCTCTTTTTTTTAACATATAATATATTATTTGTTTCAGAGGTACAGATCTGTGAGTCAACAGTCTTGCACACTTCACAGCGCTCACCATAGCACATACCCTAACCCGTGTCTATCACCCAGCCACCCCATCCCTCCCACCCCCCACCACTCCAGCAACCCTCAGTTTGTTTCCTGAGATTAAGAATTCCTCATATCAGTGAGGTCATATGATACATGTCTTTCTCTGACTGACTTATTTCACTCAGCATAACACCCTCCATCCACATCGTTTGCAAATGGCAAGATTTCATTCCTTTTGATGGCTGCATAATATTCCATTGTGTATATATACCACTTCTTCTTTATCCATTCATCTGTCGATGGACATCTTGGCTCTTTCCACAGTTTGCCTATTGTGGACATTGCTGCTATAAACATTGGGGTGCACATACCCCTTCGGATCCCTACATTTGTATCTTTGGGGTAAATACCCAGTAGTGCAATTGCTGGGTCATATGGTAGCTCTATTTTCAACTTTTTGAGGAACCTCCATGCTGTTTTCCAGAGTGGACACACCAACTTGCATTCCCACCAACAGTGTAGGAGGGTTCCCCTTTCTCCACATCCCTGCCAATATCTGTCGTTTCCTGACTTGTTAATTTTAGCCATTCTGGCTGGTGTGAGGTGATATCTCATGGAGGTTTTGATTTGGATTTCCCTGATGCTGAGCGATGTTGAACACTTTTTCATGTGTCTGTTGGCCATTTGGATGTCTTCTTTGGAAAAATGTCTGTTCATGTCTTCTGCCCATTTCTTGATTGGACCATCTGTTCTTTGGGTGTTGAGTTTAAGAAGTTCTTTATAGATTTTGGATACTAGTCTTTTATCTGATATGTCATTTGCAAATACCTTCTCCCATTCTGTCGGTTGTCTTTTGGTTTTGTTGACTGTTTCTTTTGCTGTGCAAAAGCTTTTTATCTTGATGAAATCCCAATAGTTCATTTTTGCCCTGGCTTCCCTTGCCTTTGGCGATGTTTCTAGGAAGAAGTTGCTGCAACTGAGGTTGAACAGGTTGCTGCCTGTGTTCTCCTTTAGGATATTGATGGACTCCTGTCTCACATTTAGGTCTTTCAACCATTTTGAGTCTATTTTTGTGTGTGGTGTAAGGAAATGGTCCAGTTTCATTCTTCTGCATGTGGCTGTCCAATTTTCCCAACACCATTTGTGGAAGAGACTGTCTTTTTTCCATTGGACATTCTTTCCTGCTTTGTCAAAGATGAGTTGACCATAGAGTTGAGGGTCCATTTCTGGGCTCTCTCTTCTGTTCCATTGATCTATGTGTCTGTTTTTGTGCCAGTGCCATACTGTCTTAATGATGACAGCTTTGTAATAGAGCTTGAAGTCCGGAGTTGTGATGCCGCCAGCTTTGCTTTTCTTTTTCAACATTCCTCTGGCTATTCGGGGTCTTTTCTGGTTCCATACAAATTTTAGGATTATTTGTTCCATTTCTTTGAAAAAAGTGGATGGTATTTTGATGGGGATTGCACTGAATGTGTAGATTGCTCTAGGAAGCATTGACATCTTCACAATATTTGTTCTTCCATTCCATGAGCATGGAACGTTTTTCCATTTCTTTGTGTCTTCCTCAATTTCTTTCATGAGTATTTTATAGTTTTCTGAGTACAGATCCTTTGCCTCC
Source organism: Callorhinus ursinus (assembly GCF_003265705.2). Lineage (NCBI taxonomy): Eukaryota > Metazoa > Chordata > Mammalia > Carnivora > Otariidae > Callorhinus > Callorhinus ursinus. The sequence goes on from NW_027397079.1 coordinate 26,950,948, forward strand.
TTGGTTAGATTTATTCCTAGGTATCTTATGGTTTTGGGTGAAATTGTAAATGAGATCAACTCCTTAATTTCTCTTTCTTCTGTCTTGTTGTTGGTGTATAGGAATGCCACTGATTTTTGTGCATTGATTTTATATCCTGCCAGTTTACTGAATTCCTGTATGAGTTCTAGCAGGTTTGGGGTGGAGTCTTTTGGATTTTCCACATAACGTATCATATCATCTGCAAAGAGTGAGAGTTTGACTTCTTCTTTGCTGACTTGGATGCCTTTGATTTCTTTTTGTTGTCTGATTGCTGTGGCTAGGACTTCTAATACTATGCTGAATAGCAATGGTGATAGTGGACATCCCTGCCATGTTCCTGACCTTAGGGGGAAAGCTCTCAGCTTTTTCCCCATTGAGAATGTTATTCGCTGTGGGTTTTTCACAGATGGATTTTATGATATTGAGGTATGTACCCTCTATCCCTATACTCTGAACAGTTTTGATCAAGAAAGGATGCTGTACTTTGTCAAATGCTTTTTCTGCATCTATTGAGAGGATCATATGGTTCTTGTTCTTTCTTTTGTTAATGTATTGTATCACATTGATTGATTTGTGGATGTAGCCCAGGGATAAATCCCACTTGGTCGTGGTGAATAATCCTTTTAATGTACTGTTGGATCCTATTGGCTAATATTTTGGTGAGAATTTTTGCATCCATGTTCATCAAGGATATTGGTCTGTAATTCTCCTTTTAGATGGGGTCTTTGTCTGGTTTGGGGATCAAGGTAATGGTGGCCTCATAAAACAAGTTTGGAAGTTTTCCTTCCATTTCTATTTTTTGGAACAGTTTCAGATGGGTAGGTATTAATTCTTCTTGAAATGTTTGGTAGAATTCCCCTGGGAAGCCATCTGGCCCTGGACTCTTGTTTGTTGGGAGATTTTTGATGACTGCTTCAATTTCCTTAGCAGTTATAGGTCTGTTCAGGTTTTCTATTTCTTCCTGGTTCAATTTTGGTAGTTGATACATCTCTAGGAATGCATCCATTCTTCCAGGTTATCTAATTTGCTGGCATATCGTTGCTCATAATATGTTCTTTTTTTTAATATTTCTTTTTTTTATGATTACTTATTTATTTATTTGAGAGAGAGAGAATGAGAGATAGAGAGCACGAGAGGGAAGAGGGTCAGAGGGAGAAGCAGACTCCCCGCTGAGCAGGGATCCCGAAGCGGGACTCGATCCCGGGACTCCAGGATCTTGACCTGAGCTGAAGGCAGTTGCTTAACCAACTGAGCCACCCAGGCGCCCTCATAATATGTTCTTATAATCGTTTGTATTCCTTTGGTGTTGGTTGTGATCTCTCTTCTTTCATTCATGATTTTGTTGATTTGGGCCATTTCTCTTTTCTTTTTGATAAGTCTGGCCAGGGGTTTATCAATCTTGTTAATTCTTTCAAAGAACCAGCTCCTAGTTTTGTTGATCTGTTCTACTGTTCTTTTGGTTTCTATTTCGTTGATTTCTGCTCTAATCTTTATTATTTCTCTTCTCTTGTTGGGTTTAGGCTTTATTTGCTGTTTTTTCTCTAGCTCCATTAGGTGTAGGGTTAGGTTGTGTATTTGAGACCTTTCTTGCTCCTTGAGAAAGGCTTGTATTGTTATATACTTTTCTCTTAGGACTGCCTTTGCTGTATCCCAAAGACTTTGAACAGTTGTGTTTTCATTTTCATTTGTTTCCATGAATTTTCTTAATTCTTCTTTAATTTCCTGGTTGACTCATTCATTCTTTAGTAGGATGTTCTTTAGCCTCCATGTATTTGAGTTCTTGCCAACTTTCCTCTTGTGATTGAGTTCTAGTTTCAAAGCACTGTGGTCTGAAAATATGCAGGGAATGATTTCATTCTTTTGCTACCGGTTGAGACCTGATTTGTGACCTAGGATGTGATCAGTTCTGGAGAATGTTCCATGGGCACTAGAGAAGAATGTGTATTCTGTTGCTTTGGGATGGAATGTTCTGAATATATCTGTGAAGTCCATTTGGTCCAGTGTGTCATTTAAAGTCTTTATTTC
>NW_027397079.1:26953003-26953148 GCF_003265705.2 Callorhinus ursinus
TTTAAGTAGGATATAGTGTCCTTCCTCATCTCTTATTACAGTCTTTGTTTTAAAATCTAATTTGTCTGATATAAGGATTGCCACCCCAGCTTTCTTTTGGTGTCCATTAGCATGGTAAATGGTTTTCCACCCCCTCACTTTCAAT
>NW_027397079.1:26958148-27013148 GCF_003265705.2 Callorhinus ursinus
TCTTTTCTTCGGTCTCCTGTTGAGTTCGTAGGTGTTCACAATGGTTTGATCCCTATTCAGCTGAATTCCTGAGACCAGACAGAAATCCAGGTCTCCTACTCCTCCGCCATCTTTCACTTGTTTCTTCTTACAAGAGACTACTAGAATAATTTTTTTAAGCTACTTCTTCACGTGGTTACTAGAAAATTTGAAAATACATACGGTGAGCAAATGCGGGGAAGAGGAGCGCCATCCCCTCCTGCCTCCCAAGGAGACACTAATTCAACAATACATGGATCAATTCCTTGTGTGAGGAATCTAGAAAATAGTTCAGAGACCCCTGCACCTCAGGCAAATGTGAAACCAGTTACACCAAAGCCGGGAGGAAAATGCGGGGCACTCACTCACGATATTCCCTCCCGCCCAGCTCAGCCTAGTGCAAACAGGAGAAACTCCCAGCTCCTGGCTTCTCCTGGGGAAGGGAAATAGAAGACTGGAACATGCACATATCTAACGTTCAGACTTTCCAGGGGCTGCCTGAGGAACTGGTTTCTGTTTTGCCTGAATCCAAGCATATAATAGGAAAGGGTGCTGAGTTGGTGGTAGCTGCGAACAAAAGCGAATGTTTGGGCTATCGCTCCCTCACTTGCCATTGCCCTCTCTTCAGACCAGCACAGAGCAAGTGGAAGAAACTTCTAAACTGTAGCTTGTCCTTGGGGAGAGAAAGAGTGGGAGCCCCCATTTAATGTCCCACCTGTTCAGAGGGCTTCCCAAAGGACTGCTTTCTGATACACCTGTTTCAGAGCACAGATGGAATCCTACATATTCTAGATGCCTGGGGCTGTGGGAAACAAAGGAGATCTGGGTAGCCTGCTGCAGCTCCAAAAGACCCATTGTACAGCAGACAGAGACTGCTACAGCTCAGAGGCCTCTCTCTGCAGTGGAAGGAGGGGCGGATAGAGTGGAGCGTGTGTCCAACATTCTGGCTTCTCACAGGCTACTTGAGGGACTGATTTCTGTGTCATCTGACCCAGAGTACTGATAGAGTTGGAATGCTCCAGAAGCTAGAGGACTGCTGAGAACAATAGAGAGCTGGGTAGTGTGTGGCAGCTCCAGAGAACCTCCAGAGAACCAGAGTAAGGGATTATGAGCTCCTGAAAAAAGAGACTGGCAGATCCTTCTAGTTGAAAATTAACTAATTGGAATTGGACATAAGTCCAGAAAGGATGCATTCACAGAAAAGGTTTGGGAGGCCTCCAGAATCTCTAGTTGGACTGACTGGTGAAGGTCTTTTTCTGTATGAAGCAAATCCATAAAGACTAAGAGAGGTGGCTATTTTTTCAAATACAAACACAAAGTTACAAGGCACCTAAAGAAACAGGAAACCATGATCCAATCAAAGGAACAAAATAAATCTCTGAAAACCAACCCTTAAAAAAATGGAGGTATTTAAATTCCCTGAAAAATAATTCAAAATAACTATTGTAAAGAAGCTCGATGAGCTCAGGAAAATGATGCATCAACAAAAATGAGAATATCAACAAAAATACAGAAAATATATTTTTAAAAAAGAATAAAAATTCTGGAGCTAAAAATACAGCAACTGAGTTAAAAAAAATTCACTAGAGGGGTTCAACAGACTTGATCAAACAGAAGGAAGAATAGTAAACTCAAAAGTTGGTCGTTTGCAATTAATCAGTCAGAGAAGGAGTAGAAAGAAAAACAAGATGAAAAGAGTGAATGAATAACCCAAGAAGTAAAGTAAGAAAACAATCTCGTTTACAAGAGCATCCAAAAAATAATAAAATACTTAGGATAAAGTTAACCAAGGAGGTGAAAGACTTACACACTGAAAACTGCACATTACTGAAAGAAATTAAAGAAGATGTAAAGAAATAGAAAGATATCCTGTGTTCATTGTTCAGAAGATTTAATGTTGCTAAAATGTCCATACTTCCCAAAGCAATCTATAGATTCAATCTACATCAAAACCCCAGTGGCATTTTTTTGTAGAAATAAGAAACAGTGACAAGAAAGAGATAATCCGATTTAAAAATGGGCAAAGACTTGATTAGACATTTCTCCAAAGAGTACATAGAGATAGCCAACAGGTAATATGAAAAGATGCTCAGTATCACTCACCATCAGGGAAATGTAAATCGAAACCACACCTGTCAAAATGGCTAAAATCAAAAACAAGAAACAACAAGTGTTGGCAAGGATGTGGAGAAATTAGAATGCTTGTGCATTGTTGGTGGGAATATAAATTTGGTACAGCCACCACGGGGGAAACGCTGTAGAGTTCCTCCCCAAAATTAAAAAAAAAAAAAAAATAGAACTACCATTTGATCAGCAACCCCACTTCTGGGTATTTATCCAAAGGAATTGAAAACAAGATCTTGAAGGATGTTTGTGCTCCTGTGCTCACTGCAGCATTATTTACAACAGTCAAGAGGTGGAAACAAGCTGAATGTCCATTGACAGATATATGCAGAAACAAAATGTGATTTATACATACAACTAAATACTTTTCGGCCTTCAGAAAGAAGTAACTCCTGTCCTATACTACAACAGGGATGAACTGTGAGGACATTATGCTAAGTGAAATAAGCCAGTCACAGGAGGACAAATAATGCATGATCCTATTGATATGAGGTATCTAAAGTAGTCAAATTCATAGGAGCAGAAAGTAGACTGGAGGTTGACGGGGGATGGGAGAAGGAGAAATGGGAAATTCTTATTCAGTGAGCGGATCTCATGTATAGTATAGAGTTTCAGCCACACAAGATGAAAAAGTTCTAGAGATCTGCTGTACAAAACGTACATATTGTTAACAATACTGTCTTACACACTTAAAAATTTGATAAGTGAGTAGATCTCATGTTACATGATCTTTTATCACAATGAAAAAGTATGCATGGCTTGCCTTTGCTTTCTGTTGGGCAGTGGTCCTCCAGATGCTAATATTTTGTCTAACTGTAAATATTTCCTTCTAATGTATATCTTGCCTTTTCACTTTATGATGATGTCTTTGATACCAAAATATTTCTACAGTATTGATGTAGTCAAATTTTAAAAGTTTTTTTAGAGCTTATGCTTTTAATATTACTTACTGTATTAATTATTCCTTATTTATTACAAAAATATTCTACATTTTATTCCAATTGCCCTAAATTTATTTTTTTCTCTTGTTTAAAACCTTATTCTATCTGGAATTGTGTATGTATGTATGTTGTGAGGTTTGGATAATTTCTTTTTCTAGACTGAGAGAGAGAGAGAGAGAGAGAGGTGGGTAGGGGCAGAGGGAGAGGGGGAGAGAGAATCTTAAGCAGGCTCCACACTGAGTGTGGAGCCCAACCTGGGGCTCGATCTCACAACCCTGAGATCATGACTTGAGCAGAAATCAAGAGCTGGACATTTAACCAACTGAGCCACCCAGGCGCCCCAATTTTTTGTTTGTTTTGAAAACCAAGTGTCCCTATACTATTTATTAAACAATAGATCCTTTCCTCCACTGATTTATAAAGCCATCTTTATCATAAATCCAGTTGCCATGGTGTGCACGGATTTGCTTCTGAGCTCTTTGACCTCTATCACTGATCTATTTGTTCTTTTACCCCCATGCCACACTGTTTGATTTGCTATAGTTTTGTAATACATCTTGTCCCTGGTAGGAAGTTCCCTGCTATTGTTAGAAATTTTCGGTTTCAGGTTTGGCTCCCGCCAGCCCTACTGAGCGTATGGTGCTGGACCCTCCTCACAGAGATGGTGTATTTCCAAGCCCTAGACCTGAAGTCACATGGGTCGGATCCCCATCTTGAGAGAATCTGTTTCCTCTCCTGGAGCCTGGCAACAGGTCCATTTCACACTGTGCCGCCAGGCTACTTCCCAGCCTCTGTCTACCATGAAGCATGTTCTCCACTTCCAACGTTACATAGTTTTCCAGCTTCCCTCTATATATGGTATATATTGGCGTCTCCCTGTGGACCACAAAGTGTCAGCCTCCCCATGCTGCTACTTATGCTCCTTTCTCAGAATGCTTTGGGTTCCTTTGGTTTCTGTTCACAATGATTTTCTTCTACTTATGCTCCTTTCCCAGAATGCTTTGGGTTCCTTTGGCTTCTGTTCACAATGATTTTCTTTTCCTATTTTTTTTTTAAGATTATTTATTTGAGAGAGAGCACGCACACACAAGGGGTGGGTGGGCAGAAGGAGAGAGAAACTAAAACAGACTCCCCGCTGAGTGTGGAGCCAACATGGGGCTCGATCTCACCACCCTGAGAATCATCACCTAAGCAGAAACCAAGAATCAGAGGCTTAACCGACTTTACCCCCTAGGGGCCCCTTCTTTCCTATTTTTAAGCACACTTATATAGTTTTCATATCCTTTCATTATTTCATCTGTCATTTCTCTGTATATTAGGCAAGAAGAGGAAGTTTTCTGCACACATTGGATCCACCATTAAAACTTATAAAAGTATATTTATTAATATGGGAAGATATTTATGATATATGTGAGGGGAAAAATTACCAAACAGGACAAATATAGCCTCTCATTTAAAATATTCACAAGTAACCTATGAGCACACGTAAATAGATCAATGGAGACTATATTAGCTCTTTGCAGGTTGATTGGGCAGAGGTAGGTTTAGGTTACACCAGATGATAGACAATAAGAAATACAAGAGGAAAAATAAACAGGAATCTCTGAATGCTGCTCATTCAGTCCCTTTTGGAACTGCAGGGACCTCGGCGCTGATCAGAACACAGCAGTGGCTCTCTGCTCTAGTCTGACAAAGCTGGAATAAATGTGACAATCATGGGACAACTTGCCTTGTCATCCCCTCGCCGATCGCTGCTTTACTCTGTCATTCACAGGACCTGGCTCCTGTCTATCCTTCACTTCGGCCACTGCCAAGCGCTGCAACCACGTCTCTCTGCTCTCTCTCTCTCTCTCAGTTTCGTTTCCGCTTCCTCATGGCTCTGACTGTCCCTGGCTTCTGTTCACTGCTTTTTCTCTTTGTACTTCTTCACCTCTGGGCCTCTCTGTTATCCCATCCATCTCTGGCTTTTCTCCTGTTCCAGCTGCAAAAGAAGGATCTGATGATTCAGCTCATCATTTGGTTCTGCACTATTCAATATGGAACCCCTTTTTGCTCGAAGTTCTGGGAATAGTAAGGATTGTTTCTTTGAATGCAATCAAGGGCAGACCCATACTGGTATTTGTCTCAAGGAGCCCTGTGGAGGGAGACTCAGAGAATCCAAGCATCAACATCTATCTTGTGGGAGATCACCCACCCTGGCAGAGGCTACTTCAGTGGAAATAAACCAAAGATTTGTCTTCAAAGCCAAATTGATAGGATGACAATTATGATCACATCTGTTTTGTAAAACTTGGAATATGATTATGATGATGTTGATGGCATCTCACATTTGCATAGCAAATATAGTATAAAATGGGATTTTGTACATTTCATCTTACTTGATTTCTACAGCAATTCTGTGTAGACGAGACATGAGTTATTATCCCCATTTTATAGTTGAGAAACTGGCACTCAAGAGAGACTGAGTAAAATTGTGGAGTATAAATAGGATTCAGAAATGTTGACTAAGGTCCATTGTTTTTTCCGGTATACTTTAAAACCCAATAATAAAAAATGTGAATTATTTCCCTTGGGAAGTACCATTATACCCTCTTTAGTCACTTGAATAATATGACATATGTACAACTCAACTCACAACTATATTCCCATATGTTCAATTCAATTCAATTTAATCCATTTGTTTTCTTTTCTTCTCCCAGCTGTATCATTTTCTTATGGAAGTGATACTTTGGGGATGTCCAGTCCTGACATTTTTACATTCCTATCATATGACACTTTGGCTCCTTGAAGCCCGTCTGGGACAATGGCAGAGGCTACTTTATCCAGATAAGCTCGATGCAGCCAAATCTCCACCAGCTGGAGAAGGAAGGAGTGTTTCACATATAAAAACTTGATTTTTTTTTTTATACATTCCAAGAAGTCCTAAGTTGAGCAGATAGGTCTAGACAAACATGTTAAGATGCCATAGGGAAGCAGGTTATTTAAATCATTCTGCCCCACCTCGTGGTCACCTCATGGCTGCTCTGTCTCCAGGCATCATGTTTTGTTTTTTCATATAAGGAGCTTTCCTAGAAAGCCCTACAAAGGAATTCCCTCTAGGTCAAGATCTCATCACCGTAACTAGTGAACATGGCAACGCTTCTCTGCAAAAAAAAGCTGGACAACTGGGGACCAGGCTTGTCATGACTGATCATGATCAGTCACAATCCATTAACTGAGGCTGGACTCACGGCTGCTCCAAACAAAATCGAGGTTTTGTTGGGGTAATGGAGCTGGCCATGGGTGGATCAAACATGTGGTGAGGCTAATGGATACTCAAGCCCAGAGAAAATGAGGAAATGAGGCCAAGTAGCCTTAAAAAGTGGGCGAGAAAGAGACCCCACCAGTGTTCCTAGCCCCAGGCCCAAATGTGGGAGGAGTAGGTTCCCTTACCTATTCCTCAATGGAATGAAATGGGAGTTATATTTCAAAACTTTGCTTTGGTCAGTAACAACATTTGTTTGTATGCCTATATTTTAAAATAGATTTTATTGTCTTTAAAAAGCTTTGGAGGGGTACCTGGGTGGCTCAGTCAGTTAAGCGTCTGCCTTTGGCTCAGGTCATGATCCCAGGGTCCTGGGATCGAGTTCCACGTCTGTCTCCCTCCTTAGTGGGGAGCCTACTTCTCCCTCTCCCTCTGCCCCTCCTGCTCATGCTGTCTCTCTCTCTCTCAAATAAATAAATAAATCAAAAGTTTTAGAACCCTATAATCTCACAAGGCACAAAGGGCTACAAGTGATATGCTTTCTGAACAGCAATAGAGCTGGCCTGGGATGGCTCTGTCAACTAGCATCTTTTTACCAAGAGGCTTATGATGACTCAAATTACTAAAATGTCTCAGAGTTGGGCTCCTGGGTGGCTCAGTTGGTTAAGCGACTGCCTTCGGCTCAGGTCATGATCCTGGAGTCCTGGGATCGAGTCCCGCATCGGGCTCCCTGCTCAGCAGGGAGTCTGCTTCTCCCTCTGACCCTCTTCCCTCTCGTGCTCTCTATCTCTCATTCTCTCTCTCTCAAATAAATAAATAAAATCTTTAAAAAAAATGTCTCAGAGTCATTTTCATTATCCTTATTGACAATTAGCTTTAATGGCAAAATGAAATCATTAGACAGCACTAAGTCTGGAGCATATAGCTCTTCTGTCATTAAAGAAGCTCAATGGTATAAAGGCAAGTTTACCAAGTCTTGGGCACTTTTTCATAGCATCCAAAGTGATATGAAGCTAAGATCATGGTAAGAAGCTTGGGAACATACAGTCACTGAATTCATTAGCAGAATTAATGTTCCATGTGGCATTCCAGCTCTTGCCTTAGAAACCATCTATGATAATTAATAGAAAATGTGCTACAATAATGAATGGTATTTTAGCAACTTCTTTGCCAGTGTGCATTGCAAAGAGCACTAGTAATGAATACTCCCATTTTGTTGTTGTTTCTGCTTGTTGGAAGGCATTTTGCCAGTAGCTAGCCTACATTTAACATCCTTGCTTGTTGCCTTTGTCGAAGCTAACAGAACTGTAATTTGCCTCTCAGTCACTGTCTTAAAATTAGAGAACACAAAAACTGGGGAGGATTTCAATCCGTGTTTCTCAGTGGAGAGACAGTTCCAATCTTAGTCTGAATATGCGTTCTTGTGGCAGGAGACTGACCCCTGCATTGCATGGCATTTATCATCCCTCGTCCCTAAGGGCTAAATGACACTGGCATCCCCTCAATCATTTTGATGACCCCATACACTCCCACATATTCCTGAATATCCCATAAGGACACAATTAGGCCATAGACAGATCCAGAGAATGTCTTAGACTTACAGATGTCCAGGGTAAGATGCTCAGCAGCCTGGCTCATCCAGACAGTGATTTGTGGGCAGAACCGGAACCCAGGACCAGAACCCTTGGGTGTGGAGAACATCACACAACAGTGGGTTTTCTCTGCCATCGGATGGAAAGTTCATAATGTCCTCTCTTGTGCAGAATAACTATTTAATCAAGTTTGCTGCAAAACTGAGAATCCAATCAAAGCCAACGTGATCCAGTAGCAGAGAGTCATCTATGACAAATGGCATCTCAATAACTAAATAAGGAAAGGTATTTTGTATTGGGGCACTAGCCTAGATATTGTTTGGAGAGACCTTGAAATTCTTGCAGAGACAGACAATGGGCAAGGGTGTTTTGTTTAAGGATGTTGGGGGTAAGGGCAAAGTCAGAGCACTTCTATAAACAAGGCAGCTGGGGGCCCAGAGAAGCACTTGAACGCCATGCTGATGGACTCTGAGGAGAGAACTCAGGTATATTTGCAATAATACTTTTGCTACTTCTTTTTTCCAGATGAGCTTTTATTTGGTAGCATTTCACTCCCATGGCCTTGCCTTCTCCCGTAGCAACTCCCCTCCACTATTGTTAGCATTCCTGTTGCCTTCCTTGCTAGTCACTGAAGTACACAGTCTGTGATCACTTACGCGTTCCACAAAAGAGGGCATAAAAGAACACCCTCAGCGTGGTGGACACTATGCTGTTGGGATACAGCTGGAAAATATAGGTAGCTCGCAGGAATGTGCAGGACGATGTGTGGTTTTGGAAAACGGGGCTCACATGCGAACCCAGCCATGTCATACTCTTCCCATGGTCCTATTGCATCTCTCAGCTTCAGTTTTCCCATTTCCAAAGGTAGGGGAGGCACCTACATTCCAGGGCTATTCTAGAAATTAAATAGAAATTGGGTGAAAATTCCAAGCAAGTGCCTGGCTCATGAATTTCCTTGTGCTTCTGAAACTGCTGTGTCCTCATGATAATTTTGCCACTGCCCTCAGCTAGGACTTTGAGTGAGTTACGGACCTGCAGTTCCTCATCTATAAGGTGAAGATGCTACCCACCTTACTAACAACAGGTAACAGGGACATTCACAGGGGTATTATGAAGCTTAAGTGATGTGACAGAACAAAAAAAGGGTCACATGGATCTTAATCCAATTTTTTACACTTAATTGAAATTTTAAAGATTTTTTAAAATTTATTTATTCCTGAGAGACAGAGAGAGAGAGAGAGAAGCAGAGGGAGAAGGAGGCTCCCAAGGAGCAGGGAGCCCGATGCGGGACTCAATCCCAGGACCCCGGGATCATGACCTGAGCCGAAGGCAGACGCTTAACCGTCTGAGCCACCCAGGCGCCCACACTTAATTGAAATTTTAATTTAAGTGCACATACACACCGATACGCCTAACTTGGTTTAGATTCATAGCATAGGGCACAGAATTAGAATAACACAAATTCAACTCTGATAATGGCATATGCTTTGCATTATTTTTCAGACCTAATCCATATACACTTTTTGGCCAAAATAGTTCATATTCTCACGGATGCCGTTTACATCAATACAACCTTGAAACACAAACAGAAAGATTCCTTTCTTGTTCTTGTCAAATAAGTCCCCAAAACATTCATATGTAAATTATATCTCAGTTCAATCTTAAGATTCTATGATGTCTTGGTGATCAATATAATTGCTCTGTGCTGAATGCATATTACTGGGAACTATGTAAAATTAGCTTGGCCCAATAAAAGACCAAATATTTCGAAGTCTGACCTGGATTCAAATCCCAACCTCTCCCTTGACTAGCAGTAGAACGTTAGAAAAATTGGCCCCAAATATCTTTAGGTCTTTATTTCTAAAATGTGTATCTCACAAGGTTAGTGTGAAAATGAAATTAAATACTGTCTGTGGAGCTTGTAACAGGATTAAGTACTCAGGAAAGACTTTCCAAAAGCAGGTTTGACTCTTAGGATAAGAAAGAACATATGGGGCACCTGGGTGGCTCAGTCGTTAAGCGTCTGCCTTCGGCTCAGGTCATGGTCCCAGGATCGAGCCCCGCATCGGGCTCCCTGCTCAGCGGGAAGCCTGCTTCTCCCTCTCCCACCCATGCTGCTTGTGTTCTCTCTCTGTCAAATAAATAAATAAAATCTTAAAAAAAAAAAAAAAGAAAGAAAGACAGACCGTGTGTTCCTTCTCAGTCTGACTAACTGGTCACCTTCCAAGACTTGACCCCGGGATACCTTCTCTGGCAGCTTCTGCCCACTACCAACCCATTCCCAGATTCCCAGATGGGCTAGGCATCTTTTCTGGCACTCCCTCGACACTCCATGTTTACCCATCTCAAAGTACCAACCATCCAACGTAGCTGCCATGTTTTACCTGTTTGCCTCTGCCACTAGTCTAAAAGAGCTTATAATGCTCCAGGAACTGTTCTCACCCGAATGCCCTAGTTCCTCACATGCCTTAGTCTTAAACATATACTTCATATCTGAGAGTTGAACGAGATAAAGACACAAAGTTCTTTAAAACCACACTCCAAAAGTGCTGAACCACCTTTCCTTCCCCATCTCCTTTCACCAGCCACGAGAACTGCAGTCTTATTGCCAGACACAAAACATTGAAGTCATTTGATCATGGTGCTAGCGGTGCCAAAAAAGCAAAAGAAAAGAATCTCTAAGGGGCTCTTTTTCTCTTGAACTTGTAAGCCAGAGTGCACACTGTGAGAACTTGTGGCAAGAAATGATAGTCCCTTTAGGAGAAGCAAGAGAGAATTTCTGGTCGCTTCCCCCTTTCTAGGGCACTCTATGAGGTCATCCCTCCCCCCAGAATACATATAGGAGATAAAAGCAATGATATGGTATATTAAGATCATTATTTATTTGGGATCCTTGTGGAAATGGTACAAGCGATAGATAATTCTGCCTCCACCTGTCATCCCATTGGATATTTATCTCTGGAGCTCCTGCTTGGTTTCCTCTCTGGTCCGAGCAGCCAGATAGGCCTCTGAGGAGGATCCATTGTCTTCATGGAATAGGTGATGAGGGAAAAGAGAAGACAAAGTATCTCTTACTAACTTATTCTGGGGGCCTTTATGTCTTTTGCATACATTGTTTTCTTTAATCCTCTCAAAAGCCCTGTGAGGTAGTTAAGCAGTTCATTATCTTAGTTTTACAGATGCAAGCCCAAAGACTCCGAGATATCTGGTAACTCGCCCAAGGTCACACAGACTGTAAGAAGCTCTTGGTGCCATATGGACCTCCCACACAAGGAAATTTCGCTGCAAGAAGTCACTGGGTGGCACGCAGCTCTTTCATTCATTCAGAAGCTTCGGAGTCCCACAGAGGGATTGAGTCCCAGGCACAGGATATACTGAGTGAATATCCAATCGGTGTGCAAGTTAATTACTTAATCTGTTTAAGGCCCCATTTCTTATCTGAAAACGAAGATTATAAAAACGTCTGCCACACGGGATTGTGCGGAGGATAACATGAGATGGTGCATGTGCTCAGCAGAGGACAGCTCTGCTGGTTCAACGTGGTTCCACCGACAAAGCATCCCAGTCCAGCGCCAGAACCAGTGTCGGAATCAACCCCCTAAAAAATCGCGGGCACTGTTTTCATAATGATATAAACTCAGTTCTATAGGAATACTGAGAAAGTGATGGATTCTCTTGGAGGGAGTAGAGAGAGGACTCCACAGAGATGGTGACATTTGAGCTAAGCCTTACAGGATCTGGCCATATCTCCCTGGTTTGGGAAGATTGTATCACTGGGCCTGGGGACCTCTGTAAACAAGACCCGGCATGTGACAACATGGAGCCAGAGAGAGATCAACAGTGGGGTGTCTGGAGGGGAATGGCAGGAAATCCAGCTAAAACTGTAGGTTGGGGGTGCCAGGCTCCAGCCAGTGGAGAGTCAGGAGAACTTCCTCAGCAGGGAGCCACCTGCTCTCATTTGCATACTGGAGAGAGAACTGGGGAGACCATCTGGACCACGGCTTAGGAGGGAGAGAGCTGGAGGCAGGAAGACCACAGTGACTCTCCGGAGCATACAGGATGAACAAGAGCGTGGGAAGGGAATGGGGAGTAGGGCTTCCATCTGACAGGATGGATTGCAGGTATCAGTGATGCGGGCCCATTACTCATTTCTCTAGGACAATGCCGTTTAGTGTTCTGCCCTCTGCTTCAGAATTAAAAGTTTTATAACTTTAAGGCAATACGTAAGGATTGAAGAAGTGAGAGGACTTTAAATATAAGAAACAAGCAAAACTAAAGGTAGTTTGTGGGTTTGCAACAGGTAATGCTCCTCGATCTGGTTGTCCCCTGGTTTACCACAGCAATGCCTCCAGTTTGACTTCAAAATAGAAACACCTATTGGGGCTGCCATTCTGTAAATGGACTATCGATATCATATTCCATTTTTCCCACGGCTCTGCATTCTAATGTTCTTCTGGGAAAAGTCTGTTGGTCAAAATCAAGTCATTAGGAAAGAGCACACTGACAGAGAGGACTTTTCTTTAGGAGTTATTTCACACCTTTCCCCCAAAACACAGATGGCAGCATCCTCATGAATGTCCCAGCACCAGGTGCAAGCCAACTATCCAAGATGCTTCATGATCAAGGATACATCTGGATTTTGAAGGTAGAAGACGTTTGTTTTCAGATTTTTGTTTCAAGCCAGGAGGCTGAAGGCTAAGAACACAGAAGCTTTAAAAAGGCTATGAACTGAAAAATAGTCCCAGTCTTGGTTAAGAACCGAGAGGGAAAAGGTGTGAATCCACAATAAGTAAACATTCAAAAGGCAACTGAGGATATTTCAAAACATAGAAAAAGGATGGACTCTTTGATGAATGGTGTTGGAGTGTTAAGCTGGCCATGTAGAAAAGAACAAATATCCAGATACCTACATACTCGTTAATCCAAAACACCTGGATTGAACTCCAAATGAAAGATAACAAAAATAATAAAATAAAACAGTTTTAAAATGTTTTTCTCAAAAAAATTTATGATTTTGAAATAGGAAAGATATTCCCAAGCATAAAAATTACTAAAAGCCATAGCAGAAAAAATATTGATAAATTTGACCACATAAAAACTTTGGCAAATATTTGTAATATAAATATATATTAATAAAATCAAAAGCAATCTGAGTATTGTATATGACCACCCTTCACCTGGCCTCAACATTCCTAACAGCAGGAGTTAAAAGTTACCCTAAAACTTTTTATGCTCATGACAAAGTTCGCTTTTCCCAGTTTCAGTCCCCCACTCCCCCTTGCCCCACTCTCAGAGCTTCACCCCCATTAAGCTCTTTGAGATCATTAACAATAATTTCCATTATTATCTTTAACCCCATTTACCTGGATCACCTCAAGAAGCCCAGATTTCCCTCATAATCTAGACCCTCATTCCCACTTCTGGCCCCACTCATCACCCATCCCTAATTCCTAAAACTGCCCCACCATGCTCTCAGTCAAATGCAGAGCTCCGATATGCTTCGTTTTTTCTCTGAGTGTGTCCATCAACTTCCTGCTCTCACTGCAACCTGGCTGACCTTGAGCACAGCGCTTCCTCTCAGCCCTATCCAGGGGCATCTGTTTTCCCTCTTCCCTTCTTAATCTCTAGACCTGGAAATCAGGTGGATGTCCTCCTGCCTCTCCTTGTCATGACTGGTTATTTCTCCCCAACTTCAGAACTCATGTCCTAAAACTGGCCCTCTTTGTCACAGTCATTCATTGGCCCAGACCACCTCGCTCCAGTTCCCAAAGACTTTTGAGGTCCCAGCTGGCTTCTTTTCCTCTCCTTAACACTATGCTTGTCATAATTCTTTGTGATTTCAACATATGCAGAGGTGGTCCTTGTAACCTTCTGACATCTGCATTCTTTGACCTCTTTTCCTCCAACGATCTTGTCTTTCACCTTATCCCAGCTCCTGACTCCCACGGTCAAATACCTCATTACCAATAACTGCAACCCCTCCCCGGTCCAATACCAGGCATTATGCTCTTTTACTACCTGTTCCTTTATTTCCACCTGGCTCTCTCTAGTTTCCCGCCTCCAACATTTCCTTGATTTTTACTACAGAGATAAGGAGGAACATTAAACTAACTTGTCTTTTACTCACCTATAGTTTTTAATTCCCTTCTTACTTACCTTAAATTCCATGTTTCACCATTATAATCATTCCCTTGCACCTGTCTTCAACTCACTTGTCCCCTCTTATTTCTTCAAACTATTTCTGGTGTTGTGGACTAAATTATGCACCCTCCCCCCAAAGTCATATGTTGAAGCCCTCACCCCAATGTGACTATATTTGGAGATAGGGTCATTACAGAGATAATTAAGGTTCAAGAGGTCATAAGGGTGGGGTCCTAATCCAATAGAATCTGTGTCCTCAGAAGAAGAGGAGAAGATACCAGGGAAGCACGTGCACAGAGATAAGGCTATGTGGGGCACAGAATGAAGGCGGCTATCTGCAAGGCAGGGACAGAGGTCTCACGAAAAACCGACCTGCTGGCACCTTCATCTTGGACTCCCAACCCCCAGAACTGGGAGAAAATAAATTTCCGTTTAAGCCACTCACTTGTGGCATTTTGTATATTACCTGCACCAAAATACATGTGGCAAGATCCCTCTTTCCACTAACTCCCCATGTGTAGCTGTGCAGTTGAACTTGACTCCAACAACAACAGCAACAACAACACCTAAATGTGGTGACTGGTGTCACATTACACTCAAGACTAATCACATCATTTTCCTGGTGTTTCAGGGCAATCATTCTCCATGTCCCCAGTCCATTTCCTCTCCCTCTGTCATATGCAACTATTTCATACTTGTCCTCCCTCCTCAAACCTCCAACATCCTGCTGTCCCTCACCTTCAGTAAATGATGTTGTCTTCTACCTTGCTGAGAGAATAGAAGCAATCACAAGACCTTTCTCAAAAGCTCTTACCACATCTCCTCACTTAGCCTACATACTATCTACATTGCTTATTTACCTTGTTTATTTTTTGTCTCTTCCCAATAAATGTAAGTTCGATGAGAGCAAGGATTGTATTTATTTTGTTCATTGCACTATCTCTAATGCCTGCAACACAATAGCCACTCAATAAATAGTTTTTTAATAATGAACAAATGAATATCACGGTGGACTAATTTCCTTATTATACACAAAAACTCTTACAAATCCATAAGACAACAATTGAAATGGGTAAAAAGTATGAACAGGAAGCTCATAGACCAAAGAAATGTAAGTGGCCAATAAATATAAAAAATGGATTCAACATTGTTCATAATTAAAGAAAGACATCTCAAAACAGTAGAGACATCAAATTCCATATATCAGATTGGCAAAAAATTTTAAATCTTGATAAAGCTCAGCATTGGTAAGGATATAAGGAAACAGACACTTTCAAATACTATTGGTGGAAATGTAAATTGGCATTCTCTTTTAACAGTATCTACCGAAATTTAAAATAAATATACTTTATGCAAGTGTGCAAGGTTATGGATGTTCATACATGGCTTTGTTTATAAGAGCAAGTATTAGATTTAAAATAATATGAGACTGTTTAAATTTGATACGTTCATACCAGGAACTATTATTTTACAGCCATTAAAATGAAAAAGATAGAAGTACATTTGCTGATATGAAAAGATGTTCATTATCGTCAACATTCAAGCAATGAACAGTCTATAGAATGTTTGTATGTGTGTGTGTGTCCATTAAACACCTCTGGAAGGCTATATAAGGAGCAGTTAATACTTATTTTTTCTGGAAAGTAGTTCCAGGGGGTTAAAGAAAATGACTTTTTTGGTTATTTTATTATTTTCCATAGTGTTTACTTTTCATAACATGTATGACTATTTTTTTCAAAAGAGAGAAAAGCACCTTAAAAAACAATGGTCAAGTTCTTTTCCCTTTTATAATTTCAATATTGTGTGCATGTGAAAACCCATACACATACCACATGTTATGCAGTGCATGGGGTTAAAGCAATTTCATATCAGTTAATAGATCCAGGTTTTTTTTTTTTATTCATTTAAAACTGTTTTCAGAAGGCAAAAACAACCTGTCAGGATAGTTGATTAAATGCCTACCTCCCTACCCCCACATACACATATATAAATTCAATAATGGGAAAAAAATCATTGAGACCATTTGTTTGGCATTTTGAAAACAAAGCAACCAATCAATAAACCACTTCTCAGGTGTGTGTGTGTGTGTGTGTGTTATTCTTTAGACAAGTACTGTGTTTCTGGGTTTAGATAGAAAAGTCTATTTAATCTGGCATGCACATACTAACTGTGCATACTGGATTGGACACTTTAAGTAAACTAAGTCTCTCCGTCAAGTCACCCATACTCTTGAAAAAGGTGGAAAAATATATATATATAAACACAAAGGAAATTACCAGGAAAGACTTTATGAAAAAACGAAGACTTGAGAGACCACAAGCAGAAATCAAGGCACAAATCCAACCATCGATGCCTTTCTTCCAAGAGTTGGCCTCTGAAATCCCAGTTTTAATAGTTCATGTTTTCCAGTAAATTATGACAAATCAGAAATGCCGCTACTAAAATGGGCCCCTGGGGCAAAACTCCTTGCCAAGCCAATCTGAATTCAAACTGACAGCAGAATATACAAAGAGAACAAAATCGCTGACACCATCTCTAACACTGTTTTATAAAGATAATTAACTTTTATTTATTCAAATATACGAAGACGCCGCGTAGTGGAAAATAGTGACTCTTTGGGGATGTTGCTAAAGATACAAGCCTTTCAGGATATTCCCTCCCCTCAACTCACCCTTCCTGAATTATTATGCCCATTACCAGCCACATGTCTAAATCAGAAAATTACTGAAATGCATATTGAACAGAGCAATTTATCTGTGACTGAAAATATCTCGCAGTTAATAGAGCTCCACTGATGAGATCTAAACAAGACCAGGGAATGGCGGTACCTAATTTACAATGGTATTATTTAGCAACATAAATTTAACTACAAGCAATGTATATCGTGAATGTCATAAACACAAGAGGAAAATGGAGGAAAAATGGAGAGTGGCATAGAATGCACCTTTTTCAAAGAGAAGGGGATCACTGAGCCGTCACATCAGTGCCTGACGCACAGTCAACATTTCAAACTGGTGGACGTAATTAAGCTAGCAAATTAAAAATCATGTTTCCCTTTCATTCCCCACTCTGGATTTTCAAATCAATGAATCAATTTTGTGTGTGTGATTTAAGGGTCTCTTGAAAGATTGCCACAGAAAAATATTTCTCCATCAACTTACCATGGTGCCTGAAATTATCATCGTTAAATAGCTAAGGATTTGAAAATTCTCTGGTTTCCAAGATTTCCCTGTTAAGTCTCTGAGAGAAAAATGACTCTTCATCAGCTAACATACTAGTGGGAACGATATATCTTAAAACTACTGAAATGTGCACCCAAAAGAGATCTTAGTGGTGTAACTACTCCTTTTCCTAAAATTTATTAGATAAGTTAAATTGAGACCCAAAGATACCATCCAAGGTCACAGTGCTAACTGTTGGCTGAACTGGAACTAAAGTCCAATGTGTTGAACTCCCCATCTAGTGCCTTTCCCCTACACTGTGCCTCAGTTTCTTTCCAAGGGTCTACATGAACAAGACATAGAAGAGATACCCGAAGAAAGAAAAAGGAATTGTGTAAGAAAAAGGAAAAGCACCATAAAGTAACTTTGCTAACTTCAAATTTTGCCGAGGTAGGCGCTAAGAACAATCAAGCTTGTTTGTTTGTTTTCCATCAAACGCACAGCTGACCAAAGTAGACCAGAATTGAAGCTTGGCATTGGAAGAGTTACTTAAGACTGGGTATGCAACTGTTAATCATGTTATTGGTTGCTCATGATTTTAGTTGACAGTCCTTACTGTAAAATCCAAAAATTAACACTATTTATTGTCCTCCAGGCCAAAGTCACTATTCCTCAAACTGATCATCTCACCAATTACCAGGATTAGGGTACTACTATACAAGACCTGTATATACTTACCCACTTGTGGCGGTGCCATATTGGGTCACCTCATTGGTGAAACCAGCGAAGTGGAGACAGCAAAGAAAATGGAAAGAATGTGAGGGTTGATATTCTACCCCCCCGAAAAAACAAAGTAGCCTTCATTTTAGAGAATCAGAACATTGTTTTTGCACCTATTTTATAGATGGTTTTGCAGCTATTTGATAGCTTAGTAGTATTTTCATTTTCTCCTTTTTCCAAAGATTTTATTTATTTATGAGAAAGAGAGTGTGGGGAGAAGCAGAGGGAGAGGGACAAGCAGACTCCCTGCTGAGCACCAAGCCTGACACGAGGCTCCATCTCAGGACCCTGAGATCATGACCTGAGCTGAAACCAAGAGTCGAACACTGAATCCACTGAGCCACCAGGCGCCCTAGTAGTATTTTCATTTTAAATTCTATGGCTGAGAGGCTCCCTAGTCTTTTAGAGCTCAGTGTTGTCAAAGTTTTTGAACCAGAACTTCTTGGACACAGTATCTTCATGCTTTGCCGTATTCCCTCTCTCATCCTCAACCCCTGATCAAAACCAACAGCAATGAAAAAAAAAAAAAACCCAACAGCAATGAGAGATAACCAAATGGGTGTAGTCAATATGAACAAAACAAGATAGATATCTCTGTGGACCAGAAGCAAAACAGGACTTCAGAATAGTGGGAGTCAGAGGCTGAAGCCCAGCTGGGATCGGGGCCAGGAAGTCAGCAGTGTTGCCTGAAAAGTCACCATTTCAGAATGACAAGGATGAGCAGTGCTTTCCCTAGATGGGCCTGCAGCCAGGTGGATGGAGAGCGCAGGGACGAGTGTGGGCTCCTCTGTTCTTTTTTTTTTTTTTTAAGATTTTATTTATTTATTTGTCAGACAGAGAGAGAGAGAGAGAGCACAAGCAAGGGGAGTGGCAGGCAGAAGGAGAAGCAAGATCCCCACTGAGCAGGGGGCCCGACGTGGGGCTCGATCCCAGGACCCCAGGACCATGACCTGAGCCGAAGGCAGACGCTTAACCCACGGAGCCACCCAGGCATCCCGGGCTCCTCTGTTCTTGGAAATGATGCTGAACACATTGCTGCCCAGCCTCTCTGCCTAGAGCCATGGCTTATGGACACTCGGGGCCCCGAGAGAGGGGAGAATAAGCTAGTCCTCAACTGGGGCCTGAATTTAGTTTTCCCTCTGTCTCAGTGGACGGATCTGCAATATCTCCCAAGGTCACCGTGTGCCAGTATTCCCCAAAGTCCATTATAATAAGATCTGGTTTGCCAGACAGAGAAGAGTGACTACTTTCGTAGTCCCATCAACCAAAGTTCACCAGGGACCAACATATAGTCTGGTAAAGTCAGGTTTATTGTCTTATCGCTATGAGGTGGCAGCATCCCAGAAGAATGGTGAGTGTCTCACCAAACAAAAGGGAAAAATAGAATTAGTACAAGACTGGGGAAGGGTGGAGGTCAAATGGCATTTAAACAAAGAGGTTTTTTGTTTGTTTGTTTTTTAACTATCTTAACCATTTAGAAGTGTATTAGGCGTTCAATGGCATTAGGTCCATTCACATTTTGTACAACCATCCCCGCCATCCATTCATCCCCAGAACTCTTCATTTTGCACAACTGAAATTCCGTATCTCTTCAAAATTAACGCCTCCTCTCCCTACTTCCCCTCCAACACCCGTCCTGGTCCCTGGCAACCACTCTCCTACTTTCTGTCTCTGTGACTTCTCTAGGATCTCGTACAAGTGGGATCATTCAGTATCTGTCCTTCTGGGACGGCCTGGTTTTACTTAGCATAATGTCCTCAAGGTTCATCCATGTTGTGACATGTCTCAGAATTTCTTTCCTTTTTCAGGCTCAATAATATTCCATTGTATGTATATATCACATTTTGTTTTCTCATTCATTAATCGATGGACACGTGGGTTGTTTCCACACTTTGGCTATCAGGAGTAATGCTCCTACGAACCCTGGTATACAAATACCTGTTTGAGTCCCTGCTTTCCATCCTTTTGGGCATATATGCAGAAGTGGAATTGCTGGACCATATGGTAATTCTGCCTTGCGCTTTTTGAAGAACTGCCAAGCTGTTTTCCCAGTAGCTGCACGATTTTACATTCCTGCTAGCAATGCACGCGGGCTACAATTTCTCCCCATCCTCACCGATACTTGCTATTTGCCATGCCTTTAAAGATAGCCATCCTGCGGGCACCTGGGTGGCTCAGATGGTTAAGCGTCTGCCTTCGGCTCAGGTCATGATCCCGGGGTCCTGGGATCGAGTCCCGCATCGGGCTCCCTGCTCCTTGGGAGCCTGCTTCTCCCTCTGCTTCTCTCTCTCTCTCTCTCTCTCTCCCCCTCTGTCTCTCATGAATAAATAAATAAAATCTTTAAAAAAAAAAAAGATAGCCATCCTGGCAGGTATGAAATGCTATCTTTCTGTGCAATGAACCAGTGTTGAGATAGGCTCAGCGCTAAGCAGGACTGTGTATAGACGGTAGGCACCAGGAAGTGGACTCGGGGTCTTATTCTCTTGGAAACTGCAGAGTTAAGTTAACGTGAAATGTGTGTAGAAACCCTTGATCTGAACCTCTGTGCCTGGATTGGTCAATGAGGCTGCAAACTGACTCATCTTCCAGGCAAAAGCAGAAAGCTCGTTCTTGCTGATATAATTTCATACCGCAAAATTTTAGACAATCTATGATTTTAGGAAACAAGGTTTCTCAGTGAATAAGTGAAAGAAAGATGCCTTACAACCTGGGGTTGTTGTGACATTTTACAGTGTCAGGGTGTCCTTGGGGAAATATTGTTCCCTCTTAACTTTGCAGTTGGCTTTATTGGTTCTCTCTTATCCCAGAATGATAATTAGCCAGGCAGATATTTTACTTTCCTATTCTGAGCTAATATTTACTTTCTCAGCATCAAGGACACACTAGAAAGGAAGAAAAACAAGTCATAAATAAAAACCTCCCCATTCAAAATGAACCTACAAACCCAAATTCCAAATCCCATAAAAATAATGCTAAGGAAGATAGTCACCTGGCTGTGGCCATAGCAGGACGAGACAGATGACAAATGTGATGTTGGGATCTGCCTCCATTACCATCAGCTAGCAGGGTGACTTAGTTGTATCATTGGCTTTTCTTGTTTTTTGTTTTTTGTTTTAAGATTTTATTTATTTATTTGTCAGAGAAAGAGAGGCAGAGAGAGAGCACAAGCAGGGGGAGCAGCAGAGGGAGAAGCAGGCTCCCCGCTGAACAAGGAGCCTGACGTGGGGCTCGATCCCAGGACCCTGGGATCATGACCTGAGCCGAAGGTAGATGCTTAACCGATTGAGCCACCCAGGCGTCGCAGGTTTTTAATTTAATCTGTACAAAATGGAGTTAACAACACGACCCCCCTCAATAATTTTGTCATTAGACAATTCAAGGAGGTAGTGAAAAAAGCTTAAAATTCAACACGCATTTCAAAGGCATAATATTACTGACGTGGGTCGAAGTGGTAGGGTTCGGAACCGATGGCCAAGAAAGAATCCTTGAGACGTCTTTGGTGCAAAAATGTGGTTTTATTAAAGCACTGGGATAGGACCCATGGGCACAAAGAGCTGCACCCAGGTTGTGAGGAACAACTGACTATATACTTCGGAGTTGGGGCAAGTAAAGACAGAGGGAAGTTTCCAAAATGACTTTCATATGCTAAAGAAGACTCACAGGTCCTGGAGGCCTAGCTATTGTCAAACTAAGGTTGTTTTTCCCTCTAGCAAAGCATGAAGACAGTTGGGAGTTTCCTGGAGGAAGGTTATACTCCACTTGCCTCAAGTGCTTGTCCATGGGCTGCAGGTTATAAGGAAATTTAATTTTATCTCATTTTGTTTTTGCCTTTGCCCCCCACAAGATCGCTAGTACTACATTTCTTCCTCTCTGAACAAAACATTTGAAGACTAGGGGTGTTGGAGCACCCATTCCTCCTTCCATGTTGACTGAGACTCACAGCACACTTTCCCCATAACCCTCTGCTGTAAAATCAGGGCAGAGTCTGGGTGGGACCCACCTCTGGTATCTTCCTTCTCCCCAAGGCTCTTCCGCTCTTCTAAAGGGTTATTCCACCCAGTTAGACTTTATTTTCATGCATAAAGATATGGTTGGTAATCTCTTTAATATTTCAGCCTTTCTCCTTTAAGTAGAAGAAATGGATTGGGAGACTGTGAGCCTGGAATACCAACTGTGTGATTTACATCCATCACTACATAATTAGCAATTAGCTGAGCACAACAAAGGGAGATCCTGCTATGAATACCTCTCCTTGCAATCCAGACAGGAAGATCATGTTTATTTCTTCCTTGCAAACTGCAAATTGGGAACCATCCAAGTATTCAGCAAGAATAAAATACAACATTTAAATGAACAGTTTAGAAAGATGATGAGGAGGCTTTGTGCAAAATAGTCAGGGCTTCTTTGGGATTTCATTTTCACTGAGACCCAGCTTCCTGAGCTCAAGTTGACTCTCCAAAGAAGGATTTAAGAGATTTCTTTCTTTTTTCAGTGAAGATGGAGCATTGCTCTGGGTAATGACTTCAGACCCTAGACTCTAGTTAGCAGCCGATGAGGATTCAAGCTGGAAGATAGTATCTAAGAGAGGAACTGACGGGCTCTTTCCACTTTGTTCCTTCAATGCTGAAAACCAAGTAGAGCAGTCCCTGCAGGCATGAAAGGCAAAGTAGACCAGTATGACCAATGCATCTTTCTGCTCTGCGATTAGACTAATAATCACTCTGCCCCCTAATTTTCCTGCCACTGCAGGGACTATAAATGGCATTCTGTGAGGCCACAAATTGCTATAGAACACTTTGTGCATGAGGGAAATTCTCTCATTGTGTAAATGGATCAGTTCCCACCCTAAAATTACTGGCCTCTCTCTGACAAAATGATGCAGGAGCCTTATTACTGCCTGCTGGGTTGTGTAAAATTGACTAATTTTACAGGTTTTCCTTTTTAGCTTTTTCTCTCTATGGTCCCTGAAAGACGGGGGTTGCCAATCAAATCAGCCAGTGGGCTGAAGGAGTGGTCATCCCCAGAACTGTAATGGTCCAAGAAAAGAGAGTAGCTCCCCTCAGAGTGACCGGCCGAGAGTATGTTTCTGGACTCTTTGCCCACCCCCATGATTCTAGACCTAAACACTCTAAAAGGTCCCTCCACCCATCTACCTCCCGGTCTCCCATCCCAACCCAACCCCTTCCCAGCCCTCCCCACAAAGATTCACTGTTAGGACTTTGCCTAAATTCTCCTAATCTTGCCAGGCAGTCTTTCCCGGAATACCCAGGAAAGGTAAGCGCATCCTTCTTTGCTCGCACACTGCCTTGCTCCTGCTTCTAAAGTAGCTCAACTTGCTTCTCTCTAGTTCTGTGAGTCTCCCCACTAAACCATAACA
Source organism: Callorhinus ursinus (assembly GCF_003265705.2). Taxonomy (NCBI): domain Eukaryota; kingdom Metazoa; phylum Chordata; class Mammalia; order Carnivora; family Otariidae; genus Callorhinus; species Callorhinus ursinus. The sequence continues at coordinate 26,981,527 of NW_027397079.1, forward strand.
CCCTGGAGACTAGAAACTGTTTTCCATTCACCTTTGCACCCCCAACACAGACCACAATGCCTGGCATATACCTACCTCCTCTTTATAGGAGGCAATTTAAGCACAGTTTTAAGATAGTGGTTAAACCAAACAGAGCAATGGGTAGACTTGTTTCATAGGCTTGCATTGTATGGCTGGGCAAGCAGGGGACTGGGAGAAGGAAGGTAGTACCCATGTCCTGAGGAGCTCACAGCCAGGTTGGGGATGGACTTAAAGACACCTCATAACACTGCTGAAACGAGAGAAAGCAACTGAGTGCCGAGGAAACAAGACAGGAGTGACCAGCTTTGCCAGGGACCATCCAAGGAGACCACACAGTGGAAATGACCTTTTAAAATGGTCTCGAAATATGGGTAAAATCTGGCAGGATTGGGATGATGAAAGGCATTCTAGAGGAAAATAGAAATTCCAAGCCTAGGGGCGCCTAGGTGGCTCAGTCAGTTAAGCGTTCAACTCTTGATTTCAGCTCAGGTCGTGATCTCAGGGTCTTAAGATCAAGCCCCCCATTGGGTTCTGTGCCGAGCATGGAACCTGCTTGAGATTCTCTCTCTCCCTCTCCCTCTGCACCCCCCCTCACCTGCTTGCACTCGCTTGCGGGCTCTCTCTCTCTCTCTCAAAAAAAAAAAAAAAAAAAAGAAATTCCAAGTCTAAAGGGCGAGAAGAAAGCACGTTTGGGGCTCTGCCCCTGCCCTTCTCACCTGTGTGTGCATCCACTCAACCCCCTCCTCCCCACCCCCCACCTCCAGCACGTCTGGTGGGCTTTCAAAAAGAATCTCTTCCATGGGGAGTGGATGAAATTGGTGAAGGGGGTCAAAAGGTACAACCTTCCAGCTATAAAATAAAGGAGTCCTAGGGATGTGATGTACAGCATGGCAACGATGGTTCATAATACTGTATCACGTGTTGGAAAGTTGCTAAGAGCGTGGATCTTGAAAGTTCTCATCACAAGAAAAAATAATCAGTAACTGTGTGCCATGATGGCTATTATAATGAGACTTACTGCGGCGATCATTTTGCAATGTACACAAATACCGAATCTTTATGCTGTACACCTGAAATTAATGTTATGTATCAATTATACCACAAAAGTATAAAAAAGAATCTCTTCACAACTATTTCAGAGTTTCATTTGTCTTTCCCGCCCTGTATTGGGAACTGCGAGTCCCAGTAGGTAGGGGTAGGCACTCTCTAGAGGGCCAGTTTGCTTAAGGCACTACTCTCAAGGGGAAAGGAGAATTCTCTCCCCTCGGCTTACGCGGGATCTCTGTTGCTTATGGGTAGAATCAAAGATCCTTCTTATCAGAGAAGCCTTTAGAGGTCACCAGCTCCACCCCCACAGGAACATCCTAACGTAGCCCCTCCATACTCCCCCGCTCCCTGGTGCGTAGCTGACCCTCTGAGCTTCAAAGACCCTGGGGGGAAAGTTTCAGAGCATCACTAGGAAACCTGCTCAAGAGCCTCTCACATGAGAAGAGAATGTAGCCTAGGTTCCTACCAGTGGTAACCAAGGCATTATTTTTTGTCCTGGTTTCCTCCCTTGATGCCATTTTATGCCCTTCTCCAATAGCGAAATGACCTCCCGCAAGGCCCCAAGGATGGATTAGGTACAGGATGATTGTGTGGTTGGCCTCGCATGTTTTAAAGTTCTCATTACGTTATTCTTTTAAATCAAGGCCAGCTTTAAATATGTTCCCAATTTGTACCTTTTACTGCAGCTATCGGTGTTTGAGTGGCCAGGAGGGAATATATTAAGCTGACTTGCACTGTCAATTAAGATGCAAGAGTTAACTGTACATCAACTTTAAGAGACTTTGACCTGTGAAACCCCTGATTCATCTCCTAGATTCTGTGACTCTCTTGCCCCTTGGGGTTCCCTCCTGTCAAGCCCATCTGCCTTCCAGCACTCTCGTTCACACCCATTCCTGTCCAAGGCCTCCCTCTGGGGGACCTCACTGGGGCATTGACCTCCTTGCTCTCCACTCGTGCGATTCTCCAACCCAGATGTGTCATAGAATCAATAGGTCTTTTATTTCAATTGCAGGGCAGACTGCTGGATGTTTTAAAAAGTCCTAGACAATCCTATTGTGCAGGCAGGATTGAGAATCACTGCTGCAGATGGTGTTTGGTTGGTTTAACTTTGAAAAGCTGAGGAACTCTTTGTTCAAATGATGCAGAAACCCAAAGTGTTAAGAAACAATGGGAGCAGACTTTTTTTGGTTGATGAAGTGAGTGTGCACCGGGGACTCCATAGGACTATCTGGAAAGCAACGCTTCACCTTCACAGATAGCTCCCCACCCCATCAAACCCGTACCTTTCCGGGAAGCCACCACATTAAGCCCAGGGCTTCACAAACTGTTTCTTAAAGGGCCCGTGAGTCAACATTTTGGGCTTTGCAAGCCATGTAATTTCCATTGCAACTACTCAACACTGTTGCTGAGTATGAAAGCAGCCATGGACAACACATAAATTAGTGAGTATGGCTGTGTTCCATGAACACTTTATTTTTTACTTTTATTTTTTATAATTTTTTTTCAGTAGGCTCCCCACCCAAGGTGGGGCTTGAACTCATGACTCTGAGATCAAGAGTCGAATGCTCCACCAACTGAGCCAGCCAGGCACCCCTCACTAAAACTTTATTTATAGAAGCAGACTGTGGGTTGGATCTGACATGCTAACAGTCGCTTGCTGACCCGTGTTTTCAAGTATTGTCCCCTTCTAAGGGACGGATTATTAATCTTACAAGCTAATACGTATGCCCACTTCCAGGTTACATCTGTGCTCCTTAAGTCATGTGGGTGTTAACTGGAGTTCTCCGATAATAGCCCCCAATACCAAGAATTGGTTTTCTTAGATGATTTTGGCAGAACTGATCCAGAAGAGCAATTCTTTGGTGGCAGGTGGAAGGTCTATACGATGGGCTGAACTGGGGCGATAGTAACTTACTCGATAGTCTCCTCTTCTGAATTGGATTTCGAAGAGCATGGAACTGAGGCCCCTCCCACCACCCGGCAGTCCTTGGCTGGAGGGCACTGATTTGGGAGAGTGGTAGCTATACTAATTTTGCCCCCCTTGGTCAGGTAATCATGATGTTGTGTTGGGGTAAAAAATGCTTTGCCAAGGCTTGTCACGTTTGCTTGTGAGAGTCGTACTAGGGCTTCGCTTATCTTTTATTTTATTTGTTTATTTATTTTATTTTAGAGAGAGAAAGCACAGGTGGGAGGGGCAGGGGGAAAGGGAGAGAGAATCTCAAGCAGACTATGCTGAGTGCAGAGCCCAGCATGGGGCTCCATCTCATGACCCTGAGATCGTGCCCTGAGCTGAAACCGAGAGTTGGACGCTCGACCAAATGCATCCCTGGCACCACCCCTGGGCTTCTCCCATCTGAAGGATCACAGCCAGTTCAGCTGAGAACAGAAGCTGAGTACCGTGCTATAGGAGCACTGTATGTGCTCCTTTGTAGAATCCACATAAACTGACAGGGAGGCTACCCAGGGCTCTGGGCTTTTGATTTTGTTTCTCAACAGTTCCTCACGTGCATTTGCCTTTGCACTGCCTAGCTCTGAATTATGTTTCTCTCGGGCCACATTCGGGATCTACTTGTCTTCCTTGGCTGGCAGAACAGCACCCTGTTCCCTGGTCATGCTGCCCGTGAGATGCCCGAGTGCGCTCCCTTAAAAAGCATTGTTTTGAGAGCCACATTCTTTTTACTGCTGTCAATTTCAAATCTACTTGACATTCCCTTTTCTTTCTCACTCCAGAAATGCCTTAATTGTTTTCATCTATAGCCCCTGTGAGTCAAAAATGAAAATAAATGCGGGAACTAGTTAAAGATATGAATGCTAAAGTACGGAGGGAGACATATCCAGATGTTTGCAATTTATTTTGAAATACAGCAAAAAAAACCCCTGAGTTAGATGGATAGATAAAAGGTTGGATGGAGATGTGAGTCGAGTAAAATGTTAATGGCAGAATCTAGGTGGTACATATAAGAATGTTCATTGTAAAATTCTTCCCATATTGCTATATATTTGAAATTTTCATGATAAAATATTGAAAGAAATAAATGTCGGAATATTCAGAAAAACGTCATTTCTTCCCATGAATTATGCCAGTGCTTGATTCGAGACTCAAAAACTTGGACCAGCATGTAAGAATCACTCTGCTTGGAGTACTAATTATGAGTAACGTTATCACCAAGGAGCCTGATTAGATTCATATATTTTATTCCATCAGCATGGTTATGAAATCCTGTTAAACACCCTGTACTAAATGAAGTGTTCTGGGATGAGCATGATTTCTTTCTTTCATTTATTTACTTATTTATTTATCCATTCTTTTGTTCATTTATCCATTTATTTATTTATTGGTTTTCCCTTTGGAGCTCAGGTGACTATAATCGGATTCATCATCATAATCCTTGGTCACACTCTCAACACTGGCCCATGCATGGCCCATTTCTATTTATTTCTTCTTTAGTCACCTGTATAAAGCACCTGCAAACTCAGCACCCAAAGGAAAAGCCAGGACCTTGACAACCCCCATCCCACCACATAGTCCCGCCAGCCTATCCCAAATGGTCCTGAATTCTATGATCGTCATTCCCAGGCTTTCCTATATACATGTGTGTGTTCTCTGTAGATCTATGTAGTCCTTTAAAGTATATCATTTTGATTGCTTTTAACTTTACAAAGAAGGTATATTCATTTTGATCAGACTTGAGGTTTTTTTTCCACTTGCATAATATACTGCCGAGATTTAACCATCCTGTTGGAAAATTGCTGTGGCTCGTTTGATTACTGTATCATATCCATTATGTGAATCTACCATTTCTTTGTTCTCTTCAGTTAAAAGCATTTGTTCCCAGGTTTTAGCATTGGGAACATCTTATACATATCCCCAGCCGGGTATGTGCAAGAGCTTATCATGGCTATATGCCTCAAAGTGGAACTGCTAGGTATTAGGGTATATTAAGGTTCAACTTTAGGAGATAATACCAACTTTTCCAAAGTGCTGTCCCAATTTGTACTCCCCTGGTAATATGGTTTCTATCTATCAACATTCAATCCAGTGGAATATACGCAAAGCTAATTAAATGATTTATTATTACACATACATAAATAGGGTGAACGATGAGATGTAAGCTTCAAGATATGCCTCTTATCTCTGAGAAGAAAGCAGGGTATGGATTTGTCTTTTCGTCTCAATTGATACTCATTAGGATTACCTCTAAATAAGATATTTATGTTTCTCACCTTCCACTCCTGTTTTCCTAGTTTTGAAATTGTTTATGCTATGAGTTTTTTGGGCTCTTCCCCATCTTCGAGGCTATGGGAATGGTTAACCTTGCCAAAACCGAAAACCCCTCCCTACGACAATTCTGTCCTTTGGCGCGTGCGCACACACGCGCACACACACACACGCACACACACGCGCACACACATACACACACACATTAGCCCCCTACACACCTCTTCCAAGTCTTATTTGTCCTTCCCTTTCTGTCAGTTTTCTTCTGCCCAATGAGTGGCCTCGTGTTTGGAAGTCAGAGGTGCCAAATTAATTTTCTTGGTTATTCCAGAGATCTTATTTGGGTCTCCGCGTCTTTAAAAAAAACACCCCCTTTGGGAACCAAATTGGCGTGATTCATTTTCTAGCTCATCCAAGTACAATCAGGCTGTCAGTGTCCTATTTGTGCTCAGTGTGTCTCATAATATTTGCACAGCCAACCTTGAAAATGAATGGTCTCGAGAAGGGCAACGGATAGGCCCACGACACCCCCACCCCCACCAAGTTTCTCACACATTTATTCCGCCTGTCAACTCACCCTGACCGGGGAGAAATCCCCCACTTGTGCGGCAGGCTCTCAGGTTTCCTGAGAGCCCTGTATTCAGTATGCCGCTTCTGCCTGCCAGCGAGCCTCCTCCAGCAAGGCGGCCTTATCAGATCGTGAGTTTCATTATGTGCTGTCCATTGGGAACCCGACTAAAAGCAATAAATTCATTTTGCTGTGTGCAAGTCTCTGGACTCTTAAAGCATTTTAGTCCTGTTTCTCCTTTAACATCCCATGAGCCAAATATTCACTCTGACAAAATGCTATTCATTACAAAGTTAAGATGACTTTGACTCTATTTCTCTCCCACATAATACAATGAAGACACTCTGTCCTGGATTCATGTACAGCCTGATGGTATTATGGATAAAAACACGCCAAGGCAGACAGTCTTTTCTCAAAAAATGGTTTGAAATTACCTCTAGCTAGCTATGACTTGCTTAGATAAAGAGTAGCTGGGGCCGGGGGGGGAAAGGTTTTCTGCTCATTTTTAATATCCTGACCAGTATACTGCTTTAGGGAGGATGATCAGGGGGGAAAAATATAATGAAGTAGTGAAATGAAATATCACTGGAACATAAAAAAGATCAAATCCCTTTGACTCCTCTTTTATCCTCTATTTTCCCCATGCTGAGCGTGAGCAAACAGATGAGAGAGCCTGGTGGAATTATGGAATATCTCTGGGGCCGGGCATGAGATAGATCTTAGAAAGATCTTACCAACTGATTTAAGCAGAAATTATAGCTGTATTAGATTTATCATCGAAGTCAGCTGCAGGTCCAAACCCTGCATCTGACACATACCAATATCAAGTAAATTTAGAAACCTCTGCCGGCCTCTTTCTCCCTCTAGAAATGGGGGAAAATGGGGGAAGCAGTACCTCCCTCCTACGTTTGTTGTGAGGATCGAAGGAAATACCCTACGAAAATCTCTCAGCCCAGCACTTCACAGACGGTAAGAAAAACACGAATATTTTTTTCCCTTTTCTTTGTCCTCCTTCCTGTCCAGAGAGCTAAAGAGAGAAATGGGAGAGATGAAGACCAAGAACACAGTGCTAGATTGTTGGGAGGCTCAGAGAGACAGCTTTGTCACACCTATTTGACTTAGAGAATGTGATCTTTCTCCTGCCTACATTGAAAGAACTAAACCAAATAACCACAGAAAATCTGATCACTGTGTTTGATGTAGGAATAAGATAGCAGATATTCCAGATAAAAACTGGGCAGCTCAGTCGATTAAACTCTGACTCTTGGTTTCAGCTCAGGTCATGATCTCAGGGTCGTGCGATCGAGCCCCACATCAGGCCCTGCACTGGACCTGAGATCTGCTTGGAATTCTCTTCTCTCTCTCACACACACACACACACACTCTGTCCCTCTCCAGCCTCTCTCTCTCTCTCTCTCTCTAAAATAAAATTTAAAAAATAACAACAACCCTGTGAGAAGCATTTCTCTGTGGCTGGAAGATAGAGGACAGCCATCAGCCCCTGAGACCAGGCTTGTTCCTGTCTTTTTTTTTTTTTTAAAGATTTTTATTTTTTTATTTATTCATGAGAGAGAGAGAAGCAGAGGGAGAAGCAGGCTCCCCGCTGAGCAGGGAGCCCGATGCGGGGCTCGATCCCAGGACCCTGGGATCATGACCTGAGCCGAAGGCAGACGCTCAACTATCTGAGCCACCCAGGCGCCCGGCTTGTTCCTGTCTGAAGCGTCAAGGATCATACTGCCCTCCTGATGTGACCTGGGCTTTATCGCTGTATTTTTGGTGCCAGTTTCACCCCTAGCTTCATCTCAATCCTCTGCCCCTTCATTTCTTTCCTCCTCCACCCACCACTCCTCTTGATTTCCCTGTTCTCTCTCTACACTGTTGTATGCTGTGTACCTTTGCAAGCCACCTTGTGCCTTACCTAATTACTTTGTTGATTAATTAAAACTCAGCTCTCCTGCTTTTCTGCCCGCAGCTCTGCACCAGGCTTTCCCTTCCCCGGGCCTGACGGAAACACTGGGGGCTTGTCAGCTGTCGCAGCTACCGTCCTGTGGGGCTCAGGAACAAAGGGAGGCTCTGTTGCTTGCGCAGCCCCGACCAGCCCCATTCCAGAATAAGGAGAGATTTGGGCCGAACTTTCCCGATCACAGGAAAAAGCCCCCTATCTGCCAAGAAAATAGGAGTCATTCATCCTCTCGCTTGTCTGTCCAATTAGAGACACTGCTTTATAAATAAAGCAACTGTTTTCTAAAAATGTTCCCATCCAGGGGCGCCTGGGTGGCTCAGTCGTTAAGCGTCTGCCTTCAGCTCAGGTCATGATCCCAGGGTCCTGGGGTTGAGTCCCATGTCAGGCTCCCTGCTCGGGGGGAAGCCTGCTTCTCCCTCTCCCACTCCCCCTGCTTGTATTCTCTCTCTCGCTGTCTCTCTCTCTCTCTGTCAAATAAATAAATAAAATCTTCAAAAAAATAATAATAAAAAATAAATAAATATGTTCCCATCCAGTCTCTTTTGCGTAGATTAACTTCAAAATACCTGATCTTGTCAACCCTGAGGAATTCCTTGGAGAGTGTGTGGAATCCATCCGGATACTAAAACGTATCTTTGGATATGTTTAGACCCTGGAATTACTTTTGAAGGACACACCATTAGAATGCTATGACAACAAATAACGCTATGGGGGCAAAAAAGGGGGTAAACAAGGACAAATAAAAGTTTCCCCACCTGAAGTTGCATATCTGCGTCTCAGTATGTTCGAATAGCCCACCAATTATTAACCGACTGGGAACATTTCCAAGTACTGCATCAAAACATACAACACCAGAAGGCATTCTCCAAAACAGGTTCTATTTATTGAATGTTGTTTACTGTCTCTTGGCAGCTTTGTCTTTTTAGATGCTGTTTGGAAGACTACCTAATATATACACTGTCAAGTGGAGAGATCTCTGTTCAGATTTCGCAAATAAAAGACTGGCAGGAACTCAAAGGCAAGCATGTTAACTTCAGTTTCTTAGAGAGATCAAAGAAAGCTGCTCACCAGCAAATCCACCCATGTGGAGTCCCTTCAACCTGTTGAATCAGTTCAGGACTGTGATTTAGTGGTAAGGATTAGACTGGAATGCTGTGGTATGATAAGATGAAACTCAGAGCTCAAAATGCTATAAACATGGATAGGAGAAGAGGTCTCAGTTGAGAAGAAAATGCATCCAGTTTAAGATGTGAGTTGGTACTGCCCATTCTGGGCAGCATTGGAAATTTCTTTTTATCCTAAAGTCCTTTGTTATTCCAAAAGGTAGGAGGAGTTGAGGAAGAATGAGAAATATAGGAGCTTTTATTATGTGGATCTGATCATTTTTGTCAACCACATGTAAATATAAAGAGCTGGCTTTCAAAAACATACACAATTGCATAAGGTAGGAGAGGGGGCTGGTTATAGCTTTGGGGTGTAAAATTGTGAACTTATGTCTAGTCGTTGATTATTTTTTGAGATGAGCACTTTGTTTATTCCTTCCTTTCAGAGGGATAAAACGTGAGACAACAAAATGAAGAAAACAGATTGAGAAAAGCAGATCCACCAAGATCTCAATTTGCAACACTGGCTCAGAGAAGGCCCCAAATTTTGGTGTGTTAAAGATGACATAGCCTTTCCAATGAATCTCATGAGCACCTGCATAAGACACAGCAATTCAATGCCTGCCCACGTTTATAGGGGGGCTTCTTCCATGGCTATTTCCACCAAAGTAACTGAGCAGTCCAGATGTCTACTCCTATCTGAGGCTAGAGGCTTGTGGAGGAGTCTGGGGTAACCCAAGGTGCAGGTACAGAGGGCAAGGATAGGTGGATTCTTGCTGGGGGTATCTGCCAGCATCTTTTGCATTCCCTCACACCCTGGGAGGAGGCCCATGTGGAAATCTTGGGGCACCGGGTGCCACACCACACAGGTAATAGTGCTTGCTAAGCAACTGGACACCTTTTCCTACAGTAACCCCCGCTGCCTGCAGAGACAAACGGAAGTCCAGCAAGGTAAAAGTACTTGCCTAAATCCACCTCAAGCAAAGCAGCAGCTGGGAATTTACTAAAAGCCATGGATTACAGATTCTAGGACCATGGTTAAGCATTCAAAGGCCTTTCCTTCTCCCTAGAGGAATGTCTTAGAGTGAATAATCCCATAGTGTAGGATCAATAAAATACAAACTATTTTTATTCTAATATACAGAGACATAAATGGAAAATGCTTCCAGGTTTATTTTTTAAAAGGAGAGAAAGCACATGAAAGAACCTTAAACTATTGAAAAAAATACCTTACAAATCTAAAGTATACTTATTGTTTTATTACAATATTTCATCACTTGTATTTCCAGGAAACATCAAATTACTTAGCCCCAAGGGTACTTGAAAGGGGCACACCATCCCTGCTCTGATTAGAAGAGTTGAGGAACTGGGTTCTATCTTCCTTTGGTGTCAATTCAAAAGGAACTCACTCTATCTTTGCTGTGTCATCTGCAGATTTATATTCCAAATATAACCACCACAATGTATTTGTTTAATGGCAATCACAATCCATAGTAATGCTCAGATGAGCTTATTCGATGCCATCCCTAATGCCCAGTGACAAAACGGACATAAATACGTGTGATATAACCAGCCCCCTCTCCTACCTTATACCTCATTATGTGAAAATGGTGCCATTTTCCCCTGAACAGTAGACCCAAAGAGAAGACTTACATTTTTCTTTTACGCTTCCCCTGAGGAGCAAATTTCACTTAGAAACAGAGTTATATCAACCAAAAGCAATTTGTGTACCTAAAGTATTCAGAAACGCTCAGCCTGCCGAACCATCATTAGCATTTGATTGCACACTTTGTTCCTAACACCCACTCCTTGGCCCTCCAAAAGGTAATAATTGTAGTTCTTCTTCATTCGCTTTAAATTAATTTGTCCTTGGGGGTCACAGGACTGCCAGGTTAGCAGCCCTAGAATCTCACCTCATAATTGTACTAAACTAGAGCTTTATGAAGCCTCCCTCAGCAATCACTTTTAAAAAATTATGATTCTCTCCAAACCCTAGAGTTTAGAAAACAGGCACTGAAGGTCACAGCTGACCTAGACCCAGCGGCTGATTTCTAAATTACGTAAGTATCAAGACAGAGCATTCTACTCTTTGCTGGGGATTAACAGTTATTTACTATTAGCATGGTTAGGTGACATCATTCTGAGTCACGTGAATTTAAGGAAATCTATAAAAACCACACTCTTCCCTTGGGCTTGCTAATCTTGGTTGATTTTAATCTGTGGTCTCTTTTTCCCTGTGTCCAGGTTAGAAATGCACTTGATGATGACAGTAACGTGCAGTCTGAAGTAGACAAAATCCAAACCTTTCAGAGATTTGAGAAGTCCAGCTGATGATGCAGATTTGAAGCAACAGCTCTAAACATTATAAAGGAACCAATGTCTGTGAGCACTTACTATATGCCAGGCTTTGCACTAGTACTTTATACTTACTTTTTTTTTAAGATTTTATTTATTTTTTTGAGAGAGAGAGAGAGCATGGCTGTGGGGGCTGGTGAGGGGCAGAGGGAGAGGCAGAAGCTGACTCTCCCCTAAGTGGGGAGCCTGCCGCAGGGGTGGGGCTCGATCCCAGGACTCTGGGATCAGGATCTGAGCCGAAGGTAGATGCTTAACTGCCCGAGCCACCTTATTTAATATTCACAACAACCTGCTGAAATAGATTTTATCTCCCTTGATTACAGAGTTGAATTTGAGGTTCATGGGTGTCAAGTCAGTTGTCCCAAATCACACAACTAGTAGGTGGTGGAGCCAGATTCCAAACCAATGGCGCCCAGCACTCCTTTCTACTACGTCATGCAACCCTTAAGGTAGCAATCACTGCCCCCTCCCCTCGGTGCTAAAACCCAAGCTCTGGTGGCGGCAGGGGGATGGGTCCAGCTGGCGAAGCGGGTTGGAAGTACAGGCAGTAAGATCTGAATCTCTGGGTGCTAGGATCCCCATACTTGACCTGAGCTCCGAAAACAGATTCAACAGGTCAAATGCAAGAAATTGGAGAGTAAAGTACTTCCTTCTGGGGCCTTGGGAAAATCAGACCCAAAAGAAACATTCATGGTTACAGTCAAAGCCCTTTACAGAAGCTAGGGACAATTACAGGAATTACAGGATGTGCTGAGCAGGAAAAATAGCCACTTGCGGGGTCAGAGTATGCTCCAAGGAGACAGCCGATCCAGCCGATCGCAAGGCAAAGCTAAGAGGAAGCTCAATGAGTCCAGAGTCAGAACAGAGAGATCCAAGCTGCTCAGAGCCCGTGGTCAGCTGCTCTGCTGAGTGCCCAGGGAGCAGCCACTTTCTGAAGTGCTAGCTTCAAACCCTGGCCTTACCTGACCTTATCTTTACATGCGTTGCACCTCACAGGCTGCAAAGTAGCGGTGGGTCCCCCCCAGGGATCCAGCTAATGTTTGGTGATTCTAGAGACAGCTGCATAAGGATTGAAATGTTATGAAAACCCTCATGTCCCCAGGGTCAAGCACTGTGCTGAGATCAGAGAAGGGACTTAATATTTGTGGCAGGCAGGGAGGAAAGGAAGGAGTGAATAGGCAGATTCAAGTACCACGAACTGGCCATTTCAAACACTTCCAGGTCCAGGGTTGTGTGTCAGGAAGGGGCAGAAAAAGCTGAAGCTGAGCTCTCCACTGTGGAATAGAAACCATTAGAAAAAGGGTTAGGCCCAACAGACACATGAAAAAGTGCTCAACATCGCTCGGCATCAGGGAAATCCAAATCAAAACCTCAATGAGATACCACCTCACACCCGTCAGAATGGCTAAAATTAACAAGTCAGGAAACGACAGATGTTGGCGGGGATGTGGAGAAAGGGGAACCCTCCTACACTGCTGGTGGGAATGCAAGCTGGTGCAACCACTCTGGAAAACAGTATGGAGGTTCCTGAAACAGTTGAAATTAGAGCTACCATACGATCCAGCAATTGCACTACTGGGTATTTACCCCAAAGATACAAATGTAGGGATCCGAAGGGGTACGTGCACCCCAATGTTTACAGCAGCAATGTCCACAATAGCCAAACTGTGGAAAGAGCCAAGATGTCCATCGACAGATGAATGGATAAAGAAGAGGTGGTCTATATACACAATGGAATATTATGCAGCCATCAAAAGGAATGAGATCTTACCATTTAAAACGACGTGGATAGGGTGCCTGGGTGGCTCAGTTGGTTCAGCGACTGCCTTCGGCTCAGGTCATGATCCTGGAGTCCCGGGATCGAGTCCCGCATCAGGGTCCCTGCTGGGCGGGGAGTCTGCTTCTCCCTCTGACCCTCCCCCCTCTCATGTACTCTCTCTATCTCATTCTGTCTCTCAAATAAATAAATAAATAAATAATATTTTAAAAAAATAAAAAAAAAAACGACGTGGATAGAACTGGACGGTGTTATGCTGAGTGAAATAAGTCAATCAGAGAAAGACATGTATCATATGACCTCACTGATATGAGGAATTCTTAATCTCAGGAAACAAACTGAGGGTTGCTGGAGTGGTGGGGGGTGGGAGGGATGGGGTGGCTGGGTGATAGACATGGGGAGGGTATGTGCTATGGTGAGCGCTGTGAATTGTGCAAGACTGTTGAATCACAGACCTGTACTTCTGAAACAAATAATGCAATATATGTTAAGAAAAAAAAAGAAGAAGAAGATAGCAGGAGGGGAAGAATGAAGGGGAGTAAGTCGGAGGGGGAGACGAACCATGAGAGACGTTGGACTCTGAAAAACAAACTGAGGGTTCTAGAGGGGAGGGGGTGGGGGATGGGTTAGCCTGGTGATGGGTATTAAAGAGGGCACATTCTGCACGGAGCACTGGGTGTTATGCACAAACAATGAGTCATAGAACACTACATCAAAAACAAATGATGTAATGTATGGTGATTAACATAACAATAAAAAGGGGGGAAAAAAAGGAAAAAGGTTAGGCCTGAGGACTAGGAGACGTGGCTTGAGGGACTCTTTAATCACAAAGAGGCTCCAGGTCTCAAGATGAAAAATCCAATCTTCAGAAAATGCCCCGGAACTAAGAAGAATCCTGCCTCCAAGGAACTGGGAGATGAATTAGCACCTTATTCACTAAGACACGGGAAGGAGGAGAAAATAGGGAACCAGGATGTGGAGGCAGCAAGGACTGTTGGACTAATAACCCAAGGCCTGACGCGGACATTCCTCTAACTAGAACCATTGTTAGTTTCGGGATGAAGTCGAACCCGCAGGAAGGGTTCCATACTCTTTGCGGAGAGCGTTCCAGGCCCAGCAGACAGGGAACCCTAATGGATTATTGCACATTTTTCTGGTGCCCAGTTACCAGTTACTCGTTCTGGTCCCTAGATAGCTGAGGGGATAGAGTAAGTCCTCCTGGGTTTGGTTAAAGATCGGCCTCTCCTGGTGAGCTTTTTATAAAGAGGAAGGACAAAGGACATTGATGAAATAAGGCAGTGGGGCAGTTTACCCATTATCGCAGTTCTTTTAAGAAAGCAACGTAGAAGGGAGCAGGACGATCCTCAAGGGAGAGGCATGGTGTTCCTCCTGAGTGGAAGCCTCTGAATGACAGCTGAATGAATGAATGAATGAATATCAAGAATTTATCTCTAATTTCAACTACAGGGAAGAAAGAGAAACATTTTAAAGGCCAGTGATACAGGGATAGTATCTATACAGGGATATACAGTATACCCTGGACACTATACAGGGATTGATTGCTTTTAAGTATTTTCCTTAGAAAGCTCCCTCAGGCTGCAGTGTAGCAACATAAATTTCTCAACACAGAGCTTGGGGCTGGAAATCCGAACATTACAGAAGAAGAACTGGTGACAAGATGAGTGCTATAACTTAGTAATTTCTAGGTCACTTGCAAATGATTACCGTTAGCAATTACAAGCTTTTACTGGGCGCTTTCTATTTTCAGAGTGCTTTACAATCACTCATTTGTTATTTCTCACAACAGCGCTATGAGGTAGATCATCATTATTATCGCATTACAGATGCACTAAGGATGTCAAGTTGGATTTAATTGATCCACGAATGTAGCTATTTTTAGTGGTTCATTGGCCCCGCTGCTTTCAGGTCTTAAAAAAAATCTATGGATGCTGTCTAGAGGGTGATCCTGCTAAACTGCAATTGAGAAACACTGCAGAAAATGACCCAGGATCACAGAAGCAGCGTAGGTACTAAATTTCTGAAAGGTTAAGAGGTGCCAGAGAGAAGCTTCAATGTATTCTAGAAGTACATACATTTGCTGCCGACCATGTTCTTAAAAACTACTTTTCTCCTAAGGTTACTGCCACCTTGAAAATATGGATTTAGTTTAACATGTATAGGTTTGAAAGCAATTTATACAATCTGGTCTCACAAGGCTGAGCCAGGGTTCCCCTCGGTGATATCTGAATCCCAGGACCAAATTACTTTGTGCATATGGGAGCTACGTGTGATCAGATGTTCACTCCGAGGACTAAAGCGGGTACGACCACATGTTGGAAATGGTATTGCCCAAGAAGGCTGGTGAGTCTGGGGAGCAGCTCTTCAGCCGTGGAAACAATCTGTCTCCATATGCGAGGAGAGTGTTTTGGCTGCCTGTCTATGGGATGCTTTTCCTTCCCCACTCCATTGTGTGGCTTTTCATTTGTCCATCCGTGGAGCCATCTCAACAAGCACCGAGATTGTCTTTGTCATACGTTGAATTATATCCCTCAAAAAAGGCATATTGGAGTCCTAACCCCAGTACCTCAGAATATAACCTATTTTGGAAATGGCATCTTTGCAGAGGTAATCAATTTAGAATGAGGTCATAAGGGTAGGGCCTAATCAAATATGACTGGTGTCCTTAAGAAGGGGAAAATTGAGGGGCGCCTGGGTGGCTCAGTCGGTTAAGTGTCTGACTCTTGATTTCAGCTCAGGTCATGATCTCGGGGTCATGAGATCCAGTCCTCCATTCACTCCGTGCTGGGCATGGAGCCTGCTTAAGATTCTCTCTCTCCCTCTCCATCTGCCCCTGCCCTACTCTCTAAAAAAGGGGGAAGGTTAAATAGAGACAGACATACAAAGTGGGAGATAGCCCTGTGAAGATGCAAGATTGGAGTGATACATCTATAAGTCAAGGAACACCAAAGTTTGCTGGCAAACTTCCAGAAGCTAGGAAAGAGGCAAGGAAGGATCCTTTCCCAATAGGTTTCAATGGAAGCGCTCTCCTGCCGATACTTGGATCTCAGACTTCCAGCCTCCAGAACTGTGGGACAATAAATTTCTGTTGTCCTAAACCACCGAGTTGCTGTTACTTAGTCGTGGCAGCCCTAGGAAACTAACACAGTCCTATTAATAGGTTAATCTCAAAAGGAGATGAAAAATGAAATATTGTCCAAGGCTATTGCCCAGTGTTCAGTTCTTCTGACTGTTACATCACTTCCTACTATGGAGAAACTTGGGTGTGTAAAAGAAGGTCCCCATCATCCAGGCCACTAGGTAATATTTTTGAATTGTTACATTAACAATTATAATATGGTCACAGCTCTACACCATAGAAGCTACCTGCTGAAAAGAATAAGGTTTTCGTATTAACAAACTATATCTCTAGTTTGTTAGGGGATCTTCATTGGAAAACACGGGCTTCTGGTCCCACAAAACACAAGGGGGGAAAAGGTGAATGATAACACGTGACATTATAAAGTGTTTTAAATGCATATCTTATTAGTGTCCATCACAAATAATTTTTAAAAACACAGCGAATTAAATCCAAATGAGAAGAAATGAACTAACAAAGGGGGGAGATTAATGAAATCGAAAATATAAAGCAAAGAAAATCAACAATGCCAAAAGTTGGTTTTTTGAAAGATATTTAAAGGTGATAGATATTTAGCACAACTAATTAGAAAAAGAGAGATGAGACATGATGAATATTGGAAATAAAAAAGGACATCATTGTAGATTAAACAGATGTTAAAAAGCTGATGAACATCTTTTTTTGTTGGGGCGCCTGCCTGGCTCAGTCAGTAGAGCATAGAACTCTTGATCTTGGGTCATGAGTTTGAGCCCCGTGTTGGGTATAGAGATTATAAATAAACTTAAGAAAAGCTGATAAAATACTATGAACAGCATTATATTAACAAAGTTACAGTTTAGACAAAATGTACACATCCAAAGAAAAACACAATTTAATAAGCTGACAGAAAATTACATTTAAAATTTCAAACATGTATCTATCTGCAATTTAAAACTCTCTCACAAAGATGGGATGTTAGATATTAGATGGCCCCATTAGTACATTCATCTAAACATACTTAGGGAAGGGGTAATACCAGTCTTAACAAACTCTTCCATAGAATATAAGAGTAGAAATACTTCTTAACTCATTTTATGAGGCCAACATAACCTAACAGTGACATTACAGAAAGGAAAATTACATGGCAGTAGCTCTCGTGAGCATAGATACTGAAATCCTAAACAATATGTTAGCCTAGACCTCTTCATAGAAAACTATAAATCATTTTTATGAAAATTAAAGCAGTCCTAAATAAATGAATAAACCATATGCACCAGTTGGAAAATTTGATATGATAAAAATGCAAATTCTCTCACAAATAGATATATAGATCCAATGAAATATCAATCAAAATCCCAGAAGGTTTACTTTTGTGAAAAGTGACAAACTTATTCTAAAGTTTATATGAAAATGCACCTGCATTTGGAATGGAATAGCCAAGACCACTTTGAAGAACAAAGCCGAAGGACTTGCACCACCAAATGTCACCACTTGCTATAAAGCCACAGTAATGAAGACAATGTGGTGTTGGCACAGGGTAGGTAAACAGACTGGTGGAACCCAGTAGAGAATCCAAAAGTAGACTCACAACAAATGCAGCTACCTGACTTATGAGAAAGATGACTCTGCAGTGCAAAGGAGAAATGATGGATTTTTCAGTAAATTGGGCCAAATGAATATCCATATGCAAAGCCGTAGTCTGATTCCCGCCTCACATCATAAGCAAAAATCAAATCTAGAAGATTTCAGATTTAGATTTCTAGATGGGAGAATATCTTGATAAACTTAAGGCCAGCAGATTTCTCAATGGGGCACAAAAGCACTGACCATAAAGAAAAAAAAATGAAAGTATTAGACGTCATTAAAATTAAGAACTTGTGTCTATCAAAAAATAACATTGGGAGTGAAAAGGCAAGACACAGAATGAGACAAATGTACACACATGCGTGTGTATGTGTACAAAATTTCCTATATAAAGGGTATATAACTCCTAGTAGATAAATAAATCCTAAAATCAATAGAAAAAAATGAGCAAAAAACTTGAATGAACACCTCACAAAAGAAAAAAAATAAACATGAAAAGTTTGTCAACATCACTTGTCACTAGGGAACATAAATTAAAACCCCAATGAGATATCACTACACATCCTCCAAGAGGATTAATATGAAAAATAACCACACTGCCAAGTGTTGGAGTGAGGGAAAACCCATTCATTGCCTCTGGGAATATAAGTTGGCACTATTTTAGTAAATTGCTTGGTAGTATTTACTAAAGCTAGGGACATTTATACCCCTGTGTCCCAGTAATTTTACTCCTAGCTATACATCCTACAGTAACATATGCACGCAGTTACCAAAACACTCATACAAGAAGGTTTAGAGCAGCACTATTCTTAATAGCCAAACAATGAGAACAATCTAATGTCGGTCAAAGTAAAATGGGTAAATTGGAATAGACACAGCAATGAGAACAGCCAATGATTGTTACATTGACACAGATCAACCTTTTGCTCAATATATGAGCAAAAGAAGCCAGATACAAAAGAATTCATATTGTATGATTCCATGCCTACAGAGCTGGTAAACAGAAAAAACGAATCAGAGATGATAGAAGGCAGGGGGCAGGGGGTGAGTGGGAGAGGGTCTGGAGAGGCTTATGGGCGGTGCTGGTGATGGTCTGTTTCTTGATGGTGACGGTGACAGTGGTATGTTCATTTTGAAAATTGACCAAGTGACACATTTAAGGCGTGTGCCCTCATTTGTGTATTTCAATACAAAGTTTAGTTGAAAAGTACATATCCTATTGATAGTAGATCTTACAAAACCACACAACTTTAGAGTCTGAGGGATTCTTAGATTTGGGGATCAAAGAGGAATGACTGACCCACCCTTGATGAGGAGGTGACTAGAAATATGGCTAGGAGGGTAAATTAAGGCCACACTCTGATATTCACTCAATGCAAGGCCAAGGGCTTGAGAATTTATTCAGTGGACCAGACACAGTGAGTGGAGATCGAGGGCGACAATATGACTAGATTCGTGTTCATAGAAAAATTCTTATGGCAACATATGAAATAAATTGGAAATGGGGGAGAGAAGACACAGGGAGACGAGTGAAGACATTGTCAAAATGTTGAGAAAAAAAAATGAAAATTTGAGATGGCAAAGCATTTGAACGTGTGTTTTGCCCCTGCCCATCCATGTCTGCTTCTTTATGGGGATCTGTTGAGTAAACAAGTGCAGATTCCGAAAACACTGCTTCTGCCTGGAAAGTCACCATCCTTGCATCCCAGGAGCATCTTCAGTGCTGCTGGCTTGCAGGCGACGGGCAAGTCCCTGGAGGAACGGCTGTCAAACCGTTTTTATTCTGAAGACTACTGGGTGCTAGTTCTTGTCATGCTTCATCACTCAGGGCACATTCAAGCATGGAAATTCCTGTGAAGTTAAAAGAAAAGTTATGTTGTCTATTGAAAAAAATCACAAGACAGAGCCTGCAAGTGGCAAGATCTGAAGACTACAAAGGTGGATCGACCTTTTTTGATACCAACTTCTTTTTTTTTTCTTTTTACCATTTCTGAGTTTTTATTATCGGTAGCCTTTGGACACTAATCATATGAAGCTACAAAACTAGCAAATGTCACATTCTGCGTGGAGCACTGGGTGTTATGCACAAACAATGAATCATGGAACACTACATCAAGAACTAATGATGTAATGTATGGTGATTAACATAACAATAAAAAATAAAAAAAAACTAAGACCCCCCAAAAAACTAGCAAATGTCTTGAAATCTGTATATAAAACATAAATTAGCTCTAATTTCAAACTCTCAATGAGTGTACCACTCAATCATAAAAAAAAAGTGGCTCTAAAGATAGTCTTATACCATTATACCATTCTTTAGATTTTTTTTTTTTTATTTGAGAGAGATAGAACATGAGAGGGGGGAGGTCAGAGGGAGAAGCAGGCTCCCTGCTGAGCAGGGAGCCCGATGCGGGACTCGATCCCGGGGCTCCAGGACCATGACCTGAGCCGAAGGCAGTCGCTTAACCAACTGAGCCACCCAGGCACCCCACCATTCTTTAAAAAAGGAAACTGTTTCTTTTAACTTTACATCCACCCCACACCCCAATTTCAAAACACACCATTTAATTGTCTTGGTCATGGACATTTCCAAGATAAGATTTTATATTTCACTCCCAGAGCTTCTGGTGATCAGAAAAACCAGGCTTTCCTTTACTGAAGGAGTTTGGTCCTGCTGATGTTAGTGTAGCCCTTCCAATATTCTTCATCCTCATCTTTGCTTCTGGAGGCATTTCCTCTGGCTACTATCTTCATCTTCATTAAAAGCTGCTGCTACTGAAAAGGTTTTTGGAGCAAGCGTTGGAACAGTTTCTTAAGGCTCACTTTATCCAAGTTTGATGGATATGGCTGAGTCTTTCTTTGTCATCTGACTACCTATGGCAAATCCTAACTTGGAGATCTTCACGGGCTTTGCTGGGAGGTCTGCAGCTTCTTCTTCAGCTGATCATGTCTCAGCACTGTGACTGGAATTTTGCCCTCCATTACTGAAAGAAACAGTCTTAGTTTTCACAGGTTTTTCTGCTTCTCCTGCAGGTCCTCCGGCGGCTCCAGCTCGCTGCGGTTTCTCAGGGTTTCTCCTCTCCCTTCTTCCCATCCACCATTTTCCCTGCCATGGCCTGATAAGAACTTCTTTTATTTGGAGAATGCAGTCTGATGTTAGGTTAGACTGGAAATTCTAAACAGTAACAGGAGACAAGTATAGGGAATGCTTTAGCCAGTTTATGGTTTTATACGTAACAAGAATGTTCCTCTAGTCCCATGGACACAAGAAATTCTCCCCCACTCCCCCCGGACCCAGTTTTTAAACAAGGTATGCATTTACAAGGATCCAGCAAAGAGACAAGAAAACCTCCCCCACCCCTTACCTTTTGTCTCTTTCTATATATAGTATATGAGGTGGGGGTATATGAGAAAAGATTTAACCCAGCAGACCTGAACTTCTATTCTTGGAAAGGCTCTGCTGCAAGATTAGATTTTTTAACTTTACATCCTGGGCTGGCATCTGGGAATTTGTATTTCAGGAGTGTTCCCACCATTAAGCAAGCAGAGGGGCTCACTCTGTCTAAACTGTACAAACAATATGGTATATACTTATATTAGGTTCTACAGAGAAACAAAAGCAATAGGAGACATATATATGTGTGTGTATATATATATATGAGATATGATATGAGATATGATAGAGATGGAGAAAGAGAGAGAAGAAAGATTCATTTTTTCATTTTAAGGAATTGACTCACATGATTATGGAAGCTGGCAAAACCAAAATTTGCGGATCTGCAGGTGGACCATTAGGCTTGAGATCCAGGAAGAGCCAATGTTGCAATTCAAGTCCAAAGGCCATCTGCTGGCAGAATTTCTTTTTGCTTGGGAGCGGTCAGTCTTTTGTTTTTGTCCTTTGCCCTAGCCTTCAACTGATTAGATAGGGCCTGCCAACATTATGGGGAATAAATCTGCTTTACTCAAAGTCCACCAGTTTAAATGTAAATCTCATCCAAAACACCTTCACAGAAACATCAGATGTTTGACCAACTATCTGGGCACTGTGGCCCAGTCACGTTGACACATAAAATTAATCATTACAATGCTGAACGCCTGCTAGTTCTTTCTGGCAGCCTGGATATATGGTACATGCCAGGCAAAGTTTGCCTCTGTGATCAGCTTTCAATAAAAACCTTAGGCATTAAGTCTCTAATGAGCTTCCTTGATAGACAACATTTTACAAATGTTGTCACAACTTGTTGTTGGGGGAATTAAGTGCATTCTGCACAAATCCAGTGGGAGAGGACCCTTGGAAACCTGCATCTGGTCTCCCACAGACTTCATCTCACACGCCTTTTCCCTTGGCTAATTGTGCTTTACATCCTTTAGCTGTAATAAATCATAGTTGTCAGTGTGGCTAGATGTTAAATCCTGTGGGTCTCCCTAGTGAATCATCAAACCTAGGGGTGATCTTGGGAACCCCCAACCCAGGGTATTACAAGAGCCCATCTTATTCTATTTTTCTCTTGAAATAGATCAAAAGCCATGACAGAAGTAAACCACAGATTGTATCAAAAGGACAGTATAATGAATGACATAAAAATAGTTCAGAAGGAGCTAGTGATTATATAGTACTTTAGAAATATGAAGGGCTACATAAATACTCAGTAACACTAATAAGACAAATTGTATGTTTCCATTAATTCTGAAGGACATTTCCACAGATTTTCACAGAAAATAAACTTAATTATGTATGACCAACAAGAACTGTTATAAACCTTTTAAACAGTCCTGGAATATTTTTAGTGAGAAGGAGAAGTACAGAGACCCATTAACCAAAGGGAAAATGTTTGGGGTTTATTAAGTGAAATTTCAAGCCTAATTGGTTTTCAAATCAGTTTATTAGAATTATAGGGAAATATTTCATATATAATGATCTCTGGGTTTTGCTTAATAGTCATACTAATTAACTTCTCAAATTCAATAAAAGTGCAGGAAATTTACCTATGTTCAGTACTTGACAAATAAATCATGGTAATTACATATTCACATGGTCAATGATAATTCTTCCAACTCAGTCTAATAAGCAAAGGTTCTTCAAGATAATTTGTATTTCTTTTAAAAAGCCTTATGTATGAAATGATTCCTGCTGGTCAGGAGTTTTGAGGCCCCATGCTGATATCCAAACATGAGTTTTCTAAATCTTCAGGTCAGTAGTAACATCCTGTACAGCTTTAGTAAGATGTGTATTTCCCAGGGTGCTATAAGGTATGCAGATAATGATCTCTGGGGGTTTGAAGGTGTTAGGTGATGTAGTACTGGGATTTTAAAATTTCAGGTCTGCCTTGACTTCCACTGTTGCTGCATGGAGAACAAGAGAATCTATCAAAATCCCATAAATCCACAGAAGATGATTTATCAAAAGCCTGATACCCAAGAAGTAATTAAAACCGGGTACCCCGCAAATTTTGTCCAACTTCTGTATCACAAACTAGGCTGGCATTTAATCCCTTGATATATATAATCTCATCTAAAACAGTGATCCTCAGCGTGTGATTCTCAGATCAGCATCACCTGGAAACTTGGTTAAAATGTGGATCATCCAACAACAACAAAAAACCCAAACAACCCAATTCAAAAATAGCCATAGGATTTGCATCGACATTTCTCAAAAAATATATATATATACATATTTTATATGCTGTATATAAAATATATATCCTATATTATATACATGTATATATATTGAAGGCCAATAAACACATGAAGAGGTATTCAACATCACCAGTTACAGTGTAAGTGCCTGACATTAGGCCTTGAAGACTGAGGTACCCATTTCAAAAGAAACCCATCTTTTTTTTTTTTTGAAGATTTATTTATTTATTTGAGAGGGAGAGAGCAGGGCAGGGAGGCACAGAAGGAGAGGGAGAGAGAGAGCCTCAAGCAGACTCCCCTACGCTGAGCGTAGAGCCCAACACGGGTCTCCATCTCATGACCCTGAGATCACAACCTGAGCCGAAACCAAGAGTGGGACACTTAACTGACTGCGCCACCCAGGCACACCTCAAAAGACACCCATCTTAAATAATATTGCTGGCTCTAGGACACAGTTACTAGCAAACCAACCAGATAAGGAATGAGGCCGCATCCTCCCACAAAGTGCCCCTTTTAGAAAGCCCTGGCAACCCAGATCACTGACCACTTGGGTGACCCCCGCTTCTCCCTTCCCATGCGCTGATTCCTGTTCTTATGTTTTAAATTTGCTAAGGAAGAGTGAACCCAAGAAACCCTGAGGCACCCAAACCCTCCACCCTAATAAAGGCAGACCCAGGTCTGTGTTCCTTCTCTCTCCCTTTACCGGCAACCTTGCTGGGTAGCCCTTGGGGTGAGCGCTGTATCCTCCAGGACTTGTGAGTAATAAATATTGTTCCTCAAAGTTGATGGTTTCTGCTGAAGTGTGTCCTGTGATCATAGTAAGAACCACAAGAGCCAGCCACCATAAGTACAGGTCCAGAGGGGGAAATGTCTGTGGAGCTCCTTGCAAGTGTGATATTTGCCCAGACAAGGGCTTCAGACATGACTGATGGGGGCACTACCGTAAAAGGCATGAGACCCACGGAACACTAACCATTAGGGACATGCACATCAAAACCACAATGAGGTACTGCCTCACACCCATTAGAATGAAAATTATCTTTTTTGAAAAAAAGGGAAATAGCAAGTATGGCGACGATGTGGAGAAATTAAAACCCTTATACATTGCTGGTGGGAATATAAAATGGGGCAGCCACTGTGGAAAATGACATGGCAGTTCCTCCGAAATTTCAATGGAATTGCCGAATGATCCAGCAATTCCATTTCTATGTATCTATGTATCCAAAAAGAATTGAAAGCAGAAAACTAAATAGATACTTGTATGCCAGTGTTCATAGCAGCATTAGTTACAATAGTGAGAAGGTAGAAATGACCCAAACGCCCATCAAGAGTTGAATGCATTAAATAAAATGCGGCATATACCTACACTGGAATATTATTCAGCCTTAAAAAGGAAGGAAATCCTGACACATGTTACAACATGGATGAACCAAGAACACATTATGCTAAATGAAATAAGCCAGACGTGAAGGGACAAATAGTGTATAATTCCACTTGTATGCGTTTCCTAGAATAGGCAAGTTCATAAAGATAGAAAGTAGATTAGAGGTCACCAGGGGCCGGTGGGGGGGGGTGTGAGTTATGGGGAATTGTTATTTAATAGATAAAGAGTTTCTGTTAGGGATGGTGAAAAAGCTTGGAAATCAATAGTGGTGATGGTTGCATAACATTATGAAAGTTCTTATTGCTACCTAATTGTATGCTCAAACTGGGTGAAATTATAAATTTTATTAAAGACATTTTACCACAATAAAAAAAAAATCTAGCTAAAACTATACAAAATCTTGGGCCCCATCCCAGACCTACTGAATCAGAAACTCTGAAGGGGGCTAGCTGTCTCTGCTTTAATAAGCCCTCCAGGTGATTCTGATGCATTCTAGAATTTGAGAACCACTGATTCAAAGATATCTGAAGTTAATGTCAAAATTAGAATTAGATAAATTTTAATTTATTAGAATAGAGATAGATAAAAAACGATAAAACCTCTACCAAGAAATGCAGGCTGCATCTGTACCCTTATTGCTTTTTGCTAGTTGTGGCTTTGAAATACGAAGACCCAGCCAACATTCTCTGTATATGGTGGGGGCAGGGGGCAGAAGGGGCAGGTGAAGGAAACTTCACCTTGGTAAATTTTGTATAGTTTCAGATAACCGAGGATACCAAAAATGGTACTATTAAGGTGGTTTCTTTGAGGCCAAGGATCAAAATACATGCCCATAAAATGTCTGACAAACTCCCTCCGTGGCCAAGGCTTGTCCAATGAAGGTGCCAGTTGCCTTTATAAACAGTTTTTTAAAGAATCTCAATCTCAATTAATCTCACATATTTTATCAGTTAGCATCTGCTGTAGGTCTTTTAGATGAAGGGAATTTAATATCGGGAATCAAGGGCAAAGATTATGGAAGGACAGAGAAAATAAGCAGGACATAATGAAGCACCCCAGAAATTAGGAAATCATTTATCTCTCCTGGGGCTGGAGTTTCAACAGGAGGAGATGATATTTTCAAAGCCCAGACACCCAGGAAAGGGCTGCCTTGGCAGGAGACAGAGCTATGGAGACCACAGCCCAGGGATGCCACAGGAAGCTTAGAGAGGTGGAGAATTATGCTGGCTTCTCCCTTCCCCACCCCCGCCCCCGCCTCCCCATAAGTGTCTCCCCATTGACTGTGCCCACCAGGGGGCCATGGAGCAAGGGAATCTGGGAAATATCCCATGTGGTACAGTACAGAGCAAGGAAGTGACTGATCTGAGATAAAAGTGGCAGTCAATGGGCAAATATGGTGTGAACGAGAAAGATTCACCTCTTTCTACTGGAAAGAGTACCATACTCAGAACCAAAATATTTGAATTGGGGGCCAGCTCTATCATGTATGATCGGAAAGAAATTGAACAAATCAGTTCACCTTCTTCAGCTTCAGGTTCTTTTCTACAAATACATGGTATCTATATGATCACCCTCTCAAGTGTGTTGCAATTATCAAGTGGAAGAATGCACGTGTACATGTTTGTCAACTGTGAGCCTTCCTATGAATACAGTGGCATTATTGCTGAGAGCGAAGCCGATGCTCTGAGGAAGTTTTCATTCACTCTGAGAAAGAATTATGGCACCACCAACAATCACCCAAAGAAGAACCAGAATACCTCTTCCCACCTCTCCCCTTCCTTATCACTCCATCCCACTTCAAAACCTGAATTTTGGAAAGGCAGGCTCATTTAACAATGGGGTAACTCAAGCATGGAAGACTCTTCAATCTCGTCTTCAAAATAGCATTGGCTAGACATTTGCGGAGATAGATTCTGAACTGGTATCCTCATGCCTGGGCTCAAGACGTGGACCACTGCTATATGACATGAGAGGTAACTATTTTCTCAGCTATAAAATTAGGAGGTTAGACAACATTATGCCTAAAATTACTGTCAGTTGCAACATTTCATGTCTTTCAAGTGAATATTATAATTTCCATTTTATTTAGAAAAGCTTTACCATGAATGGAACAAAGCCACCAAGACTGAAAAATAAGAATCCTTATGACATTTGCCTCTTGTTGCTCTAAGGATGACTTTTGAGAATATTAGCATGGAACGACGTCAAGAGGGAAGGTAGCTGATGTAGTTTCTGTTAACCTCCTTATATATTTTACTGTTTTATTTTCCAGATTGAATAATTACACTCAAGCCCACCAGCAGGTGATGATTCCTAATCAGGGGCCATCTTTTAGGACTGTCAGGGCTTGGCTGCAGCAGGGTGAGGGACTTTCGGGAGGCCCTAGAGCCAGAGACACCCAAGACAAACAGACCAGGACTTCTCAACATCAGAGGATAGTGGAGTGTGCTCCTCACAACATTTCTGAGATCTTACTCTTCCAGCAGTGGGCAGGGAGGACTGATTCATTAAAAGGCATAAGCAACCCTGGGAGTTCTGGAGTGTATTTGGAGAGGAGAAACCTAGGAAAAGCTTGGACTTAATCATTCTGCAAGTGAAAAGGTAGACGCTTGGGTATAAATATGTGACCGTATTTCATTATCACAGATGGGTAAGGTCAAGACTCTTGCATTACAAGGGGGAAATAATAGTGAAATGTGGTTGTCAGCAAGGGTTTTTTTCAACTACCCTCTTACACACACTTGTTTCCCATGGCACTTACTTGTAATAAATCACAGTGGGCAGAGTCTCTGCAGCTGAGTCAGTAATATCTGAATATCCCTGGCAACCTAGAAGCCAGGCATTCTAAGGAAAGTAAAATAGGAAACAAAATAGGGAGAACCCAGACTTTCAAGTCAGATAAACTGAGGGTGGGAGGCTCTAAGTGGGTTCCACAGGGGTTCCATTGGCTACGTTTGTTGGGGACACTGAGAAGCATTTCAGTATGTACCTGATAAATGAATGACTTGATATCATTCTTACCATGTTATTGCAGTGCACCTTTGAAAGAAGTTTTTTTAATAAGCTCTGACTTGCTGAGTATTTATATCTGTTTTGATTTGACATGATCGATAAGCACCCTGAGTGCTCTCAGTTGTCACCAAGAGCCACTGGGTTCCTTGTCGTAACCCATGCTTCTGTCACTCTGAAGCCTTCTCCTGCTCTAATGCTGGCTAGCCTTGGTAGCTGACCTCTTTGGCTCTCCTCCACCTCTCCAGGCCTGAATAGCGATGATTATAAGTTTCTAATGTTAATCAAGGCTTAAGATACTAAGTCAGCCAAATCAATAAACGCTTTGTGTAATTAAAGTTGAGCACCTCTTTTTGTGCTTGAGAAAAGCCATAATGATTCCTTTGCTTTTTAGAAAGGGTTGGCTGAAGACTGAAGATTTTCAGTAAGTTCAAACTTCCTAAGAGATTTGTTTCTCAGAGAGCCAAAAGAAAAATAATAGAATGAATTTGAGAGTACTGTAGTGGTGAGAATTGTAAAGATAATTACCCACATTAGCCACATTCCATCCATTTTCTTTGCTTTTTTCTACAAAACTAGAAAGGGAATACAATAAAACCAATCTGTGATAACGGAACAGATGATCCCTTTAACAAAGTGTAAGTACACTTGAGCTGTAAATCCAAGGGACAGTGCTGTAACTGCCAACTGATGTTCAAATATTCTGTCCAAGTTAGGTGCTGAGGTGACATGCTATAAAGATATGGATCACTAGCGTTCATAAGCCCTCCTCCTTGGGAGCTCTTGGGGTGGCATGGAGCTCTCCCAAGGAAGACTGTGGTATGATCCTGGGCCCTCTAGATACAGAGCCCAACACAGAATGCTGCCTTCTATCTGGCTCTAGAACCACAGGGGCTCTGGGCACCCAGGGGGTGGCTCCATCAATGATTGTAATGCTATTAATACTACTTACCATTTTTAATGAGATCTTGGGAATCAATGATGGTACTTCATGAGTACACACTGCACCTAACAGGCTGATTAGTATTTATGGAAAGTCTGTGACATTTTCAGTGTTGTGACAAATAACAGAGCTATTATTATTCGCTATGTGATTCCACGGAGCTTTCAACATAGTAGAGTCCTATATATTTGCAACCCTCTGCATATGAGGACCCGTATGCAGGGATGATATTCAAAATATTTAACAACCTCTATGGTCCAATTACCAACCAGTCAGATAGATGTCAGTCAACAACAGTTGATGCAACCCTACTTCTGCTTATTGGCTGAACATCAGCCCTGCTTATGTTGGCTTCTCTAGAATCTGAGTGCCTTATAGGAGATCTACCATAGACTGATTGCCAATCCCAGAACTCAAACGAGAAGACAAAATCATCTTTTTTTTTTAAGATTTTATTTATTTATTCATGAGAGACAGGGGGGGAGAGAGAGAGAGAGAGAGAAGCAGAGGGAGAAGCAGGCTCCCAAGGAGCAGGGAGCCTGATGTGGAACTCGATCCCAGGACCCCGGGACCATGACCTGAGCGGAAGGCAGACGCTCAACCATCTGAGCCACCCAGGAGCCCCAAGACAAAATCATCTTGAGGACTTTATCCTTAACTGTGAAAAGGGATACAGAAGTAGATGCAGAATAGTCAAAAAAGGGGTATAAGAAAGGATTGTAAAAATTTATTTTTAAGGCCCCTTATAGAACTCTGAAGTTTTGAAAGGACAGAATTTCTTGTCAAAGAGAGAAGCCCCATTGTGGCAACAATTCTGATCATATATACTTTAACTTAGCATATATTTTGGGGGAACAATTTGGATGAAGAGATCAAATTTGATTGCTAGAGAAAAAACCCATTCTTCATCATGCATAAGTTTAGGCCAGCATGGTAGTTTCCAGGATATGAGAGGACAGAGACCTGCTGATCTCCCAACGGACTAGATTTCACTAGCACTCATTTCCTTCCTGACACCGAGCCAGACCCAGGGTCTGGAGGATACAGCAGGAAACTGAAAAGAGCCCAGCTCATTCTTCCTGTGACTTTATGTAGCAAGAACTGCTCACTCCTCTGTGATACCCATAATTATTCCTATTCAAAGCCAGCTTTGCATGTGTATTTCGTATAGTCTGAATGTCAGGAAGGTGCCAAGGGAAGGAAACCCATCCATTGTGGAATACCATCCAGTACTGAGGCTTGTAAACAAATTGGAAAAGCCAGGAGTAAACAGTGTAGTCAAGGTGTGGTAATAGAGAAATCCATTCTGGACAAGACGTGGGTCCCACCTTCTCAAACATAAAAGGACAGATAAGATTAAATAGGCCTCCCCTAATCATAAAATAATAAAAAGTGGAATTTGTTTGAAAGTTAAAACTGCCCTCTCACCCACCTTGAGCCTATTTTGGAAACCCTTTAACTGTTTGGATGAGAGTCACCCACAAAATGGAAGAAAATTTCCTTTACTTAAAGTCAACTGATTGTAGGTGCTAAAAACATCTGCAAAACATCTTCATAGCAACACTAGATTATTGTCTGATCAAATAACTGGGTACAATAGCCTAGCCAAGAAGACACATAAGACTAAGCATCACCATCCACCTTGTCAACTTGGCACCCATATACATCTCCTTAAACCATGCTTCATCTCCAAACGCAAACAATTATAAAGTCATACTTCTGAATGGACATGGGACCCAATTTGAGCCAATGAGATGCAGGGAGAAACAAAGAAAGTTTTGCATTTTCTGCTTTCTATTTCACTGAGAAAATAGAAATGGTCAGGAGTCTTCTAAATCTCCCACTACCATCTGCAGCCATTTATTGTATGTATGTCCATATACTCTGCCTTTTCTTTTGTAACTAAGGATGAACTGTCAGTGATTGTCCTCTCGAGCTCAGTCAACACTTTTACCTCTCTAAGGACACATTGCCCAGCAATTCTCTGCTGTACCTCCTGCATCGTGAATTTCCCTCTCTACTGGATTCTTCTCATCAGCAGAAAAATACACTTTATTTTTTCCATCTTAAAAATCCTTCTCTAAAGTGGCTGCTAAGGAGTACAGGGTTTCTTTTGGGGGGTGCTGGAAATGTTCCAAAATCGACTGTGGTGATGGTTACACAATGCTGAATATACTGTCTACTAAAAACCATTGACCTGTACACTTTAAATGGGTGAATTGTGTGCATGTGAAGTGTATCTCAACAGAGCTATTATTAAAAAAGAGGATCCTGGCAAATATGATATCTAAATATTTGGAATTGGGTTGAATAAGTCGCAATGATATTTCAACTACTTTAATGGAAGATCTGAAAATATTTGCAAACTTATTCTATAAAATGATATAAATTTCATTTATTCATTAAGAAAAATATGATAGAGTAGAAAACAAAAAGAGGAAATAAAAGTACCTCCACTAAAAAAGCGCTCTTGACATCATGCCTCCTTCCAGTTGCTACTTTATTCCTCTCCTTCCCTTTGCACCCAAAGTTTATTTTAAAAATTGTCTCTACTATTTTTCTTCAATCTCTCTTTTCCCACACTTCATTGAACCTACTCCATTCAAGCTATCACCTCACCACTTCAATAAAACTGCTTTTCAAGTGCACCAGCCACCTCCATGTAGTTATAGCTGATGGTCAATTCTCAATCCTGATCTTTGTCCTATCAGTCATAATTGATGCAGTTTACCTACCACTTCCTGGTTATCCTTCCTACACAGCCACAATGGTGCTATGTAACAAATCCACCCCCAAACTCAGTAGTTGAAAGCATTTATTTTGTCCATTCATCTGTGGGTCTCATGAGGGGTCTTCTAATCTAGGCTTGGCTCACCAGGGGCTGGGCTCCAGGCAGC